>NC_052625.1:70964831-71621823 GCF_016161935.1 Mauremys reevesii
AACTGGGTTAAAAAAAGAATTGGATAAATGTATGCAGGGTTGGTCCATCGATGGCTATTAACCAAGATGGTCAGATATGCAACCCCATATTCTAGGTGTCCCAAAGCCTCTTACTGCCAGCTGCTGGGACTGGACAACAGGGGATGGATCACTTGATAAATGTCCTGTTTTTTTCATTCCCTTTGAAGCATCTGACATTGGCCACTATTGGAAGACAGGATACTGGGCTAGATGGGCCATCGGGCTGACCCAGTATGGCGTTCTTATGTTCTGTGCTTGTTTTGATGCCTAAATGGGAGCTGAGTTATTTTAAAAATCTGGCCTGAAGAGGGCAGATGTGGGATAGAGGAAAAGCAACTAACATTTGTGGTAAAACAGGTGCCCCCTCATTTAACCCCAAATAGTGGACTGAGTTACATGCCAGTTAATTATGCATTCATTTATGTTAGTAAAAAAATGTGTATAAATGATAAAGTGATATTTGGAATGAGTATACCAAATGAATCTCATTTATACCTGGAGAGGGAAAAAGGAAAAGAAAAATAATCTATTAGAAGCATGTAGGGAAAGGTAGGGGGCTCTGCATTATTTTATACCCTCATGTCAGTTGGTTTTCCTATTATATCTCTGCCTCTTTCAACGTTCTCTCTGGTATAACTGAGATCAGAATCTGATCCAATGGGGCAGTACAACATGCAAGCCAGGGCAGAATCTGGCCCTGTATTGGTATAAAAACTGTGCTTCCAAAATGGATTTGGGATTATATATGAGGCATTGTTTCAAGTCATGTAGCAACAAGAAACTTCAAAGAATTTTAAGGATTGGAAAGCCATTTACAGGCAGAATGTGGCACTTTAGGTAATAACAAATAAAAGTCTGAGTAATCAATTACACTTACTGGGGAAAAAAGAATCACAGTGGTGACTCAAAGCCAGGGTATAAGAAGAGCACTCTTGTGTAGTTATCCATACAGGAACAAACTCGATGGGAATTCTGGACCCTTGCAATGGCAATACGAAGCACTAGAATTTTATGTTTTCATTAGACCAGTGAGAAATAAAAATAATGTCGCACTTCTATAACACTTTCCAACGGAGGATCTCAAAGCAATTTACAGACACTAGTGATTTATTATCCCCATTTTACCAGTGAGGAAACGGAGACATAGGGTATGTCAACACACCTGCTGGGAGCGAGTCTTGCAGCCTGGGTTGACAGACTTGTGCTAGTGGGGCTCACGTTAGGTTGCTAAAAATAGGAATATGGACATTTCAGCTCAGTTTGGAGATTGGGCTCTGAAGCCTGTGGATGGGAGTGGGCTTCAGAGCCCAAGGGCCAGTCCAACCCCAAATGTCAAAGCAATGTGTACACAGCTATTTTCAGTATGCTAGCCCAAGCCCTGCTAGAGTGAGTCAGTCAACCCAGGCTGCGAGACTGACTCTCTGCAGCTGTGTAGACGTATCCACAGAGGTTAAGTCACTGGTATTAGACACTGCTATTGTGCTCATCTCAGTATAATATGAAGTGGAAGGCCCGGTGTAGCTCTAGTGGAGCAGGTATAACTGAGATCAGAATCAGGCCTAGATTGGATTCTAAAGCGCTTATCATTTGAATTGGATGATATTGATCAGGTAAGTGATAAACAGATACGGTCCATCTAAAAATGGTGCAGCCTTCTTTTTCCCTGCCAGTTTTGAGCAAACTGGAGCTGTTTGATGGCTTTATTCTCAGATCCACTGGGAATTTGTTGGTTTGCATATTTCTGACGTGAAATCATGTGACACTGGTTTTGATTTAATTTTGCTTTGAGCTTTGGGGTTCTTTCAAACCTCAAAACCAAAGTGAATCTCAGGAGCTGTGAAACTGGGCAGGTTAAAACAGAAAAATATGTTTGCACAAATCCCCATAAAGAGAAACTACTGAGTTTGAGGCGGCTCTGAATTTGATGAAAACCTAATCACTCTTAACATCACATACAAAAAATCCTGGTAATAAATGGGTCTTGTTTATGGAGAATTTAATATAGATAACCCCAAGAATTCACAAATCATGAGTCAGGCCACCCAGCAACTCAAGAGATTGGTTTAAAATCATCAGACTTAAAACTAATAATGAATATGGCGATCTTTTTCTTTGCCTTCTGGGTTTTGTGCCATTAAGGATTCACATTTACAAGCTTTTCTCCACAACTACATATGCTAAAATTTTACTGTTTTTTTAGATTGAAAGCTGAGATTCTCATATTATCACCTGTTTCTAAGTGCTGGGGCATTAGAAAAAATTAAATTTCACAAGGCTAATAATAAAATTGCAAGATTTAGCAACATTGAGAATTATTTGGTTGTTCTGTTTTGTTTAGGAAACCAAACATTCCATGGTGGGCTCTGATCTCAGTTGCATCAGTTTTACACTTGTGAAATTCCATGGAATCAATGCACAAACATACTCTGCTCTCACGGGTTCCAGCCAGTGCACACTCCATCAAGTGCTCAGAGGGGCAGCTCCTATTTCTATTTTGACATAACTGGTACACCTAGGCCTTGTCTGCACTACATAGTTAAGTCAATCTATGTTAAGCTGACATACTGTCACTGCAGTAATTACTGCGGTATTTCATGTCCACGCTACTCTCCTCCTGCTAGTGTTGACATCCTTACCAGGAGCACTTGCATCAACTTGTGGGGGGCAGGGTGGGCTCTCAGTTCAGTGTGGAGCGGGCACTGGGTGCGCACGCCTGATATATGCTTATCAAAACAACTGCCGTACGCCCAACTCACCAAAGGAGAAAGGAAACGAGGAGGCCAAAAGAAACACTGTAAAGACACCCTCAAGAGAAATATCGAGAGATGTGGCACTGACACCGCACACTGGGAGACAGCAGCCCAGGATAGGGATAACTGGCGAAGACTTGTCAGAGAGGGAACGTCAACTTTTGAGGAAAATTGCCTTGCCCTGGTTGCAGAAAAACTCCAGAAAAGAAAGGAAAGACAACTGTCACGCAGCAATCGCGGCCCAGTCCCGTCTTCCAACACCACCTGCAATGTCTGCCAATGAGCCTGTGACTAAAGGATCAGACTCCTCAGTCACCAAAGAACCCATGAAAAATAAAACCTGTGAAAGAGACCATCCTCGTCCTCGAGGGATCGCCGACAACCTTGCTGATGAAGATGATCAATTGGGTTGCATACGATATGTGAGGTCCTTTTGGATATGACATTAAAAACCAGTGGCTGGCCTGTGCCCCGAGTTCTACTCTCATATGTACCCATCCAATGTATTGAAGACGTTTAGGGAAAAAGTCCCTTTTGAGGAATTGGAGCCATGTGGAAGAACCTCCTCCAGTTTTGAAACTTTGAGTTTGTATTTCATTTCATTGTGAATCTTGGTCCTAGTAGAAATCTTTTACCCTCCCCTTATGGCATTTCTCCCCTATTATTTTCCTCATCTCCTTTCGCTGTATTGGGCTGTGCTGTTGCTACACACAGCTTCACCTGGAGCGTAACTAGCAGCACAGTGAAACTGACTGAAATCCTAATGTTTGAAATGCTGGATATGAGCACCTCCGAGAGCAGGATTTGGCATATGCAGAGCAGAGCAGCGGGGGAGCAGAATGGAAGAAGCAGAGGTGAAGAGAAAACAAAACAAGGGCTGGGAGCAACTTCAGATCTCCCTCTGCTGAAGCAGGAGAGAGGGGATCTCCTACTGCTCTCTTGTCCCTAATTTGTACCAGATTTCAGAGCATAATTGAGCCTAATAAGAGGAAGAAGGAAACGATGGAAGTCAGCTGTGGACATTTCAGTCTGTCTCTCTCTAATTATAACTTAGGATACAGGAGTATCTCAAATTTGCTTCTAGTCACTCGTACCCAATTATAAGACTGTCCTCCTCCTCCTGCTCCAATAATGTCAGTCTTAGCATTGATTTTCCTGGCTTTTGTTACCTTAGGACAAGCCCTAAGCATTATGTAAAGTTTTTTTCTTACATTTTAATTTCATTTTTGAAAGAAAGAAAGAAAATACTGGCTAAAGATGGGATGTGGGAAAAGAGATTAGAAAATAGAAATCATTTACTTGGAGATTAAAGTGGCTCCTTCGGGGATAAACTGGACTATCAAATTCATATATATTCAGGAACATTTTTCAAACACGCGGAGAAACCTGCTCTGAAGACGGTGTCCAATGCTCCCCTGTCTTAAGTAACCACTTTAAAGTAGCTGCAAGGTTTCCATTGTAATTTTGTTTGACTTACTGTTAAAGACCAATTCTGGTACACAACCAATTTTGGTGGTTGGTTGCTTGTCTATGCTAATTACACTTTTGAAATTCTTATAACTGGTCCACAGTATGTACATGATGACAGATTTTCAAACAGAATATCTGTTATTTAAAACATGTCTTTATAGTATTAACACCCATTAACTGGTATTTGTTACAGTTCAGTTTTTAAATGAAATTAAATTATGGGACCTGGGGCCCAGATCCTCAAAGGGACCATTGGGGTGCAGTTGGATGCAGTAAAGCTTTGGACAACTGAATTAATAGTGTAATTAATACTGTACATCCTACATGCAAAATACTATTGAAGCAGTATTTGATGAGGGTGAATATTTCATAATTATGTACAAGTTAAATGAGCCTTGCATCTAGTGAACTGATCTAAAATTAAAACAAGTGTAAGAGACAGACTTTAATAAAGGGCTTCTACGTATAACTGATTAAATGATTAGTATACACTTAGTCACTGGGAGCGTGGTCATGTTTTTGAACATTACATTTACATTTTCCCATTCAATCTGGCAACAACAATGCAGCTTAATGCAGCTCCCACCGAAATCGGTGGAAACATGCCCATTGATTTCAATGGGAGCTGGATCAGACCCTTTAGCTGCACAAGAAATCAAGGGGTTTTAAAGTTCCACATCATAGGGATTATTAATCTTGTGTTGCCTTTCACTTCTTGGTCATAAATTCAAATTCAGAGCAGGTTGTTAGTGACTGTTATCATCTGATAGCAGTTTAGTGGCCTAGAAGAAATTGCTTTCAGTTTAGTTCCTATTATGAAGTTTCCTGCATCATACTTGTACTCTTGTCAGGAGCACAAACAGAAAGGAACAAGGGATTGAATGGATCTGGGGACTGGAAATGGGCAAAGTGGGGGTTGGTTCACTCTCTGTCAGATTTAGGCTGTGCTCTGTGATTCAGGTTTGAGACTCAACCACTTCTAATGCTTAGATTCAGCAGTGTTGAAAGCTTCTGACCTTTTCTCTCAACATTTTGGCCCTGAATGGAGGACTCACACATGAATGGTTGTTCCCACAAGATTTCTGCTACCTTGGACCATGTTTTAGCCAGATTTGGTCTCTTCTGGTTTTGGATACAACCTAAACCTAAAATCATAGGAAGGGGATCAGATCCAGTGATTCAGATTCAGATTCAGCTCCCACCAAGATTTAGGGGAAGGTGATTCAGATTTGAGCTTCTGGGTCTTTATTTAATGGAGGCTGATACACTTTCCCACCTTCTCCCAGTTAAGACTGAGGCTTATGGGTAGATCAGTGTGGAGAACCATGCTCATGAGGTATACTTGATCTGATCTGTTATTCAACAGAGAGCTGAGAGTCACAATCTCCTTCCTGGTTTCCCCTTTGCTCTAAGGGGCTAATACCTGGTGCCAGGTCTACACCTGATGCATCATATTTCCACCCTATTAAGATTGCAGTCAGGCATTCAGAAGTTTGGAAATGCCAGAATAAAAGTTGCTTGGGCATCCTTAATTTGATCCTTTTATGTGTATGCATTATGATACACTCTTTAATTCCATGAGCACATACTATCCCCCACCCCTCCCCCGTCCCCCACACCTGTGGAAATTTTGGGTGCTTGCCTTTGCAACCTTAACAATGTTCTTTAACATAGTTATTCTTTGTGTAATAAATATTAAATTACATTTGTAATAACAAATGAACAAAGTACAGGCATTATGCTTGCTTGTTAATTGTTTGTTTACTCATACTACTAGCAAAACTCAGTAACTGACAATTGGGTCTCCCAGTCATTAGTGAAGATTGGTAAGGTTTCCCTGTAATTTCTGTTTGAATGTAGTCTCATGATTTAACTAGGAGTCATGTGAAAATGTCTTCCTGTTAGCTGAAGTATCTAGGTGCAAGATGTAGTAATGTGACCTGATATCTAGTTTTGCCCTTTTTGGAATACTTCAATGGTCATTGGGTACCCTGTAATCCACAGCACGTGTGACTAAGCAGCTGAGGGCTGAACTGCACTGCTGTTTTGCTACAAAATCTCCTTCTTATTAGTTAATGCCTGTGCAGTGCTCTAAACATATAAAGCATTATATAAATGCCATGATTCTGGCCCTTTAAAATTTTGTCTGGCTGGTGGGGAATGTTCTTTCTTTCTTTCTTTCTTTCTTTCTTTCTTTCAAACATTGGAATTTACCTGAATGGCATTAGGGTTTTTAAAGGACTAGAAATTAAGATAAGAACGGCCATACTGGGTCAGACCAAAGGTCCATCAAGCCTACTATCCTGTCCTCTGACAGTGGCCAATGCCAGGTGCCACAAAGGGAATGAACAGACAGGTTATCATCAAGTGATCCATGCCCTGTAACCCAATCCCAGCTTCTGGCAAACAGAGGCTAGGGACACCATTCCTGCCCATCCTGTCTAATAGCCATTGATGGACCTATCTTCCATGAATCTGTCTAGCTCCCTTTTGAATCCTGTTATAGTATTGGCCTTCACACACCCTCTGGCAAGGAGTTCCAGAGGTTGACAGATGCAAGTATTATAATTTAGTTTCAATCAGGGTTGTTGTGTATCTTCTTGCAAGTACTTGGGAATATTTTTCAGCAGATCTAGATAGGAGGGTCTTATGTTTTTTCAGTCACAACAAAACAGCACTTAAATATTCCAATGATTGGTATTGTAGACATACTTAAAATAGTGAGATAGGATTGAAATAAAACTAACCTGGTTGATGTATATAGAATAGAATGTATATTCTCAAATAAAAGTGGTATCTTTAAGTCAAAATATTTTTAGACACTTGGATGGTGTTGGAGTCCAGGATTACAGGCAGAGCTAGTCAGAAAATGGAATTTCCATCCCACAGGAAATTTGGATACTTCAACATTTGCTTTCCTTTCAAAATCAGGACAAAAAGTTGAAGAATTAAATGTTTTCTCAAAATTAAAAGTTCTAAAAATGTATTGATTTGGCAGTGTTAACATGAAAAAAAAATATTTAGATTTTCTCAGTGGGTTGTATCCATTTATATGAAATCAGATTTTGTGACTGGGACATATTCAACCAGTTCTACTTACGGTATATACTGAATTGATGTTTAAGTATAACAGTTCTGTTTTTTCTGTTTGTTGCACATAGCTCACTATCAGCTATATTGAATCACTGATGCCCAGCAGTGAGCGTCAAAAACATCTGAAGCGCCAGTATTGCTTTGAATGCAACTGTCTTCTATGCAAGACACAAGAAAAGGTACGTAGAATAAAATCTCCGGCCACTGAAATATAATTTCCCAAGTCCTGTGACCAGTTGCCTTCTCAATTTGTAGTGACTTATCTTTCGTGACTTGTACTGCCAGAATCCAGAACCAAATGGCCTTTGCCCTCAGTGCTCTTGATGTTCCTGTGAAGGACAAGTGTGAATGAAAGAAAAGCAGGCCAAGTAATCTATCTGATAAGCAGCCTTTCTTGCTAAAATGTGTAATGCCTATTGAACCAGAATTTGTTTTCAGTCCTGAATATTGTAGGTCAGACCAGTTTGAGCTTCAGGGACTTCTGAACTTGAGGGTTAATGTGACTCTGAGCCATTATTTCAAAAGGAAAATCATTGCTCTTAACTGAAAACAGTTGTATGATTTTAGGGGAAACTATGTCCACACTAGCTCTAAAACTAAACCAATTTTGAAAAATATATACAAGAGTAAAATCATGAACTATACCGATCACCTGCTGCACCCAATGGAGGCAGAATTTGCTCCAATGTTGTGAAACTCTATTGCCAGCTGGCTCTGCTCCTCTGCACTCTGCATGATGGTTCCATTAAGAAGGGCAGAAGTTGTTTGTGGAGCATTGGGTCACTGAGCTTTAACAGCATTAGAACTGTGTTCAAGACTGCTCCCTAGGAGGGCACAAACAGGCCCCTGTAGTTTGGTTCAAGCATGGTTTAATAGCTGTACAGTGTGAACACAAACTGGGCTAGCTACTTTTCAAACATGTTGTGAGATCCTGTGGACTATACAAAATTAGTCTGCCTCTGTAGCAGGGTGTATTTGTTCCTCTAACTAAACCTAGAATTTTGTTAAAAAAATTGATAATGTCAGCTCTGAGTCCCTGTCTTAATGTAGCTGTGCCTTGCCAACAGACCACAGATGTGCATGGCATAAAATGATGCAAACATGACTCTAAGGAACAAGATGATATAATGTGTGATCCAAGATGTAATTTCTACTCCAAAGAACAGAGAGAGAAATTCAAAATTTCCATTTCAATTATGTGCTGCTTCTGGATACTCAGTGTGAGGGAGGGGACGGGTGCTGGTGAGTACAATGCCCCTAAAAGCATGCCAAGTCCTTGAAAAGTCTCACAAATCCTATGGCACTGCAGCTAGCATTTCAAAGAAAAGGGATCTTAGCAGAATTATTTGCACACTAAGCGCCATAAACTGCTTTCTGTTCTTGCGGAGAACTCTTTGACATCAGTGGGAGTTTGGCATGTGAGGTGATGTCAATATATAGCTGTAATGTTGGTCTGATATTGTAAACAGGAGAATAAAGGGAAGCAGCTGGGTTTCTGCCTTCTTTTTTAACTGTTTTCTTGAGTGCTATAGCATCTGAGAATTGTTTGGGCGGGCTGCATCCAACACATTCATCTCAGTATGGGTACAGCCACATTTAAGAAAGTTGAGCATCCAAACTCTACCTAAAAATCAAATAGGGGTCTTTTAACAGAGGCTGTGAAGTAGCACAGTAGCAATAGCAAGAAGTACTCAGCACGTTGAAAAATGGTGAGTGAGTTAAGAAGTAAGATCTGTGGAGTATGCTGTACCACAAGTGCCCATGTATCACACCCACTAAATCTTAAGAGGGGTTGCGTGTACTCACATTGATGAAAATAATAAAGTGCTCTAAATGCCCTCCAGACAGTCATAAACTCTCTCTCTTTCCCTCAATCTTTTTTAGAGTGAAACTTCTAGGAGAAAATTAATTTTGTGTAGTGGCAAATTTCCCAGGGGAAATGTTATTGCAAAATATTTTGGAAGGCTTGTTCTGGCAGCATTCTGAAATCTCCCAATGTTTCTGTATTATTACAATGTAAAGACCAAAGGCCCAGCCCTGAGAGATTCTAAGATCCTCATGCCAACTTCTGAGTGGTTTCTGTTCCCATTGACTTCTCTGGGAATTGAGGGCATGTCATTCATTGTCTATTAGGAAGACACCTTCATATTGGGATCAGGTCTAACACCTTTAGATGTGTCCTGCTGTAGTCCCATAGTTAATATCTATATCTCTTTTGAACACTGTTGGTAAATTGTGCTGACTTAGTAGATGTGATTTCACTTTTATATTACTGCCACTCAACAGAACCTGGATTTCAGCTGTCAGTCATTTTTATCCATTGAACTACATGTCAGATTCAAACTCTTCCTTACAATGACAATAGTTTTATTTTGTTCTTTCAGCCATCTTCTCCTCCTTTGGGATAGACTAGAGTTAGATATATATTGGTCTGTGTGCAGTGTAGTACTAAGAAGCTAATAGAATGAATTCACACCTCTGATTCTTAGAAAATCAAGTGGTAACCAATTTTCCATCACCTCGGTTTTCTAATTATATATGAATTCAGAGAACAATAGCATCACTCAGTTGCTCCATTGCTTTTTGTGTGTGTCACTCATGTAAGCATTATCTAAAGTTTCTGGTGAAAATAGTTTTCTTGAACACAGTAGTTATTCTTTAGTCATAACTCACCATCATGAGTTTTGGATTCAGGATGACTAGCAGATCGAAACTACATGGTACATTAAAGACGGTACTAGTAACATCTCTGAAGATTATTAAATATAACCATGAAAGAACACATGGTTTGTGAGAGAAAGATTTTATAAATATAATTGTCTGTGTAGCAAACTTGGAAGCCTCCGTCCCCCGTGTTACTCTTCTATTACTTGCTATTGGTAAGCCAGGAAATATGCTAACACTCCAATTGCCAGAGGGCAGTGACAGGCCTCTTTATTCTAGAGGCAATCGTTTTCAAATTCTGGAATGATTGGATATGGATGCTGAAAAGTGCTGCAATCAGTAGTGCAGTGTGCATTCTCCCTATGAAGACCAATAGTGTCACCTCTAGAATGCCCCTGTTATCCACCAGCTTTTGTGGGGGATGTCCCAAGACTCTTCACAAGGCCAAATCTCCAGCAAGAAAATATGCTACTGCTGTGCCTCTGGGACAGCAAGGGTGACAAACTGTTTACAGTATGTTGACAACAAATATCAACAGTAAATTACCATATTGCTAGGCGAACAAAAGGATTTCCCTGTAAATACAGTGGCATAGTCAAAGACAGCATTATTGCATTTTAGCTTGTAAAATTTCATTATGAGTAAAAATGTAAATCCCAAGTAGCTGAGGAATGCTTCATTATGTCTTGAGATAAGTCCTTAAATGTTTCTTCCATTGTAATTATCTCCCTGAAAAAGCTATAGCATCTCTTTTAGTTCTTTATATAGAATTTTTAGCTCATTAGCACTTTAAGGACCCAATCTTGCAAGGTGCTGAGCACCCCGTAAGGTGCTGAGCACCCGCTGCTTGCATTTGAGTCAGTGGGTGTAGAGGATACACTCGCAGGAGGCACTCAACAACCATGGATGAAATCCCCACTGAACTCAATGGGAGTTTTACCATTCTTTTCAATGAGGCCAGGATTTTACCTGATAGCTTCTCTGAAAGTAAAGTATCATAAAAAGGTAATGCAAAGAGGTGCTCAGAACCTTTTGGGAGGTTCAAATTGGAGTTTGTGTCAAAATCTGGTCCTTTATGAGTGAAATTCATGTTTCTTCTTGTGTATGTTAAAAGATACTGTATTTGTAGTTGGTTTTGTAGACCAGTGGATTGGGCAGAGGACTGGTAGTCAAGTGATCTGGATTCTGTTTACAACTCCACTATTGACTTGCTGGGTGACCCTGGGCAATTTACTTAGTTCAAATGTGGCCTCAGTTTCTCATTGACACCATGCGCCTGATTTTCATAATTGCTGAGGAACCACCATTCCAGCTGAAGTTGATAGGAGCTTTGCGTGCTCAGTACTTCTGAAAGTCAGACCCAAGATGTCTTTAGCTGGGCATCCAGAATCGGGGGCAACTTCTGCAAATGTTGTCCTTAATCTCTTTTTGCCTCAGTTTCCTCACTACTGAAATGGAGATGGTGATTCTTAATCACCTAAAGCACTTTGATATCTGCAGGAGAAAACAGACTATATGCATATAAGATAATGATGCCATTACAAACTTAGCATATGTATGCTGCTCCAAAATGTTTGACTTACTGTGTTTTCTCCTGTTCTATGTATGGGAAGATACTACAGTTTCTGAGGTCCCGGAGTTGTAAATGTTCATTTTTTTAATTGCACCCACTCCATTATAAGGCATTATTATTTATTAATTCTTCTATCCTTTGTCCCATCTATATGGGGTCAGATCTTCTTCCCCATTCCAGTCTGTCTTGAAGCAGTTCCTTGGAAACTCTGCAGCTGTTGTTATTTATTACTTGTATTACTTAATTATGTATTTTATGTAGTGCTTATTGTAGTGTGGTATCTTAGAGTTATAATAAAAATTGAAACAAATGTATTTTCTCTCAGGGACAGCCATCTGAAATTAATTAATAAGTGGATCAGCCTGTAGTCTGTAGACTATAATAGAATTACTACAGATATACATTGGTATAACAGACCTCAGAATCTAACCACAGTGTGTATACTAGATTTATACACAAACAGGGCCAGATCCTGCCCCTCCATTGTATCTGGGGAACTCCACTGAATTCTGTTGGGTCATAAAGGTGCAAGTCAGGACAGCATTTGGTCCATAATATACATACACCTATGTCTGAGGAGTGGTATTCATGTGATAAATTGCAGGGATACATGATAAATTGTGACTCCACAGAATCATGTGATTAAAGTGCACCTATGACTTCCTCAACTATCCATCTCTGCCAGGTCTATTTCTAAGGTTATATATAAAATCAGGAAACCAAAGAATAATTATTTTCCATCAAATTGGGCATTTTCCCCAAAATTGCATAGAACAGCAGTCCTGCACCATTGTCATTGTCCAATGTCTTATGACTCTTCATGACTAGATAAAGGAACTTCATACAGCTTAGAAGAGGAGGCTTCCAGTTTTCTAATGACGTAATCCTCAACACTCCCCCAACCATGGTTGGTGAGCTCTGTAGTTCCCCTACGAAGGGCTTCCATTATCTAGGCCTTAGACTGGAAGATATTCATGTAAGATATGTAAGATATTCTGTATATTCATGATATTCTGTCTCTTCATATATTTTTATACAGCACCAACTGTAATGGTGCCCCAATCCTAGCTGGGGCTGCTGCTGCACATCAGTATGTATTAATAATTGTCTAACTATAAATACACATACATGTAAAGAACACACAACACTGTCCTATCATATTCTCTAATGATTATTAGCCTAGCTCACTACCTAGTCATTGGATGTTTGAAAATGGCAAATTAACATAGTCTCATTGTAAGATCAACAAAAGTAAAATGTAGATTCTTCTTTACAAAGTTGGATTACCACCAAATGTAATGGCATGGGTCACAACTCTAACTAATAAAAATAATCAATTTTGACCTACACTGAAGGGCAGATTAGTAAATGTAATAAGAAAACCTTCAGAAAACTTGCTCACAGGATGCTTGCTGACTGTCAGTAGTTAAGTTGTTACTACTGTAACATCTTCAGTTCATTGTACTTCTGACAGGTTTATACATTATTATTTGTTGCAGACATTTTAAGATCAATCTTCACTATGATTCGGAAACTCTTCCTTCCTAGAAGCTGAACTCTTGGCAGTGTATTACCATTCCAGCACACGAAAGCCCCTAACATCAATTATAATTAAAGATGGGATTACAGTGATGACAAACATTTTAAATGAGGGACTGTTTTTTTTCCACTGTCATAATCCAAGGTACTGTTAATGTTCTACATTTTCAGCCAAGGATTTCAGAGAGATTTGTGTTTACCAAATCTCTTTGCTATGAGTTGTCCTTCTAATTGGGAACCAAGATTTAATGCTTTAGCCTTGTTTGTTTTTTGAAATCCTTCATTTAGTAGTAGGTGCTGTCAAGGTCAGAAGCAATAAACTTGAATTTGAATCCCCAGTCATTTTTCCATTTGGCCAGCATTTGAAAGTTGCCAGAGCTAATTATAATGTAATGGCATAAATGTTGTATTTGTTTAATCATTTTATTGTTTTCCTTTAGTACTCATTCACTCAAACAACAAGAAGTCCGGTGGCACTGGCCAAACCGGACAGTCCCTACGTGAAGAATACATGGACACAAATCGGACATCAGGAATGGTAACATACAAAAGCCAGTAGGTGAACACTTCAATCTCCCTGGACATTCTATAACAGATTTAAAAGTAACTATTCTTGAACAAAAAACTTCAGAAACAGACTTCAAAGAGAAACAGCAGAACTAAAATTCATTTGCAAATTTAACACCATTAACTTGGGCTTGAATAGGGACTGGGAGTGGCTGTCTCATTACAAAAGCAGCTTTGCCTCTCCTGGAATTGACACCTCCTCATCTATTATTGGGAGTGGACTACACCCACCCTGATTGAATTGCCCCTGTCAGCACTAATTCTCCACTTGTGAGGTAACTCCCTTCTCTTCATGTGTCATTATATAATGCCTGCACCTGTAACTTTCACTCCAAGCATCTGAAGAAGTGAGGTTTTTTATCCACAAAAGCTTATGCCCAAATAAATCTGTTAGTCTTTAAGGTGCCACCGGACTCCTTGTTGTTTTCGTGGATACAGACTAACACGGCTACCCCCTGATCATTCGCTCAGGTACTCTTAAAATTGAGTCTCCTGCACAATCCGTCTTCACCTGAGCTAGAATATCTTGCAAATGTTTAACTGGGATTGTATTTCAATACATTTTCTCCCTGTTACTATAGAGACACTGTGTGGAATCAGGGCCCATGGGAGTTTTGACATTGACTTCAGTGGAGCCAGGAATTCATCTATTATTTAAAACACACAAGGCATATTGCACCTACTATATAATTGCTGTTGTTGAATGTTCATCATTGGTGGATTATCATGCAAAGACTTTGCAGTAGAAGCACTGGATTGCTGGTACTCTGCAAAATATAGGGAAAGATACCATCTCTCCCTCAAGAAGCATATATTCCAGATAAACAAATGATACAATGGTGGGCAATCTGCAGCCCGCTCACGACCCATCAGGGTAATCTGCTGGCAGGCCATGAGACAGTTTGTTTACATCAACCGTCCGCAGGCACGGCTCCCCGCAGCCCCGTAGCTCCCAGTGGCTGTGGTTCGCCGTTCCCAGCCAATGGGAATTGCGGGCTGCGTGCAGGCCGCAGGTTGCCCACCACTGATATAACGTATCGTGAGGTTTCTTTTTGAATTGCTAACTGTGTGGCTGCCTCCTTCCAGAAGTCAGTGTCCAGACTTTCCAGGAGGCTTTCTATCCTGATTGTTATTTTCATGTTTACTTATTTATTTGCATTTATGTATATTTGTACTTAGCATGTTCTCCAGGCGCAATATTAAAGATGAAATCTCAAAATCATTCCAAACAGGGGCCCTTGAAAACGTTTCCACTCATACAGCTAAACATAACCCTCTCACCTCAAACCATAAAGTCCGAAGGAGGAAAGTCTGTGGCTCTTTGCAATTCTGTGAGCGTTGCTGCTGGTGGTATGGTTAAACACGCAAGACTAGTCTAAACTATTCAATTCCAGAAGATATAACAAATGACTGTTTGTTTCTCTTCTTCCTTTTACAAGTCTGGGAAGGGGAGAGGTCTGCCAGAACTACTAATTTTACAAGGGGAAAAAGACACAACAATTCATTTAGCTGATCTCAAGATACCACTAGTACCCCAGAATTTGAAACATGATATCCCAAATTTTGTCCTGTGGATCAACACTTCAATATTCCACACACCCCCTTCAGTCTGACATTAGCCTCAAGAGATTAACAGAAGTAATCACAAGCTACTGAAACATATCACTGGTTCCTTATCTAGATGACCAGCTGATAAACAGTTACTCCCTTCTGCAGAGCCATGTGGTGGTGACACGAACCCTGAATCTGTTCCTGGAACTTGACAACCAATCCAACGGTGCTCTGTTCCTTTGAGGGGATCTTATCCTCTTGGGATGCATTTCAAAGCAGTCACAGACAGAGCATTTTTAATGCCAGAAATGACACTGAAAACAAAGGCAAGCATTTCTAATTTCTAGTCTCAGATGTTGGTTCAACCAAGGCTTAATCTCTTCAGCCTTTCAGAGTCCTCTGGTGTGAAGTTTCCTTGGGCTTGATCCATCTTTGGAATTTACAGTTTTTCCTGATCAAAGCCTGGGCCCGCAGACTGTGTCAGACCTTGACAAATGGATTTTGATCCCTCTCACCACAAAAGTCTACCTCTCCTGGTTGTTTCAAGACTATTGTCTCCACGGGCTTTGGTCACAATGGACGTGGGTCTGTTGGACTATCCTGGAGGCTCACTTGGGTTGCCAGAGGGCACAGAAAATGTACTACAGTTCATATAAGTAGACTGGACCCAGAGCAGTCTGCCAGAATCTGTTCACATTCAGGGACATAAACCAGCTTCAATTTGGTCTGAGAGTTTCACAGTCATAGGGTATCTGTACTGCCAAAGTAGGAGCTGGAGTGTAGCTCTCTCCTGAGAGTCCAACCCTTTTAACTCATCTGGGAGGAACAGAATCTCATTACTTTCAAAGTCAGCCATCTAGAAGAAAATGTAAGACTTCTGACAGATGCTTTAAGCAGAAACTCTTTCCTGCCAGGGAAATGGAGCCTAGTTCTATCAGTGTTTCAGGCTTTGGAGGTGAGAGGTAAGCTCCCATCTGGCAGTATGGTTCATTTCTGAATGTCCAGTTCCCATGACACTGCAGTCAGCACTAATTATTATTCATGTTTGTTTTTACTTATTATTTGTATAGTGTTAAACATGCATTCTGCACTGAACAATACACAGAGATAAAGACAGGCTCCCTCCCTGGGAGCCAAGAGTCCAAAACAAATATGTGGACAACAGGGTGCAGTGAGAAACCCAGAAGTTGTAATTTGAAAGACAACACTAGATCTAGTAAATGATCTTCTGGAACTGTTCCCCAGGATATTTTGGTTCACGTATCGCCTCCAAATAAGCATTGAAGCCTGTGGCTGCTTTCCTGGATCCTGAGCCTAACACAAACTCAGATACTCCATCTGAACCTCCAGTTCCTAGATTTGATGGCTTTACATGAGAACTTAATCTTGCTTGATGAAGGCACCTCTAGAAAGATTATTAATATGATGTTAAAATCCAGGAAATCAGGTCCCTTTTAAACTAAGTCCATAAAAATGTCGTCGTCTGTTGAGAGGCATATGGCTTTTACTTTGCTCTGTTTCCCATGGTCTTGCTGCTTCTAAGAAGGCTTTTCACAGACAGTTACACTGAGCACTCTCCAAGACAAAGCATCCATTCTAAGAGCCACCTATTACTGAGCTCCATAAAGGGGCCATTCCTCTGTGTCTCAACTTTTCCAATATCTGTCAACCTATCAGGAATGTTCCTCTTCTTTGAAGTTCATCTTTGGTTTATAATGCCTGATGCCAACCCCCTTATGGACCACTTTCTCACATTTCTCTAAAACTATTAAACCTTAAAGCTATGTTTCTTCTAGCTATAATTTCTGCCATGAGAACTGGAGAATTGTCCAGTATCTTATTTCAGTCCTGTTCTTTCACAAAGTTAAGGTGGTTCCCCATCCTTTCTTTCCAAGGACAACTCATCTGTTTTTCCTGTAATGGTGTACTCCCCATTCATGTCCAAATTCCTCTAAACACCTTGAGAGAATGTTCAGCTCCATAGAAGTTATGAGAGCCATGACATTTTATCTTAATAGGATGAAAGAGTCGAGGTCATGCTTCAGTGGAGGAAATCTTCAAGGCTGTAGTCTAGTCCACTATTTGTAATTTTTTTAAAGCATTCCTGAATTAATTACTTTGCTTCAGCTGATGCCACCATTGGGCTCAGGACTTTGCAAGCAGTTTTGCTTCCCTAAAGTTCATCTTTCTCTGACTTTATTTGGATACTACTACTCGGAGTCAGCCAGCACTGACCAGTCAAAATAATTCCCTTTCTCCTGTAAATGCCTCTTCCTTTGATGGCTACCAAAGGTGTTCTATTCTGCCCCACTCTGATGGACTTCAGATCTGCTTGGTCTCTTTTAGCAAAGAGTCCTGTGGCACCTTATAGACTAACAGAAGTTTTGGAGCATGACCTTTCATGGATGTCATCCGACGAAGTGGGTATTCACCCACGAAAGCTCATGCTCCAAAACTTCTGTTAGTCTATAAGATGCCACAGGATTCTCTTCTGCTTTTACAGATCCAGACTAACTCAGCTACCCCTCTGATACTTGTTCTCTTTTGTTCATGTGTATGTCTTGCTGCACGTTCAGTATTATTCTGATTTGAGTATAGTACTGTGATGTAAGAGAATAGTTAATTTTCTTTGAATTGCTACCTTACGTAAGACTAGTGGAGATAGGATATATATAGTATAAGTAAGTTATTTTTTAGAAATGAATAAATTCAGTTAATCGAATTTATCCTTGCAATTTACAAAATAAATAAAACAATTTTACCTGTATGGATAGAAATAACCAATGTCATCATGGTCATGCTGAATATCAATTCTGAGATACTATTGCAAGTCTAAAGTAGCTCTATATATTTCTTTGGGATTTACTGTCTACATAATTTTCGAACTATCAAGCCTATAGTCTATATATTATAAAGTCAAAGTGATACCAATTCGTGATTTCAGTCGATAATATATTATGCTCTCTTTACAAGAATATTAATGTAACACGCCTATAGTAAATCCCTGCCTCTACTATAGTCAAAAGATGTTCTGTTAACATTTACATCCTGCCTCCATTGCACCCAGACTGAGTTAGCCAGAACGCAGATTGGAATGCAGATAGGCCTAAATGTCCATGCATATAATGCCATCTTTCCTGCCATAAGTATGGCAGATATGCTTTTCAGTAAATGTCTTCAACTCTCCAATCACCGTTAGTGCATACACTGTATTGTGTAACCGAATGACAATGCAAATGATTGGTTTAAGAAACAAATTAATGTCTACGTGGATGAACACTTGGAGATAATTTATATTTAAAACTCAAAACCACAGCACCAACAATACATGCGCCGGACACTTGCCACCTTGAACACTTACTAGCATGTTGTATCCTTTGCCCTTTACACTTTGTCTGGCTTCTCTCCTTTTAGACTGTGAGCTCTTCAGGTCTTTCTTTTACACTGAGTTTGTACAGTGTCTAAAACACTAGAAGCCCAGCTCTGACAGGGGTTTTGGAACTACTGCAGTATAAATAATAGCAATAATAATGTTTACAAACACAGACTGAGAGACGGTATGTATTATAGGGAAGCATTTCTTACCCGCAGATTTGTGAGTAATCTGAGATAGCATGAACTTTAGTTAGCCTAACTGAAAATTGTTGAAGATAAATAAAAATAACACAGCTGAGATTGAGTCCAAGTTGAAACAGAATTTAGTTCCCATGCTCAAGATTTTGTAGTTCTGTAAGTAGAAGGGTATTCTAAAAGTGGAGCTGAAAGAAAATAAAGATATTTTTAGCCATTTAAATGTACTGACATCATGAAATTTGATGGATAAGGGGATTCTTTGGAGGCTGGAACCACTTACTAATCTACAGAATGCACCAATACAATCTCGGAGCACTTGAGTTGCAAATCTAGTTTTAGGCTCCTGTAATTAGGATAAAGAAGCAGTACTTTTCTAAAAGCAATACTTTAAGACCACATATTTGTGGAATGATAGTGCAGTGCTCTATCAATTGACATGCCTAGCTTCAAAGCCAACTTTGTGAATATCTGGTCCTGGGTCAGAGAAGTCTGGGATTGTTTGAGACGCGTGTAAGTCTCCAGCTGAGGGAAACATACTTAATTTTCTTCAGAGAATACTTGTTAGGAAGACTTAGAAGGGTGATGCCAAACTGGCAGATCACAGCAAGGCAAGCATGAGGAAAGGGGAGGAATTTATTTAGTAAAGCGAGACAGTAATTGTCAAATAATGGTTGACCAAACTGTAATTCAGCTGTGGTTCAATGAACATTACTGAGCACAGAAGTCCATTTTTAATTAATTTCTTATCAAGTTTAGAAGTATTTTAGTAGCCCAGAAATTAAAGTTCTGAGTACAAGTAAGTGTAAAATTTAAATAAATCAGATTTTTCTTATTAAGATTAATATAAACCTATTAAAATGAACTTTATTTGAGCTGACAGCAAGCTGGCACGTGGCTTTGGGTAGAGGCTGCCTTTTTGTTCTGTGTTTGTATGACACCTAGTACAATGGAGTGCTGGTCCATGACTAGGGCTCCTCGATGCTACAGTAATACAGAATAATTAATAATACTCACTTGTGGTGAGATTGAGCATTAAGATGAGGAAATTCTAAAGCAGGGATCGGCAATCTTTCAGAAGTGGTGTGCCGAGTCTTCGTTTATTCACTCTAATTTAAGGTTTTGCATGCCAGTAATACATTTTAATGTTTTTAGAAGGTCTCTTTCTATAAGTCTATAATATATCACTAAACTATTGTTGTATGCAGGGCTGCCTGGGGCGGGGGGGGGGGGGGGCAAGGGGGGCAATTTGCCCCAGGCCCCGCAGGGGTCCCGTGAGCCGCTCCGGGTTTTCAGCGGCACTTCAGTGATGGGCCCTTCACTCGCTCCGGGTCTTCGGCGGCTGGTCCTTCAGTGCAGCAGAAGACTCAGGGCGAGTGAAGGACCCGCCACTGAAGTGCTGCCGAAGCCTCGGAGTGCCGCCCGGTGAGTACAAGTGCTGCAAGTGGCGGAAAAAAAAAAAAGAAAAAAAAGCTGCGATTGGTGGCACTTAGGCTGCTCTACTGCCGCCGCTTCATTCTTCGGCTGCATTTGGCGGTGGGTCCTTCCCTCCGAGAGGGACCCGCCGCTCAACTGCAGCCAAAGACCCGGCCCTGTCCCAGGCCCCCTGAATCCCCTGGGCGTCCCTGGTTGTATGTAAACTAAATAAGGTTTTTAAAAAGTTTAAGAAGCTTCATTTAAAATTAAATTAAAATGCAGAGCCCCCCAGACCGGTGACCAGGACCCGGGCAGTGTGAGTGCCACTGAAAATCAGCTTGCGTGCCGCTTTCGGCACGCGTGTCATCGGTTGCCGACCCCTGTTCTAAAGTATGATTTTTCAGCTGACTGTAAAATATGGTAGCTATGATCCATCAAAAGAACTGTTTTAAGAAGTTTTGCAGTGTATATTTGCTTTTATCCATGTAACCAGCACCTTAAAATCGATAGTAATACATATGTTACTAATAAATACAGTACACAGAGTGCCAAACGCCCTGTGAGGGGAATCTTAGCTAATAGCATGGGTTTAATTCTATGGTAGTCTGCAGTAGAATGGATGTTTTGGTGCACTGTATTTTTCTAGGAGGTGTAGGAAAAGAGATACTAAACCAATGACATTAATCTTAATTAATATTCAATTTTAATCTCATTGAGAAACATTGCAGGGTCAACTAGTCTTCATGCAGCTAAGCTGGTCACTTGGGTTCAGGATCCCTTTCTCCAAGGAGTGGTTGTAGATAGGGACAGTGCAGAATTGATGCACTTCTTGCCTGGG
This sequence comes from Mauremys reevesii, assembly GCF_016161935.1. Taxonomy (NCBI): domain Eukaryota; kingdom Metazoa; phylum Chordata; order Testudines; family Geoemydidae; genus Mauremys; species Mauremys reevesii. Next base: position 70,985,884 of record NC_052625.1, read on the forward strand.
AGAGATAAACTGATGGCCCTGCTTTTGAAGCATTTCATTGTGACCGGTTCTTGGAGTGGTATTGAGAGTGGCTCTGGCAGGTCAAACCAAACAAAGGGCCATGACTGTGGAATTCCTTTACTACAACTACAACAACAAAAGCAAACAATAAAACCTCCCTCTATTCCCCTCCTCCCCAATCTATCTTTCTGAAGCTAGTAAAGTCTCTACTTATAAAGACCAGTTTGCATTGTTTCTGCCATCTTCACTTCAGTGCCAAAACCTTAGCTGCTGTCCCAACAAACCTTCAAGAAATATCACCACCTTCAGCTGTGGTTGCTTATAGACTCCTTGCTGTCACGGGTCCTGCACACTTCCCTCCAGAGTCTCCCTCTCATCTGAGGAGAAGGCAGAGTTTATGTAGTGCCAGTGTGCTTTTTTGCTCCAGTCCAAGACTAGAAACTAGCATTTGTGTTTATGGCAGGTGGAGTCTAAACCATTGATCCAGTCAGGAGTCTTTGGGCAGTTTGTCTTGAAGCCGTTGTTGCAAATAGGGACTGTATTTAAATCAGGCTTCACGGGTAAACAAATTGTAAACTCCAGAGGGGTTAACCAGCAGAATGTGGTTATATATGAAATTTCCTTACTGACCAGTTTTCAATGATGAAAAGTATCAAAATGTAATCCCATCACAAAACACAACATTTCTCACATATGCGCTGGCTGAAAAGTCACTTTTAAAAAAAAAAAGTATTTTCCACATTTTGCAACAACTGCTGTCCCCTAGGTTTTGCCCAAGAAAAAAAATCACTTTCCATTTTTGTTGAAAGCAATGAAAATATGACGGCAAAATGTCGTCTTTTTTTTTCCAAGTAACTGGCAAAGCATAATTTCTTTTTTCCTCTAGTGATGCAAAGTTTTTTTAACTCAACTTTACCTAGAGAGTGTATATATATGTGTGTATATGTGATCACAAGAGGAGAGTTTAATATAGTATGCTCATGTGATCTGAAGGGTTTCATTTAATATCATCTTTAACAAGAAATATGGCTAACTTCCTGGCTCTTCTATATTTCATTGTGACAAAAAAAAGCTCACTAGGTTAGTGAAGTTACAGTGCAAGAGCAGGCAAGCTAATTACAAATATCAGCTCTTTCAGGCCACAAACTCACTATTAATTAATTCAAGCATCAGTGGTGACATTTCATTCCGCTCTCCATTAAATTCCAAGAAACTCTCTATTTGCCATATAAAATCACTTTCACACTAATTTTTTATTCACTTTTCCTCAGTGCTAGTTCCTGTCAACTTGCTTTATACTCTACAGGTGGGATTTTTCAAAAACACTTGTGTGACTCACGAGTGCAAGTTCTGCTGATATTCAATGCAACTTGTGCTCATAAGTCACTTAGGCACTATTGAAAAATCCCTCTTTACCTAAGTAATCGCCTCTAGTAAAGAAATGTGCAATTTTCCAGCACAAGTAGGGTTAATTACAGGTAATAATTACAATACTGAGTGCTAATACTGAGAACATTACTATTAACAAAACTTGGAGGTTTATAGATGTTTTTTAAATTGGAAATCGTTTGCATTAGGAAATAGCTGTTTTTCACACCTCTGTCATATGATGTACTTATTGTTTATGTTTTTCTCTTATGAAACACTGCAGCATTTATATGAAAACATGCATTCATAATGTCTGTTTCTTCTCTGAACATCAGAAGTGACTTTGTAATGCTTGTCAAAGGTGCTGGATTTGCAGCTGTGCTGAGACTCAAGATGTCTGTTTTCCATAAAAGGGGTACAGCACATAGCAGTGGTAATGAAAGTTTGAGCCACTGATCAGATCTGTTATGGGGAAAAACACTATCACTTTAAGTATAAGAGGTTTCTTGGTCCTGCTTATAGTCTAGGAGGCTCTGGAGGGAAGCATGCATTCAGTAGTCAGCCTGTAAAGGGCCAGACTAGAGTAAGGTGGGTTGAGTTGTACCTCTCTGCCTGCTTTGTCTCTGTTTTTGGTTCTTGTGTGTTAGAGTTCTGGATTGTAAGAAATAAAGTAGTGTTATATTGGAGCCATCCAGAAAGGGTATTTTATGTTTTTGTATAATTTCTCTCTGTGTATGCCAGGAACATAACAGTAGAGTGGTCTTATGGTTATAGCATTGAGTACCAAAAGACATAAGTTCTATTCTCATCTCTGCCACACTCTTCCTTTGTGATCTTGGGCAAGACATTTAGGCACCTAAATACCCTTGAGATTCTGGGATTTAGCCTTTTGGTGTCTCAGTTTCCTCACCTATAAAATTGGGATATTAATACTTACTGTCCTTGCCTCAGGCATTCTGAGGTTAATTACTGTTTGTAAATGTGCTTGGGAATCTTTGGATGGGGTCTCTTTTCCAATAATTACAAATTTTAGAGTGTTTTTGTAATGCAGACATCTGTTCACTAGGATCTGAAGTAAGACCACTGATTCATTTTGCATAGGTTAAGTAATGTAAATGCCATTAGCTGGTAACATCTTTTATTCGTGGGCCAGATGTGAACCAGCCACCTAAACCTCAAGACTCTAGCCAATTACCAAGTCCATGAACAATCCAATCTCTTTGTTATGTTTGTCAAGGCTAAACAATACAGTCTAGGTCCAGATAGATCATTTTCATTGCTACAATTCTTCATAGCAAAATGGAATATGTTCTTAATCTAGATGGAGCAGAGAACTATCTAGAGTGCTAGGGTGGGAGGAATGTGAGTTATGTGAACTATAGTCCCATTGGGCTATGGATCAGGCACTATGATAGTTCTTAAAATGTTATTCCTCATTCAATGAGTGGCACATACCATAAGTAATAGCATAAGGGAGCCTATGGTTGGAGTCTATTCACCCGACTGCCACTGCCTTGCTGTGTGATCTTGAACAAGTAAAATACATTCTGTGATTCAATTTGCTCTTCTGTAAAACAGGTATAACAATACCTATCACACAAGGGTGCTGAGAGCATTAATTATTTTTTGGAATTTGCTTTGGATGAAAACTACTATAAAAGTGCACATTGTGATTATATTCCTTGACTGTGGTGTACAATAGAGGGAGTGTAACACAGCATAGAGGGCGTCGATCCCCTTGCCTTTCTTAGGGTGTATTTACGTGATGGATTTAATCCACAGGTCTTTTATGTATGTCAGGTAACTTGCAGTACACAAATCATTCCAATTGTGTGCCCACAGTATGCCTGTTCTGTTTTCAGTTTGCATTGTTTGAACACATGGTTGCTGTGAACTTAGGGTGTAGCTTTCTTGGAGGTATCCCATGACGCTTTGCTTCGCTGCTGAGCAACATGTATTCTGGGATTGTTTTTGCTGTGATTTGTGGGAAGCCAGGTGGGTTCAATTTTGTTTTTAAATCCCATGTTCTTCTTTGAGTGCTGATCCCTGTGTGTATTCCATACATGGTGTATACATGCACACCATGCACTTGAGCCTGAAGATTTCTAGCAAATAGTATCCATTGGTCTGGACAAGCGCAGTTGTTGTTCTTGGGCTCCAAACTGAGGCTAAATAGGGCAGTGTGGACTGACACCTCTCCAGTTCTTTCTTACCATCACATGGCCTAAGCTGGAATATTCTGTGTCCACAGTTCTCTTTGTGCTTCTTCAACTTAACCTTTAACTTTATTATAAATAAATTTGTTGATATTTTTTAGTATTAGCATAGTTAGTATAGCTTAGTTAGCCAGTCCTCAAGAGGTCAGGATGCATATCAACCTACCAGAGCTAAGAGTGGTATATCTAAGCAATGCATTCCTTCCACTCATTTAATCCTGTCAGACCCAAATAATGTCAGGCAACCTGATGACTACATAAACAAACGGGGGGGAGCAAAATCCCTTTCTCTCTGTGTAGAAGCAATCAACTCATGGAACTGTGCATCAGAAGCCATATAATTTTCTCTGCAGCATATCTACCAAGTGTGCAGAATTCCCTGGCAGACAGTCTCAGCAGGCACTTCTCCACAGACCATCAATGGGAGATACACAATTCCATTCTGAACGAGATCTTCACCCAGTGGGGAATGCCATTCTGGGACCCATTCGCCTCCCAAACAGATAAGAAATTTCCCCTGTACTGCTCCAGAGCAGCTCTGCACCAGGACTCTAAGGGTGATGCCCTTCTTCTACCTTGGACAAGACCACCTGAGGTATGCCTTTCTTCCAGTCCCACTGATACCACAAACAAATTGCTGTAACAAAGCTTGAATCATTCTCATCATGCCCAGCTGGCCCAGGCAATTTTTGTTTTCTGACCTTTTGAGGATATCAACCCATCCTCCTATTCACATCCATTCCTTTCTGTATCTATTGACTCAAGAAACTGGTGTAACAAGGCACCGCAACCCAGGCCCTCTTCATCTCATGGCCTGGTATTTAGATGGATGTCAGATCTAGTGCATTTATGTTCAGTGGCTATTCAATCTGTTCTCAATCAGAGCAGAAAGATTTCCACAAGAAAATGCTACATGGTTATCTGGAAATATTTCTCTACCTGGACATAGCAGAAACAATTATCCCTAGAATCTGCAGAAACTCCTATTACTTTAGACTACCTACTCACTCTCAAGATGTTGGGCCTTTCCGTTAGCTTGTTACAGGTGCGTCTTGCTGCAATCAGAGCTTTTCATCCACAGTTGAGGGCTATACTATTTTTACTCACCCAACAATAACGAGATTCCTGAAGAGGCTCATTAGAAATTTCTCATCGGTGGCAAAACCAGCACTACAGTGGGACCGTAATCTTGTTCTTTCAATATTTCCCAGACCTTCCTTTGAACCACTGACCACCAGCTCCATGTCCTATTGTGACGGGATCCCTGGGGTGCAGCCTGGGACCGTGGGACTGTTGTGCCCCCCCTTAACTCTCCATCCTGGGTTGTCTCTCACACTGCTTTGCTAGCGACAAGCAGCAAACCCCTCCAGGCCCTGTTACTACTCAGCCCAATGACATGTGGAGCCCCACACCCAGCTAGAATGCATGAGTGCTCCCAGAGCTCCCAGTGCCAGAGAAAGGCACCAGCCAAATCCCTGCAGCTCCCAGCACTGTACCTCAGGAATATACCGTCTTGCACTGCTCAAGATGGGCAGTGTAAATTTATTAAATGGTTCACCACTTCATCAATAGAAAGTGAATATGCACCAGCCTTTGCAAACCTGAGCAGTTTTGCCACACACTTCCTACAAAGTCGCTGGTAAAGATAAACAGTAAAACAAAGTTATTGACTACAAAAATAGATTTTAAGTGATTAACTGACTTTTTGCCTATCACTTATAGTTACCAAAATAAAATAAAATATAAGCACGCAGTCTAAACTCTCAACCTATTAGACTGGGAAACATCTAGCTTAAGCAGTGTTTCCCACCCCACTGGATACTGCGGTCCTTAATATACAGATTTTGTCCCTTAAACCTTGGCCAGGCTCCTCTGCTGGAATCTTCTTTCTTTTGTGAGTGTCCTTGTTGCTTGCAGCATAGGTGGTGGCAGGAGAAAAGGCCCCCGGTGTTCTGTTTTATACCCTCAGTCCCATGTGCTTGGAGAACACACGTCCAGGCATGTCTGGGTGCATTGCTGAGTCTCCAGGCAAGGTTGAGCAGTTCCCCTGGTGTGGCCTTATGCAGGTGAGTCAGCGCATTGTAGTTCCCTTGCTGGACAGTGGCTGTTGATGTGTTGTTTGACACCCTGTCCAGGTGTTGGTTACTTTCCTTGCTGTTGTCTCTGGGGAGCTAATATCTGGTTAATTCCCCAACTTATAGCATGTTTTACTGACAACCATAAAACACAATCACATAACTTCATATGCACTAAAGATACACATATTTAGGTAGAACAGTGGCTTTTAGCTGATCATAACGTTTCCCCTGATACCTTACTTGACATGCTTTATATGCAAAATCACAATTGTATACAGATGAGGAATATGGAGGTTACAAGGCACTCCCCCATGGTATAGAATGTCACAAGTATCTCTTCATGAAAGTTGCCTTCTTAGTCACCATCACATCAGCCAAAAGGGTAAGTGAACTGGCAGATCCACCATATACCACATTTCATAACGAAAGGGTCTCCCTTCACTTTTATCCAAAATTCATCCCTAAAATAATTTCTGAGTTTCACATGAACCAACCTATTCACTCACTGATATTCTTTCCAAAATCTCCTACTTCTGATGAGGAGAGAAAACTTCACTCTCTCAATGTCCGACAGGTTTTGGTGTTCTATGTACAGAGAACAAAACCAATTAGGAAAATACTTAGACTGTTGTTGCTTTAGCAGAGCTGTCAAAAGGACAAGCATTTTCTGTTCAGAAACTCTCAATGGATCTTTGGCTGCATCATTCTTTGTTACCAACTGGTGCATATTCCTCCCCAGATGGGGTAAGAGCCCACTCCACTAGAGCACAGGCAACTTCTGTGTCATCTCTACTGAAAATACGTAGGATAACTACAAAACATGCATTAGTTCAGACCTCTTCTGCAGCTGCAGCTGTGGGGATGGCACTATTACAGACATCTATACCCTCATCCTTACACTGTCCTCTTATTTGACTACTGCTTACCAATCTCCCACATGTGGAATACACATAGGGACCAGGACTCGAAGAAGAAATGAAGGTTACTTACCTGTAACGGGAGGTTCTTTGAGGTTTGCAGACCCTATCTGTATTCCGCTAACTGTCCTCCATCCCCTCTGCTGCCGATCATGGCTGGATTAGTGGTAAGAAGAGGAATTGGAGAGGCATCCATCCACATTGCCCTTTATACCCTCCGTTTGGAGCCTGAGGAGAACAACAGAGTGTGGACCAACAGACACTACTTGCTCGAAATCTCCCATCTCAGGTGCATGGGATGGGAGATTTCTAGCAAGTTCCTGGATCAGTTACACAGTGTTCAGCATCATTTATGGGCCTGAGAAAACAGTGTGGATTGGTGGGAGAGGATTGTTTTACAGACCTGGAATGATCAGCAGTGGTGAGAGAATTTCAGAATGGAGAAGGCAAACTTCTTTGAGATCTGTGCAAAAGTGACCCCAGAGCTGTAGCGACAGTGTACCAACTTGTGATGCTCCGTACCTGTGGAGAAGCAACTCGTGGATTTTATCAGAAGTTCCACAAATTGAGGATTTATTGCCCAAGTCAATTCTATTCCTTAACTAATATCCTCTCTAAGTTCTTCCTAAGCAAGGATGATGTCATTTGAATAGCAAGACTATAACTTCTGAGGTTTTAAAGCTGCAGGCAGACAGCTTTGAAATGAAATGCTGACTCTTTAATATTGTTACAGTAGCATTGTGGGATATCCGTTTCTTGCCAATAACTTAATTAATATAAAAACAAAGCAGTAACTAAAGCTATAGCTATAAATTATTCACTTACAAGATTTATTTTTAGCCATAAGTGGGAACTTTTTGTTTTTTAAAGAGCAGCAGACACGCAGAGGCTAAATTAACTCCAGCCATGTGAGTTACATGGGTGGAATGTGTAATTTGCTGACCCATTGCAGGATCGCCTATTATTTTCCACAAGATTGCTCAATGGATTGGGTTACGAAGCTATTGTTTCACTAAGAACGGTGGCTGCATTGATTTGAGTTTGGGGTGTGTTAATGGTATCATAGCAGGGTCATAACACCCTGCCCAAGATTTATCTTACAAAATCATTAAGGAAAATGTATTGCTACATCATGTTGCTTAGGAAGACATCAGGAGTGGTGCTTTGTTTTAACCATAGCTAAGAAGCAAGGGGCAGTATGCAAGTTTCCCATCCCTCTGTGTTCATATCAAGTAGCTAAGCTTTCATTCTCCTAGTTTTTCTGATGAAAAATATTACACGAGGAAGAGGCATCCCAGGACAAGTAAGGAACTCCTCTGAGCTGTGCAAACTGTTAATGTGATTCCATGTACTGCCACTAGTGTGATAGCTGGAATCCATAGTCACTAAAAGTATATAGAGAAAACATACTAATAGGCTGAGCTGCTGAACTAGAACATTATATTGTATTTAATTAATTAACATGGGGAGCTATGTGCAGAGTGCAAAGTGAATATGATAAGCTCTAAAGAAAAAACAAAACAAGAGTAGAGTTACGGTGCTATTCAGAGGGACAAAACACATCCATCTAACTATGTAAAATGTTTTGATAGACGCATAAGACTTTTTAAGATAGGTGTCAGTTACTCAAAGGTCATCAGAATACAGAGAAATACATTGTTAGTGCATTGCTCATTTTAGGATATTAATTGGAAACACAATTTAAATGATATCACAGCAAAATATTCTTCTCCAATTGCTGTGTGGATTGGTGGGAGACGATTGTTTTACAGACCTGGGATGATCATTTCTTCCTTTAACAGAATTTCTTAATCACATTGGCAATAAAATACCAGGCCAAAGTGAAAGAAATTGAAAACATATCATGATTGGCCATTGCGAACCATACAGTACATATGTTGTATTCTAGCTCACAATGTATCATTGAATGTACCACTGCATTTTATCTCATGGTTTTACCTCATGGTTTATCTCATGGTTTTACCTACAAGATGGTAGTCTTGACTGTGAACATTGGTAATCAGTTCATGTACCAGATATGAATTTGGTTGATTAAACCTGAATAAAACACTCAAAACATGACCCTGCAACAGTCGTCATTGAAAAGTGCTTGCATCCTTGTCACAAATAGAGATCTTTCACATCAAAACTGACACACACTCAAACTGAGCCTTGGGTGATAGGTTTGATGCCTTCGCAGACCTCAGCCTTTTGGACATAAAGTTTGACCTTCTCTGTTTCCAGCTGGCTTCCCTTGTTTACCCTGTCCTCCCTACCCTGGGGCTTATTTAAATTGCATTTGAGTGGGGAAATAAAGAGGGTTCTGGTGTGTGGTTGGGTCAGGGCCAGAGCATGGCTTGGCTTAGGGGCTAGTGCTGGGCGTGGGCTGAGGGTCCAGGAGCAAATTACCAGCAATCAGGCCAGGTTGTAATGCCAGGAGAACAGAATCAAGAGCCAAACTGGAGGGCAGGGACCAAGAGTAAGGATCATAGACAACTCATGCCTCCTTATGCTGGGGGGGCACAATCTAGAGGGGAAGACACGGGAACGCCCACGTGTGTCCTCTGCCCAGTGAACCCCTGCCCAGCACCCAGCCTGGAGCTGCTGCACTCGTCCCACCCCACGTTACCTGCAGGGGTAGGGACCTCTGTCCTTCTCTCCCTGCGCCTCCCCCCGGCATGTTTGACCACTCTCCCTGGCAGCTGGCGGGGAGCCACTTCAGTCTGAGAGCCTGGCTGGGAGACAGTGGCAGCCTCCTCTCTGCCTGGGCTTGGCTTCCAGGGACAGGGGCCAAACGAACTGGAGGGGTGGAGGGCGGGAGCCACGAGACAGTTATTAAGAGTCCGATTGAGCCAGAACACTGGGAGGTCAGGATCAGAAGGCAGGAACAGGTAAACACTGGGCCAGCAGTGCATGGCAGGATGAAGCCAGTTGTACAGACAACTCCTGTTCTTCTTCAAGTGCTTGCTCGTGTCCATTCCAAGTTAGGTATGCGCGTGCCGTACGCACCATTGCAGGGCCTGACAGGTTCAAGCTTATCAAAGTCTAAGTTCAGGTTTTCTAAGGAGGCACAGCATAGAAGGTGTAGCCTAGAGGCTGGGGAGGGGGGCGTGAAGGTAGCGTTAAGCCACCTTTTCCCTTCCCAAATTTTGGGCTGCTCTATGGGCCAGTGTGGCCCCTGATATAAGTTGAAACAGCACTGAAAGGATTCTGCAGCCCAGAATTGCCTGCACTCCAACTATTCACCCTACAACTCCTAGCATTAGGGGAACTCCCCATGGCTGCTCTGCCATCTTTATGATGGAAGGGCATAGAGGGGCAGTAGCAGGGGCCTCAATCCCTAATCTTTGAGGGATGGTTTTCTCCCAATCTCTAAAACCAAACTGCAAGTAAATCCATCCCTAGAATCCAGTAGGGTTTTTACGGCCCCAGGCACAAACTGCTTTTCATGCTTTAGAACAGAAACAGCCTGTGCGCCAAATTCTGCCCTCGTGGGGCAACTCCAGTGACTTCACTGGATATGCTCCTGTGTACAATAGGGCTGAATTTGGCTTCATTTTCAGAGGGACCTCTTAAGGAAGTCCTCTTGTAGCTATGGGTACTCAGCCCCTCTGAAAAGCAGGCCACTTACTTAGGTGATTAAATGTGGATTGAGGTGTCTAACTTTAAACACTCAAGTTTTAAAATTTGAGCTTTATCTCCCCTGCTGTTTTGCATCACTTTGCCCTATCTCCGCTGATTGCTAAGCCACACAGTATATTGTAATAATGGTAGTCAACAGGAGCCAGCGGCACTGCAGCTATTGAAACATTAAATACAGGCGCTGAGAAATAGTCAAGGTCATTATTGTGGTTTCCATGGCATTATGACATTTTTAGAGAATGTCTTCTTCACTCTCCAGGACGCAGCCATTTTCCTCTTTTACATAATAATGACTAAAATGTCATCAATATTGAGACAGAATAATAGTATACTGGAAAGTACAGGAAACAGGATGTTTCAAGTATTCATTTGCTTACAGACTGTTTCTGGCAGCTTCATTTAAACATTAGAACACCTACCAGCCGTAGTTGGTATTAATTATTGAGGATAGTACGTAATGATTCTCCGAAGTAAAAGTACTTCGTTGTAATTCATAATTGTAATTCACTGTACTGCCTCTATTGGAGACACCAAGAGACCTTAGACCTGTTATTTGTTTGCATCCAAATAATGTTCAGTCTGTGAAGTATCAAAGTTCTCACTAAAGCAGATCAGCTACTGGGGGGAAAACTGTGCATACTTTGTACATACAAGGGCTTTGGTTTGATCCAACTGGATTGAAGCCCTTTTGTAGTCATGAATTTCCAAAACTTTGAAACTGGTCTGCATCATTCAGGCAAATACATCTGTTCAACATTGAATATGTGTATTCGACCCACTGGTGACCTGGGTGATCAGTTTCTAATCGTGAATGCCAAATACCAACGTAGGAGTCTTTGTGAACACTTCAGAGACAGACATTTCTTCACTTGTGAGATTGGTCAAATATTTCTGAATACAGAAGAGATTAACAAATTATGGGACTGTGTCATATGCACTTTGTAAAGCCAAAAGTCTCTGTATTTGGCGAACACAATATATTCAGGAAACAATATGCACCAGTGTAATGGTTTTTCTCTTTACCTTGTACTTAACACTTACAGATAAAAATACTACAGATACCATAGCAACCACTGTATCATGCTGCTTTTAGGACAGAGAAAAACACACATACCACATTATGATATTATTATTGTTCAAAATAGCTCGGGGTTCAGCTCTTGAGGCCAGCATATTTTCAGTAACTATCCAGTCCTGCAATATGCAGGGCCAGCTCCAGGCACCAGCATTCTAAGCAGGTGCTTGGGGCGGCAGTCTGCAAGGGGCAGCAGTCTGTGTGTTTTTGCTGCCCCAAGCAGCGCGCTGAATTGCCGCCGTGGACGGCGGGGGCAGTCCGTGTGCCGTTAGGGTGGCACGCACGTTTCCATGGCGGCGGCAGCTTCTATGTTCAGCTGTCGGCGGCGGCGCAGCTTCTGTCCTCTGGCTGCAGACAGAAGCTGCCTCCGAACTGCCACCGTCGCGGAAACATGTGTGCCACCCTAACGGCACACGGACTGCCTCCGCTGTCCACAGTGGCAATTCGGCGCGCTGCTTGGGGCAGCAAAAACAGTAGAGCCGGCCCTGGCAATGTGCATAGGTCCCCAACTCTTCAAAGCACTTAAGCGTATGCTTAACTATAAGCACATGAACAAACACACCCCTCTGTTCAGCAGAGTACTTAATTATGTGCCTCCATACTGTTAACTTCAATGAGACTTACACATGTCCTTAAAGGTACCCACATGGCTAAATACTGATGGGATTATTCATGTGCTTAATGTAAAGCGAATGCTTAAGTACTTTGACGAATTGGGATCTAAGCTCAGATCTACAAGGGCACTTAAGTGTGGCGATACTAAGCATTGCAACACCTAACTTTTAGGTGCCTAGAATATCACAGTAACAACATTGGCTTAAATGCAAGGAAATAGTTGTCCCATAATCCCTAGTTTGGTTGATAAGGAACAACTAGCATTTAATATCTGAGACAGCCCATAACACCTAGCACACAGTTTCTAGGCAACCCCCCCACCACCACCCGTGCTAGAGTGACTTGTCTGAACAGCATCATGCGAGGTTGGCCAAATATCCATAGGCCTGTTGGGCTGATGTTGAAAACTGTGCTAAAATGCCCAAAGCCACAAAGTCTTTTTGGGTGGGTCCGGCATAAAACACCACTTATCATTTGCTAAGCTGTAGAGACATTTATTTTTCATTGTATTGGTTGATAAGTAATTAACCTCTATTTATTACACTACAGATAGGTTCAGTCAATTTTTATTCCAGTTTGTGAACACTGTATTGATATGCAGTTTGGACTGGAATTTTACAGGCTGTGTCTAAGCTCCTGGAAATAGGGAGTTTACAATGGGAATGGTGCCACAGGCTTAAGCCTAGAATTACTTCTCATGGAGTCTAAAGCAAAATTTATGTTGACTTCAATGGGAACAGGACTGAACCTATGGGGCCTGATCCTGAGAGGTACTGAGCACAGTCCGCTCCCACTGACATGAGTTCTGTATGACTGAACTACTGCATGAAATGCTGTGAGACAGGTCCAAGACTATGACTGGGATAAAAACTCTGTGTGATCATGGCTTCTCAGGGAAGGCTAGAATGTGAGTGACACATTTAAAAATAATTAAAAATTGGGAATATATTGATCAGCAGTCAAGATAACTAGAACATGGTGGAATTACTGCAGAAGGTGTTAAATTGGAATCTTTCATTTGAAGTCTCCAGATCTACATAGGATGCTATTGTGAAGTTTACATGTGTCAGCACTATATACTGCTTTAATGCTGACAGATGTGTTTAGATATTATCTTGCTTTCTTCACTAGGTAACATAATACCCTTAAATGCTGTTGTTTGGTTGTGGGGGGTGCCTTTCCATACTGCTATTGTTTTAGTGTTTAATTACATGGTGCACACATGAAGAAGAAAGGTTTTAATACTAATACTTGATCTTGAGTGTTTATGCTATTAACAAAAGTCAACTGTACTTTGCGGTTTAGGGCTAATGAAAAGAATTTTTGGAGCTTATTTATATTTGCTTTCTGCAAAAGATTTATTCCTCTGTGCCCTAGAAATTGATTTAACAACTGGTTTAAACATAAAATCACTATAATCATCAATTGTGTGCAGTGCTAACATGATGGTTTCTGATCTCTGCAATATTATAGTGTTACTGAAACAGTTAACCTGCTCCCATTGCATTCTGTTGAATTAAATTGGCCTGTGAAAATTTGCTCGTTGATCTTAATTTTCTGTAAATACAAATCTAATTTTGAATAATTTTTCTCCCAGAAATGTTATTGCTGCATCCTTTTAGGCTTCTAAGTAAAGAGAATGCATTCTAAATATTATATCAGACACTGTTAAATATTTTTATATCTACACAATATAGAACATTAACCCGTACAGTACTTCCAAACACTTACTAGTGTCAGCACTCTGAAAATGTAAAGTGCTGTATGAATGCCATGTCTTAGTAGTTGTAATTGGGAAAATTAATTTAGCCTTTCTAACAGTGATCAGATGTACTGAATAACAGTCAGAGACATGGAATATTGCTTGCTCTGCATCCATCCACCTATCTTTTTTATCCTGAAAAAATACAATTTTAATTTCTGAGTTTTTGTGTCTAGTTTTACATTCTTGTGTGTTTTTTACATGAAGCAAAACATGAGGGAGCTGCCCCAGGAAGCGGTGAGCGGCAGCACCGCAGCTGCGGTCAGATGATCCCCTATATCGGGACGCAGGACAAGTCCCCTAAAATCGGGACTGTCCCACTAATATTGGGACATCTGGTCACCCTACCCTAACCTGTCCAGCATGGAGTGGACAATAGGGTTGGGTAGTTGTGGAGATTTGAGTTATTTTGCACTGTTGAGGAACTAGAGGGTTTTGACATCTTGGGGGTGGGGAGTGTCAGAACATGAGGCTGTCAGAAGCACAGGGCTATGTGTGGTGCACGTTCAGTATATAGCTATTTTTTGTTGAAGTAAATTCTTAGAAGTGAAATCTTAAGGTGTCTGTGAGAACCGTGTGGCTTTGTAATGAAAGATGCTCTGTGGATGATGAGTGTTTGGCTCTGGATTTATTTAGGCTAAGATTCAAATATAAGGTCAAACTGGGTTGCAGTGTGGAGTTCAGCTAACCAGATACAATATTACACTTTCTTTACAAAATTCAGCACCATATAAACCCCCGAAATATTACACAGATGATTAAGAAATGTCAGACACATTTAATGGGTTCAGTTACCTGCCCACTGCCATGTACACTTCCAGCACTAATTGCCACCCCACCCCACCCCACTCCTATTGTGGATTCTACCTTAACTATGAAGCTACTGCTGCTCCATAAACTCCAGTGGTGCCCTCGTGGATGCTAAGAAGACTAAAGACCTTTCATGAGGACCAAGACATGCCTTCAGATATTGCCGTAAAACACTTTAACATGCCTGTTCTCTTGTCATGTCTGTGACCAGGTACGCCTGTATTATGTGTTCAGATAATGCTATGAGTGCTCATTTATCAAGTGTATACCTATATTCTGTTTATCCTGAAGCACTCATGCCATGAATGAAGGTTAGTTCTTTATAATATTGCAACTTCCATGTTGCATTCTCCCACCAACTTGATAAAAGCTCTGCATAACACTATACAATATCTTCCCTTCATATATTCTATTTGCAGACAGGTACAGAACAATGAGCTGCTAATGAGTTAATCATAAATACACTTTCATCTCCTGAGGCCTTCAGGTATCTTGTACCCAGAAAATTGAATGATTTTATGCTTTAAGGGAGCAATACGTAACAAGACTGTTTTAGAATAGCATCCTGTCCTCATTGAAATGGGTGTGATCTCCCAAGGTAACTTTTCAACTGAAAATCAAAAAGTCTTTTGATTTGGACTCAGCAGTCTTCCAGAGATCTGAACACTCTGGGCAATATCCTCATCTTAGATGATCAGATGCTGAAGTCAGTAGGAGCTGAGCACATCACAGCTGTACTTGGCCTTTGTGTGTAATGTTCAGATATAGGGGTATCCTGATTTTAAAGAATTAAAATGTGGCACTCTGAAAAAACTTTCCTTTTAGAGAGTTTTTATTTTTTTTAATGTCTACATGAGAAAAATACATGATCATATTTCAAGGAGGGTATCTCACGGGCCTCACTTAATCAAAACTGCCTTATGGTCATCAGTATTATACATTCCTAGATTCTAAGTCCAGAAGGGTCGGATATCATCGAGTCTGACTTTCTGCATAATACAGACTGAAGAATGAACCCCAGTAATTCCTGCACTAAGCCCATAACTTCTGTTTGACATACAGCATATAGACTTATGCCATTATAACGACAACAGTGTATTTGAGACTCCATATTTCCTACTTGTATTTTGAATAGAAGATACCTGTCAGTTTCATTTCAGAGCATATTTTGAACTTGTTCTCTGCTCCACTTGGGGCAGTCTGGCACTCTAGCCCATGGCGGGAATCATGAGCACCTTTAGTAGCTGTTGTCAATACAGGGCTGGGTATTGCACAAAAGGAGCACACCATGTAGTAGGGTGTGGAAACAGGAGTCCCCACCCATCCAAATCTGTGGCTTGGAAATGAGAGGAGTAGAAGTAGTAGGATGAATCTCTCAGTCGCACCCTGCAGCTGTCAAAGAAGCCCCTGCCTCCACCCATGTGGCAGGGGATAAAGGAAAAGGAAATAAAATAATTTAATTGTTGAATGGATAATTCTGGACCCACTTTCCTCCTTTGTGGACAGGTGAGGGAGGTGAGAGGGGAGACTATCCTGGTGACTGTCTCCAGTGGCAAAGATTCCTGGCCCCGCTTCTCCACATTGATCTGGGGGTATAGGGGGGTGGTGGGGGGAAGAACTTCTTTCTGGCACCCATTGTGGGACAGAAAATCCAAGTCCCATTCTTGTCCTGTAGCCTGAGCAGGGGGAAGGAGAAACCCTCAGCCACCTCATTCCTGGGGAGAGAAGATTTTGACAGGTGCGTTGGGTGGGTAGGCAGAATGGTGGTGAGAGACTGGTGTGTTTGTGTATGTGACAAGTGGGTTGAGTGTTCCTGACTGACTGGCATCAAGCTGCTTTGGTCAGGGGAGAGGTGACTGGTGTTTCTCATAGCAGGCCATGTGGGCTGTGTTTTAACACTCAAAACTTTAAATGTGATTCTAGTAGAAAACAGTAATTGATTTAGTCAGTAGGTGTGCTAACAGCATTACACGTCACGTATAACAGTGATAGTGCTTGGAGTGAATGGACCAGGGAGCACTTTGACGAAGGGTGAGAAAGAGAAAGTGAGTGGCAAAGGAGAGTGAAAAGAAGGAGATGGGGAGTAAGATGAGAGAAAGAAGACAAGAGAGGGAGATCAAGGACAACAGGGGAGGAAGAGACAATCAGAGCAGAGAAGACAATATCTATCCTGTACCCAGAGACAACACCTCTCTTTAGTTGAGAGAAAACCACTTTCAGGAAATAAGGCACCAAGAAGTAGCAGAAATGACAGGACAGATGTTGACTCATGTGACCTGTGGAAAAAATTGGAGCATGTCCCGTACCTACAGCGAATGGTGTCTATTGATACCTAATACCATCTTTTTTGTTATATGTTTGCATAGTGCGTAACATAGTGCTAGGACGTCTAGATTTGACCACAGTACAAAGAAATCATCATCATCAAATGTTTCTCCCTGTGTCTTCCATTTTGTCCCCTTGTTCTTGTTATCGGTGGTCACAGCTCCACTTCAACAATTGTGGCTAAAATAACCCTGCACTGGGAAGAGTCTACGATAGCTTATGACAAATGTTGACTTTTAATAATGCCTGTTGTGCAGCAGACTATTTCCATGAGCATTTTCAGTGAACAAGCTGGGCACACCCACTTACAAGTTCCTTACATTTAAATTGATGATGAATATCTACACACTTAAAACCTCAAGCTTCACAGTTTCTCAGGAAGATAACTGGATTTACAAACAGTGTATTCTAAAGGAAAAACAACAAACAATGCTGTCCTGATTTACAATATGTAGGATTCATAATGTTCAGGCAAATGCATAAGGGATTTGCTAGTCCTGAGGTCTCAAATCCTTTATGATACTGTACATCTGCCTCAGCTAGGGAAGGAAAAAAAACCAGAGCTTTACCAAAAAAAAAAAAAAATTCTGCTTATAATAGTATTACACAGTCCTCTGTGCACTACTCACTGTAAACAGTGTGAACTGCCAAATTAATTGTAAGGGTAAAATCCTGCCCTTTTATAGTTAAGCACAAGAATCTTTGAGTTTTAATTACCCAAAGTGAGTTGGGGAGAAGGTGTCTGAAATTACACAGTATCCTCGCTATTGGGGTATCAGGGCTTTACCACTGCTCAAGACCATTTAGGAGGAATTTAGATTGTGGCTCGTTTTACTACAAAAGCCAAGTCAGCCTCTGGGGAAGAACATATTTTGAACTGGAAAGCTATTGAAAGGGTAGGCAGTCCATGCAAAGTACCAGAGATCTGCTTGGTGGAGACCATGAATCCTCAGGCACCCTGCAGTTAGAAAGCTGCACACCTCTGCCAGACTTGTCCACAAGAAGGGATGAAGGGAGGGAAAAAATGCAGACCTTTCTTGTGCCTTCAGCAGGACAGAGGTTTTACTGAAGATCTTAAAGTCACCATCCAGGAAACAGGCTAAGGGCTAAATTTGGGGGCATCCCCTGTGCATAGGGAAGTGAGGAAGGTGCAGGGATCTTTCTTCTCAAGATAGCCATTCAGGGGTAAGATACAACACAGATCTTGGGTTCCCTCGAGTACTGGATCAGGGGCTCAACTAGCATGCCCAGTGGTACTTCATGACTCCAAGGGAGTGTGGCTAATCATACTGGCGGTGTTGCCAGGTCTGTGTTACCCTATTCTCCTGCTGGCATCTGGCAACAAGCATACTGTAGGAACAGCAGGTACTGCAACAGCAGGGGCCACTGCTCAGTGTGCTCCTTCTCTCTGACCCACTTGCCCTTCCCTCATCAGCACACCTCCACATGTGAAACCTGAATCTGTAAATGTGCCGGCCTCAGCCCCTGGAAGTTCGTTGTGTATCCCTGTGATGCAGTTAATTATTTTTTCAGAATGACACTGGATCCAAATAAGCAAATCAGTTTGTTCTTTTGAAGACTAAACCCTTGTGTTGAACACCAGTATTGCCAGTGGGGGAAATAATTAGACTGGTGTCACTAAACTTTCATTGTTGTTCAAAGGCTGCTCACTTTGCTACAGGGTGGGTTCTCCATTTCAACAGATGAAAAGACATGTTCCTCTTTACTGCTGCAACTGCACACCTGGAGGTTTGGCTGGGAACATGCTCTGAAGAGTGACTTTGAATGGGTTATTTCATGGACAGTTAGATCTTATTACTGCCATGCTCTTAGATGCAATTAAACAGTTTGGCGTAACTATTAATCATTTCAATTATTTTCATAATTCCTACTCCAAGGCAGCTTTGTATTTTTAGCTGTCTTAGTCGTATCACATGGCGAAGATTTTCAGGGCAGAGTCCAAGTCAGTGACAGAAACAACTTACTGGGAAAGGCTTATTAGCCTGTAAGCCAGAAGTATTTCCACAGTGACCACTCTTGGTCATTTTGCTGCATCCAATTGATTGCCTTTATTGAAGGAGTAGCCAGCATCCCCTGGGCACAGTCCTACAGAAAAGGACAGACAAAAATCTGTCCTGCCTGAAATTTGGAACTAGCAACAAAAATATAGGAAGAACCCTCTTCCAAGAATCAAGGATGTTTAACGGGCCAAATCTTTACCCAAGCGAGACCCTCAACAGTCTAATCCTGAAAACAAAGGCAAATCTCCCACTGAAGTAGTGACTTAAATCTTGAAGTCTTTATCAGGGCCAGAGCTCCCTCCACACCACAGGCTCCTGGGGAAGGCGGTCAGGGCCATGCCTCCAGCCCCCTCTAGTGTGATGTGTGCACAGGGTGCAGTTTCTGTGCTCCACCAAACACAGTGCCTGTGATTGGCTTGCAGGGGACATACAGGGTGGGGAGACTCTTTGTATCCTTGTGTCCCACGTACCTGTAAGTGGTAGGGAAAATCTGATTCCATGTCCCTGCAGCTTGCGTCGTTAGATGCTGGAAGACAGGTGTGCGACAGGAAAAGCAACTCCCAATAGGTCTAAGAAGGTTCAAGTTAAAATCCTGCCTCGACATATACTTTAAACTTATACCATCTATCAGTCCCACAATATGTAAACTAACCCCCCTAACACTGCCTTGTATCTATGGAGTGACCTATAATTTACTGTACATCATTTTATTTTCACCTCTAAATCTGGCCCAGTGGTTGTTATTCCAGTGTCTCCGAGCACTTGGTTGTAGGTGTATCAGCCTGGATTTTAACACAATGCATATATATAGCAAGGTGACTACTGTGTTTGGGCAAGTGGCTGAGTTACAGTGGCTGTGGGAATTTCCTCCTTTTTGTTCATGTAACCCCCTGTCCCCCACCTTAATTTTGCAGTCATGTATTATTTAATTTTATAGGCCAAATTTTGTTTTCATTTATAGCAGTGAAAATCAGTGGAGCAACTCTGGATTTACAAAGGCGTTCAGAGAGCACCATCAGGCCCAATATTCCGAACAGTTTGTCAGATCAAGTTCAGCTTTGTTGTAAGCAATGCAATGCCACAAAAATCAGTGGAGTTATATCAAGGTTGAATTTGAGTCATTCCGTGTGAGTCTGGGACAAAACTTAACGAGGTTAGGTCTGTAGTATTAGCTATGCTAACATGGCTACAGCAACATGAGCTCTTCTGTCCCAACTCTGACCCTTTTCCTTTCTGGTGGCAGATTTAGACATGTACAAAATTATTTCCAGGTGGGCTTTTTTTAATCGGAGAACTGATTTTTGCCTTTGCAAATTGCACTAGGGTAAGGCTGTCCTCTTCGTACCTTTCTGATGCAGAATGTTACAAAATTATAAAACAGCTGAGACCAATTTTGGGACAATTCAAGAGTCCAACAGTTTTGTTGGACAGAGTGGAAGACATAACTGCAAAATTAACATGAAAGTGAACACAGGTGCCCTGCAAATATTTTCTGTTATTTTGCATTCACAATAATTAATTTTCTTCTCTGATTTCTCTCTATTTATGTAGTGCAAGAGAGACATGGATTTTAAACTTCTCAACAGCAGTGTTCTTGTGGTACCCATGGAGTGTGTATTGGCTCAAAAGTGCTTGGCTAGTTCCTTATACCCAATTTCTTTCATGTAAACCTTTTTCCCCAGAGGGCTGTTTTTGAGATTATTTGAAAATAAGTATAATTTATACTTCTGTAACAGCTTTCATCTGAAGGGTACCAAAGCCTTTGCAGAAGTGGGTATTATTCTCCCCGTTTTACAGCTGGAGAAATTGAAGCACAATTAGGTTAAAAGCACTTTTGAAAATGCCACTAACTGTGTTTTTAGACACCTAAATACCTTTAAAAAATTTGGTTCTAAGTGACTTGCCTAAAGTTACGCAATAAGTCACTGGCAGCGTTGTCTCCGCATGTCCAGTCCCTTACTGTCACCATTAAGCATTGTGCGTCCATATGCTGCATTATGAAAGAGTGATGTGAAAATGTGACTGTTGATATGGTTTACCGGCAGGAACGGGGATAACTGATTTTCCCCCTCACCTCACCTCCAAAAGTAACCTGAGCAGCAAACTAATTCACTGGACTCGTGCTTATAATTTGAATATTAAATGAAGTTAGGCTCTTTCTGCTTGCAAAAAGCAAGTTAGCTCTTTCTGTCTGTGCTCAGCTTACAGTTTTATTGAAGTTATTCAAAATTATTAGCCGAGTCATTTCTACACATAGTTTTGTGGGTCTGTAGACTGTTAGTGAGCAGTTCTTTGTTAGTAGCTGACGTCTGAGCTGTTTGATTTATTTTTATAGGAAACATGAGACATGCGAGACGTCCTATTGCTTCTATTTCCTGCTTAGATGATCATAATTCTTAGAATCAGCTTTCTGGTCTGCATACGCACTGCTTATGAATTCAAAATTCACCTTCCTTGATATGTTCTAATATTCCTTAATATTTTCATTATCCTTGAACATTCCAGTGAGCAATCTCATTCATTAGAAAATTCATGGAAAGCAAATACAGAGGAGTCACAAACACAGTCCAAGAGTGAATTCCATTATTCATTTCAGATATTATTTGGGGGGAAATGTTTTGCTACATGGGCCCAACACTCTTTGTGCCAGTATAGTCTTTTATAACCCTTTGCTCATCATTATGACATGTTCTTACATATTCAGAGTCAACTTTGTTTTTCTCATCAAGCACTTTTGTTTCTTGCTTTTGTTTCTGTCAAAACAGGATGCTGACATGCTGGCAGGTGAAGAGCAGGCCTGGAAAGAAATCAAAGATGCTGTAGCTAAAGTGGGAGACCCAAGGTCACAAGAAGGTATCCTTTTAGTGACAGTCAGTGGCAAATGGATCTCCCTTGCTTTTACTAACAATCCATAGTGCCCACCTTGTAAGCTTTTGCACCCCATTTGGGGTAGAAAATTTTTTTCTTTAATCTTCCCTTTTTTTTTTTTTAAATGTACTCTGCATTCATTTGAATCGTAAACCAAATAATATTTTAATTGTACCAATGATTATGTCATTTGAGGGTGCTTAGCCTGTAATCTCATCATGGCAGGGACTGTCTACCTCTTGATACAGCACTTACCATAACATGACCTTGATCCTAGTCAGAGTCTCTAGGCAGTACCCTAATATAATCCATGAGTAATTATAATACTCAAAACAATTGTTAAGCCAAAACTTAATGAGACTGCCTTGTATTAATAAATCATGCTAAGGCATAATGGCAGCCTTGTAAGCATTTAAAGACAATCACAATGACCAAGAAATGCTGTGTAGGAGAAACAGATTTTTGTAGCTAACAATAGGTATATTGGTCTGTATTCCTCCTTGCACTTGCTCCATTTATTGCAGTGGAGATACACCGGCCATGAATTTGGCTCATGAACTATGGCAGGATGCCTTGCTGTTTTCTGGCATCTTGGTTCAGCTCTAGAGCTACATAGGTCAGAATCTCTGAGTGCTCCATTTTGGCCCTGCAAAAAAGTTGTTTGTTTAGAGATGTCCTAGGCTGGAAAAGAGCAGATCGGTTTTGTACCATTATTTTCCAGAGAAGCTGACCTCCATTTGCCAAAACATAGGCTTTTCTTCTAATCAGAGGAACCAATTTATTAGCACAAAGAGCAGTCACTAAGTTTTTGGTCTTACACTGGGCACAGTTCTGGCATGTTTACTCACATAGTAATTCTTGTTTACTCACAAGTCACTTGATTTCAGTGGGATAACTTACCTAAAAGGTACGTCTCATTATAAATTAGAGTGGTAGAACTGGGTTCTTAGTCTTCCTTTGGCTTGAGGGAAATCGAAGACCACATAGTCATTGTAAAAGCTGTCTCTGATTTTCAGTAGTTCACTATTCAGATGCTGTTAGTCGGGGTGAAAGTAAGTTCAAGGATTTACCGTTACGGTGGAGTCCTGAGCAGGGACGTGGCCTCAACCGGAAGAGGCGTGGCCTCAACTGGAAGAGGCGGCGCCTTTAAATCAAGATTTAAAGGTCCTGGGGCTCCGGCTGTGTCAAGGAGCCCTGCGGCCTTTAAATCACCCCCAAACTACCAGCTGCAGAGGTGGCTGGGAGCCCTGGGGTGATTTAAAGGGCCCGGTGCTTTGGCCGCTGCTACTGCAGCAGAGCTCCAGGCCCTTTAAATCGCAAACGGATCCCTGTCGCCACTACCCCGGGGCTCCGGCAGCCGGGCTCAGGCGGCAAGTTAAAGGGCCCAGGGCTCCGGTGGTGGGGATCCCTGGGCTCTTTAAATAGCTGCCCGAGCCCTACTGCCTGAGCCCCTGGGTAGTGGCGGCAGGGCTCCTGTGGGGATTTAAAGGGCCAAGGACTCCAGCCCCTGCGGGGATCCCAGGCCCTTTAAAGCACCTCCCGAGCCCCGCTGCTGGAGCCCTGGGGTAGTGGCAGCCCCAGGCCCTTTAAATCGCTAACCTGGGGAAGCCGGTCCGGTCCAGTCGGTATGCCGTACCAGACCGAACTGTCTTACTTTCACCTCTGCCATTAGTGAATTCAAGCATAGAATAATGTGAATGTGTCTTTTGACCTGATTTTTAGCTAGAATTGATTCAGACCTTTGATAGTACAGGCATAATTTTAGACATACAATTTAATGTGGATGCTAAATTGTTGGTACATCTAGTTCAGGGGTCGGCAACCTCTACTATCAAAAGAGCCATTTTGCCCTCTCTTCCATTAAAGAAAAATAGTCTGGAGCCGCAAAACATAACACTGCTTATAAACTTTTAAAAGTTTTAATCTTTTTTTAATTTTACCTGTTACAACAACAGAATACAACAAACAGAAGTGCAGTGTGCATGTGTAGGCCTACTTTGAAATAAATTAAACACTGAACTATGCAGGCCTTTTTGAGTCCTTCCCGTATTTGTGTAAAATTAAAATAAAACGTAGCCCACTTTAATATAAAAAAACATATAGTTGCAGCTTAGCAGTTTTAAAAAAGTAAACATAAAATTAGGAACGTTTTTTGACAAGTCCATTTCAATGTGCTCTCATCCTCTTCGGGTTTCTTTCTCGGCCAGCAATCAACCGAAGCACCTGAACATACAATAAAAAACTACATCAGCTCCGGGTCTGAAATAAATGTTTTTTTCTGAATAATAATAGCCTATTAAATGCTAGTGTTCTCACCTGTTTAATGTGACTTCTGTTTCTGAAGCTCGATGCTGATCTTCCCTATGTCGGGGCTGTAAGATGTGACTTTGATCTTCACACAGGACTGTAGGCTCTCATTTGTGAGGCGGGAGCGATATTTGGACTTTATGAAGTTCATGCTCGAGAAAACTTGCTCGCACAAGTATGTTGAGCCAAAGATGGACAGGACTCCAAATGCATACTTTTTCATGTTCATATACGTGTCGGGAATGGCACTCTATGTTTCAAAAACAAGTTTGTCGGGTTTGGGGAGGTTTTCAGTATCATTCCATTTGTGCTCTTTAGCGAGAGTGGCCTTCTGACGGGCAACTTCTTCGAGATCCGCTGTCAGGCTTTTGAACTTGGAAACCCATAAGTCTTTATCCGCTATGTTGGCCAGTTCAATTTCAAGATCGGGCTGACTTATCCCTGTGAATGCGGATATGTTCAGCAGGGATGGGTCGATGTCCAGCGGTGTGACAGGGAAGGACAGAGTGTTTTTTTCCTTTCTGAACTCGCTGAATCTTTCTCCAAATGCAGCTTGCATTGCCATAATTGCACGGTGTAAATAATCACAATTTATGTGATTGTTCTCTTCTTTGAACTCTCTCATCTGTACATCTCTGGCAAACACTGTCATCTTGCGCTCAAACGCCAGAACATCCTCCAGCAACTGCAGGGTTTCCCTGGAGATTTTTATTCAGCGTGTTTAAGTGACTTGTCATATCCACCATGAAATAAAACTTTTCCAGCCAATCGAGGTCTCCCAGTTCGGGATAGCTGAGGTCTTTGCTTTCCAAGAAGGTTTTCACATGTTCCAGACAAGCAGCACGCCTCCCTTGACAGCCACCGAACTCTGTTGTGCAGCAGGAGATCCAAATATGCGCTCGACTTCATCTAACTATGAACAAAACTGTCGGTGGTTTAACCCGTTGCAATTATTTTGTTCACTATCTTAATAACGAGGTTCATCACTTCCACACATTCAGGGGGGAATGTTTGAGCGCACAGTGCTTCTTGGTGCAAGATGCAGTGAAACGTCATCAGCTCTCGATCCAGCGACATTTGAAGTAAATTCACAAAGCCCTTCTGTGCTCCTCTCATACTGGGTGCACCATCAGTCGACACTGACACCAGGTGAGTGGTGTTTATTCCTTTGGCTTTTAGACAACTCAAAACAGCCTCACAAATGTCCTGTCCCCGCGTTTGGCCCTTTAGCGGTATGAGTTCAATCAGTTCTTCCTGCGGCCCATCAGAGTTCACATATCTGCATAACAGTGCTGTCTGCTCAAAATCGTTTACATCACTTGACTCATCACAGGCAATTGAATATGCTTAAGCTGAATTGATGTCAACAATTTGCTTACTGGTGATGTTTGTTGCCATTTTAATGGTCCTGTCCAGAGGCATTTCTTTAATTTTCTGAATAATTTCCTGTTTGTTTTTGAATTCGAGAATAGATGCTCTGATATTTTTATGAACGATTCTTTCATGTATTCTCCGATCTCATGAGTTGCCACAAAACTAGCAGCTGTAGTTGAGTTTGGAGAGTTGATCCACTTCTTGAAAGTATGTTTGCTCTGCTCAACTTTCCGTTGGGTACTTTTCAGAAAATGCTGAGTGCTTGTTTTGAAAATGTCTTTCAATGTTACATTTTTTGTTGTTTGCTAATTTCTCACCACATATCAAGCACACAGGTAAGCCAGCGTCGTTGGCAGTGAAGGCAAAGGAATCTGTCCATGCAGAATTAAACTCACTATTTTCTTCTGAGATTTTTCTTTTTGGGATGTATTCATGGTTATCTTACTCAAGAAGCTGCCTGCAGGTAAAGGCGAGGGCTATAGACGTGGATGTGACGCATATTTTAATTGACAAATTATAAAAACTTTTTAAAAATTTGATGTTAAAGTATCACCTCGAACTCCAAGATAACTGTGCAACAAAATAAACAAAAATAAAATAATATATAAATAAAAATTAAATTAATAACCGTTATTCTTTTTTTTTCTTTTTTTTTTCTTTTGTCAAGACCGAAGGGAGCCACAACAAGGAGGCTGAAGAGCCGCATGCGGCCCCAGAGCCGCGGGTTGCAGACCCCTGATCTAGTTGCTTGTGTAATTAAAACTATTTAAATGCCTAAAAAGTGCAGCCAGGGTATACGTGTCTAAACGGGTGCAATTGCAGGTGAAATTAAATGTGCCTCAATTTAATTGTAGGAGCAAAATTGTATATGCAAAATAAAATTGTGGGCCATTCTGACCTTTTGCTGGCTTCATTAACCAACAGTATTAATTTGAGCTGACATGTTGGTATTTAAAAATGTAACTGAAATTGTCATAGCAAAAGGTGTCAGGACCATCTTAAAAAAGCAATCTCAGCTGTTGATTTATTTGATTTTTCTCTTAGGGATGTGCCACCTGAAATGTTTCATCTCTCGTCTCATCAAGTCCCAGTGTTGCAGCAGTGTAAAATTTAGTCTTCTGCAATATCAGAAGACTGGGCTTGACAGATGCATTGTCCATTCACCTATAGTTAGTAGGAAACTTTCTCTGCAGAGTGGGGCATTTACCCATCAATTTCTGCAAATGTTACACTTTCTTTTCAAACAAACAAAAGAGTTTTTAGAATGTAGGGTTGGGAAAGTTAGCACCTTCCAAATCTGCACAGAGATAGCCGTCAACAACAAATGTCCCGTATTCATGATTAAGCACACAAACTGAGCCGTCAAAGCTGAGCACAGGGCAATTACTGCAATTACAATTCTCTATCCCAGATCACTGCACAATGGCTGCTACTCGAGCCTAAGTTACAGTTGGGACAGCTATTTTCTCCATTGCACTCGAACTGCTGACTGCGGGTTTTCTGGCTTGTGATTATGCACTTTACCAGCCAGAATTTGGCCTCAGGAGGTTTGGAATATTAGACTTTTCATATTAGATGCTACAGAATGTATGAAACAATATCTTGAGACATGAAAACATCTTGAGTGATGCTGAGCATCAGCTAAGATATTGATCTCTCTGGAGTGTCAATGCTTTATGCTTACTACAAACATTTTATCAAGTGAAAATCATCTTGCTTTCTCCTGTTCCTATTCTATCCTTAATCAGCCATAAAGAATACAGTGATGTATGCCCGAGAGAGAAAGATTCAGGGTATGTCTTCACTAGCAACATTAAAGCGCTGCCGCAGCAGGCTGTGTAGTCGTGGCACTGGTGAAAAAAACCCCACCCCCATGAGGGGAGTAGCTACCCAGTGCTGGTGCACTTTCTACACTGCCACTTTACAGTGCTGAAACTTGCAGTGCTCAGGGGGTGGGTTTCACCCCGCTAAGTGAGAAAGTTGCAGCGCTGTAAAGTGGCAGTGTAGGCAAGGCCTAAGCTACGTATCTGAAATGAGTGTATATAGCCCTTAAAAGAGTTTTTATAAAGGATTCTATAATTCTATATTAAATTAACCACATTATTAATATTATGCTAATATTTTCTCAACAGGCGTAGTATAAGAATTCTTGTCAAAGTACCTGTTTTATAGTTACTCTTTTTAATTAACATTTCAATATAGTTCCTGAATCTTGTGTAAGAAATCAGTATTCATAAACCACATCATTGTTGGCAAATAAAATAATGATACATTTCTTCCCTAATAAAGTGCTTTCCATCTAAGGGTCTCAAAGCACTTAACAAACAATTAATTTAACCTCACAGTAACCATGCCTTATAGATGAATATTATTGATCCTGATTCAGCAAAGCACTTAGGCATGTTGTTAAATTTAAGTGCATGAGTGTTTCCATGGTCAGGTAGAACTCATTCCCTCATCCTGGGAGTACTCATGGAGTGCTTGAGTGCATTGCTGGACTGGGGCCTGTGCTAACCTGATCTTTTCAGCATTGGCATGAGTGTGGACCTGGGACCCCTGACCTGATCTTAGGGGAGTTCGTTTTGCAAGATTAAACTATACATTATGTGCTAAGCAATACTAAAATGCTTTAAATAGTAAAAATGGAAACCATTAAAGCTGTTATGACAGTAGGGAAACATAAAATATATACATATTAATATTTAAAGTAGGCTTTACGCAATAGGTTTGAGGTCTGTAGGCCTGAGGGTTAGCATGAATGCTTGACATTCATAAGATTTAGCAATATATAGCTTGTGATAAATAAGTAAACCAACAGAAGAACAAAAAGAAGTTTAAGGTAGTAGATTTGGGGATTATAAGTATATGTAACCAGGGAGCTAACTGCATTGATGTATCACGACTACTGGGAAGCGTATTGACGAAAATATTTTGTGTAAGCAGCTAGAACACTAATTATGGTTTCCAGGAATACCACACATGGACAGGGGTTGAGTCTTGATCAAACATTGTCCCAGCCATGTGTGGGTGTGAGAGAAAAGGTGTATAAAAATGGTGTTTGCTTGACCCTAGTTGAGTACATGGGGGTTGACAAGATGATGCAAGCAGGACTGTCACCTCCCTTCATAATGTACTCCACTTACTACTTTCTCCTGTATTTGTTTTCAGTGGTCTCTAGGAGTTTGTGAATATGGTAACACTACATATCTTTATGTTGTATGTATCTTTTTGTGGAACTGCATTAATACTTCGGGTTATTTGGGTTTTAAATTAAGTCTTCACGTCTATATTTATGTTACTCACCAAACTTGCGTATTCTAAAAGCTTTATGTCTCCACCTGACTAAAGAACCTGTCATTAGTGACATGTGCAATTTGCCTTCTGAATTAATCAAAGGCTACATGAGGTTAAATAAATTGTGAAGCACTTTGAGATTCTTGGATGGAAAGTGCTATATAAGTGCACAGTATTATTATTTTGTTTGCCAGGGTATACGTTGGTATATCTGACCTCAGTGGGATTGCTCACATGCTAAAGTTAAGAATATGCCTAAGTGCTTTACTGGATCAAGGCCATAGTATCCATTTTACAGATGAGAAAGCTGAAAACTAGGTCTGATTCTCTCTTTGCTTTTACATGGGCTTTATGCTAGTGTAAGTCTATTAACTATCAAGAAGTTATTTGTGATTTACACCAGTGTAAGTGAAAGGAGAGTAGGTTAAGTAACTTCAATACATGATGAAGATCAGAGTGGTTTGCAGTAGTGAATGCCTCATTCATTTGAATGTGAATCCCAGTTCACTTTTCCAACATACAAAAGAACCTTCTTGTATTGGAGATTAAAATATTATTTCTCACCAAGATCCTTAAACCTAAGCGACAATCAGACAGTGGAGCTGCAATGTTTTCTGTTATCCATGAAACCTGCAGTGCTGCTTCTCTGACACAGCCAATTAGATCACTGACAAAACCTTGCTCTCCGGAACTGTTTCAAATAAAAAGAAAATTGGGTATCTGCAAGCTCAGTTTTAATTTCACGAGAACACTGAAGAAACCACTGCAACTAGGAAAGGTGTTTAAGAAAATAATGATGTTTCAAATAGCCAAAGAATACTTGTAGCTGGGTTTTGCTTCAGTATTATATATTAAAATAATAATAATATATCCTCTCATCGTGTCACCTTTCCTTTACTCCTTACCACTCAAAATGCAGCCTTCGTTAGAAGATGGTTTGTTAACTGTAAACAAAATTTAGTTACCTGAGGTACCACTTACGTTTTTTTAAGTATGTTTTCAGGAGTTGAAACAGAGCCTGGAATAATGGGATCTCTTTTATCTTAATGCCCTGTGGCTCTTATTCCTTGCTAACAACATTGAAACTTGTATTTTTTGTTTGATGAAGAAGATGAATCCTTAACTAAGGTTAATAACAGAGTGGGAGCAGGTTCTGGCAATGTGCCAGGCTCTTCTAAATAACAATGCAGATCGTCTTCCAGACACAAACATCTATCTGCTGAAAATGCTTGACTGTGCCATGGATGCCTGTATTAATCTCAGACGTTGGGAGGAAGCCTTGCTTTATGGCAACAGGACTCTAAAACCGTACAGGTAAGAGCTGTGATGACAGTGGTTTATTCAACTGTCCTACGGGGATGGTCTGTTTATTAAAGCTAGAATCCCCTCCCCCCACAGGGAGACCATTCAATTAAGGCTTATCACTGTTATTCCTGAAAGTGCTTTCGTGCACACCTTCAACCTCAATTTCCCAGTGTGCTTTCTGGATTAGCATATGAAATAAAATATCCATTCTGCTTGGATAGTCAGTAGGACAGGATGTGAAATATTAATGGAAACCACAACAGCAGCTCTGATTAGCCACAGTAGCCTTTGTCAACATCTGATCTTTTTAAAAGCACATCACACCCATCATTCCATCACCGAAACATCACTTGTTGGTAGAGACTATCGCCGTGGAGCTCCTGTGTTTGAAATTAAGGGTGGGAATGTGTGTGTGTGTGGGGGGGGGCAGTCAGGTACGGTGTGTAGAGTTTACAGACAGTGATGGAATTAATGTAAATGAATTAATATGAAGTGTGAAGGAAATAGTAATGAATAGCCCGATATTTATTTCATTGACATCAAGAGGCTGAGGTGGTTGTGCCCCTCCCTGGTTGCCAGCACTGGTTCTTGTGCTAAATGCAGGGGGAGATTCTGAGGGCATTGGCAATATGTGTACATTGTGGCTCTGGCAGCAGCTCTGGCTGTCATGCCCATCTGACCCTCTGGCTCTGACTTCAGGAGGCTAGCCGGAGTCTCTACTGCAACTGCAACATCCACACAGCTGTTTTTCATGCACTAGCTCCACCCCCATAGTGTAGACACTACACGGTCTGTCTACCCAGTCTGGGAGGCTCACTCCAAGCTGCAGTGTAGACATACACTCATAAGCCAACAGAAGGTACTATGAATGATCCTGCTTTATGTGGCTAGGGTTTGGGATTCATTGGGTCCCAGCGCTGTCCAACAGCTCTGGGAAGTCTGGTGGAGGAGAGATGGGGAAGGAGCTAGCATGGCTGGCATTGGCCTGTGGCTCCCCTGCTGATGCCAGGTCTTTTGATTCTGAATGTGGTGAGTGTTCACAAGTAAGTGAAGTGCCTGTGCAGACACTACGCCGTCTGTGCTGGCCCTGTGCATGGTGTAATGCATTACAGCTGTGTAAACTGAAAATGTAGTTTTCCATTACAGTATCTATTTCTTCTCTTAGTCCTGCCTCATCATGTGATATTGCAGCACACAATGAGGCTCCGTGACTGCAGTGAAATGTCGAGGGCATGGACATGCAAAACAATGCATGTTGCTGCGAACATGATTATCTCATACCCGGCACATCTTTGATTTCAGTAGGCTACTGAGAATGTTCGGCATTTTGCTTGGGAAACTGTCCCACTAGCATACTACCGCTTAATAACTGAGGCTTTGGCTACACTACACACCTTTTAGCAACACAGCTGTGCCATCAAAAGGCGCACAGTGTAGATGCCTATTGTCGGCAAGAGAGCCCTCTCCTGCCAACAAAAAACGTCCACCTCCCATGAGTGGCAGCAGCTTTGTCAGCAGGAGAGTGCTCCTGCCGACAAAGTGCTGTTTACACCTGCGCTTTTTGTTGGCAAAACTTTTGTCATTCGGGGGGAGAGAGGGGCTAACACTCCTGAATGACAAAAGTTTTGCTGACTAAGTTCCATTGTAGACAAAGCCTTAGACAGGGACTTGAGGTGCATCACAGCACCATATTGTAAGAAGTGCTTCCACCATATTATAAGAAGCAAAAGGTTTGCATGAGTTGTGGGTGGCAAGAGTGGCAGAAACCATACATCTGTAATGGCCATGACTTGTTATAACAAGAGGGCCTGAGTGCTTTGAAACACCCAAATTCCTTAAGGGTGAAAATCATCCCTGTTCAATGGGCCAGCACAAACCACATGACCACACAAGTCCCACTTAACCTTTCAAAATAGGGCTTAAGTGGAACTTCAGTAAGGCATAGGCATTGCACCAGCTCTCTGCGCAGGAGCAGATTTCACCCCAAATAAATGCAATGCCCATTTGCATATTCACTTAACAAATCTTCCCTTGTCTTTTCCCCCTGAGCCTATTAACAATGACTGTCAGGCCAGCAGTGGATTTCTCCATATATTTCACAGCATAAAGATTACAGTAAGACAGACAGCAATTTCATTGGATCTTTCCATAAACCTCCCCCTGTTTGTTTTCTGGGGAATGCGCTAGTGTTGAAACCACTTAATACAGTAGGGTTGGTTTTTTTCCACCTTATACATTCAGCTAAAGTGTCTTTTGTGAAATGTTACTTGCATGAGAAATTTGACATCTTTTGTACCTCAAGGAAGTTGCCCTTAGTCTTTCTAGATCCGAAAGCATTTTCTGAAGAGAGACGTTTTCAGTTTTACTTTATTTCTTTTTACCTTCAAGCCATCACTACAAGCTTTAACACACCTGACAAAAAATCCTCAGTTTCTCATTACACCAAATTGCGCCCAACGCAGCAGGAGAGAAAATCCTAGGAAATCTTCTGGGATACATTGAATTTCTCCTGTTGAATCAATCTACTGGTTGGCTGCTCCTGCAGTTCTATTACAGCTATCTATTTTCCTTTTCTCAGCTCTGGAAAAAATATTCATACTGTTCTCCACAGGGATCACTGAAACACTCAAGCAGTCCGTATATATGGGCAATGATTGCTACAATGGTAAAAGGCTTTAAAGAATTGGTCAAAAACAATTTTAATTTTAAATAATGTGTTTATTGTGTGTGTCCCATTATTTAACCAGCAGGATTAATATTCGCTGCTGCATGCTCGATGCTGTTTTTAATGTATATTTTCACTACAATAGTTACTTAATTTTCAGAATCATCCAGTTTATGCAACTGGCACAGACAGTTGGCTAACCTACCTAAAAAACGATTTATCAAACTTATATATTCAATAGCTACCTTCAAGTTGTAAGGAATTGTAATATTTTATAAAAAATAGTGTCTGAGTGCTGCTGAATATTTCTAGATCTTTGAAAAGAGACAGGAGAGCTGACAGCTGTCAAAATGAAAAGCTACTGATTAGTTTGCCCTAAACCATAATTGTCCATAATTTGTTGAAACCTACAACATATACTTTCACTGAATAGTCTAAACCAAACAATTTTACACAGCTTTTCTTGTAAATTCCAGAGTAACAATTTGTCAGTCCAAGAACCTTAACAAAAGTTAACAGATATTTACTTAAATGAAAACCACCCCATATCATGGTCAGCACTCAACAGCTTGCAAAAATAAACTTCCTTACAAAAATCCTCATGAGCCCTAACCACAAAAATAACAGAATATCAACAAGAAGTGCTAGTCAGGTTTGTCATGTCTCACTTAACACATTCATTCTCAGTTTTCACTCCTACTCATAGAGGGCCTGATCTGAGGTACTTACTCAGGCAAACTCGTACTAAATTAAATCTGAGAAAGGACCTCAGGATTTGCCCCATAACTACAATCAAATCTCATATGCTCAGTTCTGTCTACCTCAAGCGTCCAGTAGTTAACTCCAGACAAATACTGGAAGTATGCATCTAATATAAGCAGTGCCAATAAGCACCTGATATAAAAATCTGTTACATGACATTGGCTATAGCTAAATAGGGAGGAAGTTAGGTTACATCACAGACATATTGGACTTAACATGCAAGATACGTAGGGTAAATCTGAGTCTGGAGAGGGCTGCAGCTGCAATGGAATTGGTGAGGTTCTGTTGCGGAGGCCCTGATTCAGCAAAGCATTTACGCACATGCTTATGTTCATCCCTATTCATCAGAGTCAGCACTTAATCATGTGCTTAACTTTAAGGTCCCATTCCCTGCAGATGGACCTGCTGCTATCTTGGTCAACAATCCATTGTCCCCTGTGCAGCAGCATTAGGGGTTATTGCAGACTCAGGGCTGTACACTCTCAGAGGTGAGGGGAGGAAATACCTTTTGTTCCAAGGCCAGTGATTCAGTCTTTGTGCGGAATGAGGAGAGAGGATTTCAATTTGGTTTCAAGTCTGTCTAAAGAGAGAGCTGTTACTTCAAAGCTGGACTGGAGAATATTGCATTAAACTGCCACTGAGTCTATGCACACAAACAAGAGACACTTGTGCATAGAGCAGAGCACAGCAGGACTCAAAATGTTTTCTGAACAGATTGTTGAATTTTCATGAAGTATTAATGAAATGTAGAGCAGATACTTCTCATTTAGAATTCTCATCTAGCAAGTTTGCCAGATCCAGGTCTGTAAATATCTCAACTAAATCAGCAGACAGATGAATAAATTTATGATTACTACAGTTTCTTCTCCACAAACCATCTTTATGTAAAAAGCTGAATAGAAATGAGTAGCTGTGGAACATACTGCTCTAGAAATAGTCACTGGGTTTATCTTTCTTTTAAAGCCTCTAGGAAGGCTCCATGGTAAAAATGTCATTTTTTTATTTGATTGATTTTCCTCTTCATTTAATGTGTCTTACAAATAAGCCCTGCACTTTGATGTGTGTGTCTTTTGTAATAAGTGTGTGATAGATGCAGTGGCTAAAGACAGTTAAAATAAAACTGTGTTTCTACTCTTGATGTACTCTACAGGATTTGTAGCTGAGAGGCAAAGATTCCCCAATATAACATGGCATTAAGAGGCACACTGCCTGTACTTTCTACTAAAAGTCAATCCTCCAAGAATACTGCAATGAAACAAACTGTTGAGATACATAGCACCACTAGGGGATGCTGGTGCTTAAGGGTTTAAGTCTAGCAGCCAATGGGCATCTTGTGAATGTGGGAGGTTCCAAAGAGAGTTGTGATTGACTGGAGAATATGTGAACATACAGATAGTTCAGTGAACAAAGTTCAATGATATTGTCTTGATCTTATAACCTCTGGAGTAAACATAACATACCTCTGTGTTCACCCTAGATTAGAACAAATAATTGTGAAGGTAAAAAACAAAGACTGTAAGAGACAAAGGGAGAATAATATCCAGCGTTCCTCTCTTATTTATGGTTTGTACAAAATGGCAACATATGCGTATATCTTTATATTTAGAGCCAAATGCTCACTGGAAGAAGAGACACTGAAAACTATAACAAAAAATTAATGAATGAAAAACTGCCTAAAATAATACAATCTGTGGGGAAAGGCATGCACGGAGGGTGTGCTTTCATTTCATCGAAAAATTCAGAAAACACAAGAATTGAGACATGCATATGGTAAATTTCTTTGTGATGTAACTGATCACTTTCAGGCTGGAGTTAATAAATGTGAAAAAATAGACCCACCATCAAGGGTATTTGTGAATGAAGTCATGACTGGAACTTGAACTGAGACTCAGGAATGATTTCATTGGATTGATAAAAGAGCAATTCAATTACAAGCTTTTCAGGCAGGGGCTGCATCTATGTGAATGTGCAGCGCTCTGGGTACTGATCCTGACTAGAGCATTTGAGCAGTTGCCATAAACACAATAGTAGGTGAGTCTGAAAGGTAAGAACACAATAGTAGGTGAGTCTGAAAGGTAAGAAAAGAGAGGGCCTGAATGGCTCAGACTGGTAGAATGATGCAGAGCTTTCAGGATGTAAGGCACCAGAACAAACTCACCCCAGGTTACTGGTGACCGAAAGTTACCAACCTGATGCCTGTTTAGTGGTTTATATGAAGTAAGTTGATAATCACTGCCTAAGTATCTATGTCCTGATCAATGATAACCGCATATCCTCCTAGGAAACAGGTTTTCTGGCTCATTGTTTACTTCCTATATGTCTCTGTCTAGCACTTTAGACATTAGACTCTTCCTATTCTTCCCCAGTTTCAGATGAGAGATGTATCAGGAGCTATTTGAATCCTGTTTCTGTTACTGGTGGATAGTGATTTGTAGTCCAGTTCTAAATAACTCATTTATTTGAACGGAACTTTTTCTTAACTAGATCACAGAGGCTTGCAGAGACTCATCTTTCTCTGACACAGCCACAGGTGTATGCTTTTCTCCACCTCCAGTGTAATGCTTGCATAGGATTTCAGGCTGTAATTATGGGAAGAATTGGGCTGTATGTCATTTACAGTCTCAATATGTCTTTAGATGCTTTCCTTTGATTACATTGTAGGACCTCTTTCAGGTAGGCCATTTAAGACTTCAGGACTTCTTCGGAATAGAGATCGTAATCTCAATATACCTTCTTCCTTTTAAGAGCTGCAGTGTTTTCTTTTGTTGCAGTTAAGAAGGATGAGTTGGAGGTCTCTGTATTGTGATTAGAGTTGTCATTTGTTGTACTGGAAATGTTAATCAAATGACACTGATTGGAGCTCTTTGAATGAGCCTACTTGTATGCAGGCACCCATAAAAGGAGACAAAATGTCCAAAATGTAAATAATGATTAAGTACTATAACTGTGCACAATAGATAACCAACAGAATCTCTGGTCTGATAAATTGATCTAGAAAGACATGAGCAGATGTAATGTACACTGCAGAACATGTACAGAGTGGCTATTGAACCTTACAGCAGGAATGGTTTGTGGAATAGATGGGTTTGTAGGAGTTTTGCTAAGGAGACTGAGAGAGTTCATGGCAGGCACAAGGGTTGGGATACAAGGTGATCTAAAGACAGGATTCAGAGATAGGATGAAGGGAGTAGTCAGGATGATGAAACTTTGAACTTTGTGTGGAAGAAGCCACTGAAGGGATACAAGGAGAGGTGGAGGGGACGCTGTCAGGGCTGTAGAAAATAAGATGAATTTAGCAGCACTATTTCTGGTGGGTTGAAGAGAGAGAGAGACAGAGGAGAAGTCAGACTATGTAGTAAGCAGTTGCCATAGACAAGTATTAAGGTGGGAGAAAGTGCAGTAGGCAGAGAGGGGAAGGACAATTGTGGTCAAATAGTGTCTAGTTTTCCTTTGAAGAAGTTGACAAAATCTTGGATAGAGGAGGTGAAAAATGGGGAGCTGGCAGTAGTTCCAAGAAGGGAGTCAGAAGCAATGAAGACTTTCTGGTAGCAGATGAGTGGAGGCTGATGAGAGAGGGAAGTTCATAGACTCATAGACTTTAATGTCAGACGGGACCATTATGATCTTCTAGTCTGACCTCCTGCACTACGCAGGACACAGAATCTCACCCACCCACTCCTGTAACAAACCCCTGACCTATGTCTGAGCTACTGAAGTCCTCAACTTGTGGTTTAAAGTTGTAGTAGCTTAGCAAGAGAAAGTACAAAGTTGAGGCAGGAAAGAACAAACTTGCGTGGGGTGGGGGAGTAGAATTTCTCCAGTGAAGCTAAGTGGAGTGCATGTAAAGTTGCCGGGAAGAGAGACAGAATTGCAAGGGGCGGGGAGATAATGGAGCAGCAGGAAAGAGGAGCAAAGGTGTTGGAAAGGTAAATGTCTGGAATGGTGTGATGGATGACATGGGTAAGTGATGGGAAGATGTTAATCAGAGAAAGGGAATTTAGAGATGGAAAAGTCAAAAAGAATAGTTCCAAGTTCCAATAGATCAAGGGAGTGACCAAGTCACTGGGTGAAATAACTGGTCCATTCTGGAGACCAGAACAGGAGGGCCAGAGGTTTGGCAATCAGAGGTATTGTGCTGGTGAAAGTTGAAATTGCCCAGGATCATGATAGGGAGCTGGGATGAAAGGCAGGTGGAAACCTGGACATCAAAGTGAGAGAAGAACCACAATCTGAAAGGAGAAAGGGGGGAGTGGGAAAGGGAGGAAATGAAAGCATCAGGAAGGGAAGAGGTAGATTGCAGATATCTCACCCCATCATCTATTTAGTGAGTGTGATAAATCTAACCTGGAACTCAGCCAGGAGATTCTATCAACCCTGAGTAATCTATTTCCTTGGTTAAATAGGTAATTCAGGGTTTCTGGGTTTTGATTTTTGATTCCCCCCCCCCAAATGTTCTAGTGTTCCCTGAGCACGAGTAAGATTTGCACAGTAGAAACTGTTCCTCTGGCTCAGTTTGCCATTTCATTATCAGGCAAGACACAGGAGCTGGAGCCCCACCAGTTCTTTGGCTTTGAAGGAAGCAGTAAATAGGAAGCAACATAACAAAGGCAGGGATGGAAAGCAAGAACTCATCTGAACGTCAAAGAAGGACAACAAATGATATATATAGTGAAAACACCAACAACGAGAGACTGATGAAAATGTAAAGGAAAAGGCACAAGGAAGTAGAAAGTAGGCTGCCTAAAGGACCAGCTGACCTGACAAAAACCTCAGCAAAATAAAAATAACAAAGAGACAAATCACATCACCTCTGGAAAAATAGGCAAAGCTGCCAGGGAACAATGAAAAAGTGTAAATGGAAACAGCAGAGAAATAAAGACATCATTGAAGAAAACTGACGAATCCATCACACACATGACCAATAAAGGGGAGGAGGAGGAGAGAAAGAATATAGAAAATCAAAGATCAACTAAGAAGAGAAAAAAATGAAAATATCAGAAAAGGAGGGGAGAGAAAAAAAAAGACTCCTGGTCTAGAAAAAAATCCTTCCATCTCCCCTCCTCCTCTCCCTACTCTGACCCTGCAAAAAAAAAGAAAGAAAGAAAACAAAATACTTTCACAACTGCAACACTTGCCTAAGAGGAAAATCATCTTTCTCCAGCTGTTTAATGCACTCTTGGAAGATATGGTCAACAAGCTGCCAAAAGTGAAGATAAAGTTGTAGGATCAAAGAATGCTCATTACAATCCCATCGTGACTATATTTCCATATTAATTCCAGTACTTTACCAAGAATGATACACTCTGAAAATTTAATGTTTGTATAAGGCTGGTCAGCATTTCACAAGTCTCTAGGTAACTGGTGAAAGTGACAGCCAACAAGTAGGAGCATGATAGACAATCTGTTCTCAACCAAATTAAAAAAGAAAAAGAAAAGAAAATCTCTTGGTGCAGAAGCATGCTTGGCAGACTTTGAAAAATGGAATTATATCTTCGAGCACTATGAAACAAAAGGCTCAACACACACATTCACGGAAAGGAAAACCATTTAGGAGATTAATTTTATAGTTACCAAGAGAATTTGCAACATTTACCATAATTTTTTTTTTAGATAATTCCCTTTCAGATAATGGCACAATATGTTTTTGTAAGATTTTGATCTAAATCATGCCAGATCCTACTCAATAACTATGGAACAACTGTATATTGCCGCATACAAGATGTTCCATCACATATGCCTTGTACCCTATGAAATATGGTGCAGTTTCCCAGGAGATCTTATAAAAGGTCGTGAAGCTTGTGACCACGGAATGTATGACATGTTAGTTGCTAGCTTTCAGGAATAGTTAGAGATAAGTTATCTTAGATCACTTGTCTTACCATTGTACAGTAGTTGTCTAGTAGGCCTTGCATGTTTCAAAGGATTTCAAAATGTAAAGCCACATTGAGTAAAGTTACTTCTCCTCATTTAGCACGTCAGAATTTTCCGATGAAAAGCATGTGATGTACTTGAGGTGAGATAACATCCTGCATACTTCCCCTTACCCTTATCTATTGCCGTCTGTCTTCACACTGTTGATCTGTGTATTGTCTTGTTGGCATGTTTGCAGCACAGGTGAGCACTACCAATTTTGGGCATTTATCAAGAGGTGCACATTAGCTAGCAAGTTGTGCAAGGCTGCTTTCTGGGGAATAAGGCATAGACAAGACTATGAACTAAATGGAAGTATGTTGTTTTCTAGACAAATGGAGATTTTCAAACTATTGTAGACTCGGTAGTACCTTCAAGTCCCTGCCCCACACTGGGGACAATGCAGAGCCCAACAGCCAGCTCCAGTTTCATGGTGGAGCTACGTCTCCTGGTACTTTGAGGAGGACAGGAGAGGGCAGCTGTTGCATCTTCTTGAGCAGTGTGTGCTTCACACTGCACCCACCTGGCTCTATCAGCTGGTGCAGAAGGCATAGCCTGTTCCTCCCTTACCACTTGTAGTCACTAGGACTCTCATTGTGTGTAGCTTTTTGACACTGTACCACTCATTGCATCCTTTGGTCCCTCGCATACCTTAGAAGAGGCCAAAACACAATTTGACTGTAATATTTATCACTCAACATCAGTTTGTTCCATTTATCTATGGATGGATTGAATGGCCTAATTCTTAGCAATATTAAAATGAAGTGTATGGCTTGTATTAACTGAGTGGGGAAAAGGTATTTTCTAACACCAGTTAGTTTGTAATGTCCCCATATGGAAAGTTCCCTGGGCCCAAGTCACTGTTAGAATAAATGGTTGCAACTCCACGGAAGTCAGTGTCCTTTTGTGGTGAAATCCTGGTGCATTGAAGTCAGTGACAAAATCCTCATTGATTTCAGTGGGGTCAGGACTTCACCATTGGTGAATATGTCTCAGTATGTAGTCAGGGCTGGTTTTGGAGCAGAGTGCACTGTTTCTGATGTGTCTGTTCACATTCTTTGGGGCTAGAATTTGCTTCACTTTTTAGAAGGAGATTTGTGTGGCAAGCGAAGCGGAGTATATAGAGGAACAGTGGCATATTAATGTAGTTCATTTCACACATGAAAGACGGTTGATTACAGTGGCAAAAAAAATATGCCAAAGGACAAAAAAATTGGTTAATAACTTTCCTAGGTTTTCAACACATTAAAAGTGATGTGAAAGGAAAGGAAAATGTCTCAGAAAATGATTTATTGCTTGCTCAAGTTCACTTTTTTCTAAAATAATATTTCACAAGCTGAGTGTGCTTTAGTTAAATAAATACTTCAAATTAATACAAAAGGCCAGCTTCTCAGGTGGTACAAATTGATTTCAATGGAGTAGTACCATTTTACATCAAATGAGGATCTAGTCGAAAAATGTTCAGTGGAACAACATGTCTCAATGTGCATGAATGCAAGTATTCACGCTGCACACAATATCCACATGCAGCAGGCTTCTGTTGTTGCCTTTTCACTGGATAAGTGATCCTCATCAGGGCAGATTGCTCAGGGCAATGGTTTTATCTGTCTCCCAATAATTCACCCAATCATTGTATTAGTACACACTCCACTGAGGTCCAGTTATATTGGGTTGTTTAGAACAAAGTAGATGCTGTTTGGGCCAAACAAACCTTATTTCAGTATACAGAGCAGACAATTCATGTGGTGACTTCTGAACTTTCCTCACCTTGACATTCCTGGCTCCAGTAGCTACCCTTTGGCAAATTTTCACTTGGCTTTGTTTAGTCAAGGTTTACAAAAGCTATTCGATTTCCAGGGTCCTTGGCGGCACTGGTGACAGCAATGGCTTATATAGAGATACCTTCGTCTGTATCTGAAACAAAGTTAGAGCATTGTATTCAGTACAATAACATTACCCCAACTTGTGATTAAGTACTTATTGAGTTCCATTTCCTTATAAGAACATGTGTAAGAACCCAAGAATGTATGCCACAAGTGAACTAAGCATTAATCTGTCAGCAGCTTAAGTGTGTTTGGGAGAGTGCAATGGAAATATGCAATATAGTGACACATTGTTTGTTCGCTGGGAAGCATTTAAGAGCAGATGGAACCTGTAAAATAGACTGATTCATGAAAGTGCACAGCATGTATCAGCTTCATTAGATGCGCCTTTGTTTTAACCTATATAAACAAAGGACATGGATTTTTGGATCCTCAGTAAAGCATCAGAAGCTCTGCTTTTGGGGAAAAAGCATTAATAATGTACAAGACTTTATTGGGGGAGGGCATTTTAAAAGGTGTCCATCTTGGTTCTGAAACTAAAAGTTGGGGGGAAAGTACAGTACCTTTATGGAAATGTCCTAAAGAATTGAATGTCAGTGCAGGGTGTGATTTTTTTCAAAGCAACTGAAGGGAATTTGGTGGCCAAATCTCAGTAGAGTTTCAAAGGGAACTGGGCACCTAACCTCCAGTAAGCTCCTTCTAAAATCCTAACCTAAACCAATAGGATTCTATAGCAACGCGGTGGGGTTCTGTTGAAATCAATCAACAGACCGATTAAATTTAAGGCTGACCATTCTACAGGGTTTTTTTCCTCACTATATTAAAGAATTCTATAGAAAGTAGATCTAATTATGTGTTGAATCAATAGGGCTTCTCCAAAGGTGTGTATCTGAAAAGGAGAGACCAGGGCATTTGATCCTGAATGGAGACCATCTGAGTTCCGCTATTTACAAATTTGTGATGCAATGTGATGCACTTAGGCAGACCCCTATGCCCGTGCAGAGCTCTGGTGACAACTTCATCACTTGCAGGGTCCTAGCGGCGTCAAGCTGTTAACTGAAGGTGCAACTACAGCTCTACTTTCTTATTTTTTTTTAACTGAATTGAATCAGTTCAGTAATTTAATGGAAGAAAATATCAAATTCAGAGAAGGCTGATTTTGTAACCTGACAACAAAGGTCAAAATGTTTCATTTTGGAGACCAAGAGGATGTGGGTTTTTAGTATGTCTTGCGTTCCATGTAGTACAGCATATAGTTGATTTCAAAAGATTTGCAGGGGGCTTGTGTAATAAGAAATACTACATATTGTCATAGCATGGAATAGCATGTCAGCATATATAATTGTATTTGTTTGAATTGTGTGTACTGTGAAAAGAGTGATATACCGATTTTTCTAAAACCCCTAAAGTCAATGCATTTTATGTACACTACATGATGTAGTTGTATTGAGCCAGCTTTTGCATATGTTTTAGTGTATTTGTGGATAATGTCCTGGGATGACTGTAATTGTTAAAAGATACTATAAAGTTTGGTCCTCTTCAAGCATATATAAAAATTGGCTACACACATATGCCATAATTCAAACCTTTACAAAACACTATGACTCAAACAATTCTTTCTGTGGAATTCTGCATCATGTATAATATTCTTATTACCCAAATCAGGCAAAGAGAATAGCATGTTAAGGTGCATAGAGCTAGTATGCCACTAAAGACCCGGTACGTGCTTGCTATGGCAGTAGCTTCAAATGAATTATTTACATTTCAGTTAAAGATTATTTTTTATTATATTGTTCCACTGCTAACCTCATTGTCACCTCTGTAGAGGGAGAAGAAACCCCCTTTCCACCCACTCCCCACTGTACAGGGAAGAGGTGGGCGTAGAGAAGGAGAGCAAGCACAAGCAGCCAGGGAAGGTTAATCCCAGTTCTGAGGGTGATAGGTCCCAAATCCAAATTCTCACTTATTCTCAGATCCATGCATATTCCTCTTTGAAAGAATGTCATCAAAGGTCAGCTCTGTACTTTTTATTGACATGACTGCTGACGGCTATTGCACTTCTCAATGGAAGATGGGTAATGGTTTGATTTGTATTGCACTGGATTTATGGAATTTACCCAGTGTCTGTGGAAATATTTTGCTTTCCTTGCTGGTTTTTATCCTACCCAATTGCTTCTTATTAAAATCCATGTAAAAAAAAAATTGGAGATAAAGCTACAGCGTCATCTTTATCTGATCCCTTTGTGTGAAAATATTGCTGTACATA
This sequence comes from Mauremys reevesii, assembly GCF_016161935.1. NCBI lineage: Eukaryota > Metazoa > Chordata > Testudines > Geoemydidae > Mauremys > Mauremys reevesii. The sequence goes on from NC_052625.1 coordinate 71,029,287, forward strand.
GTATGCCTCTCTTCAGAGACTCTTTGCGATACCGAGGCCAGACTAAATCAGAAATTCTTTATATTGCCAGTTTAAGCAAGACCTTCCACTTAATATCTAAGTAAAAACTTTGAAAAACATCAGCTGAGATCCTGGCCCTATTGTAGTTAATGGCAAAACTTCCATTGAGTTCAGTAGGGCCAGGATTTCACTCGTTACTGATGAGTCATATTGAAGTGTCTGGCGTACTTTATCCATTTGTTCTTTATCCATAAGGACAGTTTTATAGAATCAGGGCTTGATTTTCCTTCCTTACACTGGTTTTACACAGGTAAAACTCCATTGCTGAGTGACATGAGCATCTTTGGTTTCTACAGCAGCCTCTCTTGTAATGTGTTGACAGATATTTCCAATTCTCCATGTGATCCATGAGGCATGATCTGCTCTTTAATATTTGTATAGCCAAACTTTTAAATTGAATGTTACTCGTTATGGATGAAGACATCTGTTTTTTATAGCCTAATGGAGATTATAAATTTTTATATCGTGTAACCCATATGAAACAATGATACAAAATGTAAAGTTAAGATTTCCTTAGGCAGCATCACAATGTACTTTGCAGTTGGAACAAGCAAAGGGATTCTGGACAATGCAAAAATGCACCATCAAGTCTTTTTTCCTCATTATCTCTCTAGGCTAGCTGTAGCAAGGAGAATGATACTAAGCTGAGAGATCACGGAAATGGAAAGAGAACTTATAAATAATTAATTATCTTAAAACCGTCCAAACATACGGTATTATTTTTCTTTGCTTCAAAGGCACACTGTGCACTAGAGGAGGTTATCAGAAGTTATGATCCTTTTCCAAACCGCAGTCCTTAGCAAGCTGATATTCATGTACTTGCATAAAACTTATCACAAACTTTTTTCTCTGAGAAACTGTCTCAGCGCTCCATCTATGTCAGATACACAAATTAACAGGTAGTGCCAAAAACCACCAAAAGACTGTGTGCCGACTTCAGTGATAACATGGTGGTGTAATTAACTTACACCATGGTGACTGATCCTCTTCTCATAGCAGTTTTACACCCATGGACTTACACTGGCTTCAGAGAAGTTACTCCTGATATTCACTGCAGAGGGTGAGAGGCTCCTGGCTTATTGGTCAATCAGAAAGCAGTAATAAGTGACAGTCCCTGTAACTTGGACTGATTTGGCACATAGTGGATGTGCAGAATGAGTGTAACGTACACCTTTTAGGGCTTGTCTACACTGGCACTTTACGGTGCTGCAACTTTCTCGCTCGGGGTGAAAAAACACACCCCTGAGCGCTGGAAGTTTCAGCGCTGTCATGTGGCAGTGTAGACAGTGCACCAGTCAGCACCGTGAGCCGTGCTCCCAGCGCTGGTAGCTATTTCCCTTGTGGAGGTGGGTTTTTTAGAGTGCTGGGAGCGCTGTGCTGCAACGACACAAGCCATGTTAAAGCGCTGCCAGTGAAGGCATGTCCTTAGATGTTCTGTGGGAATGCAGTTCAGCCTCTGGCATAAGCAGGTGCATATCAGATATGTGCCTGCTTACAGCAGAGTTGCAATTGGCCTCAGGGATGTTGGAGGATGATGCAGCCTAGTTTTAAGGACTGAGGGCTGCTTTATCTTAGCTTGATGTTGGTTGCTTCCTCCTTTGTCCCTCCCTTAACATGCAAATTATTCTGATTTTGCAGATCAACTTTCACATCACCAAGTTGGCAAAAGTTACCTTACTTTGCCATTTGCAACCACTTATGCCTATCTTGTGACCTAATTTACAGCTGAGCTGTCACTTATAGTGATATATATATATAGGTCAGCAGTGATTTTGGTCAAGAGATTTCTTTTGGAGATGCAGCCTCTTCCTGCAGGCTGCATCTGGCATTGTGCAGCTAATAAAAAAATACTTTATTGTAGAAAAGCGTTATTAAAGAAGCATGCTCTGCAGAACTCTGTCTTGCCTTTTTCCCACTTGAAAAGCCAGCCAGGAAGCAACACGCTCTCAAGAGATCTGTTTTCCTTCTTTACATTTAAAATGTTGCCTTTTGTAAGCCACAGGGTTCCCTGAAGTACCTTCCAAAAACACACAAGCATATGCAAAAGTTGGCCACAGATATGTACCATATGTGTACTGTACATTTAAAGACTGTAGGGCTTTCAAAACTACAAAACCTCAGGGCCTAAGATACCAGTGCTCAGTCTTATACTTAATGGCCCCTTAATACTTGGCAACATCCAACAATGGAATGTAGAGAGACACGAAATGTAAGGCTTATTACAACAATCTGTGATGCAATAATCCCCTCTTTTTGTCAATGACTGTAAAGGTGTTAATGGGCCACTTCTACCATGAATGGCCCCTTAGAACATGTGCGGACTACTTATGCTAAACAATCTATTCCACCTTGCGTTTAGCTATGACACTCTGAGTACCTTTCCCAGACCTGAAGGAGCTCTGTGTGGCTCCAAAACTTGTCACAACAGAAGTTGATCCAATAAAAGATATTACCTCACCCACCTTGTCTCTCTAACAATACCTCATGATAGTTGTGATAAGTAATTCCATTGTAAGGTGCTGTGCTCAGGAGGCTTAGGATACTTTCTTACTCAAGTAGCTATCTTGTTGGCTCAATGGTAAAAAAAATCACCAAGATTCCCTGTACAAACTTTAGAGATGAGCTGAACAAATTCAGCCTATAAGCAGAATTTCTGCACACAAGGAATATGATTCTCCTCTCACATATACTGGTTTCACACCAGTATAACTTCAATGACGTTATTAATACTTATTATTTGGATTATGGAAGCATGTAGTAGCTCCAGTCATCATGGACCAGGACCCAACAAACAGAGAACAAAAAGATGATCCGTGCCCCAAGAGCTTACAATCTAAGTAAAAGATAAGAGACAATAGATGGATACAGAAAGACAGATGGGGGTGTTCAAGGAAACAATGAGACCATATTAGGCAGTGGTCTTGGTACACCAGCAACCTAATGGTTGTTAATATTTTTGTAAGCATCACGGCAAAGGAGAGTTTTAAGGAGGGATTTGGAGGAAGGACAATGAGGTGGCTTTGTGAATGTTTTTCAGGAGCTTCTCCGAAAAGTGAGAGGAAGCAATGTGAGAAATGTAAAGGGGAAGAGAGAAAGCTTGAACTAAATTATTTCTCATTTACGTCAACATGGGAAGACATTCAGGCCAAACTTTTTTTAAGGCCCACTAGTATCGCTTGCTTAGTCAACTTTCTTGCACATCATCTTGTATTCTGTAGTTTTGAAAACAGTACTACTAGGAATGAGATCACAACAGTTAACAGTGTTGCAAATCAAGCAAAACTCCTTTGAACGGGATGACTCAGGCGCATTAAGTTGCTCATGTGTATGAGTATTAGTAGGAGCAGGGCAGAAGTTCTCTTACAGTCTGCTAGAGCTGAGCAAATAATAACAAATTATTTATTAGCCAAAGTTCTCTCTTCTTTGCTCTCAGAATATCTATGAACAGATTCCAGTTTGTGCATCTTCATTTATTAATGGAGTTTATATCTTTCACAATGTATAGCTCTATGAATTCATCATGAATGTTTGAAGTCCAAACTATGTTGCTTAGGCCTGGTCTACACTAGGACTTTAAGTCGAATTTAGCAGCATTAATTCGAACTAACCGGTCAACCGTCCACACCAGGAAGCCATTTAATTCGAACTAGAGGGCTCTTTAGTTCGAATTTGGTACTCCACCCCGACAGGTGGAGTAGCGCTAAATTCGACATGGCTAGCTCGAATTAGGCTAGGTGTGGATGCTAATCGAACTTAGTAGCTCCGGGAGCTATCCCACACTGCACCACTCTGTTGTCGCTCTGGACAGCAGTCCGAGCTTGGATGCTCTGACCAGCCACACAGGAAACGACCCGGGAAAATTTGAATTCCTTTTCCTGTCTGGGCACTTTGAATCTGACGTCCTGGTTGGACATCGGGGCGAGCTCCGCAGCACCTGCAACGATGCAGAGCTCTCCAGCAGAGGAGTCCGGGCAATCCAAGAATAGAAAGAGGTCCCCAGCATGGACTGACCGGGAAGTCATGGATCTGATCGCTGTGTGGGGCGAGGAGTCTGTGCTCTCGGAGCTGCGCTCCAACAAGCGGAATGCAAAGACCTTCAAGAAGGTCTCCAAAGCCATGATAGACAAAGGATACAGCCGGGATGCGATGCAGTGCCGCGTGAAAGTCAAGGACCTGAGACAAGGTTACCAAAAAGTCAGAGCGGCAAACGGACGCTCCGGAGCACAGCCCCAGACATGCCGCTTCTACGAGGCACTGCATGCCATTCTCGGTGGGTCTGCCACCACTGCCCCACCAGTGACCGTGGACTCTGAGGATGGCATAGTGTACCTGGACAGTTCCTCGGCGATGTTCGCCGATGGGGAAGATGAGGAAGGGTTTGTGGAGGACGGCGCAGGTGACAGCAAACACAATACCGCTTGCCCTGACAGCCAGGATCTCTTCATCACCCTCACAGAGATCCCCTACCAACCCTCCCCGGCCGTTAACCCGGACTCAGAATCAGGGGAAGGATCAGGCGGTAAGTGCTATAAACATGGAAACATTTATTTTTTAAAAAACAGGTATAGAAAAAATAGAAATACTATATAAAAAATTTTAAATGTCAAACTATATAAAAAGTAGGTCCACACATATAGGGATAGAACAATAATCCTCTTGGGACAGTTCAACAAAGCTCTCAGAGAGCTGCTCGAAAAGCCTCCGCAGGAGGTTCCTGGGGAGAGGTGCCTTATTGGGTGCTCCGTGGAAGCACACTCTTCCGCGCCAGGACATCCTAATGTACAGAGGAATCATCGCCTCCACCAGCATTGCTGCATATGGTCCTGGTCTGTGCAGGGCTTCCCTTAGCATCCGCTCTCTCTGACTCCGAGTGACCCGCCTCAGGGTGATGTCGTTCTGGACAGGCTGCATCTAAGTAGGGCAATTAGTGTATTGTTACTACTGTTAATGGTTTACAATTAGGTTGCATAACAACGACCCTCGCTTAACAGCCACGTGCTGGAGGCCACAGAGAACAAGCATACATTGATCTTTCCCGTGCACTGGCGGGAGGGGCTGGAAAAGGCTCAGCCTTTCTGCTTTCCAGATTGCCTTTAGCAGGAGAGCACAGCTATCCACTAACTGATAAGCATTATCTACTTTAAGGCTTACCAGGACTGTCTGCAAGATGGATTCAGCTGTCTCTCCCCGCTTGTCCGCTCTCCTGTGCAATGGCGCCGCCAATGAGAGCGTATTCCGAAATCTTGAACTTGTCCTGAGATCTCGTGGAACTTGGTGCCCTGTATGGTCTTGTTCAGAGAAACTGACTACACTGTGTTCACTGTTCGCAAACATGTATCTGTTCAAGGAAATCACTTACTGTTTCCCATCACACAGCTTCTGCTCTTTCCCGGACTGCCCGGCATCCCCTGCAGAGGCTGGCTCAGATTAGGCGGCGAAAGAAAAAGACTCGGGACGAGATGTTCGCGGAACTGATGGCCTGCTCCAGAGCCGAGGCGGCCCAGCAGAGCCAGTGGAGGGAGACCCTCTCTCAGCAGCAGCGCTCACACAGCGAACGGGAGGACAGGTGGCGGCAGGAAGACCAGCAGGCGACTCAAACGCTGCTTGGGCTAATGAGGGAGCAAACGGACACGCTCCGGCGCCTTGTTGATGTTCTGCAGGACCGCAGGCAGGAGGAGAGAGCCCCCCTGCACTGTATCTGCAACCACCCTCCAACGCCAAGAAGTCCTGTCCCCCCCTCACAGAAAATTACAAGACGGAGGGGCGGTAGGGGCCGTGAGAACTGTCACTGCACCACAGCTGAGCGCTAATGTACCACACACCTCTGACGCTATAACTGTGTCGAAGCGCTTCCCTTACAGGATCACCCAGTCCCAAATCCAAGTTTCATCACCCCACTATGTAGTAGATTAATAAAAGCTGTTTGCTGTTGTTCACTCTTTCCGTCACGTCTTTCGTGTCAGAAGACTGTGTGTATGTAGGGGGGGGGCAGGGGATTTATAATTGCACGGGATAGCCTACATTAGCAGGGTACAGACTATCGGGGGCAGGATCAACTGCAGGGCACACACCAACTGCAGTCAGTAGTCACCAGGGTCACTCTGTGTGGTGTATGCTGCCCCGGGTCATTCTGTGATGTGTACGCTTGTCCACGGTCCTAGCGCCTGCCACCCCCTAATGTTAAGGCATGCTGCCCTTACCATGCACTTCCACCGTAGGCGCGATCCTCTCCGCTGCCCTGAGCCCCAAGAAGAGCCCTCATCCACGGACAGATACTCACCCTTCCCCCACACCCCTCACCCCTTCCTACGCCCAAACCCACAGCCCAGAGCCTGCATCCAAATCCCTATCCAAAGACGGCACCACTCGCCCCTTCCTGCAAACCCACCCCTACATGCACAACCACTTGAAACCGTCCCCCACCCCAGAGACCTATGTAGGAGCAGGAGGCTGTCCGTCCTGTATTGTGCAAGCGGTCTGTACATCAGTGCACACCGTACCAGCACAGTATGCAAGGAGGGCTTTGGGATGTATGGGCACTGGGAGGCTTTTGGGGACAGACAACTGTTCTCACGGGATGGGCTCCACCTGAGTAAGGAAGGAAGTAGACTTCTAGGAGGGAGGCTGGCTCATCTGATTAAAAGAGCTTTAAACTAGACACTGGGGGGAGACGGTTGGGAGAGGTCCTGGTGCTCTCCACGCCAAATTTATACATTGGGAGTGAGAACAACAAGATAACAACAGATATAGCCAGAGGGGGACGGTTAGGTGTAAGGAAGAGGGGGGGGACGGATACTAGATCTACAAGTCATACTGGAAGTACTGTGTCCCTACCGAGTTGGGTGAAAAGAGTGAGAGGAGCCCAACAGGAAAAATTAGGATGTTTGTTCACCAATGCAAGAAGCTTAGGTAACAAAATGGAGGAACTGGAGCTCCTGGTCCGAGAATTGAAACCGGATATCGTAGGAATAACCGAAACATGGTGGAACGGTAGCCATGACTGGAGTACAGGTATGGAAGGGTATGTGCTGTTTAGGAAAGACCGATGCAAAGGTAAAGGTGGGGGAGTAGCATTGTATATCAATAATGAGGTGAAATGTAATGAGATAACTAGCAATGCAATGGATAATACAGAGTCTGTCTGGGCAATGGTCACATTGGGGAAAAAAACTACCAGAGCCTCACCCGGGATAGTGATTGGGGTGTGCTATAGACCGCCGGGATCTAGCTTGGAGACAGATAGAGAGCTCTTTAATGTTTTTAAGGAGGTAAATACTAATAGGAACTGCTTGATCATGGGGGACTTTAACTTCCGGATATAGATTGGGAAACAAATGCTAGTAATAATAATAGGGCTCAGCTTTTCCTAGACGTGATAGCTAATGAATTCCTTCATCAAGTGGTTGCTGAACCGACGAGGGGGGATGCCATTTTAGATTTGATTTTGGTGAGTAACGAGGACCTTGTTGAGGAAATTGTTGTAGGGGACAACCTTGGCTCGAGTGATCATGAGCTAATTCGTTTCAAAATAAATGGGAGGATAATCAATAGTGCATCTGAGACTAGGGTTTACGATTTCAAAAGGGCTAACTTTACTAAATTAAGGCGACTAGTTAGGGAAGTGGACTGGACTAACATATTTAGGGATCTAAAGGCAGATGACGCCTGGGGTTACTTCAGGTTGAAGTTGCAGGAGTTGTCAGAGGCATGTATCCGAGAAGGAAAGCGGCTCGTAGGTAGCAGTTTTAGACCGAGCTGGATGAGCAAGCGTCTTAGAGGGGTCATTAAGAAAAAACAGAAAGCGTACCAGGAGTGGAAAATGGGAGGGATCAGCAAAGAAACCTACCTTATTGAGGTCAGAGGGTGAGGGAAGCAGTGAGAAAGGCAAAGCGACGGGTGGAGATGGACCTAGCGAAGGGGATTAAAACCAATAGCAAACAGTTTTTTAGCCATATAAATAGGAAGAAAACCAAGAAAGAAGAAGTGGGACCGCTTAAAAATTTAAACGGAGTGGAGATTAGGGATAATCTTGGAATGGCACAATATCTGAACGAAAATTTTGCCTCGGTCTTTAATGAGGCTAATGAAGGGCTAAGGAATAGTGATAGAGGGACCGATGGGAATGAAGATATGGGGGTAGACATTACGGTATCTGAGGTAGAAGCCAAACTTGAACAACTTAACGGAAGTAAATCGGGGGGCCCGGATAATCTTCATCCTAGAATATTAAGGGAATTGGCGAGTGATATTGCTAGCCCGTTAGCGATAATTTTTAATAAGTCTCTAAATTCGGGGGTTGTACCGTTTGACTGGAGATTAGCTAATGTAGTTCCTATATTCAAGAAGGGAAAAAAGTGACCGGGTAACTACAGGCCTGTTAGTTTAACATCTGTAGTATGCAAAGTCATGGAAAAATCTTAAAAGAGAGTGGTTCGGAGCATGAGGCCGATGGCAACTGGGATAGATTACAGCATGGATTTACAAAGGTAGATCGTGCCAAACCAACCTGATCTCCTTCTTTGAGAAAGTAACAGATTTTTAGACAAGGGAAATGCGGTGGATCTAATATATCTGGATTTCAGTAAGGCGTTTGATACGGTACCGCATGAAGAATTACTGGTTAAATTGGAAAAGATGGGGATCGAAATGAAAATCCAGAGGTGGATAAGGAGCTGGTTAAAGGGAGACTTCAGAGGGTAGTATTGAAGGGGAACTGTCAGGTTGGTGGGTTACCAGTGGAGTTCCTCAAGGTTCGGTTTTGGGTCCGATTTTATTCAATCTATTTATTGCTGACCTGGGAACCAAGAGTAGGAGTGGGCTGATAAAGTTTGCGGATGACACCAAGTTGGGAGGTATTGCCAATTCGGAAAAGGATCGGGATATCCTCCAGGGAGATTTGGATGACCTTGTAAACTGGAGTATTAGTAACAGGATGAAATTCAATAGTGAGAAGTGTAAGGTTATGCATTTAGGGATGACTAACAAGAATTTTAGTTATAAGCTGGGGACGCACCAGTTGGAAGTAACGGAGGAGGAGAAGGACCTAGGAGTCCTGGTTGATCGTAGGATGACTATGAGTAGGCAATGTGATGTGGCCGTTAAAAAGCTAATGCGGTCTTGGGATGCATTAGGCGAGGTATTTCTAGTAGGGATAAGGAGGTGCTAGTCCCGTTATATAAGGCGTTGGTGAGACCTCATTTGGAGTATTGTGTGCAGTTTTGGTCTCCCATGTTTAAGAAGGATGAATTCAAACTGGAACAGGTACAAAGAAGGGCCACTAGAATGATCCGAGGAATGGAAGGCCTGTCGTATGAAAGGAGACTTGAGGAGCTCGGTTTGTTTTCCTTAACCAAAAGAAGGATAAGAGGAGATATGATTGCACTCTTTAAATATATCAGAGGATAAATACCAGGAAGGAGAGGAATTTTTTCAGCTCAGTGCTAATGTGGACACGAGGACAAACGGATATAAATTGTCAGTCAGGAAATTCAGGCTTGAAATTAGATGAAGGTTTCTAACCATCAGGGGAGTGCAATACTGGAACAGCCTACCGAGGGAAACAGTGGGGGCGAAGGACCTCCATGACTTTAAGATTAAGCTAGATAAGTTTATGGAGGAGATGGTATGATAGGATAACGGGCTTAGTCAATAGGTCAATTAAGTGCCACACTGGTAAATAGTACAATGAGTCAATGATATGATATAACCTTTTTCCAGAGGGTATGGCTGGAGAGTCTTGCCCGCATGCTCGGGGTTCAGCTGACCGCCATATTTGGGGTCGGGAAGGAATTTTCCTCCAGGGAAGATTGGCAGTGGCCCTGGAGGTTTTTCGCCTTCCTCCGAAGCATGGGGCAGGGGTTGCTTGCTAAAGGAGTGGGTGGATCGGCTTATGTGGCCTGCATCTAGCAGGAGGTCAGACTAGATGATCATAATGGTCCCTTCTGATCTTGAATTCTATGATTCTATGATTCTAAGCACAGAGAAGATCTCTCAAATCATGCAATATGAAATACCAGCACTTCTCCGAGGCAGTGTGTGCCAGCTTCTCCCATGGCAGTCTCCATATTCTGTCATGGTGGCTCGATACAGAGCAACTCTGTAACAGCTCATGCCCTTCCCTCTTCTCTCCTTCTTCCTAGGCTCTTCTCCCAGGTTCCAGTTCCTCCCAGGTTCAGCTCACTTGATGGCCATCTAACCTGTTTCCTCCACTTTTCTTCCCATTCAGCTGGGTAAGGATGTGATCAGGGTGCCAGGTGAGCAAAATTTGGTGGCAGAGTAGAGGTAGGGTAATTTTCCAAGTTGTTGTAATGAGCTGTTGCTCAGACTAACGGCTGGACAATCTAACCCAAAAACAAATTGTCACCAGTGGCTGCCTTATCTCATAGGAACCCTTCCCCTTCAGCCAGCCTCCTTGGGGCAGAAGTGAACAGAAGACCCGAATGACTCTTCTCCTCTCTTCATTTCTGAGGATAGGTTACTACTGCCACCATAAATCCTCCTTTCAGAAATTGCTGTTGCTGTAGCCCAGGCCAGAGAATATTCTTTACTCCGCCTCCCCTGGGGGTAGCAACTTCTTATCTCCTCCTCCTCCTCCTCTACTGAGGCAAAGCAGAAGTGGGAAGAGTTGGTGATGAATGCTCCTAGCACGGTGGAACTCAATTATGGTTAAGTGAAACTTCACTAGGGGCCTGAGCCAAGAAAACATTCTAGTCAATGGAAAGACTCCCATTGACTTCAGTGGGTATGGGTCAGACTCTGTGAGAGGAGTAATGCTTCACTATGGGCCAAGATGTCCCCCATCCTCTGTGACTGCAGGTTGTCCTGATCTAGGAAAACAGCTGCAGTTCCACTGCAGAAAGGGGGTTCTGACAGAAGTAGCAAAAAAAGAAGATTAGAATAAATGCTGTAAGGAATGATCTGGCTCTGGCAGGATGATGGACTGATAATGGAGGTTTTCTGTCTCTAGCTAAAATGATTCCATTATCCTTTTTTCCTTGATGGTGAGTTGCACACCGTTTTTTATACTCCCACTATCCATGCATTAATATTATCTGCTGCCTTGCATTATCTCTGTGGTTATCATAACAGGCCTTTGCCATGCCACAGCTGATTAGTGTGTTAGAGCATGTTGGATCCCCTGTAGGCAGAAAAACTTTTCCTACACTTAGGCAAACTTCCTTAGACCTTCCATTCTCACTAAAACCAGGCCCGCTGACTGCTTTGTACTCCCCTCGCTCTGAGGCAACCCTGAGGTGTTTTTATACTACTGTGATTTTATTGCACCTGTTCTCCCTACACATATATATTACATTGGATGACAGAGCCTTTCATAGGGTCCCTTCTGAGTATGAGTTTTCAGAGGTTTTTTAAAACCAGATATGTTTCCACTTTCAGATCTCTCTCCCTTCCCTCTATTTCCTGTATATCAGTGTGACCTCCTGAAAATACAAATAAACTGTTTTATATGCAGAGCCATTATCAACCTTGTCTTTAGCCTCATGGTAAAGGTCAAGTAGATTAGTTAGGCAGGCGCTTGCCCTTCTAAATCCATGCTGGTTATCTCCTTTTAGATAATTACTATCCATGTTCTTCTCTTTTATGCCCCAGGGTATCATTTTCATTCCTTGAATACTGCAAGGTTAAATTCATCTACTCCTGACACATTGTGCTAGGTTTCAACTGTTCTAACTGATTTAATATACCAATGCTGCTTTGATTAGTCATCCAGGACACTGGAAATAATGCTAGATCAGGAAAAATATTTTTATTATTCTCTGATGTAACTACTCAAATATTTGAGCTCCATAGGCTATTGTTTCCATCCTCTGTAACAGCATTTCTCAGTCTGTCAGTGTTCTAATTTTGTTGTTTGCTAGTGAGTACCAGGAGCGTATTTATATTGTGTATATAAAAAAGCCATGTGAGATGAGGAGCAGAATCATAACATAAGACAATACTAGTATTAACCTCCTTGTAACCACCAATCAGATGAATTTCAAAACACCAGAGAGTCATGGCTTCTCAGTGCTTCATTTTTAAAGAAAACAATAATATTGTGCTATTAATAAACTAAAGATTGTCAACAATTCAAACCTGTCAGGAAAAACAGATAGTATAAGCCTAACAGTTTTTTTATTTTGCAGTCTGTCTGTATGGTGATAATTACAGCATACATATGTGGGCTTTATACACATTTGTATGTATGAAATGCATCTTCAAAATTACTTGCTTCCAGGGGACATTCAATGTCTGCTGAACTTTCAAGTTGGATAACTAGTGCATTGATAGAAGATATCTTATCCACAAATAAGTGTGTGCTTTTTAAATGTTAGTCCTTCTTTTAGTTGCCTTTCATTCTTACTTTTCATCTCAGCAAGACATTGGAGAGGTCGCACATAGTAGTGTGGCATAGCACAATGAGACAAGTGAAAGTGCTTCTTTCAAAATCTCTAGTGTGCACTATGATTTCAGATGAAAATGTATGATTCTGGCTTAGTGATGCTCTCTGGATATAGTATTGATTTCTAATGTTATGGTAACAAACCAACTACATTGAATGGGTCTTAGCTTTTGTGAAAAAAATAGTTTTGAGAAGCAATCTTGGCCCTCGCCACCCCACATAAATAAGCGCACGTAGACTCATCGTACCTGATCAGATTCCAAGAGGAACAGCCATAAATGATGCTGCAGCCTCCTACTCAAATGCTGTATCTCATACAGCTCGTCAATGAAGCAGTAAGTTTTAATAGCACTCCTGGCCGGGACAGCTCATGTAGCTGAGTCCAGAAGAAAACAGTCAAAGCAACTTCACTCTCTGATGAGTCTCCCCAAGTTAATAGAGAACTCTGCTAACAGCATTTGTGTGGTATGTCCCTCTCTTGTCTCCTCTCTGCTTCCTGTATGTCTTAGGGTTTGTCTACACTGGCACTTTATTGGCAAAACTTTTGTCATGCAGGGGTGTTAAAAAAACACACACCCTGAACGACAAAAGTTTTACCCATGAAAAGCATCGGTGTGAACAGCACTTTGTCGGCAGGAGCGCTCTCCTACTGACAAAGCTGATGCCGCTCATGGTGGGTAGAAGTTTTTTGTTGGCAGGAGAGCTTTCTCCTGCTGACAAACAGCAGCTACACTGCATGGCTTTTAGCAACATGGCTGTAGCGGCACAGCCATGTCGCTAAAAGCCTCATAGTGTAGCCATAGCTTATTCTCATTTCCTGTTTGTGACTGAATGTACATACCCCACACTGTCTGGCCAGGAAGGGATTAACAGCAGGCAAGAGCCTGCTTAACCTGCCAAGTAGGAAGGTCTCAAACTGGTGGCTTATTGAGTACAGGAAGAAGTGCTAGGCTGTGTGTTCCCAGAGGGAGAAACAACCTCTCTCTCCCTTCCTCCTTTCTGGGAAAGGACATGAGTAGGAGGATCCTATGCCCAGGAACCAGTCCAGAGACTGCGAAAGAGCTGTGGCACTGACCCTAGAGAAAGTGTGCTGGCTGAAAGATGCTGTGAGGTAAAGTCTCTTATTTTGTGCCTGTTCAGGTACTTTATTTAGAGTCCCTGTGGGAATATTAGTGAGGGCTAAGAATATTTGGGCTAGGGCCCAGGAAAGCTCTGGTATGTACATGTACGTTAAAATAGGTTGGATGCTGCACCTTTGTATATTGATTTCTAATGAAGCCAAACCTGTTCTGAAGCTATATCTTCACTGAAAAAAAGGGCGTTGGGGCGGCTACAGTGGGATAGCTAACAAGGATTAATTGTTCCATGGTAAAAATAGACCCTTTTTTTCTGGCAATGAGGCAAAACCTCACAAACATCCTTTTCCTCCATCTTTCTTCTTTATTACTCTTTCCTTCCTAAAGGTACGAGTAGGCAAACATTCCCTCCCCTGCTCATACTCCACTCTCTCCTTAGTTGTCTTGTGCTGCATGAAGTGAAGTGATCCATTGAATGATGTTTTTACTATGAAGACAGTCAGCTGGCCCACAGCTATGAAACCCCCCCTCCACCAGACCGCAAGGACCACCCCTTTGCCTTAGCCTTCCCATATGAGAAACACATGTAAAGAACAAAGAGTTAATGTGCTCTCGGATGGGAGGACTAAAGAGAAAGCCATTAAGGACGAGGCCAGTGAAGTGAAGTTCCTGAAAATTCATCTTTCTTCTGGAAAGAGGGAGAGGAAATTCGGTTCTATTTGTAGACAGCTGAGAGGATCATTATACCAGAGGGGTAGCCGTGTCAGTCTGGATCTGTAAAAAGCAACAAAGAGTCCTGTGGCACCTTATAGCCTAACAGACGAATTGAGCATAAGCTTTCGTGGGTGAATACCCACTTCGTCAGGATCATTATAGTTTTGTATGCTGCTACTCAGGTACTATGATGTGACGAGTGCAGTGTAAAAACTGTGCTGGATCAGCACTCTAGCCAAACTTACTTTTCTGAATTGTTAAATGACTTTTGTATAAAAGCCATAGGAACACTGATATCTTTTTATCTAAATATTTTAGGATTTGCCTATATTTACAATACTTTGCGCTCTTCCTGAACAGTTAAAGTGTCCCAAATGAAGACAGTATGCAAACGATTACAATATGCAGAGTGATTTTTTTAAGAGTTAGAGCCAGGATGTTAGAAAACAAAGCAGTAGACTAGAGTGTGTTAAAATAAACAGTCCAGCCAAGAGCTTTTCATCAGTTTAATATTGCAGAACTCGACCAAATAGGCAAGTGTTAGATGACTGCTAACATGAGCACTGCAGCTGCATTTGTGTCTTCATATTCATTATTGCTAGTGGTCCTCCTGGATTACAAATGATCCAGAAGAATTTGAATCTTCATTTTGATTCTAACGTCTTTTTAATTTTGGAAGGAGCAGAAGGAAAGAATACTCAAAGCATCATTATTTCTCTCTACGATTTGCTGGAAGTGGCAGAAGCTATTAAAAACTAAAGGCACACATATCTCATGCTATTCCACTAACTGGTAATTAAAGTGCAATTAAATTTTTCACGGTGTAGATTGTGTCTGTTTTTCAAAGAACTTAGAAGCTATGGGCCTTTGAGAATTGTGCTCTTAATCTATAGACATTTACTGCTACAGCTTTCATTAAATGCAATCACTGAAAATGTTTGAAAATCTAACACATACGGGGGCATGTTTTCAGCTAGGTGGCCTCTCTTTTGTAGGTGCAATTTGTCTCCACAGAATTGGGATGTAAAAGCAGCAAAGAATCCTGTGGCACCTTATAGACTAACTGACGTTTTGCAGCGTGAGCTTTCGTGGGTGAATACCCACTTCTTCGGATGCAAGTGAAGTGACTTGCATCCGAAGAAGTGGGTATTCACCCACGAAAGCTCATGCTGCAAAACGTCAGTTAGTCTATAAGGTGCCACAGGATTCTTTGCTGCTTTTACAGATCCAGACTAACACGGCTACCCCTCTGAGAATTGGAATGGCACTTCTGTTGTGGACTATGATGACTTGTGCCTGTAACTACTTGAGAGGGGCACCGATAATTTAATTAAAAGCCCTACTAATCAGATTTGTGCCCACATTTCATTTTGGAGGATCAAAATATGGTGCAAATTATGCCCACCAACAGGAGGTTGTGACTCAACCTAGCTGAAAATTGAGTCCATAAGAGTCCATTGAATTATTAATACTGGGCCAAATTCTGCTCTGTGACATGTGTTCGGCCCAATAAAAATCAATGAGGCTGCACATGTGTAACTTAGAGCAGAATGTATGATTCATTATTTGTTTAGCACCAATAATGAGTCTAGATTTGGGAAAGCACTTAAGTGGGTGCTTAAATCCCACTGAAGTCAATAGGACCTAAACGCTTGCTTGAAATTAAACACCCATTTAAGTGTTTCCTGAATAGGGATGGAATTCGTGCTTAAGTGCTTACCTGGCACTACACAATACACTGGAGTATCAAGAGAGCACGTGCCTTAGGAGCTTACAGCCTGAAGAATAGAGGCACAGAAGACAGTTCTCACTGGGAAATCCAGAAGTGGGGGTAATGTACAGGTTTTTTTCCTACTGTAATTATTATGATCTTGCTTTGTGGAAGAAGTGAGATTTTAGGAATGATTTGAATGAGGAAAGGGCCATGGTTTGGCAGACTGGGATAAGGGGGTCATGGGAGGCATCACAGAAGACTGTACAGAGATAAGACTGAGTGAAATAAATTAATGAGGCATCAAGACTGGTATCCTTGGTGGATCTGAAGGAGTCTGGTTGGGGAGGACACAATAGGAGACATGCTATGAGTTGTTCAGGGCCTTGAAAGAAAGCCCCATATTTCAAGTCTGTATTTTAGCTAAACATTGTAGGACTTATCCTGTGGTCCCTGACCACCTTCTTCAAGATGAATGGTGCCCTCAAATTCCACAGAAGGTACTCATTAGCACTTTGCAGGATCGGGTCCCAGTGGTGCACACACTCATGTTCATTTTGAAGGTTAAGCATCTCCAAACTCACGGAAATTGTGAGGAGAAGGTTTTCTGTCCGATTTCCTGTATTTCGTAGTTTAGGATGGATAAGCTTTTCTCACACTTCTGCTGCCTCTTCTGACCAAAACTAGGAAAAACAAAGAACACCAAAGGATGATTTTTTTAAAAATGGAAAAAGCTGATCAGTTTTTTTGACTCTCAAAGAAAAAGTTTGGTTCACATTCAATTCAAGGAATAGGTGAAGGTTCAGGGATGTTGGTTCTGTTCTTATTTTATCCAAACCAGATCCCTTGAATCAGTCATCCCCGGAAATGACGAGCTCAATTAGACATATGCAGGGGTTGAGATATCTGTGGTTATTAACGATTCATGAATCCCAAATAATTGCTCACTTTTATACACCAGGGACTAGAATTTCAGTCACTGCTGCTTCAGTCATGCATTTAAAGGCTTGCATTTGTATGAGCAAAACAGGAAATTGTTCACACATACAACATCCCAGAGCCTTGAACCAGCACTTGTCATGCTGTGGGTTTCCTGACCTGGAGAGTGAATTCCACTGAGTAAAACTGAAATCTTAAAAAGGAAAGAGGAAAAAGATAAATTGAAAAAGGACACCATCTTCCTTCAGGGCAGGTTAAATGTTAAGATTCCAGGAATGTAGGTTTATTTGTCTGTAGTTGCTCACTTTGTGCATGTAGCTCCCTGTTTTCTTGGGTGGGGAAGGGTCAACAAGTGCATTTTGGGTGCTAATGCATGAGAACTCGGACTTTGATTTGCTAATAAACACCTTAAAATTCAATGCCATATTGACAGATATATTCTCAGCAGATAAAATTCACCACATAAAGACATGCAGCTCAAGGTTTATGCACCTTTTAAGTTCTATCTAAGTCTTTAAAATAGAGTTTAAGTGGGACCAATTGATACATAGGATGTGTGCTGGTCCTCCGCACAGAGGTGAGTTTCATCCAGATTGCTGACTTGAAATAATTAACTATTGTATTTTGCTTTAAATATCTTGTATTATTTGGATCTGCCTCCAAGTTTCCTAATGGTGATGCTGTCATTTGTTTACCATGCATAAGCATAAAGGAAATATTGGTACTGTGATGTAAGTTAGATACCAAACAAATGAAATGTGTGTTGGAAAAGGTCAGTATTCAATAACAATTCAAATAATATATTTTGAACTGTCTCTGCAGTCATTATGTAATCTATACAATATCTACATGGGGATTGGAGAGAAAATTCATTAACCCTGATAAGGTAATGGGAAAACATAAATTCTGTAATAGACTAAATTCACCTTAGTCCTTCATGATTTTGAAGGCACTGACTGAGACATAATATTACTATAGCAACTGATTATATGTTTGCTGGTAGCTCTGTGTTTGCTAGCACATTAAGCACAATCTGCCATTTTTAATTAATACTTAATAATTCATACTTAGTGTAGCATTTATTTTGGATAAAAATAGAAAACCACCAGTTTACCAACCTCATAATGGAAAACTTATTCTTACATTTAATTTGAGCATATTGCAATTTACCCTCAGGTAGAGAGCGCCATGTCTGTGGTAGAACTTTCTGGAGACCCAATAATTGTTTTCCATGTTAACTTGTCATCTTCCATCCTGAAGGCACCGTAAAAGCAGCTACCTTCCCTGCCTTTAAGGAAAAATGCAAAGGAAATTTTTAAAAGCCCATCTGCACTCCTAAATCAGCTGGGTAGGTGGTGGTTGTGAGAAACATAACATTCTCTCCTTTGTCCTAAAGGGCTAAGCATGCTTTCTTCACAATCTGGTAATTGAATGGTTCTGGAAATTGGTGATGGGATACGAACCTTTCATTTCTAGGTCACCTGTTCAAATCCAGCCCAAGTTGGTAGTAATCAAATGTACAGTCTCTCTAAAGGCTTTTCATTGATTTCGAAGAATGGGATAGTGGTTTGGAGCTGGATAGAGGTTCTCTAGCAAAAATTGGTTGTAGTAGTGGGCTAGGTCGCACTTAAACACCTGAAGATCAGCTATTCAAATATCATAGTTTAAGCAACCTGACAGCGGGCCTTATTTTTATATGTAATACAAGAGTTCATCATTGAATGTTGAATAATAAAATGTATTTTTCTGCCAAAAATAATGAAATGACAGAAATGCAGTATACAGCTTCCTGCAGAAATAGTATGGGATTTTAGATTTCAAACACATTTTGGATCTGCGTTCTAAGATATAGTACCCTTGTTATTTTCAAGGGGTACCATCCATGTTTTGGACAAATGATTTTGCAGAGATTATTCTGTTTATTCACATTATCTAATCCAAACTAAATTTTGGGCATTTATTACATTAGATGAATAGTAGGTGTTTACCCACAGTTCATAACTGATGCTAACTCCTCCTAAAAGTCAGTGCATGGCCAGACATTTTAAATGTTAAAAGCATGAAATGATGACCTACAAGTTTTTCACATTTAGATCATATGTTCAGACTGGGTCTAGATTAGTAATATGCAGCAAATGAGTGTGTGCTAAACTGAGTGCATGCTGGAATTGCCATTTGTACAATGAAAAATTTTAAATCAAGCCCTCTGGCTTGAATAACCATTTTCCATGACCATGTGCTATATTTCAGTCTGAATAGCCTGGCATGTCAGCAAACAAGATAGTCTCCTGCTTCTGCAAAAATGGCCGATTACAGCCAAAGTAATAAAATCTGTTTAGAACAGTAAATCAGGAAGGCATGAAGTTTAAAATTTTTAAAAATGTTTATAATCTGAAGTGTTATGTGATATAGTGAGAGTCATACAGTGTGGTAATTAATATGAAAGTTATGAATTGATTATCTGGTGGTAAAGACATCTTGATTAGCTTACACCATATCAATCAGATGGTTGAATGTTTTCCAGATACTGTACAGCAATCTGATATGCATAATCTGTTAATGTGTAATATGGCCATTCAAATCTTTTAACTAAAAGAAACTGTTTAGGAAGTGTCAGACTACAAAAGTGTTGACTTTTGGGAACTAGGGGTTGAAGTGGTTCAGTAGAGTGTACCAGCACATTTTTCCTGCTTTGCTGCTGTGCTCCATGTGTGAGACTCGTGACTAAATCGACAAGATCTCTGATCACTTCAGAGACTGGAAATCTTGGCAGTTTCTCTCTGCCAAACCTCAGATATGGAGCAGAAGTTGAGTAGTGAGGGAGGCAAGGGAGTGCTGAAATTAGAGTCAAGGGAGCAGGAGAGTGTGGCAGATTGGGTGGTGGGGAGTTTAGAGAGGATGTGGTGGTGGAAAAAAGATGCCAAAAAGAAAAGTACAAGCACAAGGGGAGAGTAATTGGACAGCAGGACAGAAAGCGATCAGTGTATTCCAGCAGTCAGCTGACGACAGACCACAACAGTGGCCTGATTGAAGAATGCAGATAACCAAAAGATAGGTGTCACATAGGTATCAGAACCATAACTTTTATCTGAGGGGTTTTATTTTACTCTGATCAAAGTCACATTTCTGGAAAAGAAAAGAAAACAGCTTGAATGCCTCTGACAGGCTTTTCATTATTAACTGAGCACAAGGTAGGTTATTAAATGTAAATAATGGGTATTTGTTAAGGCTAATTAATGTAGGGGAAAAAATTAAAGGAGCAGCTGTCTTTCCAGGCGTTCAAGTAATAGTAATAGGGGGAAAGGGTAATGTTTAGAAATTGAAATTTGAATGATTATATACCACCCAGCACGATGGGGCCCCCAATCTCAACAGGGTGCTACTGTAATACAGTCATAATAGGAAAGGTGCCAAGGTCCCAAACATGTAGCTAAACTGATATCCTTAATGTGTTCTTTACAACAGAAAGTGTGTAACATGTATGTTATTGTTGTCATGACCAATTACTGCAGTGTGACTAGTTGCACCACATCATGTGATTTCATGCATTGTTGCGCATGCACACTGGAGCTGCAGTTTAGAAATGAAATGGTTCTTGTGTTTAGTTTAACCAGATTAACTGTATTTACATGATATAAACATTATGTACATTTATTTTGTGAATTTAGTAGTCATGAAAAGTGCTTCATTGACTTGGAGACTAATGACCTCTGTGCAGCACAGACCCAGCGCATTCAGAGTGACGGGGAGAGACCATGTCTAGGTATGAGAGAGTACTTTCGCCTCTAAGGCCTTTCAAGTTTTGTCCTCTCTGTTGAGACTCCCAATAATGGTGTCAGTGTAGTGCCAGACTTGATGATAGTGGTGGTTTTCCTAATGTGAATACTTGTCCACTTGGAACTGGTTTAAAATAAATTATCTCATAAATGAAAGGATGAGGGAAATTTTCTAGTACTGTCATATTTCATCTGTCCTGGGTTCTTATTTGTAAATGCTAATGCAGTCTGCATGTCTACTTACATTCCTGTTTGACCCACTCAACTGTTTGTGCCATGGTGGGAATATCTATACTGTGGAATAGTGTGCATGCTGTCAGCACACATCCATGCTCAGAAGTGCAGCAACATTTTCCTTTTGGGTCATCTGTATTCATAAACAAATGTCTCCGAGAAATTAATGCCATGCCGTTTAAACAGCCTACTATATCATGCCTCAAACCAGCAGTTACAAGAAAAAGATACCTTGCAAAATTTACTGGCACAGCTAACATAATTTATGCTTTATCGCAACATGTAAAAATGATTATTTGCATAAACAAACTATCCAGCCCTTCTGTTTTATTGTAACTAGTTAACAGTACATTGAGAAGTGGGCCTTATTCTGATCTCTGTAGTTACTGTCAATTTTACACTGGTGTGAGATTAGAATCAAGCCCTCTTATTTAGTTCAATACATAGCTACAGCAAAATTAGCTAACAATTTTTAGCAGGAAAAAGGTACAATGCTATTATTATAGCAGTCTCTGTTGGTAGCCACCATAATTAAGGTTGAAAAACATATTTTGTTATTAAGCCCCTGCACCTGATTCAGATCTCAGATGCACCAGTTTTATACCTGTGTAACTTCATTTGCTTCAGGGGGTTACTGCTTATTTACGCTAATGTACATGAGATGAGATTCAAATGCCTGTTTTCAAACCCTTATAAGTCTTCAAAGAATTAATCTTTTAGAATGAAAGTTTCTATGGTGTTTCATCCTTAAAGGTTTTTTGGGGGAGGGGTTAAGTTTGGACAAACACACTTCATCTATTTGTGAGTTATGGTATAATGTAAATTATACTTCATCGTGTTTTTTTTTTAAAAGCTTTAACATTTTCTAAAGACACAACAACAACTACAGTGAGTCATATGTGGAACTTGGCATGAACACAGTCCTCACTGAGAAACAGGTGCTCTTCTCTTGATTTGAAAATAATTGGTTTTGATTTACCAAAAATATGTCCCTTTGAAAACTGTACCATATTAATGCACCATAGAAAAGTTCCCTGGTCCAGATTCCAAGCTTAATTACATCCTGTGCAGTCTGCCTGGACTGGGATGTAAATGTCCCGGATATGCATGTGTCTGAGTCAGTGCAGAATTTATAGGGACAAATGTAAAGATAGTTTCTTTGGGCATTCATGTGCATCTCGCTATGGGCTGTAACCTATAAAATGCTGAGTGCTTCCTGGAAGACACTGAATGCCTTAAATTCTCACTGAGAGAGTTAAATGTATCTCCTAGGAGATGCTCAAAACTTTGCAGGCTTGGACCTTACACATGCATTGGTTGGTTCAAGGAACTAACAAACTCCACTGGAGAAGCAAACAAAGCTTGCAAGCTCCACAAACCTAAATCGTTCTTGGTTTCTTTTTTTTCTTTTTTTTTTGTTTCACTGTTTTCTTTAAAAATAACAAGTAGGAAATTAAAAATTGAAAGCACAGTTAAATTGACTAGATTCTGGTATTCTTTGGTTTTTTGGAGGGGAGATGAAAAGTGAGGGGAATTGCATTTAATATAATAGAAACTGCAAAACAGGGCTGGGTAAATAGTTTAGCTCTTAACCAGAGCTATATTTTTTTTCTGTTGGAGAATACGACCACCGCACCCTCGGTGTGGACTATAACTAAATATAGGGTGCATTAAGGCCAGAGCAGGCCAGAGCATCTGTGGTAATTTTTCTGGTACACTGGGCCACTGATGAAGAAGTCTTCCCATGCTTTCCACTCAGTACTCTTCTGCCACTAGCAGTGCAGAGATCCACCTTGTTCCCACACCTTCTGTTCTTTCTTGAGTGCAATAGCAAGGCAGAATATGGAAGAGTACACCCTGATCTACCTTATGTATGGGAGTGCTCTTCTGATCAGTGCTCAGCTCGCCACTCAGTCCTCAGACTTCAGAAGAGGATTGAACCAGTGGTTTGGGAGCAGCACAGCTAGCAAGACTAAGAAGGATGAACCCAAAGAGGTCCCTTAAGGCAGAACTGAGAGAAGGAAGACATGGATCAAAATAAAATGGGTAGCCTCACAAGGGGGGAGAGTGGGAATGAGCAGGAATTGTCTACCTACATCCCTCTAATAGAGAAAATGTGGTAGCCTCAAGTTGTGTATTTTTATAGAGAATGTGACAACCCTTCTATTTGAGTGCCTTAGAGTTAGAGGAGACATTGTCTTACTCTTGGCTTCTGAAGCACAGAATCTGATAATGCCTTTTCCAATCTCAATTTGTAAAACTGTTTTCAGCTTTGGAAAATGGAAATTTTCCAGACTAAAACAATGTTTAAGTGAGGATAGTCTGTGTTTCCTATAGCTGGAACAGGAAACTCACATTACCACCTCTGTCTGATGCAGAAAAATCCCCAAGGCTGCTGAGAGAAGAGCTCAGTAGCATCACTGCATTGATCTGTCCTGTCCACAGACACCCTGGAAGCTCTAGCACAGGGGTCTCAAACTCAGTTTACCTTAGGGCCAGTGCCAGTCCTCATATCCTCCCAGCGGGCCAATAATGTCACTGAAGAGGGTGTTCAGAAAAGAAAATGTTTATATTGTATTTTTTATTTCGAATTTCTTAGAAATAATAAAACTGTCATACAACTTTATACAATTCTTCGCCTGCCAGAGAGTTTTTAGTGTTTGCCTGACACCTGGTAACGCTTCAGTTCTGTCAGTTTGTTGATGTTTGGCCTCAGTGACTGAGCAGTTGAAACCTTCAGGATTGCAGCAAGGTGTGCATCAGATAGTTGTGTTCGTTATTTTGACTTGTTTATATTCATTGTGGAAAAAAGTGACACTGCCTCCATGGCTGACTCTGCCCGGCAACTAATGATGCTGCCTCCATGGCTGATTCTGCCCAGTGACTAGTGAGGGTATCTCTGTCTCTTTCCCCCAGCCAATGTGAGTTGTGAGGGGTGGAGCCTGCAGCAGACAGAGCCAGCAGTGTGGCTGCATGCGTCTCTCATCCGCAGGCCTCAGTGGGGAGGTTCTCCGCAGATGGCCCTCGAGCTGGGACTTTGAGACCCCTGCTCTAGCAGTCCTGGCAAAGGCAGCATGGCTTTGGGAACCCAAAACCGAGGCTGTGATTGGGCAGAACCAGGGAGCAGCTGATCTCTGTAGTTGTGCTCCACTTAGGAACAGCAGAGTTCTAATCTGAATTCAGTTCAGTCAGTCGGTAACTCCCTCTTCACACCTTTTGGCCTCATTCAATGGAGTGTATGGTAAGAGGGCATTAACCAATAGTAGTAAGGCTGCCAGTGTCAAGGAAGAGGTACAGCCCTCTGCAGGTATGGCCTGGGATCCACAGGACTATTCCCGGCTCTCACCACAGACCTTCAGCAGCAGTAGAGTTTTCAGGCTTCTGACCTGCAAAACTGTCCATCCCACTGACTCCAGGACAGGGAAGCCAGACTGGAAGTTGTTGGGCCTATCCAGTGTGCAATGAAGTAAATGGTAAGACTTGCATTGAATTCAGTGGGTGCTGGATCAGGCCCAATATGTGCAGTTTCATAGGATTTCCTGTGGGGTTTGCAACCTCCCATTGGTTTTTCCCTAGCAGGGTAGCATGTGGGTCCATGCTAGATATGGTCATGCTATTGCTCATTGCATGTCTATTTCCAGAATTCAGCTATGAGTTTGATCCTGAGAGGTGCTGAGCACCTGCAATTTCTCTTCTCCATCCCAGGCCCTACAGTTTCAGCAACCAAAAGTCAGCCAGCGGGTGGCCTTTAAAATGAAACACCTTGTCATTGCAATGTATGTCTATCCTGACGGCTACAATAGCAACCATTAGACAGAAGGAAGGCCATCCAAGTCCTGATGAACTATATCCTCACATGCTGTACCCACACTTTTAAAGATGTTTGGAGTGGCTATTCTGCAAATCCTCCATTTCTATCCTACCAAATAGACAAATTCAGTAGGTCCCCAGATTCATAGCACAGTCGCTTACACAAATGAATTATTCATACCTTATCTTGCCTGTGCAAATATATCATTAGACTCAGCCCTCTAAGGGCCCAATTCTGTAACTGATTCTCGAACAAAGCTTGTGCTGGCTTCAGCGGGAATTCTGTGTGGAACACTTGTCAGGCTGTGTCCTTCATCTTCCTGTTTCATGCTTCTCTAAAAAAGTTGTGCATTTATATTTACATCTTGGGCAGACACTAACAACCAGGCATCATCAGATGTTTAATAGAACATTTTGATACACATTTGGAACAACAGTATTGTCTTTCTAAATAGCTCAGATGTTAGACAATGATCCTGAATCATAAGTGGGAACTGACCCCACTCTGAAATGTGGGGTGTTTGAAAGCCAGCAACGTACTTGCTGTAGAAAGATGCATGCTGCAAGGAAAGCAGCGCTTGTTCAAAAATGTGGAAGATCAATCTTTTAACCCAAAATATTGTAAAATGTTTTTTAAATTGTATTGTTCTAGAAATTTACACTGTTATTATGCAATCTTCCTATTAATATTGCCTGTGGTGTTAACTTGTATGCAACAAGGCAGACCCTCAGCTATAAAATGACCTAGCCCCATTTAAGTCGATACACTGAATATTGAAGTCAATGGAGCTATGCCAACTTACATCAGCTGAGGATATTGCCCAAGGTATTTTGCCATCTGATAGTTTCAGCCATTAGGGACAGTAGCTCACAGACTGTAGCTGGCTATTCATATGAATTACCAAGCCAAGCATGAAATCTTAAAAACTGCTTTACCCTGGAAGAACTGAAATCTTCATTTCATGGATGTAATTCCCGCTGAACAAATGTCCTTTTAAGAGTCCCCTCCTCCCCTCTTTGTCCTCCCAAGAGGTAGAAGCACTCATTAACCAAGGTGTGCAGCATACCAGCTGACAGGCCTCTGCTCTAAAAATACTTAGGAGTCAGGAGCTGAACATATAACTCCTGATTACAGACAGACAGCATAAGAGTGCCTCAGTCTCTTGAACTACTTACTGCACAGCTCCTATTTGCCATGTGGCAACACAGTGGAGTTATCTGGATAAATCTACCCTTTGCATGAATAAGTATTTCAGACAGCACTTTAGAACCCAGGAGGGATTACTGAAGACTATTACTGTGCTTGACATGTCCCCTTTCTTCCTTTGCAAAGTGTGATTTTCCCTCCCCCTCTTCTTTCCCCAGCTTTTTTAATTCCCTAAGACTCTTTCAAACAGTTTAGCAGAGAAATTCCATGTGGGCAATGGAGGAAATTTTCTATCCAGCGAAATGACTGCATGCAAGTTAAAGTTCTCCAAATAAGACAGCTGGTCTTGGTTCAGCCATTGCATTATAATTGCATAATTTTTAAAAAAAAGTATCATTTCTGATTACTACTGCTGCTGCTATTTTGAACTTCTACAGTATCTTCCACCAGAAGCACGCAAAGCTCTGTACAAACATTAATTAATTAAGTCTCATATCAGCCCTGTGGGGTAGATAAATATCCTCGTTTTAAAGATGGGGAAACGGAGGCATGGAGCGATTAAGACCAAAATGCCCAAATGTGCGTGACTGAAGTTAGGCCTTGACATTCCTGTTCATGCACATAGGCAATGAGTGTATGGAAACATGTCACAAATAATTATTATTAATAAGGACATAAGGGAATCTGTGGGTAGTGTAAAGCAAATGTAGCCAACTCTATCTGCTCGCCACTACACAATGGGAACACGTTGGGTTGGGAGGGAAGGGGGCTGGAGGACAGAACTGCTCAGCCAGCATAGGACTGATGCTGTCAGCATAATTTAGATCATTCCTTTGGCCAGCCCCAGGGTGAGGGAAGCTTACAATCGCCTTCCCTCTCTCAGCAGCCTTGAGAGTGAGCTCAACACAGTTGAGAGTTCAGGCCCACATGTTTGTGTTTGTTTGTTTTTATTCAGGGGAGTGGTGTGTTACATCTTCCGTTTATTGAGGTGGGGAGCGTGATCATTGGACAGGGCTTAAGAGTCACTTTTTTTATCAGTAAAAATGCTGGGCTGTCAGTAAAAAATAATGCAGTTCACGGCTGTTTCAGATATGCAAGTTACACACTGAACTCATTTAATAGAATATTCTGATATAAAAACCCCATTGCAAGGACTATGATTGTTTAATAAAATAGAAAGAAAGAGGCTTAGCTACTCTGATCTCAAAGAACAGCACAGCAGGCCTGAGCTCAGCAGCCAGTTTGAAACAAGGTAGGCAAACCGATTTGGACAAAATAAGAATGTGCTGAACCTTCGTCCATCCCCAAAATTGAACACAACCCTGGTTTAGATTTGAGGAACTTACCCCCTCTTCTCCCTCTCTCTTTCCATGTTCCCTTTCTACACAAAGTTGCCTACCTGTTCCTTTTCCCTCTGCTGTTCCCATCCAACCTCCGGTTCATTCTTTAGCACCCCCTTCCTCTACAGGGTTCAGCTCTCCCACTGTAGACACCCACCATTTCCCCCATCCAATCTTTGTCCAACTCCCAGACTCCTCTCCTCTTTCTAGTGCGGTCTCCCATTTTATCCAATTTTCAGTTTCCCTCTTTGCTCCCTCTGTCTCCTGTTGTCATCCTTGGCACACCCGGCCTCAGTCCCACTTCAGACTTTCACCTAAATTAGTCCCTGGCATTGTTTCTCATTCCCACTTGACCCTTATCCATTCATGGCCCTCTTCTTCCACGTTTGTCCTGCCCAGTCCTACACTCTTCTTCACACTCCCAGAACATTAATATCTGCACAGACAGCCTGTGCTCTCTGCTATTATTCTATGATATGATTTTTCAAAGGAGATGTAATTTAGTATTTTTCAGTTTATTTTGATTTTGTACCAACGAAAAGGTTAATAAACATTTTTCCCTGATAGTGTTTTTTAAATGGAAGCACAGCTGTTAGCAGTTCTGATAAATGTTTTTAAGCCACACAAGCATTTAATGCCAAACAGATGAAAATATACTTATACTAATAATAATAATAAAGAATAATTATAATAGAATATACTTACTTAGCACTTATATTGCTCTTTTCAGGCCAGACCAACAGTATTCTCTGATTGCATTGCACTGCTCTGATGATGCAAAACAGCTGCAAACCTAGTTTAACTGGATGGTTAAGTAAGACTTATGACATCTTTGCATTGCTGGAGCAGGATAAAACAGACAAAGCATACTGGTGGCTATGCCCTATGTCTTCAAAGTACAGTACATATACATTCAAAATGTTTTTTTCACTAGGTAATGTATAATGGGGTATACCAGGCATTTACGGTCCCACTGGCTTTGCAGAGACCCCCACTCTATGAAGTTGTCCAGCTGGAAGGGAAGAGTAGTAAGTTCACACCTACACGGGTTGCCTAGAGGGGCCTCCAATGATCAGCTGCAGGCGGAACCAATGAGAGTTGGTCCTCCAGTAACTAGAAGGACTGAAACAGCAGAAGGCCAATCAAAGCTGAGCAGGCCAGATAATAAGGGCTGGCTGCTTCTGTTAGGGCTCAGTTCTGGGTGAAGCCAGGAGGGTAGGAAGGTTCTCCCTGCCTGTCATGGAGTCCCCGGGCGATGCTCTGTAACTGCTCCCTACCAAGCCAGTCAGGACAAGAAGCTCACAGGGCATCCACCTTCCTGGGTCTGACCTTGGAGCATTCAGCATCCTCTGCCCCTCCGTGCACTTCCCACAGCGAGTCCGCCCTGGCAGGGTCCTGGGGAAGCCAGAGGGTCCTGCACCCCAACTTCGCAGTCAGACGTGACTCTTAGCCAGCCAGTAAAACAGAGGTTTATTATATGACAGGTGCATGGTCTAAAACAGAGCTTGTAGGTACAGAGAACAGGACCCCTCAGCTGGGTCCATTTTGGGGGGCATTGAGCCAGACAATCAAGTCTGCCCCTCACTCCACGTCCCCAGCCAGCCCCAAACTGACTCACCCTCCAGCCCCTCCTCCTCTGGGCTTTGTCCCTTTCCTGGGCCAGGAGCTCACCTGATTCCTTTGTTCTCCAACACCTTTAGCTATCACGTTGCAGGGGGGAGGGTCCAGGCCATTAATTGCCAGGAGACAGAATGTTGGCCACCTATGAACACCGGCCCTCTGCTCTACAACAATTACACCCCCTTATCCCACCACCTAGAGAATTAAGAAATGCATAGGGGAAAGTGAGGCACCCCTACGGTATTCAGAGGAAACATTAAGAACAGTCCCCTTGGTCACACTGCCCTAACCAAAGTAACCTGGCCTAGTCAGGGGCTTAACCTTGGCAGCACTGGCCTTGGTTCTCTATGAAGGATCAGTGTTTATATCATGGACTTCAGTGCCCAGGTGACAATTTTGAGTTAAGATTTAATTTGTTTTCTGTTAACCCCAGAAGGGGACTGGACTGAGAGCTGACCTGGCCGGAAGACTAGGCAAGTGGTTCTCAACCAGGGATACACGTACCCCTGGGGTATGCACAGGTCTTCCAGGGGGTACATCAATTCATCTAGATATTTGCCTAGTTTTACAAGAGGCTACGTAAAAAGCCCTAGCAAAGTCAGTACAAACTAAAATTTCATGCAGGCAATGATTTGTTTATACTGCTTTATATATTTTACACTGAAATATAAGTACAGTATTTATATTCCAATTGATTTATTTTATAATTATTTGTTAAAAATGAGAAAGTAAGCGATTTTTCAGGAATCGTGTGCTGTGACACTTTTGTATTTTTATGTTTGATTTTGTAAGCAAGTAGTTTAAGTTTAAGTGAGGTGCAACTTGGGGTATGCAAGACAAACCAGACTCCTGAAAGGGGAACAGTCGTCTGGAAAGGTTGAGAGCCACTGGACCAGGTTATGAAGGTAGCAGACCATTGCAGAACTAGAATACAACAAGGAGGTGCTAGATAGGAAGAGTCCCAGCAACGCTACGTGCTGACATGAGGGGGCACTCTAGTGGCGAGTGCACACTATAAAAGCATATTAGTAATTTTCATATCCTTTCAATCAATTTCCTGCTGCATTGTTGAGTTTGAATTGTGGAAGTCCATAACAAAGTCATTGGAACAATGCATAGTTGGGGCACAGACACTGATGTCAATGGTGAGGGTTGTCCAGCACCTCACAGAATCTGGCACTTGCTGTCATTCCTTGCGTGGAATCCCAAAATCCTGCTGCCTTGTAAAACTCATAGTTAATGTTTAAATCTCATATTTAAAAATTATTATCATTTAACATTTGTACAGTGGAAGAGCCCAGAGGCAAATCAGGTTGGGTCCCATTGGGCTATGCACTGTACAAACATACAGCAAATGACAGGCCATGCCCCAGTGAGCTTACAGTGTGAAAGACAAACAGCAAAGGTAGGTAAAACAAGCAGGCAGAGTGAGGTGTGGGATGGAGATGGGGGGGGATGGTCCCCAATTCTTAGCCAGTCGGGCAGTAATCACAGCTCCCCTCCTGCCTAACCATTAGCAGGCTGCAGTTTCCTGTTTGCATGATAGAAGAGTGGCTTTTGAGGAGGGTCACAAAGGAAGATAAAGTGGCAGTTTTATGGATTTTTGACTGGAAGCTTTTCCTACTCATAAGGGGAGGTGTGATTAAAGGGAGAAAATGCTTGTTGGAGAAGTGGAGAATCCGGCAATTGAAGCGGACAGCATTGAATTGGAGTGAAGGCAAGAGTTGACCTTGTGACAAGAAATAAAATAATGTTATGTATGACTGTGGGACCAGAATACTCAGCTGGTGTAAATCAATATAATTCTATTGACCTCAGTGCTGATTTACACTAATTGAGGATAAGGCCCATTATTAGTTGCGTAGGAGAAATGGAGGAGGATTATTTAAAGATTAGTGCATGGGCAGATGTCACTTATTTCCCCATATAGAAAACAGAGTGCGGATTATGTTTTCTTTGAAAACAATACTATGCTTCCTCATTTTATAATATCGCCTTCTAAGCTTGAGATTTCAACCTCTTCCACCAGCAGCTAAAAAACTGTCATTTCTTTCAGGGCTCTGTAATCTGTTTGTAATGTTATACTGGGTCATAATTCAGATGCTCTTCTTCTTCTTTGAGTGATGGTCCCTATGTGTTTTCCACACATGGGTAGGCATATGTGCCATGCACCTGAATCTGGAAATTTTTCAAAGCAGTATCCATTGGCACGCACATGTGCAGTAGCTCTCCTAATACGCTCAACCAAGAGTATAACAGGCAGTGCTGGTTGATGCCTCTCTAGTGCCATCTTACCACTACAGGGCCTGAATTGGAATTGTGTCCTTCGTGTCGTTGCATTACCTATAAAGAAAACATTTGTAAATAGGTATATTCTCCAGTTAGTAGTTTAAAAATGTACAGTATAGTATAGAGTATTTCTTTCTCCCCAGTTGGGGAACCCCTCCTGTGGGATTCAAGAACTGCATCTCATGCCCTTGATCCTTCTCCATCAGTGACGAACATCAACACTGCCTGTACTGTCTGGGTGAGGCACATATCTCTGCAAAGTGCAGTTTCTGTTGCTCCTTCCCACCCACAACTTGAGAAGCCTGGGAGCTGATGAAGACGGCTATGAGGCCCCTCTCTGATCCAGGCCAGGGAGACTCCCTGTACATCAGCCTCAACTACCTAGCAGTGCCCCTCTGAGCATGTGCCTTGCAGTGGAGCCATGACAGTAAATGGCATTCTCATGGGTGCAAGGACAGATCCCCATTGAGGACTGTCCATAAGAAACACTCTTCCTCCCTAAGCCAGTTCAACTTGGGTGAGATGTCACAAACAGAATCTAAGGAACCGGCTCTAATAAAGACCCCCTGATCGGAGAGCAAGATGCATAAAAATAAAGATCTGTTGGTTCCGTCGGTCACCTTGGTGCCGAAGCACAAAGACAGACATTCACCAGTTCCATCTACAAGTGTTGGTTCAGACCCATAGTAAGTACCACCTCGTCCATCTACAGACCAATCATTGCAGATGCGTTGGATCCATCAGACTTAACTATGGGAACCCCTCAGACAGCAGGGCATACCAAGACTATCAGAATATTGAGAATATATTCCTCCGTTATCCACAGTCTGCACTTCCTTCTAGCTCAGCTCTCCTGAGGGATGTCCTTTCTCCAGAGGAGGAGTCTACATCACTGTCCCAGGAACCATCTCACCTCCAACCATCTGGCAGGATTGCTGCAGTACTTATGGCACCGCCGCTACTGATGGAGCAGTTCTCTGATTCAGAGGAATCAGAGGAGGTGGCTGCACTGGTATCTCCACAGAGGCAATTCAGACCTGATAGACAGTTGAGGGGTTACACCTGCCATTCCACCAGGTATGACCCCTCCCCCCTGGACTACTGCTGCTGATTTCTGTGGGTTCCCCCACAACTGATCAACCCCTCTTTCTGGCCTTTTTGGGATCATTATGGCATGTGTCCAGAAGTGGCTTTCAGAAGTTGCATCTCTCCTCTCCATCTCACCAGCTGGTTCTGTCGGTCTATGAGGAGGAAGAGGTGGAACCAGATCTACTGGTTCTGATAGGTACCTCTTCATCATCTCCGGATGAAGCTGTCACTTCTTCTTCACCTTCTCCACTGGATGACTATCGTCAGTACCAGGAGTCATTGTAAAGAGTGGCCAGTGACCTACGGATCCCATCAGAGGAAGTCCAGGCCCCTCAACACCAGCTCCTGGACATCTTGCAGCTGCAGGGACCATGTAAGGTGGCCCTACCCTCTAGGCCGTACTAGAACTGGCTAAAGTGGTATGGCACACTCCAGCATCCTGTGCCCCTACATCAAAAAGGGCCAAGAGATGGTATTTTGTTCAAACTAAAGGAGCTGAATTCTTACTTTCCATCCTGCCCCCAATTTGCTGGTGGTACAGGCAACTGTTGAATAGACTCGGTTGCACTATCAAAGGGCCACCCTGGCAGACAAAGGCTCTAAGAAACCAGACCATATGGGGAAGAAGGTATTTTCCTCCACAGGCCTGAAATTTCATGTTGCTAACTACCAAGCATTGTTAGCGAAATATGATTTTAATACCTAGTCCAGGCTTGTGGACTTCACAGACAATCTTCCCACAGTAGATAGGGCCTAATTTCAGTCTCTGTTAGATCACAGACTATCAGGGTTGGAAGGGACCTCATTGAGGGGAAGCTAGTGGCAAAGGTAGCCCTTCAGGCTGCAGTGGATGCAGTAGATGTGGCTTCCAGAAGTTTGGCCGCTGGTCTAGTCATCAGAATGGATTCCTGACTGCAATTGTCAGGGTTTCCTAAGGTTTTCTAAGTCTTCTAAAACCATGACACAAATTAGACATGCATCCTCCGTGTTATGGTTAGCATGAAATGTTACCCCTGTTGTATGAGAATTGTTGAACTCAGAATTTGTCACTGTTGCTGACCATTCCCTAGAGGAGATCTTTGTTCCAGCCGGTCTATTGCACACATTCAGGAGATAGCTCTTTTCACACTTGTATTGAGAACAGCGACCAGTGGAAGTGAGTGCTGATGCTGTTTTTAATTTAATATAAAATGTGCTTTCTAAACTCAAGATACATGTACACCATCAATGTCATTTCAATATGATTTTATGCAATATGAAGGGTCAGAGCTCCAGTTACTGTACAATGCCAATTTATATCAGCTGAGAATATGGCCTCAGAGCATCCTGAAAACCAAACTAATTTCCAACTCACTGTGGGCCCTCTCCAATCAATACGTCTCACTCCTTATCTCTGTTGCATCCTTCTCCCTGTCTCCACATCCTGTTTCTGCATGGTCTCCATATGTCTAGAGCCACCTCTGTGCACTCTGCCACACCTTCTGTTTCTCCTCTAAAATGCATTTCTTCTGAAAAGGCGTCTAGAATCAAGACTACTGCTGAGTAACCGGATATCTGAACTTTAACACAGACTATATGGAAAAGTCCTGTTAAATTTAATGGCAGTGAATGTGACCCGGTATCCTGGGGTAGCCATCACTGGAAATGCCAGGGTCAGGGCAGGCTGCAGAAGGTGAGAGCGAGTCCATGGTTTGCTCGCAGTAATGCAGGGGCCCAAGCCTGCATGCCTTGTGCCTATGGTCAGCCTTTTAATTGTGCTCCAAGGGGCTGTAACGTACTTAGAGTGGAAGATGGGTGTCTGCTCATTGATTTACCGTCGAAGATAATGAATGCCAAGGTCACTGTCACAAAATTACGCTGTCTCCAGTGTACATCTTCCTCTTGTAATTTAGCTCCCTCTCCCCCTGCTCTGTTATTATCTTTTACTCTAGCTTTACTGTTCTTTTTCTTGATCCTTTTTCCTACTCCCGTCCCCCCCCCCGCCGTTTTCTCCCACTCCTCTTCACTTTCCATTTGACCTCCCCCCCCCACCCTTTGGTACAAATATTATGAAATAGGCTGCTACATTGCTGACTTAGCGACCGCGTGGTAATCTCCTGGCCTGTGGGAGATGCATTCACTTTGCCATCCTGGTCTCTTGCTTTTCTGGCTATTAGGGGACTGAAGCAATGTGCTCATCAGCTGAAGAAATGAATGCCTGGCACTGTTCAAAATAAGTGAGAGATACTGACCAGGCCCAGCCTGCCCACCTCAACCAAAAAGATGGTAGCCACAAGGCAGGAATTTGAATGTGGGGTTGCTGTAAGGACTCCTCAGGGATCAAGCAGGACATGCATGACAATCTCTGGTAAACCAATCCCCACTGCCAGCTCTGAATCAGCATCTTCTTTCCTTGAGATCTGAAATCAATAGCTTGATGCCAGGAAAAGGCAGAGCTTTCAACGTGGACACCGTAGACTGACAGCTTGGGGGCAGGGCAGCTCAGCTGCAGTGTTAGGATTTTAAATTGGTGAGTGAGATGGATGGAGAATGAAAGTGAAAATTGCAGTAGATATTACTTGTGTCTGATTTGCCATTTAGTTAAGTTATAATTCACATTTTAGCAGAGCTAGCACCTGAGATGCTATCCATTTGATTAACCTGATACAAATGATCAGCATGTGGAACACAGAAAAAAGACCAAAGAACCAAGGAAAATAATTTATTCAATGGGTAGTTAATGTTTCTTGTGACTTCAGTTGATTTGGGCCTGCATTTGATTATGTGGCCGTGTCAATTAAATTACTGAAACAAGGTGTAGTGGGACATTGCCAGATCTGTATATGATGAAGGGGAATTTTGATCCATAATTTAGTAGTGCCAAATCCTGAACTTCCTACTCAGGCAAAAGTCCCATTGAAGGAAAAAAAAAGTTCAGGATTTGGCACAAGAGTTTCTAAACTGAATGCTCTGGGCCTGATTTTCATTTCCACTAAGGCTGCTGTACACATCATTATAGCAGTGTAAAGAAAGTGTAAATTACATTTAGAATCCCATTAAGGCCCTTTTCCGCTGCCAGAATTGTGTAAAACAGCCTTTGACTAAATAAGATTCAGGCCTTCTGCATACAGAAAGGATGGTCTTGCGGTTAAAACACTGGCTTAGGGCTCAGTCAGGAGATCTAGGTTCAAGTCTTGGTTCTGCCAGAGATTTCCTATTGTGACCTGAGACAAATCACTTAATTTCTCTGTGCCTCAGTTTCCCATTTCTTCAGGGCAGGGGCTCTCTCGTTCTGTATTTGTATAGTGCTTAGCCTAGTGGGGCCCAAATGTAGATGTAACAGTAATATAGCAGCAAGTCACCATTCACTGCTTCATTATGTGGGAGATTTTAAAGGGCAAAAATCTTCTGATATTTTCCCATTCATTCCTTCTGAGTGCTGGTGGAGCTGTTAGGCATGTCACTCAGGCATTACACTAGCAATTAGCACTAGGAAATGCTGACTCCTGGTGCCAAGGGGCCAATTTCACACTCCTAATCTACAGAGGTCAAGCTTGGGAAAGATTAAAAAGAGGGTGATGCCTGCATTAGATTGTTCACTGCGGTTCTTATTGTTTCAGCAAGACACTGTGATAGGGGAATAAAACGGACCATAAACATTTCAGGGCAGCTGGAGTATATCAGCTCTCCCCCAGGTGAAGGTTTCAGTCCGCTACTCCAGAATGACAGGCCTGCCACATAGAGGGTTCGGGTAATGTCACGTCCTGAAGGAGTTTAATCTTACCTGAGCCACAGTGATAAATGCGATGTTGTTAAGAACAAAATGAAATTTAAAAAGTTAGAAAGAAAAAGACTTTAAAAAAAGGAGACAATCCTGAGCCCAGCTTCCCAAACACAGACACTATAAGTATGTTAGTCGGTACTGCTTTGGAGGGCTTCCATAGGGGACCCTTGAGGATTATGTTCTGCCCTTACCATTTAAAGTACAAAGCAAAATGCTTTAGTCCCTGTTTCAAAAATATTTCCCTGCATCTTTTCTTTTGACTTTGAAGATGTCGCTTGCTGAGATAGACTGGTGGAGAGTCTATCTCTGCACTCCATGCCAGTGCCATTTCTACACTAGTTGCCTGGCAATGCTCTTGCATGGGGCTGGTTAAATTATGTTAAAAGCACTAGAACTGGTTGGTTGAATTATATAAAAAAGTGAGTTAAGACTATTTCCATGTATGTTCTACTTCAGCTTCAAGTTACTGGTCTTGAAGCAGGAATTACCAGGTGAAATTCTATGGCCTGTGTTGTGTAGGAGGACTGCATGATCGTGGTCCCTTCTGGCCTTCGAATCTGTAACTGAATATAGTTCAGACTACTTTTATTGTCGGGGTCATAGAACTTGTTGTTTGAGTATTCACACAACCACTGATTCATTTCTGGACATGATAATAGATATCACACATTTCATGTATTTTAGCACAAATCGTTATTTCTCCTTAAATTTATGCTGAAAATATGTTTCCCATAATTCTCTTGTTCAAAAAATTTCAGCCATCCAATCAGGGAGCAGAAAAAATATGTGACTTAGGTGACCAATCACACAATGTATAACAAAGATCAAATAGTTGAGAACAGTTTAGAAACAACCCGTAGGTTGAAGTTTGGTGAACTGTTTTGTTGAAATCATATGAATAATGAATATAGTCAAAGAAATCAAGATCGAGTCAAAACAGAAAATTAGGTCAAACTTGTTGGATAATTTATTTACAATGAATTCCACCAGCTTTAGATGATACATTTTCTTCAAAAGGCTGATGCTGACACCTCTGCATTCTGCTCATCATATTTCCTGTAGCCTGGTAGCTCATTCTTAATTCTCTCTCTGTTGCTAGAGATCCTAAAACTGCTTCGTGTCTCCTATGCTATTGTATTTACTTAACTTACACCAAGAGACATCAGAGAACAAATTAAAACCATGTGTAGTACCACCCTTAGTGTCACCGAATTAAAAGGTCTTTTAACATTTCCATTATAAACCCTCATTTCATCATTCATTCATCATTCATGCCCGTCACCCCAACCGGGGTATGGGCCGCCAACAACAGATCTCCATAGTCTTCTATCCTGGGCCATTCGCTCTAGCTGGTTCCAGGTATAGCCCATTTTTTTGCTATCAACCTGAAGGTCGCGTCGCCAGGTATTTCTTTCTTTTCCGCTTGCCTTGGGGTTCCACTGCAGTGCCTGTCTGGTGATGTTGGTTGGCTGCTTGCGTAGTGTATGTCCTATCCAGCCCCACCTTCTCCTTCTAATTTCTTCCTCTGCTGGGAGTTGATGGGTCCTCTCCAAGAGGTGGATGTTACTGATGGTGTCTGGCCAGCGGATCTGGAGAATCCTTCTGAGGCAGCTATTAATGAAGGTCTGGATCTTCCTGGTGGTTGTTTTGGTTGTCCTCCAGGTTTCAGCTCCATACAGTAAGACTGATTTCACGTTGGAGTTGAACAGTCGAATCTTTATTGCCAAAGACAGCTCTCTGGAGCTCCAGATGTTCTTGAGCTGTAAGAAGGCTACTCTTGCCTTACCAATCCTTACTTTGATGTCTGCGTCTGTGCCACCCTGCTGGTCGATGATGCTACCTAGGTAGGTGAAGGACTGCACTTCTTCCAGTGAGCGTCCATTCAGTGTGACTGGGTCGTTGCTGATGGAATTGATCCTAAGGATCTTGGTCTTGTCCTTGTGGATGTTGAGGCCAACCTGTGATGACGTGGCTGCCACTACGTTGGTCTTCTCTTGCATCTGCTGTTTAAAGGAGTGCAAGGTCGTCGGCAAAGTCCAGGTCATCAAGCTGGGTCCACAATGACCATTGGATTCCATTCCTACGCTTGTAAGTGGATGTCTTCATAATCCAATCGATGACGAGAAGAAAGAGAAGTGGTGACAACAAGCATCATTGTCTGACTACTGTTCTCACCTGGAAGATGTTTGTGATCTGCCCTCCATGGATCACTCTACAGTGTATGCCGTCTTATGAATTATTGATCAGGTTGACCACCTTTGCTGGGATGCCATAGTGCGAAGGAGCTTCCAGAGGGTCTCTCGATCCATGCTATCGAATGCTTTCTCATAGTCAACAAAGTTGATGTACAACGAGGAGTTCCACTCCATAGACTGCTCGACTATGATGCGGAGCGTTGCTATCTGGTCCGTGCATGATCTGTTCTGCCGGAAACCTGCCTGTTCATCTCGTAGCTGTGGATCGACGGCATCCTTCATTCTCTCTAAGAGGACTCGGTTGAAGACCTTCCTGGCACCGACAGGAGTGTGATTCCTCTATAGTTGGCACAGTTGCTGAGGTCTCCTTTCTTGGGGATTTTGATGAGATATCCCTCTTTCCAGTCAGCCGGAATCACTTCTTCTTCCCATATTTTCTCAAAGAGGGTACAGCATTTCCACTGAGGCATCCAGGTCTGCTTTCAGGGCCTCTGCTGGGATATCGTCAGGTCCAGCCGCCTTCCTGTTCTTCATCATGGTGATGGCTTTTCTGATCTCGTCTCTGGTTGGTTTATCGCAATTGATTGGGAGGTCCTCGTTGGCTGGGTCAATGTCTGGTGGATTTGGTGGTGCTGGTCTGTTCAGGAGTTCCTCAAAGTGCTCCGCCCATCTGTTCATCTGTAGTTCTATTCCTGTTATAGACTTTCCCTGCTTGTCTTTAACGGGACGTTCTGGCTTGCTGAACTTTCCAGACAGTCGCAGCTGTTTCATGTTACCGCTGTATGCTGCCTGCTCTGATTCTGCTGCCAGTCCATCCACATAATCTCTCTTGTCATTCCTAATATTCCTCTACACTGCTCTGTGGGCTTCAGCATACACTGTTTGAGCTTTGGCCTTTGCTGCTCTAGTCCTGCTGTTGTTGACTGCTGCCTTCTTCTTCTTTCTGTCTTCTATCTTTGTCAAGGACTCTGCTGTGATCCACTCTTTCTGCTGGTGTTTCTTAATTCCAAGCACTTCCTGGCATGCTGACCTAAGTGTGTCTCTCACTTTCTGCCATCTGTTGAGTACACTGTCTTCCTCAGACCGATCCTGTAGTACTGAAAACTTATTCTTCAGCGTCAATCCAAAATCTTCCTTGGTCTTATGGTCCTTCAGAAGGTTGACGTTGTACTTCTGTCTGACGCGTCTATCCAGTTCTTCTTCAGCTTCAGCTTCAATCTGGCCACCACTAAGTGATGGTCGGATGCCACGTCTGCTCCTCTTCTAACTCTAACGTCCTGCAAGGATCTTCTGAACTTCTTGCTAATGCAGACATGGTCGATCTGGTTTTCTGTCATGCCTGCTGGTGATACCCAGGTACTCTTGTGGATCCGCTTGTGAGGAAAGATGCTGCCTCCTATGACCAGATTGTTAAGTGCACACAGATCCACAAATCTCTCTCCATTCTCACTCATCTCTCCCAGAGCATGGGTCCCCATGACTTGTTCGTATCCTGTGTTATCAGGTCCAATTTTGGCATTAAAGTCTCCCATAAGGATGGTAATGTCTTTGTCTGGGAGAGTCTCTAATATTTTCTGGAGTCTGTTGTAAAAGTAGTCTTTGTCCTCCTCTTCACTGTCATTGGTTGGAGCGTAGCACTGAACAACATTCATCTTAATCCTCTTCATTTTAGTTCTGAAGGATGCTGTGATGATCCTGGGACCATGTGCCTCCCAACCAATCAGTGCTCTCTGTGCCTGCTTGGACAACATGAAGCCTACTCCCTGTGTGTGGTGTGCGTCACTCTCCTCATGTCCTGAATACAGCAACAGCTCTCCTGTCAACAGTCGTCTCTGTCCAGCTTGCGTCCATCTTGTCTCGCTAATGCCTAGTAGGGTCAGGTTGTTGCTCCTCATCTCTGCTGCAACCTGCGTTGTCTTTCCTGACTCGTACATGGTCCTCACGTTCCATGTGCCGATGGTAATCCTCCTGGCTGCAAGAAGGGTGATCGGCTTTCACCACCCAGTGTCATGCATCTTCGAGTTGAAGACCCTTCTTTTTCCAGGCTAAAAGTCTGTGTTAACTCTATTGTTGGCGTTTCTGTAGCAAGCTGATTTTTACAGGGTGGAGTTGCTAGCCCCACGCCCAACCCTCCTCCTTTACCCTGACTTGGGACAGGCAGATGGCCCCAAAGGACCTCTCTGGTGGAGTTAAACCCTCATTTCAGGGTTTATAAATCTTGTGAGTTTTAAATCACATCAGACTGAAGACAGAGGTGCAAATGTGAGCCCTGCAAATTGAATTACAGAAAACGGTGCAAATCTATTAATCTGTTTTAAATTGTAAAGCATGAGAAATGATAGTGGGTATAGATGCTCTCTTTTTTAATACCAAGCGCTAGCTAAACTCTCAAGAGAATGCAAAAGCTCTGATTATTTAGCCAGGAAAGGGGAAGAATTGAGTGGATTTGATTGTGGTACAGTATTAAAGAAAATGAAGTGCATAGCTAAAACAAATCAGTCCATGCTTTTTTATTTTATGGTGTCCTATAATATGAGGACACCAAGGGGCCCCTCAAAGAAATTAACAGCGGATATATTTGGAACAAAGCAAAGGAAATACTTCTCCACAAATCATACAGTTAGTGATTGTTGCAGGAGATCATCCAGACAAAAATCATGGCTGAACTGGAAAAGAGGTTGATTATTTGCTATGGAAGCAAAGATAATTAAATCTCATTTTTTAGAATATGGGCATATATTTAGCAGGTGTAAATTGTCATAGTTCCATTGACTTCAATGAAGCCATGCTGGCTTTCACCAGCTGTAGGTGAAAAGTCTTCCTCTAGAAGAGACTGGGGCATAGACAGTCTTGCCTAGCAGTCCCAGCTGGGCTGGTGTCCATATGTAAAGGATGGCCACAAAATGGTAATCCATGAACAGGAGTTGAGGAATCGCTAGAGCCAGATTCAATAAGGAAGAGTCAGTGTCACAGTCAGGCCAGGTTTGGAGATCAGCGGTAGTACTGTACCAGGCTGGAATCAGAAAGCAAGAGTCAGGGTCAGGATAGGATTGAAGCTCAGAGATCAGAAAGCAAGGTGCCATCTGGAGTTGCAGCGGGCCAGAAGTCTGTATAGTTGCCCAGACCACTTCTTGGGGCACCATCCAGGGTTAAATAGTGCACTTGACCAATCAGAGGGCTGCAGAGTACCATCACTCAGTGGTTCTCAACCCACAGCTGCTTGTGGCCCAATCAGCACACAGCTCCAGCATATGTGACATCCTCAGGGCCATATAGGTAGTATATATATTGTGTGGATGCAGCCCACATAACACACAGAGAGCTGCATATGCAGCCCACAATGGTAAATAGGTTGAGAACTACTGAGGTAGTACTTCCCACAGTGCCCACTCTCTACAGTGTTCCCTGGGTGTGACTCAGCCTGCCCCTCTAGTGACACAGTGGGAATGCCAGCCATCAGGCTCCACAGACCAGGGTTCTCGTCCCATGGATCCTTACATCCTCTTAGTGTCCCCAACCCTCTTCATTTACAGTCTTGCCTTACCTGTCACTTGCAGTATGGGGTTAACCTTCCTTTACACTGTCAGAAAGGCCAGAAAGGTGGACTCGATTGAACGCTGGGCCTTTATTTCAGCTCTCAGTAAGTTTCTCTGCTCTTACTATACCTTAGGCCCAGATAAATCCATGAAAATCCTTCCTAGATTGAGGCTCTAAGATTCTTTGAGCCTTAGTGCTTTTTAAAGTATGTGTTTCTATGTAATTATCTTTAGCCTCTTAGTGGTGATCTTTAGATGTCAATACCCTGGCTGGTGAATCTGTTCCTGAGTCTTAATTTTAACCACTCGTTTTGATCAGAGCAACTGTTGGTGATAATATATTGGTTCACAAATACCTGAGACATCTTCTTAGTCCTTTCCATGCATCAGTTTTTTGATAGTACACAGGCACGAGGATGCCTGGAAGAAGCCAACAGTATTTTGTCGGTTACGTTTCTCCCAGAAGAGCTGCACGTTGCACAGATTCCTTTAGTAAGCTTGCCCAAAGGATATGCCTACACAAAAGATGTTCCAATAGTGCAACAGATTTATTCCAGAAAAATGATAAGTAGCTATCTCAAATGTCAGCACTCAGGCTTGCAAAATGTAACTAAACACATGCATAAGATCAGCACATAAATCAGCACACTAAAACAGTTTTGTAAATATTTATGTACTCACGCTCGCTTCCTCTACCACCTCCTCTTAAATTTCCACTTGCGTTAGTTTATGGCTGGAAGTGTTCTTGGTTGTGTGCCTGACATATTGTTTAATTGCCTTCTGCTTTGTCTAGTATCATATATACCATAATCCTAAATCTTCATGGATTCCAGTTATCTTAAGAACTGGACACAAATATCCATTTAGATACCTGGACAGATTCTGTCTCAGATAAACCTTAGGAAATCTGGTCTAGCTCCACCGACATCAGTTGTTATTATTCAAGATTGGGGCCCCACCGTTCGTGACATTGCACAGACACAAAGAAAGAGACAGCTCTGGCCTTGAGAAGCGTACAAGCTAGAGCTCCAATAGCGCGTGGGCAAACGGCTGTGCCCACACACAGCCCCACTGAAGGCAGAGGGGCTCTGCACAGGCTCAGTAAGGGGGGAGGGATAGCTCAGTTGTTTGAGCATTGGCCTGCTAAACCCAGGGTTGGGAGTTCAATCCTTGAGGGGGCCATTTAGGGATCTAGGGCAAAAATCTGTCTGGGGATCAGTCCTGCTTTGAGCAGGGGGTTGGACTAGATGATCTCCTGAGGTCCCTTCCACCCCTGATATTCTACAATACACATGGCAGGATCAGGGCCTCAGAAGCCTATTATTATTATTTTATATTCATGTTTATTTCAGTAGTGCCTAAAGACCAACCAAGAATAGGGCCCCGTTGTGCTAGGCACAGTACAAACACAGAGGCCTGGTCTACACTGGGGAGGGTGTGTCGATATAAGATATGCAACTTGAGCTATGGGAATACCGTAGCTGAAGTCGTCGTATCTTACTCTGACTTACCTCCCGTCCTCATGGCGCGGGATCGACGTCCGCGGCTCCCCCATCGACTCCACTACCGCCGCTCACTCTGGTGGAGTTCCGGAGTCGATGGGAGCGCGTTCGGGGTTCGATATATCGCGTCTAGATGAGACGCGATATATCGGTCCCCGATAAATCGATCGCTACCCGCCAATACGGCGGGTAGTCTGGACGTACCCAGAGTAGCAGCCAGTCCCTGCCCTGGAGAGTTTACAGATGGACACAGGGTGAGTGGAGGGGTAGAAAACACTAGCAAAGTGAACCGTGTGATGGTAGCAAATGTCATGTTTGTGCCATGATTTATTTGTTTTAGGTAAGTTTAGATAGGAGGGGATCAGATAAATGGAAAGGAAGGAGGGTGAAGGAGAAAGGGCAGGGGAGAAAGAGGATAGACGGAGCAGGTGTGGAGTGAAGCTAAGATGAGACTGAGGGCAGGG
The DNA here is from genome assembly GCF_016161935.1 of Mauremys reevesii. Classification (NCBI taxonomy): domain Eukaryota; kingdom Metazoa; phylum Chordata; order Testudines; family Geoemydidae; genus Mauremys; species Mauremys reevesii. The sequence goes on from NC_052625.1 coordinate 71,072,952, forward strand.
GAGGGAAATGGTTGGAGCAATCAGCACAGGGCACAGGAAGTCCAGTCAAAACTGTAGAAAGTTCTCAGAATGTCAGGAGGTCCCTGTTTTGGCTGCTTCTGCAGCAGCTCTGGCTGGTTCCTCTCTGCAGTTCTCCCCCAAGGCCATATAGTGGGGAAGCAGGGAGGCACCATCGGGTCCTAGTGACCCCAGAGCTGTGGGTGGTATTTGTCCCTACGCAATTCTGGATCAGAGGGGTGCTGCAGGGAGAGGTGGCCCAACTGGGCCCCATTTTACCCCATCCCCCAGTGTAGCAGTCATATTGACATACAGGATAGAGGCATACAATCAGATATGTACCATTTATATAGATATTAGAAGGTTTTACTGAGATATTGTAAATGATTGCCAGCTAACCATGTCTACCCGTTAAGTCATCATTACTGAAGTTACTGTTGCTCCTCTGTAACCACACCGGAATCTGGCCTACTCAGCTTCTATGACATTTATCCGCCAGTGTAACTGGGTGTGGATGTCCCCATGCCACTAGATGTAACACCTAGTTGTAACAACTAGCTGTAACAACTACTGGTTTATTTTCAAGTGCTCAAAGCGATTGTCTGTTCGGAGCCATGGATTCTTGAAAATGTGGCCTGCCATATTCACGAGCTACTGACACCGCTACTGCTTATTTTTTTTCTTCTTCACTCCAGTCTCTAGTGGTTCTCAATTCCTTTTGGTCAGAGAAAAGGCCAAACAAATCATCTTGCAATCTAATGCAGCCCCTCAATCCTTTGTAGTTACAAAGGATGGAGATTTTGAAGGCCTGGGATAATTAGTTACTTTTTGGCCATTTTAAGGGTGAGTTGGCTTTTTGTGCTTGAAGGGGGGCTTTCTGGGTGAAGAGGCTGTTGTTGCTGGGTCTCAGCCATACTGTGCATGTGTCAGACATATGTTACCTGTGAATCTTTGTGTATCGTCACTGCAGCTTTTGGGAATCAATAGAAACTTTCTTTGTGAAAACACTTTACGTGATGTTTACATTTCCATACTTTATTTGGAATTTGTGATGAGGGAACCGTCTACTTCATTGCTATTGAAGTAGTTGCCTACATTTACTCAGGGTTGCATTTTCAGCATAGAGTGAAAGGGGGAAGTACTTCATCCCCCTTTCATATGGATTTTCTGTGCATTTCCCACACGTCCGACTTGTTCAAATCATTTAATTTGTTATCAGGTTATTTATTTTTAATTCCCCCAGACACTGGGCTTAATTCTCATCTCACCTACAATGTTGTAAATCAGGAGTAAATCTGCTGAAGTCAGTGGAATCCCATAGGTAAGGACAGGGTAAGTGAAAGGAGAATCTAGTCCACCATTTTGAAAATGTTCCTATTGAATTGTAAAAAAGGACATGTCTCTTTCTAGGGATTGTATAGTCAGTGCTTCTTCCAATGATTATACTTAGAAAGAACCTTTAAGAGTTCATTATAGGTGTAATGGAGAAAATGGATTATTCATATTGATCAAATGTGACGCTTATCCTTGCTGAATCATATGGTTTGGTCCTTAATCTTCAATGTACATGATTAATAAAGATATGCTCTGTGATTTTGGAAATGCAGAACGGTTGCCATACAATACTGACATTTCCACGGTATACTGAAGGTAATTAGTGATACCATAGCATTATATGGTATTCCTTGTTCTAAACACAAGAGGGCATGAATCACGATTCTGCTTTCATCTGTCTAAACTAATGTAAGCCAGGAGTGAAATGGAGAGTTGGCCTTGTGTAAAACTGAGACAAGTGAGAGCATTTGTGACAGAGCAAATACATCCCACCTGCTCTTGCTACCTTGTCCAGACAATGGCCAGGCCTCTGACAAAAAGCTTCCTGGAATATATTCTCTCCAACTGTTTTATGGGTAGGGAACTCCACAGGAAGCTCTCAAAATCAGCGCACACACTGTTTTTGTCATAAGGTTCCCATGCGTTTCCTCTCCTGTGGACTTGCCTTGAATGAGGAATCCAGGGTTGGGCTCCGTGTTGAAACTTCCCTTTGAAAATGAAATTGCTTTGGTGGTATTGAAACTGAAAGTCTCTCTCTCTCTTTTTTTGAACACCAAATACTGTAAATGGGATTGTATTATCTAACAGTAGTGTATGAGATAATCCCATCCCCTGTCACTTTCTAACAGGATAATGTAAAAGGCATTCCACAGAGACAGAGAATAATAATTTGTTAATTCCCCTCAGTATTTCATGCTTCTCAGTAGTGCAGCTAATTTTCTCTGAGTACTTTATTAAAATTCACAATGATTTTGCAGTCCCACCCTAATAGCTCTCCACCAAGGCAGAGACTGTGAAGGTGAGAGCTGAGCGAGTGACACTATATTTTTCCTCCTCTTCTCCACAGACTGTATTATTCCAGCTTTCATCCCTTGAGGGCTGTCCAGATGATGAGAGTGGGCAAATTGCAGCATACTCAAGACATGTTTCCTCAAGCACTGGAGACCTTGAAGCAGGTCAGTGTTGCCTATTGTGTTCCTCCCCTCCCATATTCTCCATGAATCCTCCATATATTCCTCCCCTTCCAGCTCTGATTGCACCTTACTCTTCTGAATACCATTCCCCAGTCTTTCTCTCAGTGCCAGCTCCCCAAGTAATAACTGCAGAGTGTGGTGATGGGTGTTTCAAGTGCAGGCTTCCTTTAATATCAGTCATTTTTAATTACTAGTCAGTAGCACACGGTGCCATTAATCACCCCCTAACCTTGAATGGAAAACAGCTATTAAATCGGAGAAGGGTAAAAATATTTCAGTGCCTTACACTGTTCTTCCCCCTTCTTCTTATTTCTGATTATGCCCTGAGTTGTTCCTTGTCGGAGTGGGTGTGAAGGGTAAAAAAGGAGAAACTGGTAACGCTAAATGGCCAGATTCTTTCCTCCTCCTCCTCCTCCTCCAGGGAAGGAAAAGTGGGTGCAATTCCAATGGGAACTGCGGGAGGAGAATAGCAATGGTTGCGCTGCATTCCCCACCCTCCCTGCTCCCAAACAGAAGTCCCTCCCCCCATTTCCACAGGTCTGGGGCTCTGTGAGTTGAGATCGGAGCTCAATTTGTTATAACACTTGCGTTTTCCTACAAGCCCACTTCAAATCAGTGAGCAGCTTCTGTTAATCCCTGCTGGTTTTTATCATTCCAATTCTTTCTCTCACTAGGATCTGTTTTGGCAGATGCTTCCTATCTAGTTATATGCCAGGTTTAAGTCGTCCCTGATGTGCCTGAACTGAGTTTATATTCACTTCCTTCCACCCCAGGCTCTGATCTGCCCTGCTATTATCTTACTATTATTACCATTTTAAAAATATTGAAGAAAACACACACACAGGCGATTTGTATCTCTGCTCCACGGCAGCTTTTGGGACGTTAGGTTATAAGTCATTTCCCATCCCAAGCCCCCAATAAGACTTGCTGCCCCAACGCCTCCTGGCTCCTACTTTGTATTATTGATGTCGCCCATTCAGAGTCAGGCCTGGAGGAGCTACACACAGCGAGGCCCTACCCCAGTCTCTCTCCCCATCTCCGGTATCTGACACCCTCTCCTTTTTCCCTCTGCTCATTGCCTCAGAAAGCCATCTGCTCCATCTTCTTGTCTTTTTGCTGCTAGGCTAGAGCAGGGCTCAGCACTGATGCCAGACGAGGCTTTCTGTTCACATTGTATCACAGAACACAAGCGCCACTCAGCACCTAATTGCTATGCTTTGCTACAAGGCAAGCTGAAGCCGCAGTTTCATTTTACACTCACTCCCATCATGTTCTTCGTGGGACTCGCGTTCATGTGAGACCTGGCGCTACCCAGAAGCTGCTACCGTGTAGGCAAGCAAGCAGAAATAGCTGATGCTGTACACAGAGGGCCCGAGTCTTCTCTCACTTACATTAGTGTAAATCTGGAGTAACTCTGCTGAAGTCAGGGGAGATGCATTGTGTAAGTGGGAGGAGACTGGGGCCTAAAGAACATTTGCATCTCAGGGCTCTGTGGAATACTGGAAAATGTCAAGCCTTTTAATCAGCCTAAGCCATATATCAATAAGGTTATGGCTCCATCAGACCAGGGGCAAGGATAGCCATTCTCACAGAGAAACAAAGCCTATTCAGCATTCCCACATCCCTAGTATACACAGCCAGAGTCATGGCTTTTGGATGCATATGCACAGCTCCCATTGAAGTGAATGCGAGTCCCATGTAGGTATCTGGGCATTATATTTTCCCCAAGTGTGTAAGTTAGCAAATTAAAAGAAGTGATCCTCATGCCTGTCTGCCCCCAAATCATCACCTTCTGTGCTGTATAATCATTTACATTGAGCTCGGACTCCTTTCCCTCCAGTGCTCGTTGTACTCTTAAATGATAAATGATTCCTAAGAGATTCTTCACTCAATAGAAAATGTCATAGATTCAGATGATTGTTACTGAAACAAAGAAGCACAAGCTACACAGAATGAGGTGGGCTGGGGAGTGAGGATGGCGGGGAGATCGGTAACGCAGGTAGCCTGTGAAGGGGACTAACAGGGCTACCTTGTGCTACCTTGTTTCCCTGTGCAGCATCATAAGTGCAGGTCACATGCTGCTCTTAGTTTGAGGCAAGTTCTGACCCTCTTTTAAACTGACTGCATGGGACAACACCCATGTAAATCAGAGCAGAATGTGGCTTCTTATGCTAAATCCATCCCTGGTATAACTCACATAAAGTCATAGAGTTATACTGGGGCTGGATTTGGCCCTTTGCAATTAGATGTGTTAGAGTCCCTCCCTGTGTTCAGGAACTGCTATACTGTAGTCCTCTATTTAGTGCATTCCACCACTGAATAGCAGCCTTCCTGGAATGGTAGCCAGACTGATTTCAGTGTTAGTGTTCAGGAGAAGGATTTGGGATAGGCAGAAGAAATTGGAATCTGAGTGAGAGTCACATCACTCATGTAAATCCCATGTAATCTGATTTCCACGGCCACTACTCCAGCTTGTGGGTTGACAACCCCCTCTGCATCATGTGTGCAGTGTATTAAGACCCCCGAATACACAAATTTCATGCCCCTTCCCCTTGGCTTCCCCTATTGCTGCCTTCCATGTCAGTCTATGTCAGGCCACTACCAACCCCCCCGCTGCACCATTCATCTCTTGTCTCTGCAGCTCCAAATTGGGGGTTAAATGATGCAAAGGACCTTGTGATGGCCCTCTACACCATAGTGAATTTCTGGCCGTAAGAATACATTAGATCCTCCAGTAGGAAATGGCCATATTACAGGGAGGCAATACTGTACTTCTGGAATACAATCTGAAACTGGTTCATTTTAACAAAGGCAAATTAATTAATTTTTTTATTGTTAATATCTAGACCCTATACTGCTCGTGACTTGGAAAAATGTGACCTCGCTATGGAATTGTGGTATAGTAAAATATAGACTGTCCTTGTAGTGGAAAAGCTTCCACACGAAGTATGTGCACAAGAGACCTGCCGAAAGGAGGATAGGGATTTAGAAATTTGGTCACACTGGCTAGCATACTCAAAAGAGGAGGACTGCACAGTTGTCAAGCCAGAATCCTTAGCCAGGTTCTTTGAATATTAACCTGATCCTGAACGGGTAATGTATGATGTAGGATATTAATGTTTTATTATAACTTTGCCTTTCTAAAAAGTTTGAAAAAAAATGAACAAGGGAGAGTAAGATTATAGTTCAGTGACACCTTCACCAGCAAATAGCTGTAGCTGAGCCGCAGATTGACTTTGAGGAGCCAGGAATGGTTCTAATAAATTGGCAATAATGGAAGTGCACTAGTGAGCTATCAGGAGGAAAGATACCTGAAGGAGCAGCGCTGTCATATTAGGGCAACAGCGGAAGTGTGCGCCTACGGCACATGGGAAACCTATGTCAAGGAGAGAGATATGATTAACTTCTAGGGTACTGGTTGACCAAAGCATTAAAAACTGATTTAAATAGTAATCACCTATCACAGTTCAGGAAGGTAATTCCTCACCATTCGAAGCCTGTGCAGAGCTGGGCTTTGTTTGGGGAACTAAGTGGAGCAGGGGGCTGGAATTCACCTTCCATCCCATGGCTGTTCCATAGAGCTGCAGCACACTTCCTTCTTGGCTTGTATTCTATCCGGGGGGCTTGGATAATGGCCACCGCCCCATCGTTCCATGGTTTTGTGATACTTGAGGCCAGATGGCATGTGGCCTTTGACTGGCTGCACAAGGTAGGTTGGAGCAGTGAATGGCTACGCAAAGTTCAGTCTCTGCATTTACCCGAGTACAGGAACTACTTGCTTCTGGGGCCTGTTGGGCAGTTATCACCCCTTAGAAGGCCTGGAAGAAAGGCCGGGGTCCCACCCAGCTCACTTACCCTGGAGGACAGAGCACATGGCATCCTACTAACAGGCGACACTACGTGGTTGGCTTCCCTGTGAACTGTGGATCTCTTCCTGAGAAGGTTCAGCTCAGTGAGCAGACCCTCAATGTGTATCTGGTCCTGCCCCGGCATTCTATCCAGGCCATTCTATTCAATGCAGAGTCCTCACTGCCTGGATGTTTTGCTCACGAGTTACAGCACTAACCTGGCTCTCCACTCTCATGTGCCCATCACTATAAATGATCAGGATCAATTTCTTCACTATAACCCCAGGAGCTGAGGCAGTGGCATGATGTTTATAAACATGCAAATAAGAAATTTTTAATTACACTATGATGACACATTATCCAGATGCTGAGCTGTGTCCTTTCCTAGCATAACCCAGCACCATTATTATCCTTTGGTAAGTGGAACAGAAAGCGGGGTAAATCCTCTCACCCCAGTTGCCATGCAACACCTGAGAAATGCCCCTTTATATAAACACATTTTTGTTTTAGACCCTGCTTCCATTCTGTGTTAGTAACAGTAGCTGTGATTATTGTAAAATGAGGCTGAAAATCTAAAGGCATTTGTTCTCCCTTTACCCTGTGTAACAAGCATTTGTTTTAATCAAGAGACACAGGCGAAACAAAAATAATTTCTCCAGTACACTGGCCTTCACATTGTACTACATCAGTGTAATGCAGTTTGCTTTCTTCTTTCATCATGATGGAGTGATGCGTCAATACATTTGCATATGGATACATGCATCTTTGATGTTCGGCACCTCATCCAATCCAGTGAAAATCAGACACAAATGAATGTGCTGTGCTTTCATTTGCATTCACAGAGGCACATTCATACCAATCATCTAATAGGTTTTTATATTCTTGAGGGAGAAACTGTGTGGCTGATGACACCATGCCCTGTGTTGCAGCGGTACGATTACTGTAGTTCTTCATAATTAGATTTATTCCTTAAACCGAGAGGGAGACCACAAGATCCAGCCTCAGCTCTGTTACTTACTGTAGGAAGTCTGGGAAGCTTAAGAGAACAGGCTAGTGTTCTGAAAGAAGGAACTGCATTAGCTTTTCTGAGCTTCAGCTTGGTAGAAAATGTTTTACACTGAGTGAAAATCACCCCAGGATAGCAGGCCTGCACAAGGCTCTCAGCACCATTTAAACCCTCCAGTGGGTCCAGGGTTATGGTTTAAGATGTCATGGATAAATTTGCCATTAATTTTAATGGAACCAGGATAGGACCCTTAATGCAGGGTTTAATTGGGGCCTTCTGCAGTAAGGTGATGTTCACCCTGGAAAGACAAAATGAGAGAGATCAGATGCAATATTTGCCATCATAATGGTGAGGTGTCTGGGAGGGACGAGAAGTGTTATGTTCATTAGTGGTGACTAGTGCTGGGCGAATGATTGGTTGTTTTTAGTTTGCTGGCAGTTTCAAATCAAGGGGGAAGAAAGGTGGCTCGGGTTGAAGCAAAACTGAAAATTCCGAACAAAAAATTGCAAATTGAAAAAGTCCATTTTGGATTAAGTGAAACAGGTCATTTGACCCAAAATGTTTTCTTTCCAGGCATTTTTAAAGGGCTAAATTCATAAAAGGCCAGGAGGCACTGCCCATGTTGTAATGCTTAGCACCATCATTAGGAACTCACCAGGGGAATGGGAGATATAGGTTTGAATCTCCACACTGGAGCAGGGATTGGAACCTAGGTTTCCCTCTTTCCAGGTAGGTATCCTAACTACCCCACTTTAGAGACCATCATGTTCCCAATGACTGCTGGGGTATGTTATACAGAGAGGAACCATTTCAAAGGGAGAGACTGAGAGCGCACTATCCCAGAATAGAGTATAAACCTGGTGGTTAGGGCACTCAACAGGGTGAGGAGAGACCTAGGTTCACATTCCTGCTCTAGAGGGGGGATTTGAAGCCAGGTCTCCCACATCCCAGCTGAGAGCCTGACCATTGGGCTAAAAATTAGATGGAAGGCACTCCGTCTTCCTCCCCATCTTTATATTGTGAATTTAGCCTGATTTTTTTTTTCAGACTGAAACTGGCAAATTCACAAATAGTTTTGGATCAACCAAAACTGCATTTTGTGGCAAATAAACTATTTGTCTGAAAAATTTTGCTCAGCTCTAGTAGTGACATAATTTCAAGGGAAGATATATTATTAAAGATTATTTTTTTAACACAGGCATGCCCAGGTGCCTGGCTACCTAGCATGAACCCTGAGACCTAGGCATGCCCAGGTCTCCAGTCAACTAGCATGGACACTGCAGTCTGCAGCATTTGCTACCTATGAGGCCACACTGCTACTTTTCCAGGTAGAAAAATCCCTCACTGAGCCATTCTGCTCTGCACGGCCAGGATGACTCCTATATCACATGGGTGGCCATTTTGCATGCCTCTGTCAGATGAGGGCTGGTTTTTACTCTGGTAGTTTTTTATATTTCTTTTTTGTGTATTTTAATACCTAGGGTTGTGTGACATGACAGAAATGTCCCACAACTTTGTTTAAATGTTTTTTTGACCTTCTCCCTAGAAGTGGCAAGTTAGTGAGGAAAACCTGGAATATTAGAACAGTTGACATATTTTTGCAGGGAAAATAATTATGCCCGAAAATGGGCACATGTAAACACAAGAATTTAGCAAAATATGGCCAGGTTTGAATTTCTATAACATAAGACAAGGCACAAATTGAGGATTTCAGATTTTATTTCAGATACTTTGGGCACCTGTAACAAGGCCGAAAATGTTTCCATGTTTCTATTTGACGTAGAAAGATATACTTTCCCTTTTTTACTGTCTGGCCCCAGTGATAGCTCACAGCCTACATAACACTCAGCAGAAATCTATGCATTTTGTGATTTGCTTTGTGACTGCTTTCAGAGTTCTTTATTCAACTCCCCCTCTCCCTACACACACAATTAAAATAGTTAATTGGAAGTAAATGTAAAGATAGTGATAGCAGGTATTTGCCTCCACTTGTCAACCTCTGAATGCTGGAAATAGAATATTATTGTTCTGTTTACTTTTTCATCACATCAGATAATATATTATTTCAATTCCAAATAAGGTTTCAGAACACTGTTTAAGAAAAGATTCTTCCCCGACAGCAGGATGATTGAAATCTGGTCTCTCAGACTTGAGAACCAGAGCAGGTATCCAACAGAAGTCGTATGAATGAATCTGGAAATGTCTTATGAGAAGTAATGGCCTTATTGTGACTTAAGATGGGGGCATTTCAGGAATTTCTAAGGCAGGGAATCACCAGCACAATAGAAAGGGAGCAGCAGAGTAGGTGGCATAGGCAAGTCCACATGTAGCTTGTGTTCCCTAGAGCAGTCACTCTCAGCCTTTCCAGACTACTGGACCCCCTTTCAGGAGTCTGATTTGTCTTGCGTACCCCCAAGTTTCACCTCACTTAAAAACTACTTGCTTACAAAATCAGACATAAAAATTAAGAAGTGTCACAGCTTGCTATTACTGAAAAATTGCTTACTTTCTCATTTTTACAATATAATTATGGAATATAAATATTGTACTTACATTTCAATGTATAGTTTATAGAACGGTAGCAACAAGTCGTCGTCTGTATGAAATTTTAGTTTGCACTGACTTCACTAGTGCTTTTTATCTAGCTTGTCATAAAACTAGGCCAATATCTAGATGAGTTGATGTAGCTCTGCATACCCCAGGTTGAGAATCACTGCCCTAAAGTGAAGCTGCAGATGTGAACTTGAAGGTAAGAGATGGTGAACTAACTTGTCCCTTTTCCTGTCTCTCCTCAAGGCTTATAACATTATGAAAGTAACCCACGGAGCAGATCACAGCCTGGTACAAGACCTGATGAAACTTAAGGAACAGTGTGAGGCTGACATGAGAGCACAGTGAGGATGATCTCAGGCTGGAAAACTAACATTCTGGGGGAAAGGAAAGCAAATCTTTTTTGTAGTGACATTCTATGACCTGAGCCAAAGCCCTCTGAATCCATTGGAATGACTCCGATTGAGTTTGGTAGGCTTTGGATCAGGCCCTATTTCCTTTGCTAAAATGTTTAATGTTTATTAGCTTTGCTGTTCTGCAGTGTGATTTTCCTCACTGAATTCAAATGTGGAGGACTACAGGCCATTTTCAGAGGGAGTCTGCTCTCTGGGAAGCAGCATAGTAGCAAATAAGTCTTAGCAATTGATGTTCAAGTTAAATGTTGGTAATAAAAAAACATACCTGTATACAGAATGCTGCTGTGCACAAATCAGCATCTTCTCTGGCTGTGTATGAGGTGTTTAAATGGTCCCTCTCTATGTTTATTTTTTAATAAATGGGCTTGAACCAAAAGCCCAGGTTCAAATGTCTCTGGACATAGGAAGAGTTTGAAATCCAAAGTCAGACCCAGCCAGTATTGTCTCATCATTCTGTTGGTTTCCTTCTCACACTCCGAACTGAGTGCTTCTTTCCGGGTTGCTCTTCATGTGTAGAATGACCTCTGAATCCCAGCTTGTCAAATCACCACTGTCCTCTGTGCTTATTCAAATCCCTCTGTGCCACGAGTTGTGAATTCATAATAAAAGAGTAAATATATAGTCACAGATCCTCATCTCTTGTAGATCCATGTAGCACCATTTACGTCAATGGCCAGCCGACTATGCAAGTTTACACCGGCTGAGGATATGGCCCCCAGATACATAATCAATAGAGATATAGAAAACATAAATTATTCCCTCCCCTTGATTTCCCAGCATCTCCTTCTGAAGGCCTGAGTCAAAGCCCATGGAAATCAATGGAAAGACTTCTGAGGAGCTGAGTGAGTTTACCCTCTAGATTGTAAGCTTTTCAAGGCAGTACCTCTCTCTAGTTTGTGTCTTGAATGGGGCCCAGCACATGTATAGCACTTCCCGATAATATAACAATATCTATATTTTACAAATATCTCCTGTCTTTATAATGGACTAAACCGAAGCATTGGATCAGAACATGGCTAAATTTAAGAGTGTTTGAAATTCTGGTCTGAATTTTGCCCCCATCTCTGTTTTCTTTAAGGGACATCATTATGATTGTGGAGTTCCTCAGTTCCAACTGCTTTAAAAATGACCTCAGAGACCTCTCCAGATCAGTGATCCTTTTGCCTTCTGCTCTAGATCCACATACACAGCTTTTAGGGGCTGTGCACGAAACTCCCTCAAGATCTGTGGCTGTGATACACGATCAGTTACAGACCAAGGCAGAGCAAGAAGACTGTGGATTATCAATTTGCTGCCAGGCCGATTTATATATGGCCAGAGAAAATGAGGAGCACGGATCAAACTCACTGATAGCGCAGGAGCCATGCATTTTCAATGTGGGAGGGGAAGGAAGGAAAGGACCAATGTAATCCTACTCCTAGCAGGGGGGCTCTAGGCACCAGCAAACCAAGCTGTTGCCTAGGGCGGCCAAATCTAGGGGGCGGCAGGCTGGGCCGGTGGACCTGCCGCAGTCATGCCTGCGGGAGGTCCACCGGAGCCGCGGATGACCTGACCTGCCGCAGGCATGACCTGGACCTCCCGCAGGCATGACGAGGTTCGCTGTTCGGAAGAGGGGACCCGCCGCGGGACCGAGGAAGGGCGGCGCAGCACACCGCGCTGCCTGGGGCAGCCTAATTTCTAGAGCCGCCCCTGACTCCTAGTAGCAGCCAGTAGGGAGGCAGGTGGGGGGGAGAAAGGCCCTTCCTCTTGCAACAGCCAGTAGTGGCTGGGATCAGGGGAGTCAGGAAAACAGAGGGGCTCACTCCCTGCCAGTAGAGAACCAAGCAAAGGAAAACCTTTCCCTCCTTTCCATGCAGGGGAGAAGGAGGTGGAAAAGAGCTGAGGAGATGCTCTTCCCTGTGCCTTACAAAGTTACTGCAACCCCTCCTTCTCCTAGATTGGACACACCTGATCTGAGCTGAGAATGACTTCGCAAAAATCTTTCTGATGCTCTATGCAGGGTTCCAGCACCAGACATCATATTGATCCAACAGACGAGCCCTGCATTCTCACACAGGGTCCCAGATTCTGAATATAAGACACTTCGTTGGGTTATCACAATGTTTTGATATGGTGGCTCTTTACAAAGTCATTCTGCGATGAAGTGGCTTTTCTTAAAGGTTGAACTGTACTGCCTTAGACCGTAATTCGGACTTTGTATGAGGTCAATGCAGTTCCATTATGGAGAAACTTCACCCATTATCTCCATTTTTCTCTCACCAGTTGTATGTTCTTGTCGGTGGGTGGGGTTAAGAACAGCTACAGCTTCCTGGCTTTCAGTGGAGTTGCACTTGCTTACACTAAGCCTGAATTTGAACTTTTTGATGCAGAGGCTAATAGGTTTCAGCTCATGTTTCTGTTAGATATGTTAGCTCCTTGAGGACCTCTTGTGTTAACTGTTAACAATGTATTTAATTTCTAGAATAAACTGAAAAGTTTAACATCAAAGTAATTAAATACATCCAGTGTGTACACAATAGCTCTCTTCTTTTTTCTTTCAGACCAAGGGCTAGTCTACACTTACCAGCCGGGTCAAGCTACGCTATTCACGTAGCTGAACTTAGTGTAGACCTGCCCCAAGAGTAAAGATTTTCAAAAGCACTTAGGTCCCATTTTCAAAAGTGATTTAGGCACTTAGTCCACATTCCGTTGTCTTTCAGTGACATTTAGGCTTCTAAATGCCCATGTCACTTTTGAAATGGGACTTAGGAGCCCAAGTCACTTAGGTGCTTTAGAAAATGTTACCTTAGGTCACTTCTGTAAGTCTGTTCTATCTAACATGGTTCAAATCTGTCCTGTGCAACGAGCCGCTCAGCATGCAAACTAGTTTCTCAGGCTGAGTCTCAAGCTGTCCTTGCCCAAATTAGAACAGACGGGGGCTACTGTAACTTACGAGAGCTGGCTATGGTCCCTAAAGGAGCATATGCCAGCTGTAAACTGGCAGAATGGAACTGTATTGTGCCCTGCCTTGATATATAATTTCCTTCTCCGCAACACCTCATAGACTGGGGATTGGCAACTCTACACCAGCTGAGAATTCACAGCCTGGCAGGTGCAATGAGATTCTGTCCCCTTTGCACAACTCAGGCAGGACAAAGGGACCAGCGAGTCTGGCCTTATACATTTTGCTTTTCCTACAAATCTATTAATTGTACGCATACTTCAATACTTAGTTCATATTTCTTTAAGCAGCAACTACGCTCCTTCCCTCCACCCACCCAAAATTCTCTGCTGGTGTGGTTGCACGTCAGTGTGCAGAGAGCCATTTAGGACATAAGGATGGTGCTGAATTAAGAGATCATTTCACACAGCGCTCACTGGGGAGAGAAGAGCGTTTCTTGGAGCGCACGCATTCCATTTTCCCCAAGCTCGTCAGCAAGTCAGCTGTTATTGCCAGTGCTGCCAACTTTAATTTTTAACACAGAAACAAATGTTAACAAAGCCAGATGTTTACAAGGAGCATTTAAACCAAAAAAATTTCAAGGCTTTGAAAACATCACTTAAGGTGGGTCATTCCTCACTAATAATTTCTTGTGGCTACTGTAGACGTGACTGTCATTTAATTAATCTATAGTAATTGTAAAGTCAGGTTTTTTTCACACCAGTAACCTGACACCACTAATTACTATGAGATGAGAACACATTTAAAGTGAAAATGAACACTCTGGGCATAATTTATAGGCATGGCACATGACTGCCAACGTTGGGAAAGTTCGCCTGTCAAGACGTTTGAATTTGTTCCAGAGTATGAAGCATCCACTTGCCCGGCAGTAATATTCAAAATACAGAGCATTTCTGGAGTGCATAGCAGGACACGAGGCCACAGGCCAAGTTGCTTCAACCTCCCAAGAAGTGCGATAATCCCCACAGAAATTCATAGCTTCGTGGGGTTTTAGTACTATGATGAACAGGAAATTATATGGGGAAAAGGTCAGACGTAGGTATTTACAGGGATTAGTGACAGAGAGCAATGGCATCACTGACAGCCAATCAGAATAGGCCAGATGTACCCAGAGTTCCAGATCTATTTCATGGTTGTAAAGGGACGCTGCCATGTTAAAAAGCGCATGGTGTTATATAAAAATGAGCTTTACCTGTGTTGCTAACACTTTATATATGTAAAACTGAAAGGCTTGTCAGAATCTGAGGGGGTGAGCTATATAAGACATACTATGTCTTATATAGTATGTGCTGGGTGAGTGCATTCCAGCTGTCGTGCATTCACACTCATGTGCATTCTGCAGATGCGCCAACACTCCCCTTCTGTGTTCCAAGCCACTCCCATGCACCTGGGGACCACAGCCAGGCATGTGGGCATGTTTGATATTGTGGAATGGCATGGATGGGGGAAAGACCGCATTATGCTGAATCCTTCACAGCAAAATGGCTACATAGCAGGAAATAGGCTAAAAAAGTGTTAGGCTTACTGTGGAGCAGGCATGAGGCATATGCTCCAGCACATGTGGGCCTAAACTGGAGCCCACTGAAAGCAATAGAAAAATGCCCATTGACTTTAATAGGCTTTGACTCCGGCCCTAGGATCAGGATGCCACTGCTGCAGCAGTACTCATCCAGCGTCTACACTCCATGCATTGTTCCAGCCACACTTCCTTAGTGCAGGAATGTAGTAGTAGCTTTTCATTCCTTATTATTTGTATAATACTTACATGTCTCTCTGACTGAACAATGAAAATAGCTCAGTTTTATACTGTGATTAATTTGAGCAAGAGTATTGTCAAGCTTAAAATGAACAACAGTGTTAGGCCTAAAACTTCCGGAAGCTTTATAGCGCAAGCTTTGCAAAATTAAGCTGCAACTTGTGGTCAAAAGACACCTGCAGCCAGACAACGTTTTATGCTGATTCCTATATGGTAAAATAAGTCATGCCCACGGGTTTGGCTTATTAAAACCACCTTTGAAACGTGTGGTTAAGAGACGCTGCAGCCAAAGAACTGATTCCTATGTGGTTTTGATGGGCTAGGCCTTCAGGGCTTAGCCACAATCAAGACAATCTCCCATTTGGACGTAAGTGATGTCCTTGTAACTTAAAAAAATTAAAGAACATTTAGCTATTAGGAAAACCACAGTTGAGACAATGGGCTATCTGGACATAAGTTATTTCCTTGTGCATAACTTATAAAACTAAAACAACAATTGGCTACAAGAAAATAAGTAAGTATAAATTATACAGCCAAAGTGAAGATCTGGCCTAACCTGATTGGTTGACCTGTTTCAAAACACGGTGGGCAGATGAGATTAAATGTGTAGAGCCTCAGGTGTGTGTGTGTGTCTTGGTCTTAAGAGGTTATTCTCTTTGATCGGTCTGACCCCCACCCCCTGAACCGAGGAAACCTGACTCACACCGACTAGCTGTACCTGGCCAGTGCAAAGAGCGGTTGACTGAAAGGTAACATATTCTTGGTAGGGTAAGGTTTTAAAGTAAAATAGTCTGGTTGCATGTGGAATAAGGTAACAGAGTAAAGAAGTCTGGGTTGCTCGAGCTGATTTGAGCTCAAGTTGTACTGACACTATAGTATTAAGAATGGTAGTGTCGGGATAATTTGATCTCAAATTATATTAATGCTGCAGTTTTAAAAATAGTAGTAAAAGTTTAATACTAGTGTTAAGTTGTTTAGAAATAATAGAAAGTTGTTTATCAATTTATAATATCTTTGTTTGTACTTATGGTTACTGAGGGTAGGACTAGAACTTTGTAAGGTTAATAGTTAGTGAGTAATAATAGCTTTGCATGTACTTGTGCCTGTCATCAGTAAAAACTGCCAATGTTAAGAACATACTTTTATAGTAATAAGTAGCTAATGCATAATATTACCTGTACTTGTGCTTGTTTGCAATATAATTTGTCATTTATATTAATTCTTATTCAATGCTGGTCTTTAATTTTTCTTTCCTTATTCTGTCTGTGTTCTGTCATAAGTCATTAAAAGCCTGTCTTAAGGAATAATTGGTAGTTTTAATTTCTTTATACAGACACCACTTGACCTCATTACATCTGTGTTGGGTGGTGGGAAGCAGTGATCATCCAGAGCCCCATCTGGGCCCTGATGTGTGTCTCCTTCTTCCTATATCTCTGCATATATGTGTTTTATAGTCAGTTGCTGAGCAATTTCACTTTGAAGTTCACATGCACAGCACTAGAGTTACCAACAAAGCAAGGCATGTTGTTGCTGTTATTTTTCTTTTGCAGTTTCAATTCCAGCCTATTTTCTTCAAACATATTTTCTGACATATGAGTTTTCAGAAAGCCTGGAAAATTAGAAGGTGCAGTAACTTAAGTGAGCTAAACGGGGACAAAAAGATGCTGGACAACAATTGAAATTTCAAATCAAGATAATTTTTTAAATCATCTGTAACTCAAAACCAGTTTGCATTTTCTTCAGTCTGCGGTGAACCAGCTAAGCAGGGGACTACAACTCCCATCAGCCCCCTCCCTGCTGAACTTCCCTTTCTCCAGGCTAGGGAGGAGGAAGGACCTTCCTTGACCCAGGAACTGACAGGGCACTCTTGGGAAGGAGCAGCTGCAGGAAACTGGAAGCAGAGAGGCATCCCCAGGAACTATCTGCAGAGTCATGCATGGCACAGACTGTGACTGTCAGAAATCCCACCTAGGTACAGGTTTGTGTTGGGGCTTCTGGGGGCGGGGGCAGCTGGGTGGGGAGCCGGCACAGAGGGATCCCAATGAGAGGCACTAGCTAAGTTTGGCCTGGAAACCTGTAAGCTCCTTGACTGACTAGAGACAGGACTGCAGAAGGCGCTCCAGCCATTAGGCTTGAAGAGCCTTGACTCAGCTGAACTGCCTCAGGGGCCCAAACAGGAACCACTGTTGCACGCTTTGAACTCTAACCGTTTAAGCCACAGGATCTAGGCTATTTGCAACCTTTTACTTTCCTGCCAGGCCTAGTAAAAGACCCGTTTCCATAGCTATGTGTGGGACTCAGCAGGGCTAGCGCCTGCGAGGCCTCACTGTTGAAGCACCTATGGTGCTTGTCTCTGAGGCGCGGTACAGCTGGCATGCTACTGGTACCCTCGGTGTACTCCAGCCTGAGCAGCTGTAATAATTACACGTCTCTGTAGAAACCGTCGTCTTTGACTTCAGAGTAAATGTGGCAATTTTAAGGCTCAGTCAATTTTCCAAGCCAAAGCTAATGGGGGACAGAGGGCTTCAGGAAGGAAGCAGATTGAAGTGTGAAGAGCCGGCTTCCTCACTTAACTACCTAAGGTACTTCAGAATCTTCTCAAAAACCATGAATATATTTCGAGTCACTTTAAGGTGTAAAACTAAATGTAGGGTTAAATTTGACTTGGCAGCATTCCTTAGTTAGTGCTTGAGCAATGATATTAGACAGCAGTTAAGGGAGTACAAAGTCACTGGAACTGATTTTTTGGAAGGTTATATAGCGCCAGCACATAGGAAAAAGTTATGGGTGTGTTACTGCTTTGTAAAAAGTGACCGACTGCAATTGAGGGAATTTCTAACTGTCAGGAGATGATTTATGCTTTAAAATGTGTTGCTTTTTAAAGTCCAGTGCAATGCATTTGATCCGGGTCCTTAGTTGGGTCAGCTCTGCTCCTGGAGCAATGTTATTCTTATTTTAAAAAATAGGCCCTTAGGTTCTATACATAGCTTGAGAGACCCAAACGGAGTACTACAGCTCTAAGAAATTGATACTGGGATTTAAATGTGAGGCCTGGCATTGTCTGCAACCTGGGCACATGTACAGTATTTAATGATTGTGAATTGGTTTTTGCTAGCAAAACATTTACCAGTGTTCTGCCCATTGTTTACTTCAGGCTGCTTCTCTATTCTATGATGGATGTTTTTTAAAAAGCCAACTTCATTTAAACATGTTGATGCTTTTATACATTGCTTATTTTTAAAGCCATTCACAAAATACAACGGGTCTTTCCCTCTACAATTTATTTGGATGAATTTCTCATCAGTGGAACGTTCTTAATGAGCACAGTCCAGTTTTTATGGAGGTTGTGCCCAATAAGAGGATTTATACTGGATTCAGAAATAATTCTCCCCATGCACATGGGAAGGAAGGGAAGGGATGGCCTTCTGGTTAAGGCATAGAATGTGGAATTCTGGGTTCTGTTCCCATCTCAGCCACAGATTTTGTGTGACCTTGGGCAAATCACTTTGGGTTAGATTGTGAATGGCCCCAAATGCATGCACAACTGGGCCCAGAAGGTAGTTCTAGTCATTGTTGATTCTTGGGAACGCTTCCCTTCATTGTCAAAGAAGGAAAAAATAAAGGAACAGGATGTGGCTATAGATATGTTTAGAACCTATATTGTACTCTAAAACCTTATTAATCATGATTGCTCAGAGAACTATTTGCAGGAAATTAATGTGCCTATTGAATGTAGCCAGTTTTTCCAATGAAAAACTATCTGTGAAGAGATGACAATTTCCACAAATGTTTTAATGGTTTGCATTTGCATGTTCTGTGCTAACATGCGGCATCCTATGGACTGGACACAGACTGCAATGTGTATCGCTTTGAAAACTCAGTAGTCACAATTTGATATGGTGTTTTGACAGGACACATATAAAAGATGGAATGTTTGTGTTCGTGGCTGGGTGAGCATAATGCTTAGACAGCAGATTTCTAGTGAAAACCCTCAATTAGAAGTGTGAAATTCACTCCCCATTACTGCTCCACAATATCCACCATCAGGAGTTCAGTGAAAATTCCTGACAGTAAGGTAGAGATCTTAGACCTCAGAGTGCTTTTCAAAGGAGAGTATCATTACCCCTGACTTTAGAGATCATGAAAATGAGGCACAAAGAGATGAACTGACTTACTCAACTGATCACGCAGTATCATACTGTGATTAGAACCCAGCTCTCTGAACTACCAGTCCAGTGTCTTGTTCACAGGAATCTCCTTCCTTAGAGGTTTGTAAGGTCAGGCTTGACAATGCCCTGGCTGGGATGATTTAACTGGGGATTGGTCCCCCTTTGAGCAGGGGTTTGGACTAGATGACCTCCTGAGATCCCTTCCAACCCTGATATTCTATAATTCATTGGACCACAAAAAGGCCCAGAGTATCTGGTCTGGCATCAGCAGCATGCTGGCCAATGCACTCTGGGAATATAAAACCACCTGAATTAGTTACACAGGCATGATTAGCAAGATTTGTCACTGAGCAAAATAACTATTAGAAACTGGTTATAGGAAGGCACAAGGCATCTGGAAAGGGCAAAACTGTGACTGGCTGCTATGGTAATTTACCAAGTACCAAACATTGCATATGGATGTAAACCATTTACAGCAGTGGTCCCCAACCTTTTCATCTGGCAGGCGCGAGACGAAGGACCACTGCGGCAGTGGAGTACCCGCCGAAATGCCAGCGAATTTCGGCGGCAACACCTCTCGATGACGCCGCTTGTCCCCGCCGAAATTCGGGAGCGACGCCTCTCGATGATGTCACTTGTTGACAGCAAGCGGCGTCATCGAGAGGCATCCCCACCAAAATTCGGGAGCAACGCCTCTCGATGACGTCACTTGTCGACGGCAAGCGGCGTCATCAAGAGGTGTTCCCGCCGAAATTCGGGGGTGAGGCCTCTCGATGACATCACTTGTTGGCGACAAGCATCGTCATCGAGAGGCGTCCCCGCTGAAATGCCGCTGAAATTTGGCGGCATTTCGGCGGGTGCTCTCCCAGGGTCCAGGACCCGTGGGCACCATGGCGCCCTCGGGCTCCGTGTTGAGGACCACTGATTTACGGAGTCTGATTACAAAATGAATTGAAAGCTGTAATTATATACAAGGGCCTAAGCTATATCCTCCTAGTCAACACACATTCACTGTCTGTGGGATGAGTGAGATCACCTCATAGTTTTTTTGCAGCTCTAATTAGAAGCATTATGTGATTTATTTTTTTATTTTATTTATTATCTGCACCACTAAATTCTGGTTCCTGCAGATCAGAGTTGAGACACATTAATGGGGCACTGTACAGATTCCCGAACTGCCCTGGCCTACGCCGGACCTGTGCTGTAGAGGGCTTCATTCTCTTTGGATGTCACTTCAGCAAACCCTACAGATCGCCACTAAAAAGTGCCCAACACTCAGGCCATAACCAAGCCCAGTGCTGCTCAGCTCATTTGGCTCACTCTGAGCCCACACTAATCCAGCCATTCCGCTTTTGTGTCTCACTTGGGAGGCAGAATTGCAGCTCCTTTGCCTTTGACAGGATGCTGAAGCCTCATTCTCGACTCATCCTCCTCTGACATTCAGATTCCAGCTCTAAGGTGCCTGAATAAGGAATACCTCAGTTTAATAGGCTACACCTGTCGTTCAGACTGTCTTGTGAGAGCAAATTTCATTGGCATAGTAGAGAAAATATACAGGAAATTAAGAAAAGAATATTGGTCAAACAAAATGATACTAAGCTTGTCACTGCAAAAAGCGCCACTCAGCAGGCCCCATTCCCTACTGATGGGCTGTGGGTTAAGCCAGAAGAACTCCTTTCCTAGCAGAAAGGCCTTTTGCCAGTGTCAAGTCTCGGACTTGCACTTGGGCACCGCAGCATCCCAGACCAAACCCAGGTTAATCAAGTTTGAAATTCATTTGTTATGGCTCAGGTTTCTTTGTCCTTCCAGATAGATAGTCCTGTCTGTTATGTTCACCGCATTCAAGCAGAGACATTAGATAAAAAACAAAATACTCTTTCAGGAAGGTTGTAATGTAACAACCCTACTTTATTTCTTACAGTCCAGAACCTTAACACACAAGAACCAAAAGCAGAGAGACGAAGCAGACTGCTGCCTATGGCAGAGAGGTGCAGCACATCCCATCTTGTTCTAGGCTGGCCCTTTGCAGACTGACTGCTGAGAAACAAGATCACATGCTTCCCCACAGAGCCCTCCAGCCTGCAAACAAGACCAGGAAACCCCATAGAACTTACTGTGAGAGCTTGTAATTTTTACACCGTTTTCAATACACTGCACGGCTGAAGAAGGAAGCATTTTGTTTGTTTCTTGTATGATTTTACAGAGTTAATCATCTTGAATAGTATATTTGAGCTGGGCCTTTTGTGAAATGGCCGCTACCAGTACACTGCAAATATGTGAATTTTTCTCGTCTTCAGTATAAAAGCCACACCAATGTTTAAGATAAGAATCTGGTGTATCATGTTTCCAGCTGTAGGTATTCAACACAATGCTTCCTATTTATCCTCAGAACAGCTGGGTGTTATGCAATTAAGTCAAGCCTAGGTGACGCCCGTTGGTGTTTCGTGGGCTGAGTACAACACCTTCCTTATTTGGCCTGGTTTGTGAGCAACATGGACAAATTCTAAGGCTAGCATTCTTCAGAGTGTTTGTAGGTTTTAATAAGGACCTTAGAGATTCCTCTCCCAAAGAAAAAGAATAATTCAGGCTTAGTAATTAGGCCCCATACTGTCACTGCTCACATAGAGGCACCTAACAAGTTCTTTATAGCTCCCAGGAGACCAATTAACCTTCTTTTAAGTATCTCTCTATACACATACACATACACACACAAACACTTTCTCAGGAGTCACAGAACCTCCCTATCCCTGTTAATCAGATTCTGAGGGGGAAGGACAAAAGGGCTCCAACAACCTGCCTGAAGTGCTGTTGAGCTCCGATGATGCGGGATTCAGCAAAGAGCCCAGTTCACGCTCCCAGTGCTGTGTTTCTTCCAGAGGTTAAAGAAGGGGCTGGCAAAGGGGGAAGTATAGTTCATTTCCTCCGCTAAAAGAAGGGAGGGGGTGTTTCCCCGCCTCTCCTTGGCTTGTGTAGGCCGTGCTCTCCCCCTCCACCTTGGCTACTGCAATGAGTGCTTGCTCTCCCGTTTCAATCTCTTTTAAGCACTGTTGGGTCTTCAGCGTTGACAGTGGTAAAAATGTAGCAGAATCTGCTTTTTTCCAGTGCCCTCTGACTCCCAATTCCTATAGGCAATGAGTACAACGGTGGCATTTTCACATACCTCTCAGGGGAAAAGCTGCACTTTAAATTGCAGGTGGTTCCTCTTCACAATTCCACTTGACTTTCAGAGCGTGGCAGTCAGAGCTGGGAGATGGTAATGGAGAGGGGACATGAGGAGGAAATTAGCAGGGGCTCTCCTCCCTCACTTTCTTTTCCCTGCCCTTTGTCGTCTGCTGCCATCCCTCCTTGCCGGGTTACATTTAATGAACAATTTAAAGCCTTCCCAGCACTGCTGCTCTCATAGCCTTGTTAGTGTTGTGCTAGATGACAGACAGGCTGTGCTTCCTGGGGTGAATAGAAGCAAGAGGAGGCAATGGGCCCGATTCTTCTTTGTCTTGCAGCCATTTGAGCAAAGTGCGTGTGTAATGCTGTTAAATCAGAATCCCCCTCCACCCCCATCCTGTCCCTCACTCCACTGGCAGAGTTTTACAGCCATTTTGTACAGGACCATGAGCCAAAGCCAAAGCTCTTTGAAGCTGGTGGAGAAACTCTGACTCCCAGAACCTCAAAAGGATTTAGGTACCTAACTTCCTTTGAATTCCCCTTGTGAATCTAGCCCTCAATGACTGCACAAGGTGCTATGCAGTGGAGAATCAGCCCGGGTATCCCTACTGATGGGCACAAAACTTAGAAGAGGATGGTGCTGTGGGCTCTGGAATTGTACTGATGCAGAGAGTCTATATATTAAAAGGAGCAATCATCTACCGGTCATGCTTTTCTTTGTACACCTCACTATTAATCTAGTTTCTCCCCTCTGCTCATCTGACCTCCTACTCCCATTCAATTTCCTAGTCAAAATTGCTTCAGGCTCTTGGAAAAGGAGAGATACTGAGGCTGCTGGGAGAGGCACTGTTTTTATCTTCGGTTTCCTGCCATTGGAAGCAAATCCCCATGTGGCATTAGGATCCTCTCAACCAGTCTACATCCTATAACTATGATCGAAATGCCATTACTGGGTAGTAATCTTCCCTTGAACGCTAATGGGGCATATTCTAGACGGGAAGTAATTCTTTGTTCTCTGTATTGCAAAGCAGGATTGTTCAATTCTGAATAATCAGTGGCCAAAGGCAGCAATAAATAATATTATTAAACAAGCCAATGTAAAGAGAAGATACAAAGCAATATTTGTTGCCTCTTACCAAGTGTTTCTGTGGGGATTATCATAGAATTTTTGGAAAAACATAGGCATGATCTAAATTTGTAATTTTTTTTGACCCACTGTGTAGAGTTGCAGCTCAACACGGAGATAGATAAGAGGGTCAGAAAACATTCCTTAAAGTCCCCAGTGGACGATCTCCCTATGCAATGGAGCATTGTGGGAAATGCTGTCTGGTTTTAGGATCTGAGTTAGGTTGGGCTGTTAATAATCAGTGAGGGATAGATCTTTGCTTTATGAGTGGCAATAAGGCTGGTTAATAAAAATGCCTAACGTTAGATGGACGTCGTCCAAGTTAATCTCATCACAGTCTCAACAATTTCCATGCAATCGATGTAGTGTCATGGTGAAGCATTCAGGGCATGTAGGCTTTTCTCTTTGGGGTTTGAGCCTCATGCTTTGCCACAGTTAATACCTCCAAGTTTTTTGTTCTCTGATGAGAAACCTCATCAAAAGGCCAACATACCCTCTCTGGGGGCTGTGCTGCTCAATCACTACGAAATACTTGATAAATGAAGGCGCTTTGTCTGTTGTGTGAGCCAGAAAGAACTCTGTTTGACTTTCCGATCCTGGGTTTTGTTTGCAGGGCTGGGGAGCAGAAAAGACATGTGTTTGGAAGTTGTGCTCTAGAAAGACTCACTTTTGATTTAAAGGAGATTTAAAGGTGGCCATCCTGCAGGAAAAAAACTTCAGGACCAGACTTCAGAGAGAAACTGCTGAGCTTCAGTTCATCTGCAAATTTGACACCATCAGCTCAGGATTAAACAAAGACTGTGAATGGCTTGCCAACTACAAAAGCAGTTTTGCCTCCCTTGGTTTTCACACCTCAACTGCTAGAAGAGGGCCTCATCCTCCCTGACTGAACTAACCTCATTATCTCTAGCCTGCTTCTTGCTTGCATATATATATACCTGCCTCTGGAAATTTCCACTACATGCATCCGACGAAGTGGGTATTCACCCACGAAAGCTCATGCTCCAAAACGTCTGTTAGTCTATAAGGTGCCACAGGACTCTTTGCTGCTTTTACTTTTGAATGTGGCCCAGAGCCTCAGACGTGATTTTTAAACATAGCTCTAACCTGGTCTGGTTTCACCCACAATGAGTGGCCAAATCTTTCTAGAAAGCAGTTTACCTGTGACTGTTTAAACTCAGTTAGCTAGACGACAAGCCAGTGCAGAGACAGCCAAAGGAATGGAAAATTTTGTTCAGTCTGCTTAAGGTGATGAGTTCAGTTAACACCTCCCCTTGATCTGTGGGGAAAACAATATGCTGAATCCAACACTGTAGTATATTGTACCTTTCATAGTAAACAAAAAAGCTGCCCAAAGTGCTGAACTTCATGCTGTATTGAACGTTTTGTGACTGACAGGTTCCTTCCCACTTGTAGTATTCCACACCTAAGAGTGAATGACAGCTTTGCTTAATGCACTCTTCGGCTTTGCCAGAAGATGTTATTCTTGAAAGTTAAAGAAACTCCAATCAAGGGCCTTCACACTTGAAACTGGCAGTAGGGTGACCAGATGTCCCGATTTTATAGGGACAGTCCTGATATTTGGTGCTTTTGCTTATATAGGCTCTTATTACCCCTGACATCCTGTCCCAATTTTTCACATTTGCTATCTGGTCACTGCAACTGTCGGTGCTTTTGCCCTTGTAAAAATATGAGGTGTGTGTGTGTAGGCTAAGGGCAGACTGATGGGTATAAAAACAAAATTCAGCTCTTAAAATAAGTGCTGAAAATAATCGCTTCTGTGGAGGCATAAAATTGTTTAGTTTGCTGCTCCCTTCTTGGCAAGTGTCAGAGAATGAAATTTCAAGCTGCAGTTAGACAGACTAAAATCTTAAACTCATAAATCGACTTTGGATCAAGATGACCCTTTTCCCTAGCTCAACATTCTAGGCTCAAGTCGTGTAGTCTTTGGAAAGGAACTGACATCTGTTCCTTCCTGCATGTCTAGCCTGGTGCTATGCCAGCCCCAGGTAGGCCAATGGATGGTTTATTGCTTGACTCTCTTACCACTATTGTACATTGTCACTGTCTTTTTGAGTTTGTATAGACAATCTTTCCAGACGACTGTGCCCCTTTCAGGAGTCTGCTTTGTCTTGCGTATCCCCAAGTTTCACCTCACTTAAAAACTAGTTGCTTACAAAATCAGCCGTAAGATTAGAAAAATGTCACAGCTTGCTATTACTGAAAAATGGCTTACTTTCTCATTTTTACCACATAATTATAAAATAAATCAATTGGCCCTACATTTCAGTGAATAGTATATAGAGCAGCATAAACAACTTATTGTCTGTATGAAATTTTAGTTGGTACTGACTTCGCTCGTGCTTTTTATGTAGCCTGTTGTAAAATTAGGCAAATATCTAGATGAGTTGATGTACCCCCTGGAAGACCTCTGCATACCCCCAGAGGTAAACATACTCCTGGTTGAAAACACTGGTATAGATTTTCTTGTATCTGTAACTGAATATGCTCAGTGCACTGGACCAACAAAAAATGAATTGTGCAGCTCCTTATTGACTTCAAGCAGGACTTTTGCCTGAGTAAGGACTGAGTAAAAATGAGGAAAGTCTTTAGGATTTGGCCTGTTGTGTGATTTGATAAGTGCTGTGTTTGATAGCTTTAGTGTCTGAAACTCTTTTGACTCCTTAGTGGTCAGTGGTAATCCAAATCAGTACATGCCTTAAAAATCCCTAGGCCATAAAGCTGTTTACTCAATCCTTCATGAGCAAGAATTTCTAGGGTCATTGTGGTAATTTAAAGATCAAAGGTTTACAAGTCTAGCAAGATAAAGCAGCATAACGGCCTCCAGGATTTATGGGGGTACCGTACCAAGAAATCTAAACTGCTTTGACCAAGGGTCAATTTTACACAAACTTTCCTGTTTGGAAAAAAAAATCCCTCTAGTTTTGACCTTTGCTGTTGGATTGAGGAGTTTTTATTTCACAGCTGGTTTCCTGCTGCTTCCCCATGGAAAAAAAAAAAAGAGAAGACTAATGAGACGTGCCTCCCTGTCATGACAGCACAAGTGTTGTGCATCAGTATGGGCTGGGATAGATGGCCAAACAGGTGGCTTGTGTAAAACATTTAGCCAAGACTGCAATCACCTGAAATGTGAGTAGGTTCAAATACCAGCTAAACCTAAAAATGTCAGCCCACATACTTGGACATTGAGTGGAACTAAGTGGATGCCTTCTTACCCCAGCTACAACCAGCACAGCTTCCACCCATCACACTTACCATTGATTTCTTCTTGTGTTTGTCGAATGACCCCTCCTTGCCCCTCTCCCTAGTAGCAGCTGGTGCCCCCTTCCTGGGGTCTTTGAGAAGCGCCAGGTGGTTGCTTTTACCATCTTCTTGGAGGGACTAATGGGTAGAGTTGGTGGCCCATAATCCCCTGTTTTTTTGGGATGTATGGGAGAGAAAATGGCTTAATTGCTGAAACCCGCTCAGACAGAGAAAGAGGGGAGGAGACTGTGCCTTTCCACTGGCTGCTGTGAGCACTTTGTGGTGCAGTGCATCCTGGAAGTTTAATAGCTGATGGCATGAAAGGTGGAGTGCTGCGTCTCTCTCCTGCTGCCTGTGGGGCCATTTCCTGACTCCTCTGAAGACCCCGTGATTGCACCCAAACGGCTCTCTGGTGCCACCCAAAGGAAAATGAGGGCGTGGCTACTTAATGCCCCCAAAACACATTGAAGAGGCACCACAAGCATCCTGTCTCAAAGCTTGGGAGATGGTGTAACTGAGGGTGCCCGGAGAGGGCAGAGCAATTCTGGTTCCATAAAACCAGAGTCTTGTTCCAGGCAAACCAGGAAGAGCGGCGCCACTGTCAACCTTAGTGCCTGAATCCTTCAGCATCCAGTTGATGCAGCTACTATGAATCAGAGCTCATCAGGCTTTCAGACCCACTAGCTCTTATTTTCATTACCCTCTGATTGTTACTGCTGCTGGGGCCAGTCGGCATAATCTGTCCAGGACATATGCAGGGTCTTATGATTTTAAAAAAGAATAAGGAGTCAAACCATCTCCAGAGGTCATAGAGTTTAAGGCCAGAGGGACCACCCACTCAGCTAGTCTGATCTCCTATATATCAGAGGCCACCAGTACCTGGACACTAAACCCAACAAAAGTATTACAGCCCACAGGAGATTAACCTATCATAGAATCGTAGGACTGGAATGGACCTCAAGAGGTCATCTAGTCCAGTCCCCTGCACTCATGGCAGGACTAAATATTATCTAGACCATCCCTGAAAGGTGTTTGTTTAACCCGATCTTAAAAATCTGCAGTGTTGGAGATTCCACAGCCTCTCTGGGCAATGTAGTCCAGTACTTAGCTACCCTAACAGGAAGCATTTCCTAATGTCCAACCTGAACCACCCTTGCTGCAACTGAAGCCCATTGCGTCTTCTCCTAGCCTCAGAGGTTAAGGAGCTCTAGGAAATTTCACTGAGAGGAGTAAAAGGTACCTAGGATTTTTTTTTTTACTGTGGAAATAAATATTTTTGTAGTTCCAATTTTTTAACTATAACTGGACCTTGAGCAGGGTGCCTTCTTGCTGGGCTAGGTGTTTATTTTAAGTATAGTTTGTTTCTGTGACAACCCTCTCGGTAAATCACTTTGTGCCACTTCAGTAACTAGTTCTGAATGCCAACAAAATAGGATTTGCTGTTGCCATTGTTTGCAGCTTCTAAACAGAAACAATAGAGATGAATGCACTCAGAAGATATGCAGATTCCAAGGATTAGCAGCTTTCCATTAGATTTGCCATGGATTTCACTGTACATGCCAATATTGTAACCGGCTCTGCAGAGAACCTTCAGAACACAAATGGCACTGCTCCCTGCCCATGAAAACTAGGCTGGGAGCATATCCAATTGTTTCTCTCCATGCCTAGCCAACTGCCATGAGAGTCACTAACCACCAGGCCAGTGTAGGAGCTGTTAGCTTTTTCGTTGTTCATATAAGTGAGATGCCCACCATGGTCCATGAAAATTAGGCTAAAAACGGTGGTGTTGACGATGTTTGCAGCAACAATGCTGGGCTCCTGTGATGCTGCATTAGGATACTGGGTCTTCCATCAAATATTATGTAGGAGCAGCTGAAGCTCTTATAAAACTGGGCCACGGTGGATCTTCCCTTGCCCATTTGGAATTGAAGGATGGGGTACACCTCCTCCACTGCTCTGTCCTTTGCTACTGTGGACCCAGGAGGGATGGGGCTCAATACATGAAGTGGAATGGAAGGGGCATGAGCATTTTTGCTCTCCACCAACCCCTCAAGGGGGCGCCAGGGACAGGAGAATCCCTGGTAGCATAAATCCGTGCTTGTGGAATGGGCACGTATATGTGCTGCATGGACTCCTCTGGCCCTGATTAGTGCAACTATTGTTGAGCAACTCATTTTCTTACAACTGAACAAAGGGGACATTTCCCATTAGCTCCACGCTTCCTCTGTCTTAGAGTATGTCTACACTACAGGATTAGTCCGATTTCACAGAAACCGGTTTTGTAAAACAGATTGTATAAAGTCAAGTGCACGCGGCCACACTAAGCACATTAATTCGGCGGTGTGTGTCCATGTACCGAGGCTAGCGTCAATTTCCAGAGCGTTGCACTGTGGGTAGCTATCCCATAGTTCCCACAGTCTCCCCCGCCCATTGGAATTCTGGGTTGAGCTCCCAATGCAGGATGGGGCAAAAACAGTGTCGCGGGTGATTCTGGGTAAATGTCGTCACTCAATCCTGCCTTTGTGAAAGTAATGGCAGACAATCATTTCGTGCCCTTTTTCACCTGGATTGCCCTGGCAGACACCATAGCATGGCAACCATGAAGCCTGTTTTGCCTTTTGTCACTGTCACCGTATGTGTACTGGATGCTGCTGAGAGAGGCGGTACTGCAGTGCTACACAGCAGCATTCATTTGCCTTTGCAAGGTAGCAGAGACGATTACCATCCCTACTGCACCGTCTGCCATTGTAAACTGGCGATGAGATGATGGTTATCAGTCATTTTGCACCGTTTGCATTTGGAAATGGGCGATGATGGTTATCAATCCTTTTGTACCATCTGCTGCTGTCATGGGTGCTCCTGGCTGGCCTCGCTGAGGTCAGCTGGGGGCTCATGGACAAAAATGGGAATGACTCCCTGGCTCATTCCTTTCTTTATGTTTTGTCTAAAAATAGTCAGTCCTGCCTAGAATATGGGGCAAGTGTAGTAGAGAACCAGAGAGCACAGAAATGATGAGCTGCATGCCATTTTAGGGGGTGCCCCTACAACAACCTCACCCATTGCTTCCCTCCTCCCCCAACCCTCCTGGGCTACCGTGGCAGTGTCCCCCCATTTGTGTGATGAAGTATTAAAGAATGCAGGAATAAGAAACAGTGACTTTTAGTGAGATAAAATGAGGGGGAGGCAGCCTCCCGCTGCTTTGATAGTCCAGGCACTACAGAATCTTTAGACATGAAAGGGCGGGGGGCTGATGGAGCTCAGCCCCCAGTTGCTATGATGAGGATGGTTACCAATCCTTTTGTACCATCTGCCAGGAATGACTCGGAGTCATGCCTATTTTTACCCAGGCGCCGTGGCCGACCTCATGGGCTGATGATGACAATGGATAGCAGTCATATTGTACCATCTGCCACCGGGAAGGGGATGCTGGTGTTCAGCGCTGCAGCACCCCGTCTACCAGCAGCATGCAGTAGACCTAGGGTGACATTGAAAAAAGGCGAGAAATGATTTTTTTCCCTTTTCTTTCGGGGGGGGGGGGGAGGGTGTAAATTGACGACATACACCCGGAAACACCTGGGAAAATGTTTTTGACCCTGCAGTCATTTGGAGCTCAGCCAAGAATGCAAATGCTTTTCGGAGACTGCGGGGACTGTGGGATAGCTGGAGTCCTCAGTACCCCCTCCCTCCCTCCATGAGCGTCCATTTGATTCTTTGGCTTTCCGTTACGCTTCTCACGCAGCACTGTGCTGAGTCCCTGCTGTGGCCTCTGTCTATCATAGCCTGGAGATTTTTTCAAATGCTTTGTCATTTCGTCTTCTGTAACGGAGCTCTGATAGAACAGATTTGTTTCCCCATACAGAGATAAGATCCAGTATCTCCTGTACGGTCCATGCTGGAACTCTTTTTGGATTTGGGACTGCATCGCCACCCGTGCTGATCAGAGCTCCACGCTGCCCAAACAGGAAATGAAATTCAAAAGTTCGCGGGGCTTTTCCTGTCTACCTGGCCAGTGCATCCGAGTTCAGATCGCTTTCCAGAACGGTCACAATGGTGCACTGTGGGATACCGCCCGGAGGCCAATACCGTTGATTTGCGGCCTCACTAACCCTAATCCGACATGGCAATACCGATTTCAGCGCTACTCCCCTCGTCGGGGAGGAGTACAGAAATCGGTTTAAAGAGCCCTTTATAAAGGGCCTCATTGTGTGGACGGGTGCAGGGTTAAATCGGTTTAACACTGCTAAATTCGGTTTAAACGCGTAGTGTAGACCAGGCCTTACACACAGAGACAAGAGCTGAACAGAGAGAGGCAGAAGGCTGCCCCCGTTAAAATTAATGGCAAACCTCTTTACCACCTTCCACTGGCACAGGCATGAGGCTGTTTTTCTGCAGCACATTTGGGAATTAGACCCAGACACAAACACAGGCACACCCATGTCTGGCTGCTCCAGGGTAGCTAGGAGATCCAAATGAAACCATTGGTTTGTGCCAGACACATACAGCTGCATGTGTTCGTTTGCCAGTTGGCTGGCATTAAATCTGCTGTATGGCTGGATGTGAGGTTTCTAAACCCATAAAATTAGCTTCCAGTGGGGGGAGAGAGAGAGAGAGAGATACTGTGAAGACTCCTCGCCAACCCATTCTTCTATGACTCGGGTTTGGTGTCCTGAGGGCAGTTCCCAGGTAAGGGCTCATTGCTGGAATAGCTGAGAACTGAATGTACAGGAACTCTCCCCTGTCTCTTAGAGGTCATGAAAGAGGCTCTTCGGCAGGACAGAAACATGCCCAGCTTCAACCAAAGCTGTAGTGCTCCGTGGCTCGATGGCAGATGTCGTCCTCCAGGGCTGTCAGACTGACACCTCTCCTGGGCACTAACATGAAATGGCTCTTGGTAAACGAAATCCATTTCACACTGAAATAACAGCACCGAAAGACTGTTCTAACTTTTTGTAAAGGAATTAATTTTAATTCTGTGCTCATACCAGCTATATGTAGAGCAGATTGTCTTCTCCTTCTGTGGCTCCAAACTTTCTGATGCTGCCAGCTGTTCGGGAGGACTGTAACATTTTAGAACTCTACAGTGGTATGTGCTCAGCGCTCATGTTCTACGGTGTGCCATGAGAGCTGAGGTAACAACTTCTGTTTCTCATCTGCTCTATATAGACTCCAGCTCCCACCTCCCCAGTTCTTCTTTACCTCAAGAACTATGTCTGAGAAGCCCCTGCCCCTATTCCCATAGGCGGGGAGCGCCATGCTCCCTCTTTCCGTGGCTGGGTGTGGCAGTGGCATCAAGTCAGATCTTTCTTGGCAGCAAGTGGGCAAATTCTGGTCCCTGCCCCCTGCCTGTAGAGACCCCGTTCTGGTTGCTCATTCCTCTCCCCACTCCAGGGATCCCAGGTTTCGCTCCCTTGTCTCAGGTGCTGCCAGCAGTCGAGTTATCAGTGGACTCCCATTCTCTGCCTTACAGGAACTGACACCCCATCTACCATGGTGCCCAGCCACCTCTCCATCTGGACAGAGAGGTGGTTGGGCCAAACTTGAATGGTGTCGCAACACCAGTCACTGAAATTCAATCTGACAGCCCCTCCATCAGTAGGGGCATCACCTGAGCTAGCCAGTGGGACATGCCACTAAATCCTATTCCTCAAAGGGAGTTCAGGCCTAACAGGAAGTGCCTCTCTCCACTTGGGATTCACGGCCATGAACCTTCCCCTAGAGTTAGGCACCTAAACCAAGTCAGCCCTCTCTCACAAAAAAAAAAAAAAAAGGTTGTGATGCGACCCCTTCTGCCCTATAATTCAGTGGTGAGAGCATTCACCCAGCCTAGCTCTGCCTCCAGGAACAGATACCCACCCACTCTCCCCGCAGCCTTGATCCAGCCCTTAAGCATTAGCCTAGCCTTATGGTGATTGATACTTTAGAATGGGAAAATGGTTAACTAATTCTCTTAAATGCGGGGCCTGTTTTCAGCCCAGATGTATAGCTAGGCAAGCAACTCATTTCCCAGAGCACAGCCGAAGATACCCTGCTAACACATCTGCCTCTGTTTTAGGCACCTCAGGCCTTTTGCTACCACTGCTGCTGTGTGGTAGCAACAATGAAGATAAACTACCTCATGTTACTTTTGAAAGATGCAGTAAAGCCTTTTTGCTATTTAGAGCACATTAGAGCTATTTTGAACAGCCAAAAGAAGAAATAAATGGCTCTTTATCATCATTTGCCGTCACAGTGGAGAAACATCAACATTCAAATCCACTGGCCCAGGGCAGTGGTAGTGTTGGAGAGTCAGAGCTGTGGGTAGTGTCCACTGAAAAGTACATTTTCTCCTCTCTAACTGCCAAACCATCTCATACATCTTTGAAATGTAGCCTCTATATGGCCACCACTGGCTTGTCACTTTGAATATGTGGTCCTGGTACGTGACTGCAACCCCTCACAACTGAATGTTATTCTGTAAACCAGCCCCCACCGCCTCTCCAACCTGTATGCAGTGGTATAGCACATAAAACTGGTCAGGCCCATAGGAAAGAGGAGGATTTTTAAAGAGGAAAACGTTAGCAAAATAATGTAAAGTATAAATGAAAAAATGTCCTGCCTTAAGTATAGACTATTTAAACAGCTCACAACAGCAGTGTATACATGTCTCCAAGCAGGTCTCTGACTGTTTCCTTTCCCAGTTTCTAAGTGCAGGACCACACAACATGGAGTGCATTCATTAGACAGTACCCAATGACTGTGCTTCAAAACCTGCTCCAGAAAACTAAACCACATTCCCGCTGGGTGTGTGAGACATTCCCTGAAGGACAGTGAGGGAAAGGTACTGAGTTATCAAAGGCAATTTTGGAGAGTGTTTGTCAGCACATTCAGCAGCGCCTGGCACCTCCATCGCTCAGAGGAGTAGGGCTCTTGACTGCTAACCCCACACTTGTGATTATACAGTACAGCAGGTATCTGCTCTTTGGCCTAAGGGAAACTCACATGCCCAACAGAGAAAGAGGAAGCAGCGCATAGCTATGAAGCTATTTTTTTCTTCTAGATTCTCCTTCGCTCCTCGTGGATCCTGATTCCATAGCCCCCTAATTATGTAAGGAGTCTTACCTGCATGATCCAACGGACTTGCAGGGGACTACTCATGTGAGCAAAGGTAGTGGGGTTAGGCCCCAGGTTTGTACTTTCCATCTGCTGCTATTCATGGTGCTGTACTAGGTAGTTATTTTTCTGGTCTTTCAGTTCCTCCAACACCAGATTTGAGGGATCTGTTTCTTAGAGAGCGTCTAGGTGGTAGAAAGTTGAGGAAGGTGTTTTCACTCTCTCTAACCATAACATCACAGCATCCTGTGGGTTAAAAAACAAACATTCCCCCCACTCCATAAAGAAGCCTTTCATTCCAAGCAACATTTCCTGGGCTGGGAAGCACAAGTACCAATAAGATAAAAGTAAACATTTAATGCCACTATATTTTGACAGTATGTTTCACACCTCATATACCACAAAAGGCAAGAGATTTTAGCCAGCAAAACAGTAAACTTTACATTTTTAATGGCAAATGGCTCAATGTATTCAGATATGATCAGCTTGCAAATGGTTGCAACTTTCTGGATTCTTAACTTGTCCTCATGCTGTCTGTTTCATCTTTCCATTCTAATAACATTTAGCTGATAAAATATATATCTGCTACTGATCCATCTTCTTCTGGACGTTTCCATTCTTAGGCCCGGTATAAATCAGCTTGTCCACTCCACAACCCAGTTTTATAACACTGTCACTATGAGAAAGAACATAGCCACAGACAGAATGAAATGGAGTCAGCAAATATACACTTCAATGCATAGCACTTAGATAAGCATTTCCAACCATGATGTGTAAATAAATTATAAAATACAAGCAACTCTATAAAACAAGAACATCCTGAGTTTACAAATAAATTATATCCTTCATACCTAGAATATCATGTGGATGTTAATTAGTTACCAGCAGTTTCAGCTACTGGAAGGGAAGGAATTAAAATTTAGAAAAGTTAATATTTATGCACACATAATGTGTGTGTGTGTGAGATATGTAAATACCCACACATACACACACGTGCTCTATAGGGTGAATACATCCATATATAGAATATACGTAATATAGGTATAGCTGAAACTGCCTCAAGCACCATTTTATTACCATTATTATAAAGTATGCTCAATATCTGAGTAGGACCACTCAAAGAATGTTTGTTCTGGGAGTGTTTTGAAGTTAGTTTCAAAGATGATCACCCATATCTAATGTTTTGCTTTGAATACTTCCTTTCCTAGATGAAACAGAATCACCCCAACTTCTGCTGCTTCAAAATCACCTACCACCTTAAATGATCAGCCTGAAGTCCACAACATCAATAGGCCTGAGCTGCTCTCAGTGAAATCAGTGGAAGAGCTATTGACTTCAGTGGGAGCTAGATCAGAAAAGGTTGCTTTGCTATGATGCTTTTTTTTAAAACTGATTTGTTTTCTGGAGAAGGGAGAAAGAAGACCAGATAGTGTAAATAAAATGGTTTATTATTTTCTAGGGTGCATGTGGCTATTCAAGGTGCTCAGATAACCCCATGGTGAGTGCAGTATAAATGTAACAGATAGGGATTATTAACCATGAGGTGACAAATCATTCACAGCTGTGTTTGCTGTGGCTGCTTTGAAACTTGTTTCAAACCCTAAATATAGGGCATCAGCCAAGTCTGGTTGAGTGCTACTCCATAGGCCATTTTACTAGCAAAAAAACAAACATTAAATTAACATGAAGTTACTGCTCGTATTGACGTCCATGGCAAAAACCCCATTGATTTCAGTAGCAGCAGGATTTTTTTCCCTAAATTTGTGCCTTTATTCAAGGGGACAGAAATAGATTGAGGTAGAAGAAACAAGGAAAATCATCCATCAGATTATGTGTGAAATCATATGCCCATTAATCCATCACAATGAGAATTACTTCCATCATCCCAAACTTCTTAACAGCCTTAAAAGCCACCAGGGCCGGCTCCAGGCACCAGCGCAGCAAGCAGGTGCCTGGGGCAGCCAATAAAGGGGGGTGGCACGTTCGGCTCTTCGGCGGGAATTCGGGGGAGGGAAGGACCCGCCGCCGAAGAATGAAGTGGTGTGGAGCTGCCGCCGATCGCATTTCCCCCCCCCCCCCCCGCACACACCCCCGCCCGCCCTGCTGCTTAGGGCTGCAAAAACTTTGGAGCCGGCCCTGAAAGCCACTCAAATCTGTGCCCCCAAACACAGACCTGCTAAACCAGTGGTTCTCAACCAGGGGTACCCAGAGGTCTTCCAGGGGCTAGATCAACTCAACTAGATATTTACCTAGTTTTCAACAGGCTACATAAAAAGCACTAGCAAAGTGAGTACAAACTAAAATTTCATATAGACAATGACTTGTTTATACTGTTCTGTATACTATACACTGAAATGTAAGTACACTATTTATATTCCAATTGATTTATTTTATAATTATATGGTAAAAATGAGAAATAAGCAAATTTTCAGTAATAGTGTGCTGGGACACTTTTGTAGTTTTATGTCTGATTGTGTAAGTAAGGAGTTTAAGTGAGGTGAAACTTGGGGGTACAGTAGTCTGGAAAGGTTGAAAGACACTATGCTAAACCATTGATTTAAAAGACTCATGTTTACTATATTCAATCTGCTTCAAGTCAGAGGCTTAAGGTTACTACTTTACAAGCCACCAGACAAGCTTTATCTTACTGGAGAGCAGAGACTATACACTAGTGCTTGTAACACTGGTGGTTGTAAGATATCTGACCTTAAAGCCATGACACCCTGACATATAAAAAAGCTCTTTTGGGTCATTTTTGTAGGTTTTAAAATTTCTGTCACTCAGGGGCCTCCACATGGGAATTAAGGCAGCCTGGTTGTATGGGTTGACAAATAGGTGGGAAAAAATGGGACCAGTTAAAATGTTTCATATCAAAGTTTTCTATAAAATGTGGCATGTTGGTGAGTGACATATTCCTTACTTATGTCTTTGCCATTTGTGAACAACCAGGTGATAAAACCTTTATACTACCATGCTCCATCACAGCATGACTCTGTATCAGGCTGCCTGGGTGAATACACATTTCTGTATTCCATTGTTGCTTTTAACCCACAAAAACACAAAATCAGACCCATTTGTAGCAAGTGATCCATGGCTTTCAACTGGCACAGAGTTCAGACTGCAGGTTTAGGGTTACAGTTGCTATTTTTGAATGCACCATGTTATGGAATAAATATTAAAGACAGACACTGGATACACCACTAAGTCCCATGCAGAGAGTTGGAAGAAAAGACCCTTATGAGCCTTTTATGCATCTCTCATTCACAGGAAAATGATATTGCAGTTGCACTTCTTAATCCTCTAGCATTTTTCTAGTTGGTAGTTAGAGGGTTCAGAGTTACAGGCAAGACTCACCAGAGAGTCCTTGCAGGATCAAGCTGTGTCACACGAGGAGAGGAAAGAAAAGAAGAATCCTCTCCATTTCTACCACTGGCAGTGCAGTAAGTCAGTGGGCACTTGAAGAAGCTACAAGGAGACTTATTCTCCTTTTCCTGAACCAGTTTTTCCAGAGCTGTAACTCTAGTGACTTTAATGGAGTTGCTCTTCTGTTATACCGCTGTAGATGAGAGGTGACTCAGGCCCATTAGAACCACACAGTATTGCATTAGGAGAGTACAGGACCAGTATCTGTTTTTGCTTACATTTCCTCCCCGTAACCCTTGCTTACAGCCTAAGTTCTCTCTAAGTCGCGCAGCTGGGCGGCTGCCCAGCAGGCTATCAAGTGCCGTACACTTCAGGTGTCCCTCTGCCCCCTCCCTCTCCCCAGTGCTGTGCTGCTCCCCGGGAGCCTCCTGCTTGAGGGGGTGGGGTTGGGGTGCTGATGTCAGAATGCCCCCCGCCCTTCTACCCCATCTCCACAGAGTGCGGGGAGGGGGGGAGACAACAGGGCTCAGGCCGGAGGGAGCTTGCTGCCAGCTGCTGCCGTGTCTGAACGTGCCCGATCTACATAAAGAGGCAATGCGCGTCTCTCTCTCTCTCTCACGCGCACACTCTGTCTTTCACACATACTTGTATTAGTGGTGTTGTTACTACTTGATGCTTCTTTTAAAGTGTGGTGTTTTCATTTTTTGACTGGTCTATGCATTTCATTTTTATTTCTCCCTTACGCTTACATTTAATTCTGTGAGTTCTAAAACGCCTAACCTGTCCTGGCTGGAGTAATTATCCCCATGGTAACTTTTTAAAAATATATTTTATATCTAGGTTTTTGGTTTCTACTGGTGGTGCACATGCACACATTACCTCGATATGCTGCACATGAGTGGGAAAAAATAACGGGAACATTGCTTATATCTGAATGAATTATTCAAAAATACTGGGTTTTCCATAACCTTTGCTGTGCTCTCCAGTATCTAAAGTGATCACTCCAGCCTTCCACAAAGTCCTCTCCTGTTTGGATCTCGGTTTTTAATTTGGCCCATTATTATAGTACCTAGGGGACCAGATGAGGTGGCCACATTCAGATCAGATTCAAACTCCCCTAAAGTCAGGGGTTTTCAGGTCTGATTTTGATTTGAATTCATTTTTAAGGAAAGCAAAGTCCTGGTCTGATCTTACCCACACAAACATAAATAGATAGATAGTGGAGGTACACAAGTGTAAGTGATTTCAGAATTAGACCCAAAATGTCTTATCCTTCCAGTGCCAGGGACAGCCATGGCAATGCAAGCCAGTACCTTTATGTCTCTTTCAGTCCTCACTTAGGAACCTGAAATTAGAGAACTGTGACCACCTCCCATTCATGTTAACGGAATGTTCACTTTGAAACCTAATTACAGCCAACATTGCTACATTCACCTGGTAGTTGCTATACCTGAAACATCCAGCGAATGCACAGATCCAGGATGGCTGGATGTGCTTCTCACATCTTGTCATTCCAGTCATTTGAAAAGATGTTCCAGTATGCAAATCTTGGCATTCTATTAAGTTGCACATGGAGAAGTAAGATACTTCCTATTGTCTTTTAAAATCAAGTTAAGAGTAGCATTTATGTTGGCACCTGCTAAGAAGTGTGGGATAGCCAGGGTGCGGCTTGCAGAATTTTGGGGTATTCCAGTAATAAGGTAATAAATATTTCTGAATGATCCATTTTGTGTCCTACAATGATATCTGAAATATAAAAATAGAGGCAAGTGAATTCCAAAATAAAAAGCTATTTTCACCGAGGCAGAAATTCTGCAGCTTCAGATGTAAAATTGTGGCAAATTTTCATTCCCCTTTATGCATTAATTCTCAAAAGTACAGTAGTAGATCTTGAAGCAGGCCCATATATGCCCAGGCCCAGAAATGACTATATATTTTATCATGCAATACTGATGTGTGGTGGAATTGTTAATCCTCATTAACTAAGTCTTTGCACCATAAATAAAATATTTGTAAGCTCTGTGATTACACTCTGTAAATAAATACTACAATAGGCCAAATTTATCCTTGATGTAACTGCACTGACTTCATTGGAGCTACATGAAGGATGGATTTGGCCCATTGTGACTAACAAAGTTAAGCTAGTGCGTAGTATATCATTTAAAAGGATTGCTAGAGATACCTTCAAGCTCCACAGAGCTGGAAACTCAGACCTGAAAAAGAGCTCTGCGGAGCCCAAAAGCTCATCTCTTTCACCAACAGAACTTGGTCCAATAAAGGACATTACCTCAATGCCCTTGTCTCTCTCATATCCTACGTGGCTACAGCAATACTGCAGACATGTTAGATAAATGGGAGACTTCTTTGTAATGTCTTAGAATCTACAGCTCTAACACTGCTAAACATATGGTCATAGCATTCAAGACAGTGACTTTTATGATCACTGAGCCTAAATATTACAGGTAATCGGGACTGTGCTATGGAGCTGACACTGTGCGCACCCAGGTGATGAAAAATGATGTACAGAAGCTTAGATCCATACAAGAGATGTGCAAAATGTGACAGTTTGGGGGCCAGAAGGCCAGTACAGTTTACCCATCAAGTCAGAGGTCAGGTATTAACATGTTCTCTGTGTTTACTATTTGCCAACTTATCACCTTGTTTACAGCCAGTATTTGCTAGCTTTTAACATACTGCTTTCTATTTGTAATCTGGCTGTAGCTCCCTAACACTATTGGGTACAGACAAGATACCAACATCATGCAACTTGTTGTCAACTGAGGAATAATTATGCTTCCCAGCCACTCCCTGCTCTGTGTTTGATGAACAGAGTTTACGCAAATGCATAAAGCTAGAGCAATACAACAGAATAGCTGGGATTTCATATGCACACACATTAGGAGTCTCCAGTTTATGAAATCCACAGTAATTGTTTCATGTGCATGGGCAGAGTTTTCTGTTATTTATTAATCCTTTGCTTAGTGCCATCAGTTTGCTTGATGCATTACGAACAAAGGGCTTGATGTTGTCCATGTCCTGTATGTGTCCAGGAAGCATCAAGCCCACAAAGTAAGACATCCTGAGTCCCAAGGAGCTTTTAGCCTAAGGCCCTGATCCTGGAAAGAGCTCTATGTAGGCAGGCCCCTGTGCCCATGTGAAGCTCCTTCGGTGGGCTCTATGCAAAGGTCCCCTTACATGAATCAACATCCAAACCTGCACCACTGAAGTCAATGGGAACTTCACCATGGACAATAACAGGCCCACAGGTAATACACTAATAATGTTATCTAGGAGGTATTATATATAACTATTATAGATAGAATGTGACGGAGTTTCTAAACCAGTGATTAGAGGCATATTGGAATGGTGGTTAAATTCTGCCCTTATTTTCTCCCAGATAATTCCACTGACTACAACAGGTTTGCCCGGGTGTAACAAAGCAGAATTTGTGTGTGTGCTTATTTCAATAAACAAAAAAGACTGTGCCAAATAATTCAATGTGTTATGAAATAAATAAAATGGAAGTGCTCATATAGGCGTTGAAATAAATACAACAGCATTTCTTTGCACATGCAGAGCTGGGACCCATTGACATTAGTGGCGCTAAGATTTGGCACTTAATTTGGTATGGAAAGTGACATACACCCTGTGCCCAAAATGCTGTGTCCACTCATTTATAATGTGTGTTTATTTCTTGAGCAATTACAGCTGAGCAGAGCATGTGCCCCTCAGTTATAGCCATGACTGTGGAATGATCCATCACAAAAAAAGCAGATGAAAAATGTTTTAAAAATGGGATAACTAAATGTCACCAGATATTTCATCCCCTCCCCCCCAAAAAATCATTCAGTTTTGGACTGGTAAGCATGAGAACCTCAGTCTAAAGGGTAATTTTCCAGAACGTTATTAGTACCTGAAAATAGTGGG
This sequence comes from Mauremys reevesii, assembly GCF_016161935.1. Classification (NCBI taxonomy): domain Eukaryota; kingdom Metazoa; phylum Chordata; order Testudines; family Geoemydidae; genus Mauremys; species Mauremys reevesii. The sequence goes on from NC_052625.1 coordinate 71,114,094, forward strand.
TTGAGAGGACAGTGTCTCGTCAACCATAACTCTGGCATCACCAGTACAAGGCTAAGAGTATATCAGAAAGGAGAACGAATGGTAGAGTTACATCAAATGAAATGCATATTGCAGTAGTTGCTTTGCAACAGTTTTCTTTCTCCTCTTCCATAGTACCATGTAAAACTCTACCAACAGTAATAGTAACAATTAAAACACTCTAAGAGCAAAGAGGGTGCAATCTAACCTCACTCACTGCCAGAAACAGTTTTCGAACCATCTGGGAGAGGTAATGTTCTCTTTGAGTGGCCTTACTCCAGTAACGATAAAAGACAGTTAACATTTATTCATATGTTGTACTGATTAGGAAATATCTCTACAAACACAAGTTACTTAGAAACAGCAAGTCTGAAATAGGAGAAAACACCAAGAGAAAAAACAAGCTGTAAATACATTTCAAAAATGTTTGATTTTGTTTCCTTTGACTAGCACCATATGTACACAAGAAAGTATGAACATAAATGTTTGGATAATAAAGATTTGCAAGGCACTTAAATAGTCTCTCTCTGTAATATCTTTTTATGAAGCTCTCAACAGCAGTCCGTCCTACAACCAGCCCTTCCCCTCCCTCAGCTAACACAGGGGAAGAAGTCACTTCTGCAAGCAGTTCTTATTTACATACATGTCCTTAAAAGTGCTCTTTCAGGCTAGGAATATCGGCATCCTTACGTCTCCACGTTGTTGCGTTCATCACATATTTGTTTTTTTTATACTAATCTTCAGTGTTATAAAGAAAATCTCTTCTCTCTCATACAGTCAAAACTTGACACCAACCTTCATCCTCATTCTGTTGTCTTTGGGGTGCTGTTTAAAAGGAGCAGGAAGAGGGGGGTAGTAGTTTGAAATTTTCTCAAGCTTGGTCCTTTATCGACGTCTGGAAGTGATGTCAAAGCAGGTGATCATCATGAGGTGGGCCTTGCAGAAGTTGACGCGGTTTTCCAGACGCTCAGTCACGCACTCCAGGGCCTCCAAATACTCCAGGGAATCCAACTCGAATACCTGCTCCAGGTCGACTGTGAGAAAGGAAATAAACTAGTGGGGACAGTGGACAAAACCCAGCACAGATTACTGGGACAGATGGGTCTGACCCAAGCCTGTTGTATACATTATCAACTCTAGGTTTGCATTTTCATTTAAAGCTGCATTTCCTATTCAATGAACGTGAAAACAGTACAGTAGCATATTAAATATTAAGAGCAGTTCCTTCATCTAGTGTCATGCTCTCCTGTCTGCTCCAGAATCACTGATTGCTGTCATCGTACCACATTTTCACACAGCCACATGCTCTCCCCCAAATACTCTACAACAACCCCAATGCTCACTGTAAGTACTTTCCATTGATTGGTCTGAGGCATGAATGTGTGCGTTTCACTTTCCATGTTAACTCTTGGTCCCGTATGAAATATGCAGGTGGAACCCCATGGAACCAGATTCAGAAGTGATGTGTAGGGTAAGTTAGACCCATGTACATTGATTTAGTCCCCCTTATACCCAGGCCCTGCTTCAGTCCATCCCCATTCAGCACATGTGCTTAAGTCCCATTGACTTTTGTAAGTACTTTGCTGAATAGGGATAGATTTAGACTTAGGCATGTGCTTCGCTGAATTTGGGGCATTACACTTATGCTTTGAATCCTCTAGACCTGCTTACACCTGTTTTCCCCATGTTGGAAAGCAAATGTTAAAGTAGGTTGTGGGCTAACTTAACTTGCAACATTCTATGGCTCCTAAGCACATACATTAAGAGAGCTTGGATTCCCTTGCACAGCAGTAGTGTGGGTGAAGGTAGATCTGAGGGAATCTGGCTAATCTCCATCACCTAAACATCACTCCTAAGGTCTGGAGTCTGTACGATGCTTGAGGATTGCCTTGTTTCTCAAATGGGAAATGGAAGCAACGGAGCAAATGACTAAGTGAATGTTGATCTGTGCAAATTTCCAGTGGTCACCTTTAAAACTGTTCATATGCCCTTGGTAACTAGATGACATTTCTACAACTGTCACAAGACTCTCACTGTCAAGCGTTCCAAACACTGCAAATTCTGGGGTAATATTATCTGCTGCACTTATCAAAGGGAAAATTAGAACTTTTCAAAAGCAACTGCTGCAACAAAAGTCCCATTGGCTTCTAACGGTTACATGTAGCAACTACCCCAAATAAAACTGGATTCAATTTTGTAAAATACACATAGATATAGATGCACACACACACACACCCTACCCCTACTATGTTAGACATAGCTTCAGAGTTGTCAGCCTCGCTCCCTAGTGTAGATGCAGCATACGCCAACACAAGGAATTTTTCTGTTGGTGCAGGAACACGCTCTCCCCTAATGATGTCAGAGACTTTGACAGAAGCCCTCTTCTATCAGCACAGCTGCGTCTACACTGGGGGTTTTGTCAGCATTGTTATGTCACCAGGGGTCTGTTTTTTCACACCCCTAACTGACACAGCTATGCTGGTATAAGTTTTAAGTGTAGACCAAACCTGATCGTCACTCATCTGCTTGCAAGTGTGGATTTTTGCATGTTCATTGCAATTCTTTTAATCTTTTTCTTCTAGGCTTTTACTTTTATTTATTTAAGTCCTCCTTGGTTTGAGGCTAGAATGGTGAATTCCTTTTAAGACTAAATTCTATGAAGGTCAGCCATTTCTAGCTATAAATAATTGGCCAAATTAATCCTGGATGCAATTCCATTAGAGTCAAAAGACAAATTTGCTTCATAGTGTTATTTGGCAGAAGGATAGTAGATTTATTATACATACACATTATACACTAAGACACATGTCTGAGGCCAAAAATTAAAAAATAAATAAATTTAAAAATCTCATTTTCTGGAGCTGTGGACTGAGACACATGAGCGTTAATCTGGCAATGGCAATATTCACTATTACAATGCTGTACCATTCCAGTATGCAGCTCCTGGGCACATAGAATTGTTCAGCTCAATTGTCAACATTTAATAGGAATTATGTGGAAATAGTTCTAGAAATACAGTCAATCTAACTCTGGCCCCTAGGTCACATCAGTTCAATTTAGTTTACAAATATACTAGCTCACATCACAGCCTCAGCATCAGTCAATCTTTCTGCTTCCCCTCAGTGAAATAAACCGCAGGCACTTATGAATACAGCCAATAAAATGAAGTCCTTACATTCACTAAGCCATTTATTAGGATCCAGCATCAGGTACTGTTTGGTCACCTCCAGTTCCCTCATTAACCACTCGTACTTGGCCCTGACCTCAGCAATCCTCTGCTGGCGATGCTCCAGGATTTTCAGCTTGGCATTGAAGCATATCAGCTCCTGCCAACCAGGAAAAAGGAGAAGGGAAAGAATAGGTGAAAAGGGGAAGAAAAATCCATGCTGGATTCAGTCAATTTTCTAGTCAATAATAACCACAAACCACTTAAAATGGAAGCAGGTAAAGTCACTGGCCAGAATAATAGGTGGTTTTGTTTTTTGTTCTTCACAAACGAGGCTGGGATATACAGACAGAGCAGCAAAAGCTAATAATAGCTATAATTTATTAATAATGGGCAACATCTTGAAATCCAAATTAATTCAAGCAAAAAAGTTGCTACAATTCATTTCATTAGAAGTTTTTGTTTTTGTTTTTTGAGTAAGGACATCAGGATTTGACCAAACAATTAAGCTCATCAGAGAAGGAAATCCATCTCCAGCTGTATTAAACCACGATGCATATCTATGTGTTATGTAAGTAATAGATACAATATTACAATTCTATAGTAAAAGAGCTGATAAAAATCAAATTTCAAAAATGTTCAACAAAAAAGGAAACAGGTTTGTGAACATATATGCACTTTTGACAAACTAATAAATTATAATTAATACTGGTATTTTGAAAGCATCAGATATTTAGGTGCTGAACAACAATTTAAAATAATGTACAATCTAACTCATTATGAAACAACAATAAAACAAACCGAAAGCAGCCAAATAATGTGACATGATTAAAAACAGATGGGGAGCGTCGTAGACAAAGGTCAAGAGAGATTATCACAGAAAACTCCATAGATGGTGTACATGTAGCTCCATCGACTTCAAAGGTGCTTCACCAATTTACACCAGTTAAGGATCTGACTCTTAGACTTTCCAGATGCTTTTTAAAAGATGAGAGGAATGAGCGTGGGAGGATGTCGGGGGAGAGCAAATTCTGCACCTAAGAGCCACAATGAGCAAAAGCACAAGCACCCACTCTCCCAAACAGAGATGGTGGCAGGGCACAGAGGTCAATCAAGATGAGGATCATTGAGCATGTGACAGGCATACATGGAAGTTTCTGATTAAAAAAAAAGCAAGCTTGGTTTGCAGCTGCTCATCTATGAGCTTCAAGTTTTGTTTATTTGGAATCTGATCCTGTGAGATGCTGAGCGGAACCCAGAAGTTGCTCATCACCTTTCAGAATCAGTCCCTTAGGACTGAAATGGGAATCAGTCCTTTGAGGTGCACTCACCTTGCTATCCCCCCCTCGTCGACGTTGGAGTCTCTCCACATCATCTATCTCATAGACTTTGATCTCAAAGGGTTCACCCATTCCCCTCTGTGCACTTCGCAGTGGGCCATCTACCCAACGGACCCCTGGGCTGTTGGCAGGTTTCCTGACCGGGGAGGTTGTATCGAGTGACAAAGCCGGTATGAGTCTTCGTCTCTGAGAACCTAAAGAATACATGAATTGTCAAGTTATGTTAGCATAGTTAATTCCTCCCATTTCTGCTCCTTCTCCAAAAGAGACCTCTACACACATGTAATATAGTCAACCCTGTTAAACAGAAAGCGGTAAGAGAGAGAGAACCTGAAGACATGAAGGATTGGGTTTGCTTAACTCTGAACATAAAGCACCAAGTCACTAAGACCCAGTACATGAGATGGCCCCAGTTTGCAAACACCTCTGTGCATGCTTTACTCATGTGCATACATTTACTGGTGTGCAGAAGTTTTTGCAGCAGGATCAGGGTCTGCTGGTGAAACTGGCCTAATATGTTCTACTATGGTTTTACCAGGGGTTCCCTTGACTAATGTGGATTGATTTTTTTTCTCTGGGAACAATGCTAGCCAGCCCATGCCATAGCCTGCCCCCATTAGGGAATCTAAATCACTTTCAAATGGCTGCCAACCTGTCCTTTGTACCAACTTCCATGAAAAGGCAACAAGCATAGAACTATGCCTGCAGCAACTGTATTCTAATTTGGTTATCACCACCATAGCTTCTATGCTAGAATTTTTCCAGAAACACTCTCACTGGGCACTCGCACCATTGCAGCTGTGGCAGCAGTAGGAATGATATAGTAATACTCAGTACTGCATGGCGAGAGGGCATAGCGGTTCAAACACCAGCAGTTCCCTGCATACAGTTTATGTTAGTGGCATCGCTGCTGGTGAGGTCAGTGCAGCGGTTGAAGAGTTTTAGAAAAAAGGCCAGTATAGACAAAGCTGATGCAGTGTGGAAAGCGTCTACTATACTACTAATTGCTGTAAATATGGTGCTAGCCTAATGGCGAAAGAAAGCAAGAAAGGTGTGTGTATAGCAGTGGTTCTCAAACTTTTGTACTGGTGACCCCTTTCACAGAGCAAGCTTCTGAGTGCGACCCCCTCCCCTTATAAATTAAAAACACTTTTTACAAATGCTGGATGCAAAGCAGGGTTTGGGGTGGAGGCTGACAGCTCGTGACCCCCCATGTAATAACCTCATGACCCCCAGTTTGAGAACCCCTGGTGTACAGGCTGATGGGAAACAGAGAGAGAGACTTACACGGACAGAGGAAAAAAAAACAGTTATATTTTTCTTCCTGGCTTAATACAGTAAAAGAGACAGATGGGGTGGGAGTGGGGGGAGAGGGAAACATGGTTGGTTTATTTTCTAGCTGACAGCTACTGCAGTGTTCGTCCAGGAGAGGTGGGAGGAGGTGAGGGGAGAGAAGCAGCCAGCCAGCCTGAATGAAACCATACACTGGCTCTCTTGGCTGCAAAGCCTCAGCCTGGTGCCAGCAAGGGAGGGATATAGCATAATCGTGCACAGATTTTATTTTAAAACCAAAATAAAATCATTTAGCAGAATCTCAAAAACTGCACTCATTTTAAGTTCAATGTAAATATCTACTAAACTACTGCCAAGGTGGTGTTTGGGTAAAAGCTAAAAATCTATTGACCTTCCAGTATTTGCATTTGCAAAGAACAGAATTAGGTCTGATTTTCCACTAATGTTTGCACACCAGGCAGAAAAATAGGCAAACAAGCATGTCTTGTCCCACTGAGTTAGGGGGCTGCAGATTTGAAAATAATATTTTTAAACACTGATGAAATCATTTCTCCCACCATCCACCTTCCCTGTGAAAAACCTGTGGCTAATCTACAGAGCTGCTATATCTGGAACCACCATCCTGGACCCTAGATAGTCCCAATTTAAAACACTTTTCCATACAAAAACGATGTGCAGGAAGTTTTAAAATGAAGCGCACAGGTGACTAGGAAAGTCCAAATTAAGGCTGCCTGTGCAACCTTGTTTCTGCCCCCTGTATTTCAAAGCTGTTTTTAATTACATGATCACTAACTGTGTTCTCTTCAGGATCCTTGGAGAATGAGGCAGCTGCTCTAAATAGAAACCCTCAGGCTTCTGGGCATGAACAAACTTTTAAACAAGGGAGTAGAAAGCAACTCTATGGGCAAATGATTCCCTAACTGCCCACTTCAGGGTTTCTAGTGCCTCCCACTGTAGCAGCTGGCACTGGCCACTGTCACAGACAGGCTAGTGGACTAAACGGACCATGAATCTGATCCAGCATGGCAGTTCCTTTGTTCCAAATGTGTTGTGGGTTTATCCCCCTTATTGCTCAATTTGCGGCCCCCCGGTCTCATTCATTGTACTCCAATCAATCCCCTCCAGCTGCCTGCCTCAATCACTACACATCCTTTCCTCATTCACCATCCAAGCCGCACATTCAGGCCTGGTCTCCACTTAACATTTTTGCTGGCATAGCTGTGTTCGTTAGGAATATATTAAAAAAAAAAATCACACACCCACAATTAACTGACTAGCAATCCCCAGTGTAGATGCAGTTATACGAGCAAAAATGCTGTGATAGTTTATGGTGGTATAAGCTATACAGTATCAGCAAAAATACTCTTTTGTTGGTATAAGCTGCATCCACAGTAGAGGATTTTGCCCATATAGATATACCAGCAAACCCTGGTACAGGGTGTCATGCTGAAAAAACTGTGCGTTATCCTGTAATTAAAGAGGTGTATCATAATGCAGACACAAAAGGGGGCAGAGTTAAGCTTAGGTGTGCAAACTTAACTTTGGTATTTCTACTAATAAAGAGCTTCACTATGCAACTCTAGTGCTTTTCTCATATACTTTCTCTATGGAATTTTCTAGGTGTTTTAAAAAGGCAAAGGATAAAATACAGTGATTCCATGGAACTATTTGCTAGACAGCAGATTAATCTTCTGCTCTGCACATCATGGACCTGATCCAAACCCTACTGAAGTCAACGGAAAGATTCTGCTCAATGAGGCAAGGGCTCCTGTGGTGCACAATCTTGAACCGCCAATGACACAGACTTGTATTCTCCTTTTCATATAGTATGCAGGGAGCCTTCAGATCATTGTCTCATTCCATGCATCCTCTTACAGATCACATTTCATTTGCCCAGAGAGTTGCTTTCTACTCCCTTGTTTAAAAGTTTGCTCATGCCCAGAAGCCTGAGGGTTTCTATTTAGAGCAGCTGCCTCATTCTCCAAGGATCCTGAAGAGAACACAGTTAGTGATCATGTAATTAAAAATGGCTTTGAAATACAGGGGGCAGAATCCATTTTTTTTGAAAACTGAAAAAAAAAGTCAGTTTTTTCTACCCCCCCCAATATTTTCCCATTAAATTCAGAAAAAAAATATGTTTCGAATTTTTCCCATGAAAAATAATTAGCATTTTTACTTGCTCTCGTTATTAAGGGTTTATTATTTACATAGTACAAATGAGAAAACCAAACTGCCGGGGGCTAACCATGTACCACCCAAGTCAGTAGAGGTCATGGCAATGATTTCAATGAGTTTTGGATCAGGCTACAAAGTTATGTCTATGTTACCATTTATATTAGTGTAGCTCTGCTAGTGACAAGGACAGTGAAAGCACTAGTTTAGACAGGCTGATGCTTTTTTAACCATGGTGTCATCTAGGCTTGCTCTGGGTAGGGTTAGACAAGTGGTGGTTAAAGTGACTCTCTCTGGTGCTCCCATAATTCCTGCTGCTGGTGGAGTTACTTACTTATTGCATGATTATTCCATGTTATGTTCAGCCTGCATAGGCAAGAATAAGCTATGTACTAATATGACTTGGCCACAACTTGTGTTAACATGTAGTTTAAATAGGGCCTGAAAAAGTCAGGAGGGCTGAGTGAGGAATAGAATCCAGATCTCCTGACTCCCAGTCCCCTACTCTAAGCATTAGATATCTGTTTGCTTCCTATTTTTCATACCCTGTGTTAGCATCACAGTACGGTACAGCAACATCAACACATCCTCAACTGAGAGAAGGGGCTAATTCCCTGTCGGGGACTGGAAGAGGTGGGAGACAAATGAGACTAACAAATAGTTTACTAGCTGTCCAGTCCCCAAGCCGTTTTCTGTGGCTTACTATGACTGAAAATGAAGGGCTACAATCAGCGATGAGCTACCAGAATGTTAATAACCGGTTCCCTACCGGGTCTTCGGCAGCACTTCGGCAGCAGGTCCTTCACTCACTCCGGGTTTTCGATGGCACTTCGGCGGCAGGTCCTTCAGTGCCACCGAAGGCCTGGAGCGAGTGAATGACCTGCTGCCGAAGTGCCACCGCTGACCCGGTAGGAAACCGGTTATTAAGCACTGCCCGGTGAGTACAAGCCCAAGACCCCCCACCCTGACTGCCCCCCAGGGCTCCACCCACTACCCAACTCGCCACGCTCCCTGTCCTCTGACTGCCCTGACCCCCATCCACCACCACCCCAACAGACCCCCAGAACTCCCACGCCTACCCAACTCCCCCGTTCCCCATCCCCTGATTGCCCCCCCAAACCTCCGCTCCCCTGCAACTGTTCCCTGCCCTTTATCCAACCCCTCCTCCCAGCCCCGGCCTGGCCCCCTTAACATGCTGCTCAGGGCAGCGTGTATGGATGCCGCGCGGCTCGCTGGAGCTCACAGCCCCACCCCCTTACTATGCCGCTTAAAGTGGCAGGAGCTGCAGAGCTGCCCAGGAGCGGTCCACAGCGCTGGTGCCAGGCTCTCTGAGAGTGGGGAAGGCGGGGGAGGGGCTGGGGGAGCCTCCCCAGCTGGGAGCTCAGGCGGGCCGGACAGGATGGTCCCGTGGGCCCTGGAGTTTGCCCACCCCTTTAACAACCGGTTCTAAACCGGCTTCTAAATTTAACAGCCAGTTCGTGCAAACCGGTGCAAACCGGCTCCAGCTCACCACTGGCTACAATGGTTCTCCCCAGCCTGCTGCTTGCAAAGACACACAGAACTATTTCAAGGTGTTTTTAATTGGTCCCTAGCACTTTTGTTGTTTGCTTTCTAGGGAACAAGGTGCTGCCAATTGGCACAACAGAAGAGGCAATATGAGCACTCAGAGAAGCTTTGGACTGAAGTACTTGAGAATGAATTACAGTGAGGCAGTTCTGTGAGGAAGAGGCCCGGTCATGAACCATTCGCGTTAACCTAGAGACCAATGAGTACTGCTACCCTACATGACAAAGCTACAGATAGAAGGGGGAGACTGCAGAAAAGACCCTTAGGGAAAAGTCGAAAAACCCATAGGGAATTTTGCCATTGACTTCAATGGAGCCAGGATTGAATCCACAGAATCTAATGGAAAATGACCCCCCTTTCTATAGGTTGTTTGAATGAGCACATAGAAATTTATGGCAAGGATACAGTTGTGTATTAAATGCTACAGGACCATCAAAAAACAAAACAAAAAAACCAAACGAATGCCTATAGAAAATCTATCACTTTCTACAGGATTTCTCCATAATGGCAGACTGTAGAAACAGGCTTTAAAAATGGATTGCAGACTGAACCACCAGATCAGAAACAGACAGTAATGTAAAACACAGACACTGGAGAAATTTGCTATCAGCTCTGCCCATCCTGCATTCACTTTGGCAACACCGGTAGCCCTTGTCATATCAATAAAGTTATTGAAACAGAAAAGAGAGAGAAGGAGAGAAGCCAAGTCAGGGAGAGACAGACTCTTTGTCTCCAAGCCCCCTATGCTAGGTTAACTTTTTGCCAAATGGTTTGAGATTTCAAACTAACAATGCTGTGACTCCTAAACTCTTGGCCAGCAAATGAGCCCATGCCTAGCAATCCAGCATGCAGGAACCAGTGAAGTCGAAAACACATCAGGGAGCGACAGTGATCCTAGGCCTGACTTCAGTGGGCATCTTTCCAGGCTTTGGATCAGGCCCTGGATGAAGCTGCAACATCAAGAGTAAAATCGACATGTGACGGATGACAACACAGACCCAGAAAGAACTGACCAGTTGGCAATGATAAATGTGGCAGTGTCCTGACAAGAGACAGATGCAGCACAGGCGCCATTTGAAATGACATGACTAAATTGCAAAGCTAAGAGTGACCTCGGTCCAATGGCCCCACACAGAGACAACCAAAGGGAGAGACCAGCTGTTAACCAGCCGGGAGATTAAACAGCACCATGCCAGAGAATGGTAGAATTCTTGCATAAGAGCATAAAGGGATAACCAATTTTGCTAAAACACCGAGGGCTTTACTTATGCATTTAGAAATGTACCATGGCACCTACTCTGTCAAGAGCCTGGCACGTTCAGGTTATAAGAAATCAGTTATAACAAAACACTAGTCTTTCAGCTTAAAGGAGTATCACCCTCATTTGGTGACAAGTGATATCAATTTTTCTTCTGACTCAAACCAGTCCACAGTGATGAAATTGTTTTAAAACTAAAGTGTAGCAAATTAGGAGATTGATCTTGCAAGGCGTTCAGCACCTCCGCTTCCATTAGGAGTAGAGGGCGTTGGGTACTTACCAAAAGGCTCTCATCCTATTGCAGCATTGGAATTTTTTAATCTGAGAGCAAAGCTGTATCTTTCTACTTAGGACATTTGCAATTTTATATATTAATGGAGTTATAGACTATAAGGCTGGAAGGGACTATTATGATCATCTAGTCTGGCCTCCTGTATAGCACAAACTAAAGAACGTCACCCAATGAGTTTTGCGTCAAGCCCGCGTGTTAATGCATACATCCATATTCGTGTCAGAGTGGGAGATGTATTAACGGTGCTTATGTATTATTTTTAGTGCTACGAGGGTTCAGTTGAACACAAAACAAAACTCATCCTGATGGGAATTCATGCTTGTGACTCATTTAATATCACCTCTGTATAAAGCATTTAGTTTGTATTGTCTCCAGTGTGCCTGTGATTGTTAACACCAATGTTTTATGTAATTGGTGCAGATTTGGGTTCATCTCGTGGGAGGTGGGACATGCCTCCCTATGGAAATTCAGAGCCTGATTCCAATGGCACTTATAGTGGTGTAACTTCACTGAATTCAATGGAGTTACTCAGGATTCACATTGCTGTGAGGTCAGAATCAGGACATCATTTGGAAATAAGGGGAAGAGGTCACAGGTGTGTCTAGTAGAAGGGTGGTTTTGCTTTATAGTACTCACGCATCCCCATTTGACCCAGTGAGAAAGAGGAATCATATGGTCCAAAAGGTGGTTTACATGGGCTCTTATATTAGGCCATTTGTCCCGGTGACCATCACTAGGTGGACAGGCAGAGTGGACAACAGTGGCAGAAGCAGAGTAAGCAAATATGAGCTCATTATGTTTTCCTAGTCAGGATTCCTGTCTGGGCTGCCAGTGGGTTACCACAATAATCTGGCTGTCTGGTCTTTATTCCATCAAGCCATTAAATAAACACAGGCAGAGAGACCTGATCCGGATGGGTGGACTCTTATGTCTGCATGGAGTCCTACTGAAGTAAATGCGGCTCGGCACAGACACGGGACCATCTGTGCAAATTTGACTGCAGGATCAAGGTATGTGGGGGGGGGGAGGGGGGGAAGGGTCAATGCTCTTCACTTTTACTGACTCAGGATGGTATCTCTTTGCTTTTTGGCATGTGTTGGGGAGAAATAAAATGAAACAACTCCTGCATGTTTGCAGTGAAGCTGAATGGAACCTAATCTATTTAAAATATGCATTGATTAATGGGCTGCTTATTAGCCTGGGTACAGAAGGTCTGGTGTATCTTGACAGGAATTCCTACTGCCTCTTGCCCTTCCATTTAGTCTCTGGGGTTTATCTGATTTCACATTAAATGGGCTGGGTAAGGAGATACATTCAAAGCAGCATTTTAGGATGAACGCCACAGAGCAGGTGACAGCTTGCTCATCCATGATAACACACAAAGACAAGGATTCAATTGTTCAAACAAATATCTATTTTTTCTTTAAAAAATACCCGTTTGAAGTCACATGTTTATTAATGGGCTCTATGGGGCTGGGAGCTCATAAATCTTTACTATATAATTAATAAAGTGCTTTGTAGCAGACTATAATGCACCACTCCTCTGCTCTCCAGCACATTGCTTACAAAGGCAACTGTTCAACCTGGAAGCTTGGCAGGATTAGCACACATCCATCCCTCCCCCTCCCCTTCCCCTTCCCTTCCACCCTGGTAGTGAGGACACACAAACACACACGGTGCACCAGCAATCTGTTCAGGCCAGCTGACTCTCCAACAATATAAAAGGGAGTCATTCATTTTCCATTCAAAAAACTAAATAGATATCAGTACCGCATCTTAGAGCAAAAGAAATCCAGTCCACTGATTCCACTGCCAAACCAGTAATAGTGGTCTCAGTTATAGTACAGCATAGCATTTACTAAATATCCTCCTGCATCTGACTCTAAGGCCAGGTCTACACTACAGTCCTAGATTAGCATAACTACATCACTCAGGGGTGTGAAAAATCCACATCCTTGAGCAACGTAGTTATACTGATTTAACCACCCGCTTTTAACCAGGAGGGCTTTTCCTGTCAACACAGCTACTGCCTCTCGGGGAGGTGCATTAACTAGGCCAACAGGAGAAGCTCTCCCGTCAGCATAGGGGTGTCTTCACTAAAGCACTGCATTGGTGCAGCTGTGCTGCTGTCGTGCTGTACGTGAAGACAAGCCCTAGGACCTTGTCTTCACAGCTAAAATAGGTACTTATTTTACCTCAGGGTATTAATGTGTGTGAACTATCCCATGGTAAAAAACGCAGTGAAGACCAGGCCCTTTTTGTTACCACAAGATAAACTAAACAAAGTCAACCGCAGGTGGGGATAGTGCTGATCTCAGCTAGTTTACCTTAGGATAGCTCATGTGTGTTAGTTACTGCAATGTAAAAAATATACTTTTTTTAGTGTGACAACAAGGCCTAAAGCTTTGTCTACACTATAGAGTTAATTCAAATTAACTACACCCACATTAACTCCTTTCGAGTTAGTCTAGGTTGAGCGAGAGCAGCCACACTGAAATAACAATTTGAGCTGCACAGAGTGACTGGGTTGGCAGCTGATGAGTTACCTATTCCCCCGAAGGACTAGCCAATTTAAAAGCCCCACCGCACTGGAGTTAAGGCATTTCGCTGGCACTTGAGTTAGGTGCAACATTCAAGTTATAAGTCAAATTAACTCTGCAGTGAAGACAAGTGTTGAGAAGATGTCATCTGCAGACAAAGGACTCTCAATCAGCTAGGTATTTGATCATAACTTGAAGGATATGAAGAGCCGAACTGAAGTCAGTGGAACTAGTCAAATGTTCTTTGCTAAATGCGTGCCTGAAATCCTAAAAGATAATGGGATTTGCTTAGGTGCAAGATGTCTCAGTGTATTCCTGGTTAGATTGCTTTCTATGGGCAAATTCCAGTCTGAATTTTTTTTAAACTATTTTAGATAAACGTAAAACAAAAAACAACAAAAATAAAGTCTCCATAAGGAGCAGAATGTGTGTCTCCTGTGTAACAGACTGCATCTGAACTCCGTACAAAACAGTAGCTGCCCCCTAAACATGTCAAGGTCCAATAAATAGAAACCAAATCATAACTACATGTACCATGACTCCACAAGTTTACATTGTAAGTTCAAAGGGGGAAGAAGGTAAGATACAGACCAGGAGCCATTCATTACTACACTAGTTGCTGTAAGAAGTAAAACTGCCTTTGTGTACAGATCTGATGGTTCAGCATTCTCCCAGCCAACAAACCATATAATTGACTGAAAGAGATTAAACATCCCCACACTTAGTAGCGTAGAACACACACAATTTGTTTTACTGCATTGTTTTCAGAGAACCCTTTCCTCCCATTCGAAATAGCACTGGCTTTTAGTGTCACTTCAGGCCTTTTGTTTGTTTGTGAAGACAGTATGCAGAGGTCCCCCTGCTGTCCCCACTTTCTAGCAACCGGGCTTCTGCTTTTATTATTTGAGAAAGCAAGACTGATTTCTCCTCTCACTCCTCCACCCTGTGGGGTGTGCCCTTCCCCATGACTGGATAGCCTCCTCCCTTTTCCTTTGACCTTCTTCCTCGATGTTTATTTTATTGCGCCCTGTCTCCCATGTGAGTCCCAAAGTCTCTTTTTCCCCTGTGCTGGACAGTAGCATTTGTACTGCAACTTACACAGCTCTTGGTCCTCCTCTCAGTGACACTGGTGCAACTTCAGTGGGGTGGCACCTGTGTAACAGAGTGGAGAATTCACCCCACATGTTTAGGGGACAAATTTCAGAAAGAGACATTGTGAAGCACAAAAGAGGCCACATTTATGGCCGAGTCACCCCATTGCTTTCCAACCCATCTTGCACTCACCCATCCCAGTGCCCTGGGTTACATAAAGGTAAACAAGTTGAGCTGGAACAATTCAGAACAAAAAGTAACAAATTAATATTTGATTCCGAGACAAAGGCAAATTTCAGATTTCAAAAGATGATCTTAAATATATTTCTCCACTTTGGCCCTAATACCTGATGGTGCAAAATATTTAGAGCCATATTCTCCTGACTTACATTCTATACAACCAGACTGAAGTCAGTAGGACTTCGGTAGGAACAACGTGTGAATCAGAATTTACCCTTTACTCATATGTAGGAACGCAATTACCCTCACAAACTTGTGCCCCTGCATAGAGGCACTGCATGTACATGAAACTGGCATAGATTCAGGGACCTCCAAACATTCTGGGTACCAGGCAATTGCCTGTTTTTGTCAATTTCCCACTACTCCTGACCACACTCCCCCAACTACTGCTTCCTTTTGGAAGCATGTCTGGGGCAGAGTGTTCAGAGCGAGTGAATGAGCATTGCTGAAACCAAATCAGGATGCATCACTTCATTTAGCCTAGCAGGTTGACTGTACTTTGGGAGAAATCCCAGGGAAGATGTAGGTCTCACCAGTACAGTGCTCAGCACCCACACATTGCTAGCAAAAAAAGTGCCCATAATATAGAGATTTTCCTAAATCTTTATCTTATGGCTGGCCTTTGGCTCCGTATGTATTTGTCAGTTTCATTACACTATTTATATGGAGATGACACAGAGCTGTTTATTGTCCTAGGCATTATAATACTGAAGTAAATCGATTCACCAGTCACTTTGCCAGTCAAGCCAAGGACAGGGGACACTGCTATGACAGCATCAGCTTCAGACAGGACAGTGGCAGAGGCATTCCACTGAGCTAATTCTGTGCCAACACAGCGAGCAGGTTTTATTTACACCCGTCTAATGGTGTCTGACTCAATCATGCATGTTACATGGAGCCTTCACAGTTCACAATAGCCTGCTGCCATTTCCTCTATTAAATCATTCCTATGTTCGTGCAGCCGAAAGCTCAGCACCGGCACGCAGTAGTCAAGCGTGTAAAAAATGATTACTGTGATCCCTTTCCACACAGATCTGCGGCATGATATGACCTGGCTTTGACCTGGGAAAATCAATGCTGTTGTTTTAATGAACAACAACAACAGAAAATAATTGTGGCTGGGGCCCACTTACCCTTCTCTGCAATCCAGTCAACAGTCACATGTTCAAAGAGAGTCACCAACACACAAAGATTAATCTCCCTTTATAATTCTTAATGGCACCAGTCATGGTGGGGGATAAAGCAGAGTGTGAATTCTCATCATTGTCCTTATCGTTATCGGTTGTGGATGTGGACAAGTTAAGATGCAAGGGTTGGAAATGCCCTTTGGCTTTATGGTGCCAGGGATATTTTGCAGTTCTGAGCTTATGTAGGCTAAATGTGAACTGAATTCCTTTTCACTTGGATGCAACAAGAAAAGCTCTGTCTCTGTGTTTCATCATTATTGCTAAGATCCTGTTTCAGTGCTGTCTGATATCAGTAGCAGGTCTGAGCTGGATTCAAGTTATTTGCTGCCCACAGATTCAATCTGTGCCTGGTATTTTCTAGTATTTTCATTAACAGAAATAGATCTGAAAGTTCTTCAGAGTTTAGGAATGTTCAGATCTGGAGTTTACAGAACCTCTGAACCCCCATTCTTAAAAACATCTCTGACTCCAGAGAAGCCTAGAGTTATAATGGTAGGATGTGACGTAAAGAGACTACAATTATATATAATTATTGTCACGCTGTGACAGTCTGTCATTTTTATGACGATGTTTAGAATCATGTAGTAGCTTCCTCTACTCTTGGTGGTGAAACTTAGCACCAAGAAAGAGCTGCCAGCAGTCATGAAACTTTTACTGCCCAACCCATAAAATGTTTCAGCAAGAAGCTTTAATTATCTACAGGCCAGAAAGGTTCCTGATATAGAACAAAATTTAAAAAAATCATATCTTGGATTTGTCAAACTCTGGCAGGAGACAGAGACCTAAAGCAGATCCCTGCATCCAAACCCCTTTAAAAGCTGGGACAGTTCAGATGTGAATCCAAACGTTGCTATGGGGCCTAGTATTATAATGAACCCAAACCCCTTTAAATATTAGGAAAGTCTGAATTTTGCAGCTTGGGTCCACCCCCACTCTAGATGAGCCTCATTCAGAAGACTGGCTTGTACTTTTCATAGGGATTCTTTAGCTTCTTGTTTTTTAATGACCACTGACATACAATAATGAGTAAGGCAAAATAGGCCCAGGCTGACCAAACTTGAAGGCCCTATATACAGCAGCTTCTTCCCAACCAAGCCACCTGGAGAGAATCTCCCTGCTCCCCAGATGGACTCTTGTCTTCCTCTCATGCCTGAGTCCTGATCTTCCCCCTCAATGAGACAGCCCATCCCATGCCAGCAGGCAGGCAGGGAGGCAGCAGTCACTACTTGCCTCTGACTCACTGCTCTGTCTAAGCCCCCTTTGACCTTGAAGTCCAGATCCTAAAGATCCAAGTATGTTCCCCTGCTGAAACCAGCTCTGATGCATATGCTTTTGCAAACTGCCAAACTCAGATTTGCTTTGTTTTTCAATCATCTTGTATTAAGTAACTTTGACCACTTTTTAAAAAAAAAAAATTGGACTAGAGAGAACCAGAAATCTAAACACACACATACTCCTCAGGAGAGAAAACCGTCCAGCCCTGAACTAGCATTGTAAGCAGTAATTAGTCACAGACATGCCAAAGGCCTTTGATCTATCCATATAAAACACGGACATGAGACTCTTTTATGCACCCAAACCAATTCCAGAAAGGGGAAGGAGGATGCTGAAGGAAGAGCTATGTGGTTTCCATAGAAAACCCTCATCCTGTTACAAATTGTACCAAACGCTCCTCTGTGCTATTGGCCCCATGAGAGGGTTCATTACAGACTCTGAAAGTCTGGAAACATCATAGGAGGCAGGTACCAGGAACCAATATATAATATATGCAGGGGGAAAAAAACAAGGCATTCATGTATATTATATGGGAGTTCAAGTGAAGCTTTGCTATACAGTGTAAATCTAATTACAGGCCTGGATCCTGTTCTATCCTTACCTCATTGCTGCCAGGAGCCATGCACCTGGAGTTAGAAGTAGTTTTTCATATTCCTAAAAAGCTGGGCCAAATTCAGCTTTGAGAGTGACTTCAGTGGGAGCTGTGCCTGTTTACACACAGACTGAATTTGGTCCACTGGTTTTCAGATGCTAAACTATATAGAACAGTGGTCCCCAACCTTTTTGTGACCAGTAGAACATTCATGTTTTCAGAAGAGCGTGGCGGGTGCCAACAATTTTTCAAGGCTTATTTTGTATTTGTACATTAAATAATACAAAAACCACATATTTAATATTACATAATACATGAATCCAGAGAGTAGAGAGAAGCCGGAGAAAAGCCACGAGGACAGAGAACACCGGTGCCCACAGCTCTGGAGTACTCTGTCCCCAGCAGGCGCGGGGCCCCAGATTCTCTTCTCTGCTGGGCACTAGGTGGGCCCCGCACCTGCCAGGGACCGAGAACACCAGCGCCTGAAGGCCCAGAGTTCTCTGTGTGGCCCGCACCTGACAGGGACCGAGAACACTGGCGCCCGCAGCCTGCAGCTCCAGAGTTCTCTGTCCCCGGCAGGCGTGGGGCCGCGGCTTCTCTCTGGCTTAAGCCGCGGCCCCGCACCTGACAGAGACCGAGAACACTGGCGCCCGCAGCCTGCAGCTCCAGAGTTCTCTGTCCCCGGCAGGCGTGGGGCCGCGGCTTCTCTCCCTTGCTGGGAACCAGGCAGGCCCCGCACCTGCTGGGAACAGAGAATACCGCGCCCGCAGCCTGAGTTCTCTGTCCCCGGCAGGTCCCCTGCTGGGCACTAGGCGGGCACACATAAGTGCCCTGGCGGGCGCCATGGCACCCACGGGCACCACGTTGGGGACCACTGTATATAGAATAATAGTGATTAACATGTATGTAACATTTTTTCATTCTCAAATCCCAATGGTTTGTACAAAGTTGGACAAGAATCATCCTGTTTTATGATAGGAAACTGAGGAATAGAGACATTAAATGAATTGCTCAGAGTGACACAGTGAGTCATTGGCAAAACAGAAAATAGAATATAGGTTTTACAACTCCCAGTCTGGTGCCCGGTCTGCTGCCCCACCCTGCCTGACCCTTAAGGCCGGCATTCCTGATATACTGTCGTGACTTTGCAAAAGGGAGTTTGCTTGGAGTATTTTTCCTGGTAACACAAAGGAGCCACAAAAGCACTTAGCCTTTACCAATGATATCGAGGAAGCAGAGGTAGGCCATTGCTGCGTGCTTTTCAAATTCCACCCCCATTTTTAAAAAAAATGATCACTGTCAGTGTATAGTTTGCATTTATTTCTAACACATGGGAACACTGCTAAAAAGAAGGAGCACTGCACCATGGACATCCAGGAGGCTTGTGTTCAGAAGCAACCTTAGCACTTTGATTCTCTGGGCTGGAAGAGACTGGAAGTAGCTATGTTGTGGCCTATTCTGTGTGTGGGGATCAAGAGCTGCTGACTAGTGTATTATTATTATTATTTATTTGTATTACCGGAGTGCCCAGGAGCCTAATTATGGACAGGACCCCATTGTGCCAGGCGCTGTCCATGGGGAGGGTTCCCTGGTGAGCAAACTCTGGTGTCAGATAATATAGTTTTTCATATGCCTAAACTGCCCCTCAGCATGTGTGTGTGCGTGTCAGTTTTGCCTCCTTACTTTCAGGTGTCACCAGCCTTCACTGCTGTATAATCACATAATTCACATCCTCCCAGTTGAAGGTAAGTGACTGAGGTGCCTATTCACTCTTAATGGGGAGCAGTTAATGGGGGAGGGAAGAAGCCAGAGAATAAGCAGCTGCACACATGTTAGGAGGTGCAGAGGCGGGACAGTGTCACAAATAGACAATTACAAATCAAACCTTCTGCTCTGCAGTTCTAAAAGGGCAATGCCATTGATTAGCAGATGTGTGGTCAAGTCAAGTGAGCTCAAGGCCTGGAGCCAACCTGCCTGAGATCTAATCCTGGGTCTGTCTAGTCAGCATTAGGGAGGGGGTGATTCTGTGGCCTTGGGCCAGTTAGTTAACCTCTCAGCCTGATTTTCCCCATCTGCAAAATGGGGATTATAATAATACTTACATCACAGGAGGATTAAATAACATTTGTACAGTGCTTTGAAAATGTACAGCCCCAGATTAGTGCTAACTGTAATCATAATTAAAATCCCCTCTACTGTAAGCAATCATTTTAGGGCAATAATATACTGACTTACTAATATTATATTACCAGTGTTAAATGCTGGAAAAATTGGGCAATTTATTAAACTGATCTATTAACTTCAGGGAAAAAGGCTCATTGGCTTGATGATGTAATCTTGTAATGTTTCAGTTTGAAGAGTGGGTGGGAGAATATAATGGAAGATGATTTGTGTGTGTGTTTATACTGCATATACAACGCTAGGCTGCCTATGAAACACACACTTACTTAGATCCTGAAATTTAAACCAAGGCTAAACCTATAGATTATGAATTAGCTTTATCTTCCGAAAGCTACCGTTGTATCTCTGATGCCTAGCCTATAACAACCAATGCATAAGTACTACAAGTACAAGTAATGCACTTAAGAACATTAAAATAACAAGATCTTAATCACAGAAAAAAAAATCTGTCTCTTCGGTGTATCAGAACTTCAAAATTGTGAAATCTGACAAGACTACTGGTGATTCCCTTAAAGGCTCTTTACGACTTCTCTTAAAGGGGCTTTCTGTAGATTCATGTTGATTATGTCTGACAACTAGCCTTTCTGTTAATAATAATCATAAATAAAGTGGACAAGGTCACCTGACCTGAAATGAGCATATCTATACTGCCGTATCCATTATAGCACAGTGGATCTTTGACAGCAAATCAAACAGGGTCCAATGCTCATGACACCATGCGTTAAAATAATATCCACGCTTCAAGAACTGCACAGCTTTGTATGTTCTTTTTTCATAAAAATATTCCTTAACAGAGATGTTTCAGGCTAGTACAAACCTACTGGAAGAGGGTATTTATTTAAAAAGAAATGTGCCAAACCAGTCTGGTTCTTGTCCTATTGTAAAAATATATGTATGTTCATCATAACATTGTTTGCCTCTACATCTCAGTTTTTCCTTCATCTTGATACTGCACTGAAGTCGTAATTCTATTTTTATGACATCATAAATCAGTTGACATGTGAAAGATTGTGCTACCACCAAACACAGAATTATGGCTTCACTACTGCAGGGCCAAATACAAAGAGGACCTGGGTTGTAAGAAAGCTACAGCTTTGTTAGTTGCCAGGTAAATGTTCAATGATGAGAAATGTGGAGACATTGAATTAATTTTTTAATTTTATTTTTAAAATGTGTAAAAATTACTGGACCTATGTTCAACTCATTCAAAACAATATGAGAATTGGTGAACCAACTATTTAAAGAATCAACCTCAAAATTAAGCTGTTAAAATAGCACATATACCCTCTCCACACAGCCACCAGTCAAAAGCCTAAGTAAGCAAATGAGCTTTACAAAGTGCTCTGAAGGTGTCAACATGCTCAGGCTCTGTTGGATTAACAGGGTAGGCAGCTTCCAGAGATGAGAGCTCTCCACTGAAAACTATGTGCCCCAGATATTTAAATCTTGGGGCCATTAGTGACAGTGACTCATCTGAGCAAATCTGTGACAATGGTGCCTGGGCAGAAAGGGCCTAAACGACACAGGAAATTAAAAATCAAGATCAGTCATTTGAATGGCAGCCAAAAGTCCTGACAAACTCCATGTTTTGTGAAAAATTGGTAAGAATCGGGTCAGTTTTCACTCTGCTTCAGCACTGGATAGCTCTGAGCAGCAGCAGAGGCACCTGCACGCGCTCTGTCTGCAAATACAGGAAGAGCACAAAACTTCTGCAGAAGTTGATGGCCTTGCTCAGGAAAGTTCCCTACAAGCTCTGCTGTTGATTTTATTAACCACTGATCTTGCATATGACCTAAGCAGTTGGACCCTGTAAAATAATGCTTTATGCACCCCAGAAGAAGTCCCAGATAAAAATCTATAGAATTGATAACAAGGGCTGCACACCTGCTTCTGTCAGCAAAAAAAGCCTTCCTCCCACTTTGTCTTCTATACCTGGTAGCAGAGCGACTAGACATCCTGAGCACCACAAATGATCCTTCCCTCAGATCTAAGAGGCAGAGCTGCTGCAGTTGAGGACCCAAGTAAAGACTAAATATGAAGGTGCACTCCAAGGACATCATAGCTCTCACCCTCCATCCCTGGCTATCAAGAAACAAAACTGCTCCCAAATAACATGGGGGTAGTAGTGCCCTGACACGCTTCCACAGTCACCATCCAAACAGAAGGCTCTCCTCACCCACATCTCCCAGGACAGCTACTGGGAAGTTGCAATCCCTATTCACCCAGCCACTGAGATCATATTGATGAAAGGGGAAGTGAAATGAAAAAACGAAGGAAAGACCTACCCCACACAGAGTCACCGTCTGCCACTTAGCTCCCAGTACCATCCACGCAGACACCTGTCAAAGTGAGAGGTTGCTGGTACCTTCAGCCCTCTCACTAATAAGGCGAGTAGAAAGCCAAACCTCAAAAATGGAAGCCAAAAAACAAAATGTCCCCAGCAAAATATCCCATATTACTTGGACAACCTCCCAGCAATATATAATTTATTGTGCCCTTTCCCCTTTGCAAGTCCTATAGTCTCTTTCTCCCTTTGCTGGGCTCTAGCATTTGTACTGCAACTGATACAGCTCTTGGTCCTCCTCTCAGTGACACTGGGGCAACACCCACCAACCTCTGAAATCCCATAGTCACAACCAACCTCAGTTCTTGCCCTCATGACATACATCAGCTGTCCTCTTCCTGCTATTCACCATAATAAAAGCCTCCAATTTTTGACTGGAGTTTATCTATTTGACAGCTATTGGATAGGGCTTATAGAGAGGATGGAAGGTTTGTTTCCCGGATTGATGATGTTTTGGAAAGGAGCTTTTTCTGCCTGAGTTCTTGTCTGCATGATTGTTTCCGTTCTGCTGGGGCTATATTGTAATATATATTACATGTAAGAACCATGCATGGGCATCTTTTTGTGACTTTAAGTACTAAAAAAAACAACAACAAAAACCCCATGACTAAATATTTGAAAATAGTCCCCATTATAAAAGTTGCCCTGCTTCAGGAGAAGGATGCAATAACAGAAGCTTGAAACAAATAATCTATACTAAAACTATTTCAATGGAAATGCCTTCATAAAGGAAATGTGGAACTGAGCAGGGCTTGGTAAGTAAATAAATCTAAAAAGTTCACAGCTCAAGGGCCTGTCATTAGAATTAGCCTGTTTCTAGTTCCAAATGACCACATTAAACACAACATGTGTTCTGCCATTGACCTAGATACTCCTCTGCGCAAGCCTTTCCGCTCAAGAACTAGCTAGCCTGGTGGTCAATGTTACATTTGGACACATCTGCAAACATACCTGTGTTTGAGCGTTTCTTTTGATTTTTGAGACTTCGGCACCTCCCGCTGACAGAGCTGCTGTTCTCACTCATAGAGTCTTGCGCTGAAGAAGCACTCCCTGTTGCTTCGCTGTCTCTCATCATACTCTCATAACCACTGCTTCCCCCACTGTGGTAGAATAGGGCTGTTTTCCCCATGGCTGGTGGCAGCTCCCCACTCAGGACACTGCTGTTGTCACTTCCATGACCACTGCTACAGCGGTGAGGCTTCCGCGGAGGGGTGATTTTGCTGTAGGGTGAAGGCAGCATATGAACAGCTGGTTTCTCATCTCCATGAAGGCCACCTCGCTCATCTGTGTCCGAGTTTCCACGCATTTGTAAACCTCTGGCACTTGTGCTCCCTTGGAGCAGTTCGGAAATCCGTCCATTGACAGCTCTGAGGGGCAGTTTTGAAGCAAGACCAGAGCCTCTGTTTCTGCTAAGGGACTGGGTTGACCAGGACATGTTCTTCCCACTGGGAGGCAAACTTGAACTCTGCCCCACAGACTGAGGCAGAGACTTGGTAGAAAAGCTTAATGTTTTGGTGGTGGAAGCAGACAAGCTTCGCGCTTTGGGACTTGCCAAAAGGAGTTTGCTAACTGCGGATATCTTCGATTGGCTGGCCTTTGGTGAGGCACCCGCAGACTGGGATATGCCTGAATTTGTCGGTGAGGACACCGCACTGCGGCTGAGGCTCCTCCCAGCCCTAGGCATGGTGGTATCTTTTCCAGGGCTCATTTTGGAGCTTACTGAAGATAGGCTTTCTGCCCTTTCCAATGACAAACACTCATAGTGGCTCACTGTGGACCTGCCCAGGGAATTGGTCCTGCTGGCTAGCTGTTCAAGTTTGGCACTAAATAACTTGCTGCTACTATTGTTACTGGTGTCAATGCTGGAGCCCTTCTGCTTCCCATTCAGCTCATCAGGCAAGCTGGCTGGAAAAGACACCGGTTGGTTGGATGGACTGCTCGTGCTGCTGCTACAAGCGCTATGCTGAGGGCTGGCCCTGTTCTTCTGATCCAGGCTTGATTTTCTCACAGGAGGCAGCGGAGGAGTTCCTTTGGGGCGAGCGAGAACGCAGTGCTTGGGAGAAGCGATTCTTCTTTCTAGGGAAGCCTTACAAGACTGGGAAAGAGAAGGAGAACTCATTCCATTGTTCTCAGCAGCACAGTGATATAGGACAGCATCAATTTCCTCCTGCTTGCTGACCTTCTGGAGCACCCTAGGGGGACTGCCATTCTTCAAAGCATCCAGGGAATGAACAGGGCTCTGGGTTGCAGAACTTGGAAGTGCCATCTCACACCCATCCACAATCCTCTTCAGCGGATCAGAACCTGGGGAGCTAGAGGTCTCCCCACTGCTGCTACTAAACCTGTCAGCTGAGTTCTGTTTCTTGTTCTGCTCAGGCTTGGCTGGACCAATTGCAGTTTCCAGCCTTGGCCCATCGCTGGCCCCAGAGCGTTCTTTTTTCACATCATCTTCCCTCTTTAGCCAAGGGTCTTCAAATTTAATATCCTTCCTAACAATAGACTCTTTCTCCTCATGGGGTTGAGCAACTTTAGCAGCTGAAGTTACTGCAGATGTGGCCTCATCAGTCTCTTGTGCCTTAAAAGGACTAACAGCAATACATGGATAAACAGTAATGTTGGTCTTCATTGGGATGTAGCCTTCACAACCGCTTAGGCTTGCTGTGTTTGAGATTGTGACAGTGGTTTTCCCCAGGGCTGATATTTTGCAACCCTTGAGGGGTGGGACTTTACTGAAAGTTTCCTCCCCCATTTCTGACAGTATGAGCAAATTGTCAGTCACTGGATTTTGCTGGTCATTTACACAAATCATGCTAGTATTCTGTATGGCACCTGCAAACTCAGAAATAGGGGGCTCTGCCATAGCCTCACCATGCCCGTAGCATGCCTGGGCTATGAAACTGTGGCATGATTGTTCACCATCACTCCCTGTACTCATTTCACTCAGCCACGAGCTAATGGATGAGCGTCTGCTGCTGGCATCCCGGGCTTTGTCATCCAATCCTAATTTTGGAAGCGGCACAAATTGTGTGATGCTGACCTCAGAAACAGGAGCTGCATTGGAGTAACACTCGAGGTCTTCACTAATGCTACTGATAATACTAACTGGCCTAGACCCAGAGGCCAAAGCCTGCACAGAACAGTCACTGTTAAAGCTGATGATGCTGGTCGGGCGTCCATTCTCAAGGACCCCACTAATAGTTAGTTCTTCAACCAGGGTGAACACCAGCTCATCCTCTCCATTCAGCTCTAACGGTTGCTGCACAGTGACCATGGTGGTACTCAGAATCTCCTTCTTTGATTCTGGTGAAATATTATGTTCCTGCTCTTCATCGAGAATAGTCTCTCCAAAATCCCCACTGCTAGAGGATACTGACTTTTTCAAGATCTGAGGACTCATTCCCACTGGAGGGGTCCGGATCTCTGGCTGCAGCAAAGATTCGCTAGACACCATTCCAGAGTCCTTGCTCAGGGGTGATGGTGCAGGGCTGGGCAATACCCCTTTCTGGGTGTAAACCTTGCATCTCTGGGAAGGAGAAGTTGGTGGCTTGTACTCTGATGTTTTGGAGAGGCTCGCAATGCCAAGCCGCGGTGAACCCATTGGCCTAGGCTTGCCTTCTACAAAGCCACAGGTATTGAGGCTCTCTCTGCTGCTCTGCAGACTTGCGCTATGGGCTAACTGGGAAGAGCTAAGCTGATTACTAGAGCTGCCAGTTACACTCCTAGGAGAAGGAGGAGTTGAAACGTTAGTGAGAGCTCCAGAAGGAACAGGGGAGTGATTTCTCTGAATTTTGCTGGTTGTTGCATTTATATTTTCCCTGACTTCCTTCTCAGGTTGCTGACAGTCGGCGGTGGCATCTTCCTTATCTGATGCTGATAAATGACTGAGACCTGCCACTTGGCTTGGCATAGGACACTTAGACATGTGATCTGCGCTAAACTGAACAGGCAGCTCTTCAAATGGAAATTTGTTGCTCTCCTCACTGCCATCAATACAGTCCAACCTCTCCTGAAGCTCAGCAAAGGTGTTGCACTTCAGGCAGTCTCTTTCAGATGTGCTGGAGTCGGTCTCACTCACTTCCTCCAGTTTGCCCTCAGTTTTGGTCTTCTGCAGAGCAGGAACTATAGGGACAAAATCAGGGGGGCCTTCATTATCTGTCAGTTCCTTATCAGAGAGGGCTGTGCCATTGGGGCCAACATAAATCACTGTGTCACAGGACTGTTCGCTGCTGGAAGAATAATCAGGATCACTTGATAGGTGCAGAATAGGGAAGTCTGGGTCAACTACATTTCTAGAATGGAAGGGTCTCAACTGGGTTGGCCTCCGCATTCTTCCTTCTTCACAGGAGCTTTCACCTCCAGAAGAACTTGATGTGTACTGTGATTGGAGAGCAAATGAAATGTCAGAACCACAAACAGCTTCCATAAAACACACATCTAGCAGAATCCCAACTATAGATGCAGCTGAATCCTAAAATGACTGAACAATGCATGGTGTTGCATAAATGCATGACATATAAAACACTAACGTGCTCGGTAAAGAATTGTTATGAACTTTGGGAGGAAGGGAGTTAAATCCAACAACAAGAAGAAGAACGTATAGTTATATTGTACCTTTCATTTAATTATCTCAGAGTACTTAAAGTTTGGTAAGTTTTATTAGCGCCATTTTGGAAACCAATGCACACAAAGATTAAGGGTGTTGCCCACAGTATTATCATGAACACATTGAAATAGACCCAACTCTAACCACTAGATCATGCTGCCTTCCAATGAATGCACTGAATGAATGCATTAAGACCCTTCACTGAATCCAGTCTTGACCAAAGGAACTAGATAGCTTTCTAAGGACTTAATCAATAAGACTTTGCTGTAAAAGGAGTTCAACCTCACTGGTCAAATAATGCACAAAAGACAAAGAAAATCCAATTTTGATCACAACACAGACTTGGTGTGTGGTGTGCACCTCTTTCTGTGGCTAGCTTGTTGTGACATGGTATACATGGAGTCCATTTGATGGTCTCTGCTCAGATTTATCATTAATCCATGTCATCATTTTAAATCATGATCACAAAACTCACCTGTTATAACAAGTTAACAGTCCAGATTATATAAGGAGATAGGATTCTGGAAGCATGAAAATGGATATACCTCACTCCCTATTAGTCCATTGCTTGGAAAAAATCTACCACATGTATGCTGAAATAACAGGACTATGTGTGCGTCTATGCAGAGATGGAGATTTTGCCTTGTATTATATTGCCCTTGCTGTCTTATGGCAAAAATAGGGAACCTTTTTCTTCATTAATCTTAATTTCCTTTAATTCTAAAAAAGTAACATTCATTAAAGTTATAAGTGTAAATAAAACAATAATTGACAAAAGCACATTACCAGCTATATTTGCTCTACTAAATGACAGACTTGGAGTTAGGCTTAGAAAGCTATTATAATAGATGTGCTTGAACTCTCCTCTGCATCTTAGGTTGAAGCTTTCTCTCCCTTACTCTCTGCTATAAACTCTAAACCACACAGCTAACATAAAATACACGTAACCCATACACTCAGGAATCATGAATACTGATTTTGTTATATGTTTCAGGCCTCTCCATCTCACTAAGGGCTCTGTAGGGTCCTTGTTTCCCACTACAAGGAGACAAGGAGTTACATATCTCCTTACCTTAGTTTTCTTTTTCTTCATCCTCAGGACCCGGGATGCAACCTGGATGGTGGACAGTGTTTCAGCGTAATTCCCTGCCGCTGCCGAAATGTGAGCTATCATAGTGGTACGGCAGTTCATGTTCCCCAGGGACTCCCGGAGCAACATGGTGAGCTTGCTGTCTCTGCAAAATAAAATGAATTAAGGCTACATTAGTGAGCTGTGTTTCACTTTTGACTGTTGTGATTTGACCAGATCTCAGCAAGATTGTTTTTTCTCTTTTTAATGGAACAGCAGTTAGTACTGTTCTCCGGGTTTGTGCTGTTTTACATCCGCAGCTCAGCAAGCTGAAAAACCCTTAGGCTAAAATTAGAACTTTTTTTTCTTTTTTTGATTTCTCTTCCCTATCTTCTTTGCTGTCCGATTCCCCCAGCACTGTTACCACAGCTAAGACAGAGGGGAGAATGAAGGACCTATGCCCATAATACTTGTTCAAGACTAGTTCTCAGAAAGCACTGTAGTATACAGTATAAAAAGAAACTTATGTCAAAGGATGATAGACAGACAGAGCTCCAATTCTTCTCCCACCCACAAGGGTAACAGATCCCAAAGCCAGAAAAGATCATTGTGATCGTCTAGTCCAGTGTTTCCCAAACTTGGGACGCCGCTTGTGTAGGGAAAGCCCCTGGCGGGCCAGGCCGGTTTGTTTACCTGCCGCGTCTGCAGGTTGGGCCGATCGCGGCTCCCACTGGCCGCGGTTCGCTGCTCCAGGCCAATGGGAGCTGCTGTATAACACAAGACACAGAATTTCCCAAAAATAATTTCTACAGCATCAGCTTTAAAACAACATCCAATCTGATTTAAAAGTAACTCCAGGAATTACAGTAGGGTAAAAACGGTTGGAAATCAGAGAAAGATCAGGCTGCAAGAGTTTGAATCATTGTTCATTTAGTTTAGATCTTTGCCTTGACAGAGGCTGGACTCAGGTTGTGCCATCTTCTGTTCTTGCCATTCATGCCCTCTCTCTGAATAGGCCAGGTTTTGAAATCCTGACATTTTATCCCTCAGGCCTGTGATTATAATGAGGACAGGAAATGGCATACATGACAACTACTTTAACAAGACAATGTTACAAACATAACCCCCTTAGTGTTACCAGTTTAATATTGTGGGAAGTGATGGGTTACCAGTATAAAAGGCGTGGTCTCAAATACGTTCTGCCTCAGTCAATAATTAATGTGACGTTCCTTGAATAAAATAGTCCCCACATGCTTAATGACAACAATTACATCTCCTCCTCCTCAAACCTTTCATCCTTCCATATACCCACTCTTCAGCCCAACACCACTCAACCTACTAGGCTTGACTCTCCCCAGGAGCTCACTGAGGTTCCTCTGGGTGACTGGCCTATCTGTACCCCACAGCAGCAGCTGTGCTGGCAGACAGATGGGCCTTCAGGCTCTGCTGGTGGCAGCAAGTCGCCCTGCTGCCTACGGCTGTGGGAAGCAGATCCCCTATGGAAGTGGGCTGCGTGATCAGTTGGGAAATGGATCCTCTTTGGGTCTTGAAGTGGGCAGGTCTCTCCCAATTGCTGGGAGTCTCCTCCAGCTGGTGTGTGGGAGCCAGTTTCCTAAGCTGGGAAGTCAGCTGCACCAGCGAGTCTCCCATGGCTAATGCCTGGGGTAGAATACAGGGCATCAGTAGCTTGACCCTGTCTCCTGTCTTTCTCTTTCTTGTGCATGGCTGAAGCAGCTAGCAGGGTGTGGGGATGGCTTGTAGGGATCTTGCAGTGTGTCCTTCATTCATGCTACAGAGGCACTGTTGGGGAAAACAAGCTGTTATGGTCACAATATAGTGGGCACACACAAGGGGCTCAAAAACTGATGCCAAGCAGAGCCAGTTTCAGCATTTTTTTTGGAGGGCTGAGAAAGAATTCTTTGCTGCTTCCCTTATGGATGTAACCACCCAGATATAACACGATCACACCATCATGCACACGGCTACCTAAGGATTTTGGGGAGGGTTGGTGAGATGATTCTTTGAGATACAAACCAAACCTACACGATGCAGAACTAGCTCTATGCCTTTCAAACTTAGCTTTCAGTTTACATGTTTCCTGGCTATCCTCACAAGTTAAAGGGCCAGACACTTACAATACTTTTTTTAAAAAGAAAGTTTTGAGTCTCCTTCATGAGGGACTCCACAGCTATCTCTGTTGAGAAGAGGCTCACATGAAACCTTAAGATACACCCCAGCTCATCAGTGATTATACCCCGAGAGGCTGTACCAACACTAAGAGCAAGCAGGCCATCTCCTTAGGACTCGCGGTCACTCTTGTCCCAGGTTTTTAATGAATCCCAGTTTGCTTTCACAACTCTCAACTCCTGCCTTCAGAACCATCCAGGTGGCTTCATCAAGACCATAAAAGGACTTACTGTATCTTTCCTTTTGGAATAAACATGGCCCTGACATGTGATGATAAACAAGCAGGGAAAAAAGCTGAGGTGACTCCAAGGAAATTCTTCTCTACTCCTGCCTATACAAGGATATCCTGAGTTACTCAAGGGATAGACGGATTCCTGCCAAACACGCTTCTCATCTGTGAGGAAGCAAACTAGCTAGATGTTAAATTATATATATAAAGCTTAAGAGCTTTTTTCCCCCATAAATTCTATTCATAAAGGTTTGTTTGTAAATTTCTATATTCAGTAAATGTCTTTTCTTGGTGCAGGATTGGCACTAGTTACTTATCATTAATTTACATGATGGCTGGAGAAACGGCCTACAGCACGGATAGAGCAGCGCAATCTGACCTGACGCATCTCAACAACGCACACAGAAGTGGTAAAAATCTAAAAAGATGCACTTTTCTAAAAATGTTAGGGGAGGAAAAAAATACTAAACTAAATCTAGAGAGGGGCCCAAATGAAAACCCTGGATCTGACTGTGATACACTGGTTCAAATGGCTGAAAGCGGAGACTGTAACAGCCAGCTATTTATTCACTACAAAAGGAGTTGTTCCTTTAGCTCAAGTGGTAGGAGCTTGTACTTTCCAAGCCTTTCCTTTGACTTCAGTGGGCTTTAGATCAGATCCTTGTTGATGACTGGTGCTACCTGTAGTATGTAGCCACACATCTGTTAAACACTCACAAAGGTTGGGGAATTTTGCATGCAGAACCAAACTTTGAGGATTGAGCCGATAGCTGGACATTAAAAGCTCTGTAGGTCTCTTCTGGATTGGTTAAGCAGACAACAGTTTGGATGACTACCTGAATATCTTTGTTCTAGAAATAAGAGTAGAAAGCTCATAAATTATGCCTCTTGTGAGATTTTTACTATTTTTTTGGTCTCAGCTGGGTCAGAGATACCAAAAGAACACTCTCTCTCGGTACTTCTGCTTCCTGACACACTCAAGACTATAAGGTGGCTTTGAGATGTAAACAGATGTCCGTAAGGATTAGACACAGACAATCTCACTCATTTCACTTTGACCTAAGTCAGCTTTGAACCCACAGATCCAGAGATAAAAGGCTGTTTTATCAGTTTAGTGCACCCTCTTTCCATCAAGGAATAATTAAGATGTCAAATTCTGTACATCAGGAACTGCCATGCCAAAGCAGAGTTACATGGAAATTATTAACATCGGCACAGAAATCAATAAAAAGCCTTTCATTTGCTCATGCTTCCATCAAAGCAAAACATGCAATGACGGGGGGGAGAGCAACATAATACATTCTAACCATTTAGGTCTCCTGACAATACACAATCCACAGAGTCATCATCAGCAAACTGTGCTATGGCTCTCCTAGAGATTTATATGTAATGAATATAGGGTACCCTGCATCACCTGCGATACACCAAAATAAATACTTGCAGCAGGAAGAGTGAAGGTGTAGACCAAATTCCTGTGACATAATTCAGCTGGTTCCTTGACATAAATCAAACTAAAAGGGGAATTTCATTAAGATTATTCTGAAATAACAGCTGCAAAAATCCAGCCATTGCCTGATTTCTAGCTATAAAGCTCACCCATTCAGTATCAACTGGCTTTATCTTGGCTATCAGCTCCACTTTCCTCTGAGATACAATACACAGCCTCCTGCTGCCTGCAAAAGGGATCCCAACAAGAGAATGAACATATTTGCTAATCATATGTTTTGCAAACATTTTGCATACTATCATGAGACACGTTCCCCCATTCATGGTTTGCTAATCTCCTACAATAGGACATGCTCAGATTTGAAGAAAAGAAAAAGATCAAAGGGAAGATGCCATCACATAGGTGTTGCTTAGTAGCAGATTATATGTATTTTTACTCTCCTTTTCTTCAGGCCGTAAAATTACTAGTAAAATATTTTTATATGGGTCTCAGTATATTCTGAAATATGCCTGATGGATTGTCCAAGACATGGAGTAAATGCTTTGTTCTTCTGAACGCTGACATGGCATTTATGTCAGAAAAAAGAAAGACTGTGAATCATTTCATTAGGGGAGCTGAGCTGATATTTGCAACAGCTAAATCCCTTTGCTTGTGGGGCGGTGGATTTTACAAAAAGGAGGTCTGGACTAAGCGTCTTTTATGAAGATGAGACCATTACAGATTCTCATGTTGTCCCGACTATGTAAACTAAAGTAACGTGTGGGAAATATTAAATGAAGCAACCTCAAGGGCTGCTGCTTCTGAGGACATGTTGTTGCTTTTATTGAGCAGAGGCTGATCTGAACAATGTTCACAGCTCTTCTCATTAGACGGGGGTGCAGTTCAGCCTTCCTTGGAAGATTTCAAGGAATGCAGAGGGTTCCTTTTTATTATCTCCCCAGAGGAACACAATGGCATGGATGATGGATAGGATTCCCCCTCCCCAATCCATTTTTTTTAACCACTGTCTTAATTTTTAAAATTTATTTCTGTCATGTCCATTAACTTTTTTATGTTTTAGGAAATTTACCATAAACCAATTTGAAGCACACACTGCATCACAACGCATGCTCTATTGGAGAGAACAAAGGACAGGAAACAGACCTCCCCCTTTCAGGCCTCAGAGCAGTAATATCATCACAAATATGATTGATACATCCTGCACAGTTAAACACAAAAACAGAGAACCGCCACTATGGAGAAAGCCAGGGAAAGGATCAACAAGGGCAAGAAAACACTGTGTCATTCCCCTCTTGGAATTTCTGGTAAATCATTCCTTCAGGGGTTAGGATCTGGAGGAACCACAGCGAGAAGAGGAGAGACCGTAACACCCTGTGCATCTTCAGGATCTATATAGAAGCACCCCCAAGATTTGGGGAGTTAAGAGCTGTCCATGTGGATGGCTCCTATCTCCATACTGCTCCAATATTCCACTTCATTTCCCCTTGAGCAGCACAGTTCTTCTTGCAGGAGCCATGCTGCCCATGTTCTAGATCCCATGTGGCTGCCAGTAGCAGCTGCTGTGGAAACCCAGAGGGAGTCAATACAGCTCTAAACTGTATGAACTCCATTGCAGATTGCCACACAGAAATGTGGGAGTACAGCAGGGGCCGTGCTGCAGAGAGCAAACCATTCCCTTTTCATCCCTTTTCAAACACACAATGCACGATACCAATGGAAATTGGAATAGGCCTAAATGACTGTTCTATTATTTGCTCAACAGGAAACAAGGATCTAGGCTACTGTTGATTGGAACCCAGAATCCCCATTCTGTAGGATTTTTTTTTTAAGTTCAAAATTTTCTTGACACTGGAGCAAAAACTCGCAATTTCAAAATTTTCTGCGGAATGGGAGGCGTCCAACACTTTCGTTTCAAAAGATGGTAACAACATTCCATTTTGACCTTTGCAAAAAAGAAACTGATGAGGCTCCCAGAGCTGCTGGGAGGCCTCTCCCCTGCAGTCGCTGCTCCCTGAGGGCTCTGCCAGCCCCAGTGGTGGGTCCCCCTGCCTGGGCGGTTCTTACCAGCTGTGCGAGCAGTCAAAGGGGGCTGGGAGCTGAGGAGCAGCCGCAACCCTGGGCACCAGCAACAGCAGTAGGAGATGGGGCAATGCTGTGGCTACCCACTCCATAACAGCAGCCAGAGCAGCAGCGTCCCTGCACTGCCCGTCTCCAGCTTCTGACTTCCAACCTGGCCACTTGAGCTAATGGAGTAACTGACAGCAAATGTAGGTTTTCATCCTCTGTGTGGACCAGCACTAAAGGCGGATGAGACTCACTCATTGCCAGTGAGTTTAACAGATATTTGCTGACAGCAGCGGAGCGGAGAGACTCAGGAATCTCGGGTTCCATTCCAGGCTCTGGAGTGGAGTGTTCTCTGGTCGGCACAGACCCTTTGGACAATGTTCTCCCCGCAAAGCCTGACCGTTCTGCCCTTGTTCCCTCCAACATGTCTGTGGTCTAGTCTTGTCTCTTTCCGCCCCCAACTCTGGCTCCTCGTCCTATTCACAGTTTCCTCTCCTAGAAAGTCAGTCTCCCTCTTAGGGGTTCCCCATCCGAGTCCTAATCTTTTCCCCCATCCCGGCTTCCAATCTCAGTCTCCCTCTGTGCGCCTCATCCCAGACTCCATTCCAAGCTCCCTGTTCCAGTCTCCTTACCTGGCCAGTCCCAGTTTCCCTCGCACTGGCTTGCAGTCCCAGTCTCCTAACCCAACCACTCCTCACGTCCCTCACTTAGTTCCTCATCCTACCTCAGGCTCCCTCTCCGCCCCAGGTTCCCAGTCTCCCTGCCCAATCTCTCACCTAGTTCCAGTCCCAGTTTCCTTCACCAGGACCCTTGTTCTAACCTACTCCCTTCACCCACACCCACGTCCAGCTCTTGTCCCCTCTACATTTGAATCAGGCAGCTTCCTCTTCCTTGTGGCCTGGGCCCACCAGGGCAGAATTGAGAGCACAAAAGAGTTTCCCTGCTCTAAGTTTCAAGTGTCCGGTGCCACAGTGGCCCACAGCTTTCCAATGGCTTCAACGGGCCTTGGATCTAGCCCTTTGCTGATTTATTTTTTGTAGTGTAATTCCAGTAGGTAATAATTTTATAAACATCCCAGCTGCTGATACCATGAGGGAAACAGGCTCTCTCATCTCCCTGGATCCTTCCCCCTCACAAAGCTTGGCATGACTGGGCTTCTGCACAGAGACAGCCAAAGACAAACTAGAAGGGTGATGGCAGGTCAGGCATGAGACATCCTGGCAGACCTGAGAGGGCATAGCTTGTATAATGTCTGTACTTGTCTTGCTCTAGCTAGTGATGTAAGTACTTCACTTTTATAAAAACTAATGTTAGCCAAAGTATTCAAAATTTAATACAAAGAAGAAAGGGAAGTGAGGATTGCTTTTGTTAGGGGAAGTAATGTTGAATCCATCAGCAGAATGTGAAGTAGTCAGGGCTGGGTATTACATACAACATACTCGGGAAATTCATAGAAATTTTCATGACCATATTTCATTCACTTGGTGGAGAAAGGAAACTCCTGTCCTCCAGATGTAAGAGAAATATTATAAGAAATAGATTCAGTTTTTTCCTGGGGGACTATTTTAGCCAGTCCTATTATGTGCTTGTCCCTGCATTTTAACCTTATTAAAACAAACATTTTCTTTCTCCTTCTCCCATGCATACCACCCCACTTCTTTGAGAACTCTGACCAGTGACAAGAATGTTAGCATCAGTGGAAGAAAAAGTAAGGCGCCATAGAAAACATTATATGTTATTTAAGCAACATGACATGTCCGAGCGTGTGGAACTACTCTTAATCACACACCTTGGTGTCTAGCTAGGCACCAGGCCAAATGGAGAATGTTGTCAACCATCTAAGTGTGTTATTGTTACCTAATAAGCTAATATATGCCCTCAAGTAGTTTGTAATGTAATTATTTATATAGGGTTTATAACATTCAAAAAGTTAGTAAATATCAAAGCTCTGTTTGCACATGAAATTTAACTCTGCTCCCTTGTGCATATACATGGCTTTATTAGTAATAGTAAACATTTATATTATGGTAGTTCCAAAAGGCCCCAGTTGGTTTCGGGTCATTACATAGGTAAGAGAGAATCCCTGCCCTGCAAGGCGTGCTGTCCAAAAAACACAAAACAGGTGAAGGTATAGAATCGGCATGTAACTTTCAAGCCAACAAACATGGTACAGCTTTGTTAGCTCCATGTTTGGTTTTCTGTTCATTTTTATTACATTGGGGTAGAGGCAGAGTGGGGAGGGGTGGGAATGGGCAAATTAGCAAAAAAATAGGAAAGGTAAGGGCAGGGGAAGAGGGAAAAGGCTTTTTTTTTTTTTTTTAGCCATGATCAGTGTGCAGGGCTTTTTAGGCATCTAAGGCAAGATAAGGAGGGATTTGAAGTAAGATAAGGTAGTAGCTTTATTGTTTATATCAGGGAATTCTTCCTATGATTAATGGCAATATAGGAGAAAGAGGGGACGAGTTTCAGTAAGAAACTGATTGGTGGGCCTTTGAGGAGGAACTCTGGCAAAGTGAAAGTAGCCATTTACAACATCATAAGTTACTCTTTATCGGCTAGGTAGAGTGGGGCTAAGTTGTGAAGATAAGACACGTGTGTTTGATGCTCAGGAGAATGGAGATCCAGTGGAGAGACTCAAGGGTGGGGGTGTTGAAGAGGACAGAGTGACTAGCTAGGAAAATAATCTGAGAAGCATTTGGAATGGATTGGAGAGAAACAGGATTGCAGTGGTCATGGCAGAAATGGGGAGGCTGCAGTAAATCAAATCATAAAATGACAAGGGCTTGAATGAGAATTACACTGCTATAATCGTCTTTTACATTTCCTGGCTTTTTAAGAGTTTAACTTCAATTTTAATATTGTAACATTTTGTGTGAGTGTGTGTGTGTGTACGTACAATGATCATTTCTTTTTCCCCATTAAAGACAAAAATAGTAAATGTCACAAGGACAGAGCCCCAAAAGTTCAAAGAAAAGCTTCTTTTTTTCCCATTAAACTTAACTAACCTCTGATCACAGAAGTGCTTATTCAAGAGCTATAACTTTTGTATAATGGTCTGACTCTTCCCAAGCTGAAGAGACTTCAAAAGGCTATGGAAAGAGCCAGAAGGGCTGAACTGTAAACTGACAGTAACACACACGCTATTCCGGCTTTAGGCTCTTCTGGGATTCTGTTGTATAATCAAATTAATTTAAACCTACAGTAACTCCTCACTTAACGTCCTCCTGCTTAACGTTGTTTCAAAGTTACATCTCTGCTCAATTAGGGAACATGCTCATTTAAAGTTGTGCAATGCTCCCTTATAACGTCGTTTGGCTGCCTGCTCAGTCCACTGCTTGTAAGATTCTGTGGAAGAGCAGCGACTTTACAAGGGAGCATTGTCCAAGTTCCTCTTCTCCGCCTCCACCCTCCCAGCGCTTCCCCCACCACCAAACAGCTGTTTGACAGCACTTAGGATTTTCTGGGAGGGAGGGGGAGGAGCAGGGAAGCACCCCGTCTCCGCTTCTCCCCCACCCTCCCAGAAAGTCCTAAGCGCGAAGCGCTGGGAGGGAGGCATGGGCGGCGAGTCCTATGATCCCATGGTGCCTGGGCACCAGGAATATTCCTGGCCTGGACCCAGCTCCAGCAATGTTTGGGGCCAGGTCTCTCCTTCGCCCCCCCCACGTCCCCCAGGACATTTAAAACAGCCTGGGGCCCCCACTCACCACGGGCAGTGCAGCGCAGCTGAGCAGCTTTCTCCCTGCTCGCTCCACGTGGCTGCTGGCCCCTCCCTGCAGCCCCTGGCTGGGGTGGGTCTGTGTCCAGCCCCAAGTGCCCCTGCAACCAATGGGAAGCTGTGGGGGCAGTGCCTGGAGGTACTCCCGGCCTGCCCTGCCTAGGATCCCAGAGCCTGCACCCAAACTCCCTCCCAGAGCCTAACCCCATCCCTCCGCACTCCCTCCCAGAGCCTGCACCCCTCACCCCCTCCTTCGCCCTCAGAGCCTGCACCCAGCACCCAAACTCCATCCCAGAGCTGGCACCCCAGATCCCTTTCCCCACCCAAACTCTCTCCCAGAGCCTTAGGCAGGTGGGGAGTAGAGTTTGGGGGGTCAGAATTAGGGGGGCAGGTTCTGGGCATCACCAAAATTTCTACAAACCTGCCACCCCTGGAGGGAGGGGGAGGAGTGGGGAAGTGCTGCGTCTCCACTCTTCCCCCTCCTTACCAGAAAGTCCTAAGCGCCGCTAAGCAGCTGTTTGGCGTCACTTAGGACTTTCTGGGAGGGAGGGGCAGGAGCGGGGATGCGGCTGCTCCGGAGAGGAGGTGGAGTGGTGGTGGGAAGAGTTGGGCCTGGAGTGGAGCGGTTACAGGAAGAGGTGGGCCTGGGGCATCCCCCAGCAAAGTCGGTGCCTGTTCTTCTCCGGGGAAGCTGCTGCTGCAAAGGTGCTTCCTAGTGTCCTTGCCTGCAGCGGGCTGTGCCTGTGTGAGGTAAGCCGGGGCACTTCCCAACCACAGTACAGTACTGTACAGTATATGATGCCTTTTGTCTGCCACCCAAAAAATTTCCTTGAAACCTAACCCCCTACATTTACGTTAAATCTTATGGGAAAATTAGATTTGTTTAATATTGTTTCACTTAAAGTTGCATTTTTCAGGAACATAACTAAACGTTAAGTGAGAGTTACTGTACATATAGTGGAAACCCTCTCACAGTGAAGCCATTATTATCATAGAACACTTCTTCTGTAAGTTACACATTAAAGGCTTAATTTTTCCTGATATTCTCAGCCCGATTCTGAGCAGCACACTGTTGCACCAGCCCTGGAGAAGCTCCAGGAGGGATGGCCCCTCCTCCACTTCCCTCTTTCTCGACTCTTTGTGGTGCGTTCTACCTTGCGGGTGAAACTATCATGACTAGCCCCTACACAACTGGTCCAATGGCCATTTTGAATGTGGAGAGAATGATCCACTCTGTGGCTGGCAGCGAGGGCTAATTCAGCTACAGAATATAGCCAGGACCAGGCAGCTTCTGCAGCCATAGCATTTGATAATGGAAGACAGGCTGTACCTACAGTGAGGTCCAATGTACCCTACCACCCAAATATCTTTAAGATGAGATTTCCTATTGCAGACAGGGATGTGGCTAAGAAGTTACTGCTCCTGATGGATCTAACAGAAATTGAAATGCAAATCTGTGGCATCATGTTTCCCAGGCCCTTTGTAATAGTAAATATGCAAATTGGTCTGACATGTCATGGTTCCACATACTGTCAAATGTGGCCATCCTTGCACAGTTGTATAGTGTAGGTTCTTGACCAAATGCCAACCCAAACACACACCCCTCTACCCATATCTGAAACGGAGGGCTAAATCCTCTTACTCAGGTTACACTCAGACAAAGCTCCCATGGAGTGAGGATTCAGGACTGGGCCTACAGTCAGGAGCACAATTACTTAAATTCTTAGGTATGTTATTAATGACCCATGTAAACTCCTGAACTAGATTTGAAAAGCAGCAGCTCTCTGGCTGCTGGAAAACTGGCTTGTGTAGGCTTCATTTTCTTTAGCTGTGTACACTTTGGCTGGCCTGCCCTGTTGTTGAGTGTAGAGGAGCTGTGAGGAATAGGGCCATGGAGCCCAACACCTCTGGCGTGGCTAGCATCCACAGGGTGCTAGCAGGGATCTGTATCTGAACTGGGAAAATTGCAATGACTACAATGGTCCCTGTCCCCAGTGTGGTGGAGGAAATATCTGAGAAGATCCCTTGCATTCTCCACCCCATTTAG
This sequence comes from Mauremys reevesii, assembly GCF_016161935.1. NCBI lineage: Eukaryota > Metazoa > Chordata > Testudines > Geoemydidae > Mauremys > Mauremys reevesii. The sequence continues at coordinate 71,154,011 of NC_052625.1, forward strand.
GCAGCCATATAAAGGACAGGCACTATCTGGTCCTAAATGCTATACAATGCAGTCCTCCCCCGGGCCTATGAGTAGAGTTAACAAATGTAGTAATGTTGTTTTTAGGACACAGCGCGTTAACACATAAATACAGCACTCTTCTCTCCACCTATACATTAAGCCTAACTTCTTTGGTTTAAACAAGTGGAAGCATGTATACTTGGTTGCAGGTGGTGTTTGGGCAAGGACATATCAGTGCTGAAATAAAAGTGTATTGGCAAGACCATTTCACAGGAGAAAAAAAACTATACTAGTGAGGGATAATTGCCTCCTTTTTCACCTGAATAAACAGATTATGATTGTTATTATTAATTATTTGTATTAGCATAGAGTGTAGGAGCCCTAGTCATGGATCGGGACCACATTGTGCTAGGCACCGTATTAACACAGAACAAAAACATGGTCCCTCCCCTAAAGGGCTTACAATCTAAGTATAAGACAAGAGATAACTGATGGATAAAGACAGGGGGCGGATTAACGCGGGGGCTTTAGGGGCTGCAGTGAGATTTAGACATAGCTTGGATGTGAGGACACAGAGTGGTCTGAGTCAAAAATGATACCCAAGTAGGTATGGTGGTCTTTTCCACAGTGAAAGGAATTAGCACATAGGGCTGTGGGGGTGGGCAGATTAAAAGCTCTGTTTTAGCCAGGCAGAGTGTGAAATGATGGCTAGACATCCATAAGGAGATGTCACAGAGACAAGCTGAGAATTTAGTTTGGACAGGAGACAGGTCTAGAATAGAGGGGTAGATCTGAGAGTCCTCAGGACAGAGATGGTATTTGAATTTGCATTAACAGATGAGACTACTTGGAGATAAGATGTAGAGGGAGAAGAGAAGGGGACCACAGGCAGAATCTTGTGGAATCCCCACAGAAGCTGGAGGGCAGATGAAGAGGATTCACCAAGGACGGTCTGAAGAAGTGATTAGGAAGAGAACCAGGAGAGAGCAGAGTCATGGAAGCCAAGGGAGTACAAGATCTCATGGCTGAAGGTGACTGACGGATCCCGGAGGATGAAGATGGAGTACTGATTTTGAGTTTTAGCTAGGACGTCATTAGAGACTTTGCTGAGAGTAGTTTCAGTAGAGGGCTAGGTGTGGAAGACACTTTAGAAAGGGTCCAGAATAGAACTGGAGGGGTGGAATGCCAGACAGCAAATGTTAACAGCAAGTTCAATGAGCTTAGAGATGAAAAGGAGATGGGACAGTACTTGGAGAGATAAACTGGATGAATAGTATTTTTAAATGGGAGAGACTAAAGCATGCAACTTGCGTTGTGAGCAAAAAGAGCCAGAGCAGAGCAAGAGGTTAAGAAGAAGGGTAAAGGAGGGGAGGAAAGTGGGCATGAGGGAGAATAGGACATGGGATGAGATCACTGGGGCAAGTGAAGGGGTTAAAGAAGGAAAGCAGATGAGAAACATCTGTCTCTGTAACCACGGATAAGGAGGAGAGAGTTGTAAGTGATAAAGGGGGAACGAAAGGCAAGTTGAGGGGCGAGGTAAGGTCGTGTATTTTGTCAGCTCTCTCTTGGAAGGAATTGATGAGATCTTGTGCAGAGAGAAATGTGGGGGCAGAAGGAGGGGAGAATCTGAAGAGAGTCAAAGGTGGCAAAAAGGCAGCAGGGACTGAGGATGTTGGATTCAATTACACTGGGAAAATAGAGCTGTTAAGCTAGGAAGATGGCAGAACTAAAGGAGAGAATGAATTTGTAATGGAGGAAGTCAGCCTGCCATCACAGGATTTCTGCCAAAGCAGATGTTGGGGGTTGGCAGGGTAGACCTCATGATGGGGGGGGGGGAAGAGTCAAGGGTGGAGGAGAGTGAAGTATGTGCAGAATCAAGAACCACAGCACTGAAAGAAAAGGGAGAGAGGGCAGGGAGGAGGGCTGACAAGAAGTCATCAACACTGATGGATTGGAAGTCATGGAAAGGCTGAGAGTGATAGGGTGTGGGGGAGGGGGGTTGATGGATGCGGCTAAGAGAGACCAGGTGGTGGTCGGAGACAGAGAAACCATGTGTTGAAAGCTGACTACAGTATATGACAGGATCTCTTTCCCCTCCATATCCTAACTCCTCCCATCTACAGTTGAAATATTATTAAGAAAGCTATTAAAAAACAAAACCCAGAAATTCTTCTAGATAAACACAGAGACGCAGAACTCTTATGCTAAATGCGATTGTGCCTCTTTACAGATGTCAGTTCCCAATAAAATCTCCATTGAAAAAAGGAAGCTCAGTTAATCCAGTGAGCTAATTAGGCTTCCCAACCATATGTTGGAGAAAACTCCATAGGCAGCAAAAATGGTGATGGCAGATAAAAAAAAACTCAATCAGTAAATGCTTTCCTATAAGGTAGTGTTATTTTTATATATATACACACACACACACACACACACACACACGTTAACCCAATTCCAGATTTTAAATCACACAGAAGTCTTACAAAGTGACCTAACTTTGCACATGAAAATACAACATCTCATTCTCAAATGGCAAATAAAGTGTCCCCTGGCTAGCTGTCCCCCCCCTTTGAAAATGTCACTCCCCCACTTGGAAGCATTATGGCACCCAGGGGCGGCTCTAGGATTTTGGCCGCCCCAGGCACGCAGGGGGCGCGCTGCCAGTCCCGCGGCTCCGGGGGACCTCTTGCAGACGCGCCTGCGGAGGGTGCGCTGGGAGGGCGGCAGGCGGCTCTGGCGGACCGTCCGCAGTCATGCCTGTGGAAGGTCCGCTGGACCCGCCTGCCGCCCTGCCGGCAAAATGCCGCCCCAAGCGCGCACTTGGCGCGCTGGGGTCTGGAGCCAGCCCTGATGGCACCTGGCAAAGAGGCCCAATCTTCTGCTGTCTCTTCCCAGCCATCTGGCTGGCTCACATGATTAGCAGACCAGTTGCATCTCCTGCTGGAAGGCAGTGGAAGTAGTTTAAGAGTTTGCATTCCAACCCCCTCGAAGCAATTTTGTTCCTTTGGGCTGCGTAGGAGGAGCAAAGCAGGAATGCAGGTGACAAAATGGTTGGAGAAGGGCTGTGCAGCATACATGTGGCCTGTAAAGAGACTGGCATTAAAGAAAACCCAGCTAGTCAGAAAGAGGCAGGAAGAAACCTGCTCTGACAATCAACTCTAGAGACATTTAAAAAAACATTCTTCTCTCCTTCTTTCATCCATGAAGCATTTGCACCAGTTTCTGCAGTGACTAACACAGGAGAGCAGTGGCTGGACAACAGCAAAGCAATGACCAGTGAGAAACTGGGGAGAGAGAAAGTCCATTGACTTTCAGGGGAGTGCAGGGGTTGGAAGCCAGATTGAAGAAGGTCCAGGAGCCTGCAGCCAGCTTTGAAAAGGAATTTCTGTCCGACTCTGAAGAGCCCCATCCTGCAGAGGTGCTGAGCTCCCTCAGCTCCCACTGACTTCACAGAGGTTGCTCAGTTGTTTGCAGAATTGGGCCCTTACATGTAAGGCAGGATGGCCACAATTTTCAAACTTGGGAGCCTAAAGTGAAGCACCTAAACCAGACGTGGGCAAACTACAACCCACGGGCCACATCCGGCCCGCGGGACCATCCTGCCCGTCCCCTAAGGGCCTGGCCAGGGAGCCTAGTCTCCGGTCTCTCCCCTGCTGTCCGCAGCCATGCCACCACGCGGGCCACACTCTGGCCCGCTGCTCCCGCTGGGCAGCATGGGGAGCGCAGCTGTCTCTGGCCAGGTGTTGCGGCTGCGGGAAGCGGAGGGTCCTGGAGGGCAGTCAGGGAGGAGGGGGCAGTTGGATGGGGTGGCGGTTCTGGGGGGCAATAAGGGGATGGGGAACAGGGAGTGTTGGGAGTGGGAGTCCCAGGGGGCCTGTCAGGGGGTGGGGATGTGGATAGGGGTTGGGAGGGTAGTCAGAAGACAGGGAGCAGGGTGGGTTGGATAAGGAGGTGGGATCCCATGGGGCAGTTAGGGGTGGGGGTGCTGGGAGGTGTGGTCAGGGGACGAGGAGCAGAGGGCGGTTGGATCGGGGGTGGGAGTCCCGGGAGGGGGCGGTCAGGGGACCAGGAGCAGCGGGGGTTGTATGGGTTGGTGGTTCTGAGGGGGGCAGTCAGGGGGCTGGAAGTGGGAGGGGGTGGAAGCCAGGCTGTTCGGGGAGGCACATCCTTCCCTACCCGGCTCTCCATACAGTTGCACAACCCTGACCTAAACCCTCACTTAAGAACATCAATAAATTACCTACTTTTCTGATATTCTGAACAGCCCAGCTCCCACCAGCTAACAGCTACAACTGATCTCCAAAAAGAACAGGAGTACTTGTGGCACCTTAGAGACTAACAAATTTATTTGAGCATAAATTTGTTAGTCTTTAAGGTGCCACAAGTACTCCTGTTCTTTTTGCTGATACAGACTAACACGGCTGCTACTCTGAAAACTGATGTCCAGTGTCTTCATTCAGAGTCACTACATCCTGAAGCTCTGCCACCCCGTGAACATCCTTTAGAACAGGGGGCCTCAACCTTTTTCTTTCTGAGCCTCCCCCAACCACAACATGCCATAAAACCTCCATTCCCACCTGTGTCACAACTGTTTTTTCTGCATATAAAAGCCAGGGCCAGCATTAGGGGGTACCAAGCAGGGCAACTGCCATGGGCCCGACACCACAGAGGCCCCGGCAAAGCTACATTGTTCATGCTTCAGATTCCACCCCGGGTGGCAGGGCTCAGGGCCCCGGGCTTCAGCCCCATGCAGTGGGGTTCGGCTTTCTGCCCTGGGCCCCAGAGCGTTTAATGCTGGCCCTGGTTGGCAGCCCCCCTGAAACTTGCTTGCGGCCCTCCAGGGGGCCCCAGACCCAGGTTGAGAAACACTGATTTAGAAGGCAGGGCAGGACAGTGACTGCTTCTGAGCCCAACTTCAATGCCACTCGGTAAATTGGCGAGCGGTAGGTGCTTGATTGGAATGATCATAACTGCCGGGGCCTGTGAATACCCTCCAGGTCCCAGTCAATGTCCTGGAAAGGCTAGGTCAGCATTTACCTGCCTACAAAATGAATTAGAGCTGTGAGAATAATCAACTTTTCAGTTTGGTGGATGAACTGAGCAACTAAAAGGGGTTGACCCAAAATGAATTTTATTTTTCTTGCAAAATGAAAAAGTTAAAAGTGTGTTTCAGGTTGAACCAAATGTTTCTTTTAATTTTTGAGGTTTTTTAATCTTTTTAAAAATTAAATAAAACATTGAAATTCTGAAACAAAATGTCTTTCTGAAATGAATATTCAAAATATTTAGTGCAGAAATGCCAAAATTAACCATTTTGACATTTAAGAATTTTTTTTTATTTGACCAACACAATTAGCTGACATTAACCTAATTCACAATTTGGTTCGAGTGACTCGAATCTGCGTTTTTCAGCAAAAGAATGATTCACATGAAAAATCTCACCCAGCTCTAGTGTGAATACAGGTTTTTGGTGCGGAAGAAAAGGATCCTTACAAAGACACATCAATAAGGGTCGCAGGTAATGGTGTTTTGCCCTCCTCTGCTGGGGAGCATTACAGCTCACATGTACCCAGAGTGGAATTCCAGGGTTATTTCCTCAAGTGAAACTAACATCAAAAGTTCACGATTGTTTAATGAATATTCATGACCTTACAGGCAGATTTCATAATTACTTCATTCTGGTTAGACTCATTTGATCTCCAGTAGCAGCCAAAAGTAGTTTACTTTCCCCCATCAAGATACCAACAATTTTGCTGCATGGCCTTCCCAATTTCCTGCACTGGAGAGCAGCTCTAGTTATCCTAATTGCAATTCCAACGTGAATGGTACCTGAAAATAAATTGATTGCTGTTCAATTTCAGAAACCACTCACTTTGGATTTGCAACTAGAACAAATAGGTCAACTCTCCAGGAAACTAGGAAGGTCACTCCATAAAAATACTTAGCATTTTGACGAGAGAGAGTGTGCACACTAGCCCCTTAGTGTGTTCAATCCACAGCATTACAGCGAAAGACCGGAGAAAGCATAACCATTTATATGGAGCAAATTAAAGATTGACTTTAATAAATGTGCTATAAATCAGATAGTTGATTCCTATTATTCAATCATATCAATAGATAAGTAAAGTAAATCTGGGTATTTGTTACAAATTTAAAAAAACACAACATAAAATAGCGACAATAGTGAACTGCAAAAATAAGGCAAAATAAACTGCCATAGGCCAAGATTTACTGCTATGACTAATCATTCCCTTTGAGTCCCCATCCCACCATACCATTCCAAACCCCACCTCACACAACCCCAAAGATGCTGCTAAAAAATATTCAACCCACCTCCTCCCTAAATGTCCCCGAGGAGCTGGACTTTGTGTCATTTCAAAGTTTAACAAATCTGGGATCTGGTGGATAAATGGCTAAAGCAAGTTCCAAAGTTGGGGTCTTTATGATGGGTGGAAAAGGATCCAGCATCCCCATGTACCACTTGTGGACCAGTATAGTACATGCTGATGGGCCCAGTCTCACAGATTGTCCAGTCCTACCATCTGGGGCTTCACAGATTAAAAACATTACTTTGAACACCATTTTGAAGTCCAAAGTTAACCGATACAGATCTGGAAGCATCTAGAAGCTCTCACTGAAGTCAGTGGAAATTGTGGGTTCTCATCTCCTCTTGAAAATCAGGTCACATACCAAGATGCCTAAATATGGATTTAGTTGCCTAACTTCAGGCACCCAAGTTTGAAAATGTTGATCATATTCTTTTTAAAAATACAAAAGCTGAGATTCTCCTTCATATTTATAGTCTCCACAAATCAGAGGCGCCTACAGCTGCAGGTCTTGCCTCACAGAGCCCAAGGATGGATAAATCTGCAATAAATAGTCTGAGGGGTAAAACACATTCCTGGGGTAACCCCACTGATGTTACAAACCTGCAACCACACAAACATGGGCCTCCTTACTAGTACTGCAAGCAGCAGAGTCAATTGGGGTGGGGAGTTTTTAGGATGTGAACTTTGCAGGGATTGGATGGACAGCATAAATTCATTTCATACAGACAGGGAAGAGCCATCACCATTTGGCAATGATTTTCACTCACAAATGTTCTGAGCTGCACTCAGAATGGGCAGAAGGAAATGAAGTTTTCTAGTATTAAAATTGATAAAAATATCAATTCATTTTAGTGATGTTTGAAACTGACTTTCAACTTGCTTACATTTCCTGCACTGATATCTAAGGCACCAATCCAATTCCCAATGAAGACTACAGAAAGGCTTCCACAGACTTCAGTGTGAGGTTTATGCAAACTTAGCAGGATACATGACATAATGAATTAATAAATGTCTTTTGAGAATGAATAGGTGCCCTGTAATTGTATGTGGTGGTGAAGTTAACTATGGAATCACCAGGGAGAAGGTGACGCCAATTTTTTTAACTATACTATTGGGCCCAATTCTGCACTCACTGAAGTCAGGGGAACTTTTGCACCTTGTGTCAATGGAACTAGGATGAGTAAATGACCAGTTCTACTTTTTAAACTCACATTGAGTAGTACCTTACTCCTAGAGAAGTCCCACTGAAATCAACGGAATTGCTTCTAGAGTAAGGTGTTACTCATTGTGATTAGGGGGCTGGGGCACATGATTTATGAGGAGAGGCTGAGGGAACTGGGCTTATTTAGTCTGCAGAAGAGAAGAGTGAGGGGGGAATTTGATAGCAGATCAGCTGTTTTCAGTGGTGGCAGATGACAGAACAAGGAGCAATGGTCTCAAATTGCAGTGGGGGAGGTCTAGGTTGGATATTAGGAAAAAGTATTTCACTAGGAGGGTGATGAAGCACTGGAATGGGTTACCTAGGGAGGTGGTAGAATCTCCATCCTTAGAGGTTTTTAAGGCCCGGCTTGACAAAGCCCTGGCTGGGATGATTTGGTTGGGGTTGGATTAGATGACCTCCTGAGATCTCTTCCAACCCTAATCTTCTATGATTCTATGAGTAAGAGTGGCAGAATCAGGTCCTAAATGTGTAATGCTGATTTGTAATGGATATATACTTGCCATTTTAACCACTTGGAGAATTAGATTAGGCTGTATTAATTACATTTATCTTCATCTTTACAGCAATTTAGCATATTAATGTTGCACATGCGGTTTCCATGTTATCTGAAGTTTCACTCCCCCTATAAATGGATTCTTGTATCTATTTTGCCCACTACAATACCATTAATTAGACAAGCTCTGTATAGACTTCTGTATCTCTGAAGTGTCAGAGATCTCTTAATAGCTTGTGGCAGCAGGGAGAAGAAAATCTCTTAAACTTGCAGCAGAATAATTGTTACATAGTTTGCAATTTTACCTGCACTAACCATAGCATGCTATGAAGCCTGATAGACATCTACCATACTCGGAAATCATTCTCAAAGTCTGCAGCGTGTGTTAATATCTCCATGACATTGACCGCATCTCTACCAAATAGGCATTCAGAACAGATTTGAGATTGCAGGATAGTGACATAGCCACAAAAGTACTGGAATTATCTATGTAATTATTCTGATTTAAATAATAAAAAGATGGCTATACAAGCTTCTAGGTGCCCTAAACATAATTGGTAATAGAACAAAATCTTAGAAGTGTTAAACTGACAATTCCAAACAGGAACTGAGCTAATCATCTACAAAAAGCTCCTTTCAACTCCATCATCATCATTCTGGGATGCATGCCCTCAGCCCTCTCCAAAACTCCTCTCAGACTGGTGTCTTTGGCAGTGTGCCTGAAAGGTCACACCAAATATAGGCTATTTTGGATCCAGGGAAGGAGCCATTTCCAGAGTCCTCACATGGTTAAGGTCCACATCCAAAAAGAAAGGAAATGCAAAGTTGCAACCTCCTTGCCAGACACAGATATTAAAAAGCTGACTTGGTCACTGCAGTAATATGATTGTCGAAGAGCAGAGGAGATCTAAAACCACCCATAAGGTGAAAACCCTAATAACTAATGGTGGATATACTCCTTCAAGCCAAGGGACTGATATAATCTCCACCATCTCCTGCAGCTGCTTCCCCAAACCCACCATTGTCACCTCAATCAAGTCTGAAGTGAATTCAGCCAAACCATGTCCCCATCATAGCAACTAGACACCAGCTGAGGCACCGATCCAACTTGTTATATACTGCAAGGAATTGTTATACAATAATTCAAGCCACCTGAAGGGCCAATTTGCACTTTCATTTTTCTCTTTGTATTAAAAAGAATGTAAGAGGAAGCCAAATTTGAAAGATCTCTTCAAAATAACATTTTTCTGAAATTAAAAATGTGCTTCATTCTCCATCTGATGGAACCTTGTCCTAGAATCTTAATAGCAAAGAGAGATCTGAGATACCACAGTTATCTCCAGGTCAAAGCATAGCGTAACACTCTGGTATTTCACATATCACTGTGTGGTAACTGTATGCAAATGTTGACCAGTTAATGGCAGTCATGGTGCCAAGAGATTAATGTTATACGGGTTGATTCTTTTAACAGGCATACATCATAAGTACTAAGGCTAATATTTTGTTTACATTCTGGATAATCTGTGAGAAGTTAATGCTTTTTACATAAGGGAATAGACAAACTTGGAATTTTAGGAGGTTGGGGTCCAAGAACTCCATCTCACTTCTACTGAAGGCAATGGCACAGTTTTATCATTGATTTCAGCAGAGAACAGATGGAATCCCTGTGTGGTAGTTGCTAGTCTTTGGTATAGCATTGTCCAGGTTCCTTGCTCTGAAAAATCATATAACTGTAGGGACCTCGAGAGGTCATCTGGTATAGTCCCCTGCACTCATGTCAGGGCTAAGTACTATTTAGACCATCCCTGATAGGCATTTGTCTAACCTGCTCTTAAAAATCTCCAATGACAGAGATTCCACAATCTCCCTAGGCAATTTATTCCAGTGCTTAACTATCCTAATGTTCAACCTATACCGCCCTTGCTGCAATTTAAGCCCATTGCTTTTTGTCCAATCCTCAGAGGTTAATGAGAACAATTTTTCTCCCTCCCCTTGTAACAACCTTTTATGTATTTGAAAACTGTTTTGTCCCCTTTCCATCTTCTCGTCTCTAGACTAAACAAAACCAATTTTTTCAATCTTCCCTCGTAGGTCATGGTTTTTTTGACCTTTAATCATTTTTGTTGCTCTTCTCTGGACTTCCTCCAATTTGTCCACATCTTTCCTGAAATGTGGCACCAAGGACTGGACACAATACTGCAGCTGAGGCCTAATTAGTGTGGAGTAGAGTGAAAGAATTACTTCTCATGTCTTGCTTACAACACTTCTGTTATTACACCCCACAATGATGTTTGCTTTTTTTGCAACACTGTTACACTGTTCACTCATATTTAGTTTGTGATCCACTATGACCCCTAGATTCCTTTCTGCAGTACTTATTCCTAGGCAGTCATTTCCCATTTTGTGTGTGCAATTGATTGTTCCTTCCTAAATGGAGTACTTTGCATTTGTCCTTCTTAAATTTCATCCTATTTACTTCACACCATTTCTCTAGCTTGTCCTGATCATTTTGAATTTTAACCCTATCCTAGCTTGGTATCATCTGCAAACTTTATAAGTGTACTCTCTATGCCATTATCTAAACCACTGATGAAGATATTGAACAGAACCTGACCCAGAACTGATCCCCGCAGGACCTCACTCGATATGCCCTTCCAGCTTGACTGATAACCAACCTCTGGGAATGGTTTTCCAACCAGTTATGCGCCCACTTTATAGTAGCTCCATCTAGGTTGTATTTCCCTAGTTTGTTTGAGAAGATTATGCGAGACGGTATCAAAAGCCTTACTAAAGTCAAAATATACCACATCTACGGCTTCCCTCCATCCACAAGGCTTGTTACCCTGTCAAGGAGAGCTAGTAGGTTGGTTTGACACTATTTGTTCTTGACAAATCCATGCTGTTACTTATCACCTTATTGTCTTCTAGTTGTTTGCAAATTGCTTAATTATTTGTTCCGTTATCTTTCCTGGTACTGAAGTTAAACTGACTGGTTTGTACTTCCCTGGGTGGTCCTTATTTCTCTTTTTATAGATTGACACTATATTTGCTCTTTTCCAGTCTTCTGGAATCTCTCCCATCTTCCATGACTTTTTGAAGATAATCACTTCAGATATCTCCTCAGTCAGGAAGAGATTATTCCTGAGTTTATCCAAAAGAGACTTGCATTGGAAAGGACCTCCTTGTAAATCACTTGGTTTCCAGAGTCATTGCAAGCTCAGCATTGAGATCATGTTTGCTGAAAGGTTTTTCTGAGTTGTATGCACCTTTCAAGCAAATCTGGGCCCAGTGTAGGAAGAACTTAAACCGAGCCATGCTTTTCCACAGAAGTCAAGTTAAATCTGGAGATTTGCATGCTATTTACTTTATTCTTTTTTTATTTTGATTTATCAAAATGCTTCAAACCCCAAACAAAGCAGTATGAATGGTGGCAAACCCCAAACTAATAGGAGCAGTAGAAAATATCTGCACAAAGTCTGGAGAAGTGAAGCCACCAAGTCCCATGCAGATCTGCTCCTGGGTGATGTAGTTCATCTTTACCCCCTGAATTAATCTCACAGCCCTGCCTAAGGGGTGGTGTGAAATGGGGTCTGGGCGCCACTGTATGACCTGAGGGAAGCACAATCTCTCTCAGAACTACCAGGTGTGTAGGGGATGTATGCCCACTGCACCACTCCTAAGTAGGGTGAAGCAAGCCACCCAGCATCTAATCAGTCCAGACCTATTAGGGGTGTTGGAAACCCACAAGGTGCTAGCGGGTGCTAAGGAGAGCACAGGGACAGCAACTGTATCTGGCCCATGCTTAGGAGGCGAAAGGGGGAGAAGCCTACTTGCCCCCTCCCCATCCCTTGCACTTTGCACAAGAGAAAGACACAGCTTTGAGCAGGGGGGTGGACTAGATGACCTCCTGAGATCCCTTCCAACCCTGATATTCTATGATTCTATGAGGGCGCTCCTGGAGGCCTGATCCAATGCCCACTGTAGTCAATGTAAATTGGGAATTGGGCACCTAACCTACTTAAGAGCTTTTGAATCCCAGTAGGTGCATATCTGCATCTTGAGGTAACTAAATACCTTTGAAAATCTGACCCTTACTCCTTACACTAATACCCCCATTCACTAAATAACTCCTGCCACTCTTCTGAGCTATCAATATCTCTCCAGTTGTCACAGACTTGCAGTCTGAAAAACAGAAAATGGATAAGTTTTAATATTCTCAAAATCTGGCTCCGGTATAAGGTAAGCTACACATGCTGTTTGCTTGAAAAGGCATTTTTCAGAGACGTGGAGCTGTTCATTCCCCCAGATACAGTAGCTTCAAAAGATTTACTGTCATAGTCAAGGGCACTGGGTCTTGACATCCTGGAAGATGCTACACAAACATGAACAGGCTTTAGTGCTTAGCACACGAGAGATCAGAATCGGACCCATAAACCCCAGAGTAGTACTTCAATTTGTCTTTAGGTGACTCTGGGCTGACCTTATGGACACATCTATAGGCTGTCCTCTCTCCACACCAGGACTTCAGTTCAGTTGCTATATCGTTCTATCCTCGCTTGGATTTATTTGTTCCTTTTCTAGTTTTTGTTGGTGATGGTGGAGATTAGACATTCTACAGAGGAGACAAATGTCCAGACCATGAAGTCCTTACTTAGCCAAAGCTCTGACTGAAGTCCTGATCACAGTCCTCCCACAGCTATGCAGCCTGGCCTGGCTCTGTGCCCACAGAGTGGAAAGCAAATTCTGGTGGAACCAAATCTCATCTTCTCTCCAGTGGGTGGAGACTGACTTATCCCCACATCACGTACAAATGTAGGGTCACCAGTGAGTAATGCCAGAGGGAGGGTCATTATTTCTGCAATGAACCTATCTGTGTGGGTGGAGTCTCCAAAGATGAATGGTTGCTGGAGTTCTGCAGCTGAAGCAAAGGGCTTCCCCTCACCAAGAGGGCTGAATCAGAGCCCCGCACTGGCAGTTGGGGACCCTATTAATATGAAGAAATTCCTCAGCCTCAGATATAAGGCAGCAGAAAAGGGGAGGAAGCAGAACTCCCCAAAGATCCCCCAGCCCCACAAGTAGTTTTACGTGGAGATTAGGGGGATTCACACTGATTCCCTTGACCGCATAGTGGACTGTAAGAGCTTCCCAGGTCCCTGCATACAGAGAAAGGGTTTAGGATCTAAAGAGTTAGTGGAGAGGTGGGGAGCTCATATGCATGAGCAGTCATTCCAAACCCCCTTCCATGGCAGCCTGACCCTCCATAGTCAAATCACTGCAGGGTTTTCCTCCAGGGGCAGAGCACCTATATCGGCATCTAGATTTGCCGTGATCGTTGTTTTAACTGAGTAAAGCTTTCAGGGTTTGTCCCCATAGCTTCTGAATATGGGCCCTGAGTTCCTCGCTCCAGCACGACTTTCTACACATGTAGCTGTCAATTTACGTAACTGTTTCCATTATGCAATAGCACTAAGTGAGCTAAATGGACATCTTAATTCAGGCAATTTAGCAGTGAATGTATTTAAAAAAAAAACCCAACCAAACGCTGATGAGCACATCTTTTAGAAGGCAGCTCGTCTGCTGACTGGACAGATTTTACTCAGCAGAAAAAATACAACAGTCTAATTGGATTACAAATGGAGAATGATTTGAAGAAATTAAAAATCATTTGGAGCATATATTACAGTGCTAATCCTGTTCTATAAGACATGTCAGACATCCTGGTTTTAGAGCACAGCACTCAGTATACCAGTCATCCCCATCACTGACTACTGAAAAGAGACATCAGATGGAACTTGTTCAGAGACACTTCCCCTACTAGCATAAGGGGGACCCTGGGAGTGGTTACAGCCCGGTAATTACATCTCTGCAATGACAAAGCTTAGTGCACAGAAGTCAAGTTACACAGACTTGGTAAGTCCTTCATGTCCCATTGCATAGGCCATTGTTTTTTTAAAAAAATATTTCATATACATGCTTTGGCTTTCTGTCCAATTAATTTTGTGGGATTTCAAGTTCTCAAACAAGCATGGAGTAAATAAATCAATAGTTAATGGACTTGTCTGAGAGTTCAAGCCATGATAGTATTGTTACTCATTTCCAGTAGTTCATGTTTAGTTATTTGTTCCATTTGATGTCTGACTTTTACTACAGTTTACAGTAAGTGGTTTAATATTCCTGTTTTCTTTTGAAAGCCTCCACTGTAACAGCAACAATGAAGTAATGGAGTTACAAGGGCCCAAATTCTGTCTTGATTTACAACACATGCATATTGTGTGTGTGTGTGAGAGAGAGAGAGAGAGAGATGCTCGCGGAGTTTCCAGGCAGCACTATGGCTCATTGGGCGACCAGGGAAGGCTGCTACTAGGCATGTCCCCAGGGTTGTCCAAGTTACACCAGGCCCTGGAGCAGCCCAGGATGAGTAAGGAGCAAAGGTGGCTTCCACCTACCTTGCGCCCCTCTCCCCCCAGGACTGGGAGTTCTGTGCTGTGCCTGTTAGAAAGTGACACACAGATTCTCACCCATAGTGTTTTCCTGGGGATGCCCCTGTTTGGAAGAATTCTAGAGTTAAGATTACAGATAGTGTGGAATAACTGGGATTAAATAGGATTCCAATATATTTTTAAGAACAGGTTAGAGAAACAGCTGTAAAGGACGTTCTAAGTTTACTTGGTCCTGCCTCAGCGAAGGGGGCAGGACTTGATGACTTCTCAAGGTCTCTTCCAGCCCTACATTTCTGTGACTCTGTGTGAAACCACTCTGTCTGGAAAAGATTATGAAAACATTTGAGGAATCCCAACAGGAATTTGGGACAGTGGAAACAACGTTCTGAAGAGACTGCAGCTGTGACACTGATTTCCTCATATCTCATTTTTGAAGTCATGTAATAAAGAAAAAGTTGCACCGAAGTACATTGGAGCGAAAGGAAAGAATGTGGAAGTGCTTTCATTCAGTTGTCTTTTATTAATCAATGCAAACGTTTAAAGATGGTAAAACCTGTGTAGGGAATGTGTCTGATCCATGTTCTGTAAAACTAAGTGTAAACTAACAGTGCTACCATATCTGTTCTATATGTAGTAATTAATAGAACAGGTGAAAGACAGAGCATGTAGACGATAGGGAAAGTTGCTCTGAGGATTAATATGAAAAGACTACAGTAAGGAAGTTGACGTGACAAAAAGCATGAGATTGTTTTTAAGGGCCCTATCCCGTAGTCTGAACAAATGCAAACCCCCATTAGTGTCAATGAGAGTTTTGCCTAAGAAAGGGTGACAGGAGCTAGCCCACAATTACAGTATTTTACGCTGAGTTGGCTTGATTTCATGCGGACTCCAATAAAGGCAGAGCTGGACAAAATGAACATCATTTCCTGCAGAGCACAAGTATGGCTCTTATTCAGCCAACTGAACTGAGTATTTTTGTCTGAGATTTGATATACAGTATATCTGGTGCATTGCTGATAGCAGGCTGTGCTAGGAGCATATGCTCAGCACTCCCCTAGTTCTGCCTAGCTTAACCTTTGCTGGCTAGTGGGAAACATTTGATCCACCAGAGGCGGGACACACTCCCCGCTCCTCCCGAGCACGTTGGCACAGAAAAATTCTCTCTCTCCTCTTAAGACCTTGGAGGAGCAGGGCAAAGATCCCTCAATACTCTCCTACCTTCACCTATATGTAGGAAGTAGAATGAAGTTCTATTGCCATTTGCCCAGGCCCCTGGCTCTCCTCATGAGGATCAAGGGGAACATCCAGATCTTTGTATATTTAAATACAGGAAATGCCTGAATATGAACAGAATGTGAGCTATTGGCCTATTGGTCCATCACTATGAAAAAGGGAGCCGTGACGAGGCGGTGGCAGTTTGATTCTTACTGAGTGTTATGAGATTAACCAAGGATAAAATTCTTTTGCATTCAGGTATTGCAAATGCTGGGTAAAGTGATGTGGGTGGCATGTCACAATGAATGTCAGTAGAGTATTATTTGATTTGAAGAAACCCAATCCCTTTTGAGTTAAGACCGCAATTGTCAGCAAATGGTACAAGTTGGTTTTTGTCACAAAGAGTGGTACTGCCTAACTGTATAGCTTTAAAAGGGAATTTATGTGTAGAATAGCTTCAGTTATTGGCACAAGTCAAGGGTAATAGGGAGATAATAGGTAGAAGAGAACACAGAATTCACCTATTTGATTGAATATAGGCCATAGAATAAGATTTTAATAGGAAAGATGGAATTTTTATATTTCTAGGAGAAGAGTAAAGATGAACTAATAAAGCACTTTGCAGTAATATTTACTGTACAGATATACTTATATTTGTTGAGTTAATAACTCAAAATTATTAATAAACTCGTGTGTTCTGTACTGGGATACATAGCTTTCAGGGTATAGGGATGAAATAGATGTGTAGTTCTAAGTCTGAATGATTTTCACATATCCAAATTACTATTGTTATGGCTGACATCACTAGGTGGCACCACTACATTCAATCTTCTCAGTTCTTAGTGTGCAAGCTAATGTTCAGTCTTGTGAAGACATGTTGTTGTTAGTTTTTGGTTATACAACATTCTAGGGAACAGGGAGCACTGTGAACCACCAGAGAATTTGCTCCTTGTCTTGATCACTGATTAAAATATTTTTTTAATGCAGAGTTGCTCTTTGGGAATTAGACATTAGTTTTCAGCTGGGATTCCTGAAAGAATCTGCTACTGCTCAGCAGAGGAGCAACACTGGTGTCTGGACACACGTGGCAGAAGTAAGGGCAACATTATATATAAATCTACATATGATACAGTTAAACCAGAGCATAGGATATATCATTTATATCTGATAGAAATAAGGCCAGTGGAACTTGCTGGTTGGTTTCAAAGGTTATGCTCTATTTTGCATACACATGACAAAATAATGTGAATACAGAAACTTCAAAATCATGTTTTATTCATCAATGTAAATATTTCCCTATTAAGATGAGCAGGCTTGTAGAAGTTATTTTGTGGCATAGTGTTTGCAGGAGCCAGAGATTACATGCTCACTTCCATGCTATTTCTTTGCTTTCACTGGCTCACAACTTTGCAAAAAAATCTTTGGGGCTGAAATTTTCCATGCTTAATCTCAACCATTTCCAAGACTGAGAAATCCTTTCTGAGCCATTTGAATATTAAATGCATGCTAAGTAGATCCAGGTCCTAACGAAGCTCTATCCCTTTCATTATATCCCATAGAGGACTCTGACAATGACAGGTATGCTCTACCTGGCCTAGCCAGGCCCCTACTGGGAACATGGATGGCAGCTGCTGGGAAATTTTGCATGAGGGAGGCTATAAATGCCTCATTCAAATACACAGAAAAGTACAAAGCAGCTGGAGCATTCCAGTGAACCTGCCTCTGTTGACTTACAGTGGTGGGTGCCTGCCATACTGAGTTGAATATGTGGAGGCCAAGAATTAATTAATATAGGTTTGAAGGGATCTTAATGTATGTTAGCTAATTAGCAGAAGTTAACATGTGACCCTGCATGCTGTAAGATATGTGGTACAGAGAGAATTGTGTGAAGAGTCATTACGACCTTGTGAATTGCAGTCTTGTTTTCTGTTCTAGTATTGCAGACAAATAAGATAGTGAATAGGCTTATGTATAAACAAATGCAAATGTTTATCTTCAATGTCTCCAAGATTACTAACCATTGTCTGATACAGAGGTATAAATGATTGTTATGAATTGCTTACTAATTGAGAGAGATCCGTCCGGGACAAGGGGCAACCCAGTTCCTGACACTCTCTCCCTCTTGTGTTCACTAGAGAATTAATAAAGTATTTTGATTTTGCTGCACCCAAACAAAAAGCGAGAACTTAGTTTTTCTTCGACAATTTCGGGGCTCGTCCGGGATGGCAACGCCCACGGACACACAGACGGCTACTACGGATCGTTCCCCTTCGAACCCCATGGCGCCACAATAGAGGTAAGAGACCTTTTGAAATCTCTATTGGGGTGTCGGAGGAGGACTGTCTGTGGGGGACGTCTGTTTCTGCTGGGCTCACGCCATCTGAACTTATTGACTGTGCAGCAGGATCAAATGCAGAGTGGTATTGGGGAGAGGCCCCGATAAGGTTAGTTTATAGCAGTACTGGGAACTGCTGAGTTGGCCAACAGGTAAATGCATAAGGTAATGCATAGGTAAATGCATTAGAATGCACCGGTGCTGAGGGTTTTTTTTACCGCCTCAAGAGGGGTTGTTATACCGCCTCATAGTATTGGTCCGGTTATGATGCATCTTGGTTCAAAAATAAAAAAAAAAATTTAAAAAGGTTAAAAAAGGGTTTAAAAGAGGAAAAGAGGCCTTGGTGTGTGTGTGTGTGTACACCAGTGTGACTGATCATTATCGGAAGACGCCCAGAGTACCCTGTGAAGCGGAAGCTAATGATCAGGACTGCTCTAACGCAAGCCCGGTAACTAGTGGATCTTTAGGAGATCCGACCCACGGTGGGCTGACTCAGCTTGGCATAGTCCGGCGAGGAAGCTGCCTGGGTCTAGGAGTGTGTGAACCCATCTTCCCTCCCCTTTCCCTTCTGTGTGGGCTACTGACAATCTGATCGTCTCCCTGGAAGCAATTAGAGTACGCGGCTTTATCTCCCTGAGAATAGCCGACGCTCTTTGCTGAAAGGAGGTGTACGAGGGTCGTAGTCTTTCTTGTGAGTCTCTCCTGTATGTGAGTACCCTGTAGGGAGAGATCCTTAGATTCTGGTCCGCGAGCGCGGACAGGGAACCCCTCTGAGTTTGTGTGATTGGAACATGGGGGAGGGACAGTCTAAACTTTCCACCTTACCCCCTAAGGGTACCCCTGCATATTACATGTACGTACATTATGGTCCTCAAACCTGCAGGTATTTACATGATTGGTATCTATACACGCGTGAAAATTCATTTAAACAATGCCCATTAGAGGGTACCTTTGAGTTAGATAAACTTACATACCTCAGAGAAACCCTTAAATCACACACCTCTGCTGCGCAGTGCGAGCAGTTTCTGTCTTGGTGGGAGGAAGCAACAAAGAGACTCCATGAGTCTCGGGTGCGGAGTCTGAAGGACTCCCAAGAAAAATTAAAAACTGAAGTACAGGACTTAAAACTTAAATGTAAGACATCCAAATGTCTTCCTGCCCCAGTGCAGCCCTCTGCTTCTCTTTATCCTCAATTAGTTAAGCCTGAAAGTGAGGAGGAGACTGCAGAAGACATAGTGGATTTTTTTAGTAGCATTCCACAGCCGCAGCCCGTTCCTCCCACTACTCCCCCTTCTCGGAATATACAGGCAGTGGTTGTCTCGCCGCCGCGAGTATCAACTGCACAAGTTGTTCATTCTCCTTCTTCAGAGGAATTATCTTCTTCCTTACTGACTGACTCCAGCAGTCCGGTTAACCCTGCTTCTGCTGATAACAATGCCGGCTACTTTCTTAGAAGCACGGCACAGACATTCCAGGCTCCTTTAAGAGACTTGCCTGGAGCTGGAGCTGTAGGGGGGTTAGTTAAGGTACATGCCCCTTGGACGCCTGGAGATCTTAGAAACTTGGTGAAAGAATTTCCTAAAATCAGGGAGGAGCCGGTAAAGTTTAGAGAAGAGCTCCAGTGATTCAGTGCTATAATCCATCTTGGGCAGATATTAATCAGCTTTTACGAGCGGTACTGCCAGCTGAAGTTCAGCAATGGCTTAACAGACAGGCAGCTTGGCCTGATACCGACCCTGGTATTGGGAATGATTTGACAGAGGCTAGGAATCGTCTCTTGACCTCTATTTCAGAAGTTTGTCCTAAGAAAACAGATTGGACCAAGATTGCAAATTGTAAACAAAATAAAGGAGAATCCCCTGCTGATTATCTTGATAGACTAACAAAGGTCTTTGAACAGCATTCGGGAATTACTGATCCAGCTGATAATGCCAGGGAAGCGGTAGGAGCTGCTTTTGTTCAGGGACTCTTGCCAAAGGTTCAGCAACCATTGAGAACTATTTGTATTGGCTGGCAAACTAAACCCCTTTCAGAATTGGTGACAGTTGCCAATCATTGTACAGCTTGCATAGACCAGAAGAAAGAAACTAGTGAAACAAAACTTATGGCTTTACAGTTACAAACTTATCAGCACAGGGGTCGTGGGGGAATGAGAAGATTACTAACCATTGTCTGATACAGAGGTATAAATGATTGTTATGAATTGCTTACTAATTGAGAGAGATCCGTCCGGGACAAGGGGCAACCCAGTTCCTGACACTCTCTCCCTCTTGTGTTCACTAGAGAATTAATAAAGTATTTTGATTTTGCTGCACCCAAACAAAAAGCGAGAACTGAGTTTTTCTTCGACAATTACAAACATGATTTGAAAGGATGTTGTATCTGTGAGGGGACATAGATGACCTTAGCAGGTGTTTCCAAGTGAAGGACTAAACAGAACTTCAATAAAGTGTAGCACAGAACTAACACAAGCCATTTCAGAGGCAATTCTGCAGAGTCCAGCATAAAGTCTCTTGGTTATAGCACCACTAAGCACCACATAAACATCCAAAGTGCTAGCAATCACTCACTGAGCAGAAGCGAGGGGAGGAGATGTTGCCAGTTCAACAGACTTATTTTGGATTCCAAGATCCCAAAGTTCTTACCACGAGAACAGCTCAGCTCTTACTGCAAATCAACCAACTCAGGGTAAGAAGCCTCAAATCTAGGTGAGGAATACAAATACTGGGGCATTCAGAATCTCTCTGGAGCAAATAGGGCCCAGTCCTCTAATTTTCTTTAGCCACCAACAGATTCTGTTTTACCGATGTGCAGGGCTGGCTCCAGACCCCAGCGCGCCAAGCGCGTGCTTGGGGTGGCATGCTGCGGGGGGCGCTCTGCCTGTCGCTGGGAGGGCGGCAGGTGGCTCCAGTGGACCTCCCGCAGGCGTGCCTGCGGAGGGTCCGCTGGTCCCGCGGCTTCGGTGGAGCATCCGCAGGCATGCCTGCGAGAGGTCCACTGGAGCCGCGGGACCGGCGACCGCCAGAGCACCCCCCTCGGCGTGCTGCCGTGCTTGGGGCGGCGAAATTCCTAGAGCCACCCCTGCCGATGTGCTCTCTCAGTCAAATCTTGTCCATCTAAGTAGTACCACTGAAGTCGGTGGGGCTGATTCTCCTCTAACTTGCCCCTGTTTTACACCAGTTTAACTACTGACTGCAGTGGCGTTACTCCCAAGTTATATTAGTATAAGTGAGAGGACAGTTATGTCCAATGGACCTTCTTACACGAATAATGCAAACAGTATTCAGCTCTGTGTCTAGATCCACTTGGAAGAATTCTGACTGATTGAATCAGAGAGCTGAGCAGTCTCAGGCTCTTTCTTTTTCTGCAGAACCTCCAGCTATTTCTCACCTCACAGCACTCTACTGGAAACGCTTCCTCTGCAAACAGCTCTCTTTTTCCATCCACTATATGCTAACTGGGTAGTGAATGGGAATTCTGTATTTGTGTCCTGCACAGGCTTGCAGCTAGAAAGCACATTACAGAAAACATCGCTGTTACAACAGACTAGGAGCACATTTCCAGTGCCAAAGACCTATAAACACAGCAGATTCTGCTACACTGCTAATGTCAGTGGGTTGATATTAAAATGTATATTCAGTATTCAAAAGGTGGTTTCAAGGAACTCAGGCCCTATTTGCATAAAAGGGCATGGCATTATTGACAGTGAGTGTAAAAAATATCTCCCCTTACCCATCTGAAAGCAGTGTCCCTAAGTGCTGACAGAGTCAGTCAAGTTCAACACCCACCATAGCAAAGTGCTGTAGTGTAACCTGTTGTTCACTGTTTGTTGTGTGTCCCTCACTGAGCCCAATTCATAAATGATATGAGTCTGTTACACCTCCCAGCTACTGGTCTTTGTCCTTTGACTCAAACTAGAGCAGCTCATGAGTATGGTTCTACAGATCCCTAGTTCAATCCTGGTTACATCTAAGATAGCGGATATCACCTACCACAGTTTAGCAATGTTTAACTCAGTTGACCCTGTCTATGCTAGTGGGACAACCATTTTCAGCAGTACTGAAGGAAGATACAAGGGATGGACATTTTGACATAAATTGACATACACTTCAACATTGATGGATAGAGCCTTTGTTTACATAACTATATATACATTAGGGAAAACTGTGTTGATCCTAGACAGCAACCTCAAGAACTCAAGCCCCAACTACTCTTCAGAATTGACTACATTTGACAATCATATAAGAAAACAAGAAAACAGTCTGGTCAGATAATGCTGTTTTGCTGATGGGGTGGATGAGACAAAACATATTTATGGAATCTGTAATACTGGTAAACCAAGCCCCAGTTCCGACCAAGGTCAAAGGCGTTAGCTAAGAACAGACAAATTCATAGCTGCAAACCAAACCAGCTCACATGTATGTTAGTATTGATCAAGACAGGTGTGAATCTTATAAGAATGTGTTTAGCATTTAGACTCTATGGAATGCTTGTAAACTGCTGCATGCATTAATCTCACTTATAATGTCTGTATTCCATGCTATAAGGAAATATGTAAGTTTCACTTTATAACTTTGAAAACGTTTGCTCTGAACTTGTGAACCCAGGCACAGGAATTGTCCCCCAGCACCCATTAAGGAGGCCTATCAAGATTAAATGGGCCTTAAGGAACATCACAATACAAAGGATTGGTGAATGGTCCTATACACCTTGGAAATGCTACGTGCAAGGGAGCTTGTCTCAGGGACTGGAAGTAACCTGAATATTTTATGATCTTTGGTATACGTGACCAATTGTCACTAAGACCAGCTTGCCTGATAGATGGCAAGATAGATTGGAGAGCCTAAGGGGCTTGTCTGTGGCTCCATGGTAGAACTGTTATAGTAATCCAGGAGTTCACATTTGTTACTGACTTGGTGAAATCTAATTATAAAACACATCACCCGTTTGGGGCGTCTGCCCTGAGGTAGACACTCATGGTAGTAAGCCACTCCAGAGAGCGTGACGAAGCAAACGTACCTGTTTGAGACTACTCGCACCTGTCCTTGTCACACACTCTCAGCAGGAGTGTGTCAACAAATGCCATTTGTTTAAAAAACACCTTTAAAAATGAGGTTGCCAA
Source organism: Mauremys reevesii (assembly GCF_016161935.1). Classification (NCBI taxonomy): domain Eukaryota; kingdom Metazoa; phylum Chordata; order Testudines; family Geoemydidae; genus Mauremys; species Mauremys reevesii. The sequence goes on from NC_052625.1 coordinate 71,177,164, forward strand.
TAAGTTCAGTTTGGTGGCATAAAATGGGCCTGATTTTGTTTAGTATTTTACAAACTGGTTGATTTTTACCAGCCTGCAGATGTCTAAAAAGTCTGTGCGCTTTTTAAAAAAAAACCACTGCACATCTGTTCGCTTGTGGTTAGGCCTTCAGGCAACCAACACACCAAAAACTTTGATCATTTAGAAAGGAAGGCAATGGGGTTGTTTTTGTTAACTTCTTTTCAAATATATTACAAAAATATGAAGGAGTTTTATTAAAGTTTAGGAGGCGATGACCTCTTACATTAGCACTGCAGTTCAAATGCTCGTAAGACAATTAGATATAGTGGGCCCAATTCATCTCTCATCTGCCCCCGTGTAGTTGTCTTGACTTCATTGGTTTTATTCCCGGTTTACTCCAATGTGAGGAAAAACAGGTGCAGATGTTGACCTTAAAGATAAAGGGAAAATTCCCACCAGTAGTGTAAATCCAGAGTTATTTCACCAAGTGCAATGGGGCTGATATAGATTTACACTGGCATAACGAAAAGCAGAATTTGGCAGAAAGGCTTTATTCTGCTCTCACGTATACAAAAATAACCTGGGGGTAATTCTGTTGAAGTCAGTGGAGTTATAGTCATATTATAAAACTGGTAAAAGAGGAGACTCAGGTCTACAGCATTTCTTACGAAACATCTTCCCTGTGAAACAACACTGATACCTCATGTTCTCATCAGGAAGAGCTTAATGTCCACAAAATGTAACTGAAGAGGTTTAAGGTTTAATAAGATTTAAGATTAAGATTGTGTGCTTATTTTTTATTTTCTTTGTTAACTATCTTTGCCATTTTATGGTTTATGATTGGTGGGCTTCAGCCAAAGGCCATTGAAGTCAATAGAAAGACGCTGTTGACTTCAGTGAGTTTCCAATCAAGCCCAATGAGAACTTTAGCATACATGTCAGAGAGAAAGGGACCTTTACAATGTAACTAACTGATTAAGGAGATAAACTGGATAACAAAAGTTAAACCACCAGAGAAAGGGACCGGACATGCCAAGTAATTGCAAGGTGGATTTTCTGAGGAAGGGGCAACTGATACAGTGAAACCAGAAGCATTTCTTTAGTGTACTGAATCTTAACATATCAGTAGACAGCCAGTTTTCCGCATCTCACAAATGAGAGATCTGAAAGACTTTCTAGACCATATATATTTGTCTAGTGCCGGCGGTGTGATACTGTCAATGCTTTACAGACGTGTATGAAGATAAAGGACCCGAATAGAGCTACTTCAACTCACACCTGCTGAAGATCTGGTCCAAGGATCCTGCCCTCAAAAAATCTATCCCTCTCCAATTCACCATTATTTCATACGGTATATTTACCAGTGGTATGTCCAGCTTACTTATAAATTATTCTGCTGATGGGGTTTTCACCACATCCCTTGGGAAAATATTCCACTAACAGTCTTCTCCTTCAGCAAATTTTTCAGTGTAATTTTTTCTTTGTTTATTTTCATTCCATTACCCCAACTTAACTATATCCCCTTTGTCACCATAAATAAATCCCTCTCTTCCCTATGTATTTACAACAAAGCTTTATTTCTTTTACTCAGTCCTAATAAATAGGTCAGTCCCTCTAGACCTTTAACAATACTTGCTGCTCTCCTCTGAATTCCCTCTAGTTTGCTAACCTCTTTCTGGTACTGAGGTGCCCAGAACTGAACCCAATAATTTAGGGAGTATGCAGTTACGTTACATAGAGAGGAATTCTCTCTTTTGTCTGCAATGTGATGCCGCTGAATTGTCTGCCCAAAATCGCATTGTTTGTTTTTTTCATTTTTCATTTGAATGCAAACATTTAAGGTAAAAAACAAATTGAACTAAGCCTAATAAAAACAACTGCACCTTTTAGACAGTTTGCTACAACTAATGGCATCTATCTATTCCATGAACATGACTTTTTAAAATTTGTTCAATTATATATGAAATGAATTATTACCTCATTTGCATGGGAGAAAAATCTATTAATGCTTAATTGAGCCTGAACCAGTTTTGAAACAGGTGAGAATGTATGGGTGGATACCCTGATTGAAGTGCTATTAATGTTCAAGATAGCATTTTAATGAATTAAGCGCAAATTCATTTGTATGCAAAATCACTGTTAATGCCTAATTGAGCCTCAATCAAGTTATATTTGAGCAATAATTGCACATTGTTGGCTCACTTGTGCAATGGCGTCTATGTGCACGTTGGCCCTGGACCAACCTAGAATCCTTCCCTGATACAGCTGCATACTTCTGCTGGGAATGAGTATTTAAATGTAATTATTAATTCTCATTAAGTATGACTGTAAACCATGAACACTTAGCTTCTAATTTTCCTTAGTAGTCTATCATTATTTGCATATTACAGCATCTACATAAATTAATTGATTGAGTAGTTCTATAAAGAATAGAAAGAGCTAGATTGTGGGCCTGATTCTTCTCCCATATGTGCTTTGGGAGTAAACTAGGAGTAATAATATTAATGCCAATTGAGTTATGTAGTAAAACTGGTGGACTAGGGAATCAAGCCCAGTGAATATGGCAGCTTACATCCACTGTGTTGGCTTTCTGATGTCTGGCATCACCAGTGTGAACCCCAAGCCAGAGAAAGTCATGCAGCCCGACTGCTGTGACTTGTCATATCACTACTGAGACTCTGAGCCAGATCCTCAATGGGTGTAAATTGGCATTGAAGTGAGTGGAGCTAAGCCAATTTACACCAGCTCAGACCTGGGCCATCAAACAATCTAAATTATACAAACTGCCCTAGAGCAAGTACCCATTGCTCACCAACACCAAAATGTTGGTGGCTGGTGAAGTCGGTATTTTGTGGTTCTCCTGCTCTTGATCTATAGTTCGATTTCCTCGAATGAAGTGTGCAGGTAAGTGTTTTCCTGCATTCACAAACTGCAAATCCCAAAATCTACTTCACGAAGATCCTTGGTTTCAAGAAGAAACTCTGCCAGAAATTCGAGTTGGTAAAAGCTTCAACCATATCTGTCATTAGTGAAAAATCCCTAAAAGTGTATTTAATAGCCAAGCTACTCATTATCCCCACTTTGACAGTTTTGTGGTTCTCACCACTCCGTTACAATTGCATTTGTTGTTCTTCCACTTTGCAAAACTTAGAGTCAGTGTCAGTGAGTAGGCATCTAGGAGCAGACGTAAAATGGCATAGTTCTATTGACTTCCATTTAAACCAGCTAAGGCTTTGGACCTTAAACTCTACTTGCTAACATCATACAAGAGCCTTTTGTTCTGAGTGACTAAGAGTGGAAATTATTCATTAGGGATTCGACAATACCAAGTTTTCCAGCTTTTTTCCAACTTTTTCTAAAATAGTTGTCTCATATTCACCAAGATCTTTATTGATGGATCTCCCCAAGCTGGATGCCTCAGTGATGGTTCTCCAGCCTTATTCCTCTTCCTGGAAGGGCTCATTCCTCTTTCTCCTTCTCTTCTTAATTCCACCCTGTGCATTGCTGCATCCTCAAAGCCCCATGTCCCAGTTTCTTTAAGAGATCTATCTTTCACCTTGTCTCCCTTCAGGAACATTTCTCCTTTCCTAGTCCCCTAGTTCTTTGCCAACTCTCATGCCTATATGTCCTCATCTCTCTCTCTTTTCTATGCCTGTTTTATCTGTACTCTGATTTCCATGAATAAATTTTGAACCAGTAAAGGAATTCACCTATTTCTAATGCACTAACAGTTATTTAAATTCATCTAATCACATCGGACTAGGGTGCTAATCCAAAACCCACTGAAGTCAATGTGAGTTTTTCCAATTACTTCAGTGATCTGTGGAACATGCCCTTATCAAGGGGAAGATAAAGGAGGTGACATAGACACATTCTGATCTCATATCAGTGTAAATCAAGAATAACTGAAGTAAGTAGGGTTACACTAGTGTAAAGCCAATATAAATACTATTGAATTGCACCCCTAGACTCAAGTAATAAATCACATGCCAGAGAGAGCTTGATTCTGCCCCCACTAAAATGAATGGCAGTTTTGTCATTAACTTCAGTGGCAGCAGGACTGGGCCCAGAATGCAGAAGAGATACTAAGAGTTTTACTAAGCTGAGATTCGATGGAACATCATAGCTGAAGACAGAGTTTGCGTGTGCCAGTTCTAGTTAACAAGGATCTTAATGGTGACAGGAGCTCCATCAAGCAGCAATCTCTGCCATTAAAATATTATTCCACTTAATTGGATTGATCTGCTGTTTATTAGCTGTTATTGTCAACTTTTCCCTCAACAGCTGCTCCATAAACTCTGTGGAAAACCTCCTTTCCCGATGGCATTGAGGGAGCCTGTCACTGCACCTGATTACTGACAGATTAAGGAGGGAGACTAATGATGAAGATAATCCATGATACAGGCAAACAGCACTGTTGTGCATACAGCTGGAGATTTGGAGATGGCCCTTCCAGAGATTTCCAGTGTTGGACAAAACATATTTTGTCTGATTCTACACCAACACCATTTTTACAGCAGTGTAACTCCACAGACTTCAATGATCAGGCCCATTAAGGCCAACAATAATGTCTGAGTTTACCTTACATAACAGCCTGACTCTTCTCTCGCTCACACTGGCTTTACACCAGTGTAACTATATTGACTTCAGTTGAATTATTCCTAATTTACACCTATGTAAGAAGCTGAGTGTATGTTCTTCACCTTTGCATTCTAGAGGATAGTCCGTGAGGAGCATTGCAAGAGGCATAATTATAATTTGAAGAGTGAAGAACAGAACTCAGGGTAATCTCCAGCTTCAAGAGTCATATCCACACTAGCTTGCTGAGAGCCAGAGCTCTAAAAATAGCATGTAGTTGCAGCAGTGTGTGTGGGGCTAGCCATTCGAAGTACGTATCTTTCCAAGATGCTAAGTACATACTCAGGGTGGCTAGCTCCTCCTGTCACCACAACTACAATTTATTTTTAGTGCGCTGGCTCACTGAGAGCTAGCGAGGGTATGACTCCTTGAGCTGGAATTTACACATCCAGCTCAAGGTGTAGACATATCCTTACTGAGGCCCCTGTGCTACTGGTCAGATCATGTGGAGTAGTGTTTTGCATTGTTTAGTTTATGGTTAGCTGTTGTCTAGCTGTCCCCCTGTCCCTAGTGAACAGGTTTCACTGATATATTTCTGTAGAGCACAGAGAGGTATAAATCTAACTCATGCAACAAATGCCATGACAATGCATGCAATACAACAGACACTTCATCCCTGATTCTCCTCCCATGCCAGCTTTTACACAGTTATATTTCCACCGGCTTCAAACGAGCCATTCAGGATGTGCACCCATGTAACTGAGAACATAAGTGGACTCTTCGTATACATTCAAATAATCATTTTTCCTTTTTCCCCATGACTAGAAAGGAACAATTTCAAATGATAAATTTAACATACCACATATTGTCTAGGGGAAATTCTTATACCATGATAAATTAGCTCAAAACAGTTTCCCCTCTTCCCTTTCTATAGTGATAGACTGTCTTTGGCTAAACAACAGGCCAGCTTCCCCTTGATTCCAATGTAGTCACACCAGTGTAAAAATGACATAACAACGAAGAACCAGCCCAGCCTATATTTGTACACTCTGCTTTTATGCAGTGCTTTTCACCCTGTCCCAGGGTCCGCACAGGTTCCTTCCCTCTCGTCCCTGTGCTCTGTGCTTAGGCTGGTCAAAGAAAAGGGTCCCACCGCCTCTTTCAGGTGTTTCACCTGTGTCTCTTTATTTATAGTGCTTAGTGCAATCCCAATTTGCCCAACACCAATCTCCACACTGACCCTTCCCTGGGTCTTCTCACCCCTGAGGCCTCTTGCAGCCGGTAGAGACAGAGCTGCAGTCCCTCCGTCTTCTCCCCTGGCTAGCCTCCCACTGAGCCTTTCTCTGGGCTTCTCTCTCCTCCCAGTCACCAGCCCAGCTGGCTCCACTTGGCTCAGCTGATTCCCCTGAGCCTGCACTCGTTAGGGTCTGCGGATGAGCCCTTTGCTGAGTGTCTGGGCCCCTGCACTCAGCTGCCCTGCTGGGATGCAGGGGAGGAGCCGCCCCTTTAGCAGGGCTTCCAAGGGGTTTATACCCCTGCCCTGCCACACACCCATAGATCTCAATGCCCTTTACAAAGTGGGGTGGAGTATCAGTATCTTTATTTTATGGGAAACTGAGGAACCAATAGGGTTAAGTGACTTGCCCAAGTCACACAGTAAGAGAGGAAAGATGGTCTTATGGTTAAGGCACTAGACTGACACTCAAGAGATCTGGGTTCCATTCTTGGCTTTGCCGTAGACTTCCCGTGCATTCTTGGGCAAACCACTTAATCTCTTTGTACCTCAGTTTCCTGCCTATAATAATAATACTCCTCATCATCCAGCGTTTGAGAGGCACTCACATACTGCAGCGACACTGGCCACCTACGCAGATTGATAAATATACAATCTGTGGCAGTGCAAGGAATTCCCAGGTTTCTTCACTCTCATCCACCTACCTACTGGACCATGCTGCCTTGCTGGATAAGCATCAGTAGCTCAACAAACAGGATGCTTCCAGTAACACAAACAAATGTAAAGAGTGTATTTACAAGACAAGATCTATTAAATAAAATAAAATCAGCTGAGATTTCTGAGAAAGGAATTCATATATACCTGCACTTTTCTAAACACTGTTTTCTTGCATTATCAAAGTCATTAAAATGTATAAAAATGATTATTTCCAACAAGGCATTACCATGAATTATCACCACTACTGTTGCCTAGCAACCAGAGTCATTTTTGAACAGTGAGCTCTATGGAGTTTGTGCAAATGGGTATTCATTTGAGGGTTTAAACACATTCATCTTTGAAATCAGAGGCAGATAACACAGCACTTTTGTAAATCTGAACGCTTTAAAACAGTAACAATTACTACACACATCTTCACAAAACCTTCTTTCCATAGCACACTTAAAACATGCTCAGTGCTGGAGTTTTGTTCCTTCAGCTTTTTTGGAGTGTGTGTGAATCTTTATACTTTGTATGCAACTATTTTACATTCAAGCAAAGGAAACAATCCTCTCCCACTCTTCTGAGGGAGATATTCATAATGTCAGAACAAGGGGACACTGATGAAATTGAAAGGCAACACATTTAAAACTGGTAGAGGGAAATAATATCTTTCACCCAATGCATAATTAGCTGGAACTCATTGCCACAGATATCCTGGAGGCCAAGAGCTTAGTAAGGTTTTTGAAAGGACTAGATATTTATATGGATAATGAGAAAACTCAGAGTTACATTAAATTGGATAATATGGGATATATATTCATACTTCAGAGCACAAACGGATCATTAAATACATGTGCTGGTCTATTATGAGGATTCTCACACCTTCCTCTGAAGCACCCAGAACTGAGCAGGATCAGAGGCAAGATACCAGGTATCTGATCTGTTTTGAGAATTCCTACATTGCTATGTTAATCTACATTAACTGAGTTTATGCCGCAGTTAACAACAGTCTGTGTTATTGCTTCCAATCTGTTTTTCTTTGGCAAGAGAATCCGCTTCCAACTCCCTGGCTTCCAAAATTCCATAGCCTCATGGATATGAAGAAACATTCAAAGCATATTTAGGCACTAGGAAATATTTGTTCATGAAGACTGCAGACACAAGGCCATGTCTGTCCCTCGCATAAACATGCACACTACACTGAAGTCAATGTAGCTGAGCTTGCTTACCCCAGCTATAAATTTGGACCATTGTTTTTCACACTTCATCTTGCAGACATGGGGCTTGATGCAGCATTGAATGGAAGTTGAGGGCTCTCAGTGCTTAACAGTGTGGAGAATGGACTCGCTTCACTGAGAGAAATGAACATCATTTGTCATTATCCGATCTAAGTTGTGTGGTAAGATGTGGCGTAAGCCTGTTATGAGATTTTACAGTATATTGGGGTTCCCAAGAAACCATATGGAGTATATTGATAGATTACCATATAAATACCAATTGCTGTTTAATAACACAAATACTAATAGGATGCTTTGTCTGTGTGCTGTTTTATGGACATTTGCTGAGTCCACAAACCGCACACACTGTCACATAAGAAAATGCGTGTTAATATTACAGTACCATTTGCAAGTCGTTAGTCCACACATATTTAGGCTCACAGCTTACTCTAAACAATGAAACAATGTGTCATCCCAAAGAAAGGTAAAACCTCTAAGTTAAAAAGGCTAGGCTGGAGAGTGCAGAGTGAGAGACGGCTCTAGGAAAGGGGTGTTGTTAAGACACACACTTGAAGGGGAGAGGGAGGGGAGTGAATGTACAGGTTATAACACCCTTTAGAACAGTGCAATCCACTCCCTGTGATGCACCGTGGACACACCTCCTCGCCTCACCTTATGCTAGGGCATGGAATCACTCTCCCAAGCACAGGGACTCCAATTTCCCTAGCTGTCCAATGAGGTGTGCAAGGGGGGAGAAGCTCCTTCCACTCTCCCACCTCCTCTGCCAGAGCTACAGGCAATCTGGCCCAAACTATGCTAGCGTGTATTCTAATATGAAATTTAAAAGGCTCCTTGGAAAGTATTTTAAGAGGGCTGTGTCTCACTGACAGCTGGCAAACCATTTATGCTTTAGTTTTATCAACAGATTCTGGAGGAAATGCAGAACAAGGAGGAGCTTTAGCTGCTTTTCACTGGATAAACACAAACATGAGCAAGTGTGCTGGCACCTCTGAGTCTATGTAAACCCTAAAGAAGTACAGTATAACAGCTGGGAATCACTGCAATGAGAGCCTGCCAGAGCAGCAAGTAGAAGGCACTTTTGCTGTTGCCTTTCTCCTAGGCACACATTGCAAAGAAAGACAGCTGTTGTATTTGGTAACTATTATATGTATCTATAGTCCTAGCCTAGGGAGCATGACTAACAAACACCCTCTACCAGTCCTTCAGCCTGCCTTCCCTTCAACCCACAAACACTGAAAAATAGATCACCTTTCTTGTCAAACATATTTTATGCTGCATTTTCAAATATGACATACAGGCCATTTTCACATCAGAGCTAGGCAAATGCTCCACAAGATGTTCCATGAATATTCAATGATATTTTTAGGAGAGTTCATTTGGCCCTTTTGAGTGAGAGTTCCCGTAACATGACTATTTGTGAAAAACAGATTTTAAGTTCACACAGCCAAATAATCATGGGAAACAAATGTTATAGTAGCTTTTCAAAACAAATTCACAACCAGGAACCTGATTACTAGAGTTATGATCATCCAAGTCAGGAAGAAAAACAAAGCCATTTGACCTATGTGACCAGTCACAGTTAAGCTTGAATTCTGAATTTCCAATACCAAGACAAAAATAAATAAAACTTGAGAATAACTTAAAATCATGAATAAATTTGCAAAAAGGATTATCCGTGTGTGGACTCTGGACCGTAGGAAACGTGAAATTCATGGAATGAATTATTTGTTATGAATAGCTCACACAACTTTCCCTGATACATCCTCCCCCTGACCCTCTTCAATGTTTCCTTCTGAATGGCAACATTCATCCAAACTCCACAGTATAGGATGTTGACTCGACGATTAGTCTTTGCTCATGACGCTAAGACTTGGGAGCTCTAGATGCTGCTACCTATGCGTTATGCGCTCTACTAAGAAAGCCATATGATTCACAAAGTCCAAATCATTTAGGATATGGATAAGGAGCCTGTGTGACTGCAAACTAATGAATCCAAACTTGCTCTGAGACTCGCAGACATGACAAATGGTTGGAGACAATGATGAAGAAAAATGAGGACAAAACTTATCCTCTACGTACACATTTCCTCTGATTTCCCAGAAGCTAGCTGCAGCAGCATAGGCGAGTTGTCTGGCATGACAAATGGAATGCATCTTTTTTGCAAGCTGATAAGGTGACACTCAGATTCACACAAGACTAGAAAAAAGTCAAGAAACTTTTGAAATGCAGTAACTAAACCTTGTAACAATACTGCATTTTCAATGTGATGCATGTTTTACCTACTAAGAGAGGCTAAAATCCACTTTGGAAATAGAAAATCATATGAGTTCCAGCTTGCAGTATCCTCCAAATTGTTCCATAAGGGGAGCAAAGTTTGTCCCTGTGGAACAAATGGGGAGTTTGGCATTCTAACGCCTCAGATGCCTTGAGATGGCCGCAAATCTTTGAGCACCTCTGGAGACTAGGACCACTGCACCAATTTTCAGTCCCCAGGGTCTCCATGTCAACATGGCTCTGTCCCTACTGGCTGTTATCTTTGAAACCACCACCACCACCCTTCTTTAGGGGGAGGGAGGATTCACTCAGCGGGATCTGCTTCAGTAAAAATATAATGTTGACCAGGTCAGAATTGTCTTATATGTAGGGAACCCAAACTTGTGCAAGCACCATGTGCAAAGGAGATGGAGAAACTCTGCCCTGAGCATTAGAGGCACAAGGTTCAGAACTGAAATCTCTCTGCTCCGTCTAGTTGGCAGATATCATACAGCCACAGAGCCCTATACACATTTTTCCATTTACTTCCAAGGGTGCTCAGTCTGGCCCATAGTTTTCTATCATTCATTTCTCCACCCTTCCTGAGCACTGCTATTCAACTCCACCACAAAAACAAACAGCTAACACCACAGAAAGGCACTCGTCACCACCCACTATGCCTAACATAGAATATTACTTACTTGTATGGGATGTGTTTGCTGCCATTGACGAGGGCAAGGATGACATTGCCGAGTGCTGACAGCGAAAGACAGAGTCCGGAGCCTCCCTCTCGATTTTTGCTGAGCACTTTCACACAGCTACCCAGGTCAATGAGATGTAAGCGGCTGCGACCTCCAGACACTGCCATAAATGAAGATCAGAAAGAAGGAGAGCAGTTAGCATCGTGCCTCTGATGAGTTACTCTAAATGCAGCTCCAGGAAAGAGAGCTTCCCCCGAAAGCAAAAGGCATTGCTTATCATGACCTATTAAGGGGAAACAGCTCAGAAACCCCATTTCACTAATGTGAGCAGTAACAAACGGTAGGAGTCCTGTTAACTCATTTCTACCACTCACAGCTTCACATTGTTGTTCATTGCTGACCTGTTTAAAAATTGCTGGCATTAGCAGTACTCACAACTCCTGCAGGCTTCGCTCTGTAGGAGTCACTGTTGTGCCATTTTTTTTTGTTTGATTCCTCTAGTCCAGCAGTTCTCAAACTTCATTGCACCGCGACCCCCTTCTGACAACAAAAATTACTACACGACCCCAGAAGAGGGGAGGCGAAGCCTAAACCCTGCAGTGCCCCGGGAGGGAGGGGAAGGAGAAGAGAGGAAGGGAAAGGAAAGCTGCCCCAGGGCTTCTGCCTTGGGCAGGGAGGGCATGTAACCTTAGTCCCCCTGCCCATAGTGATGTCCTGCAAGCAGCCCTGCAGCAAGCCACTCTAAAAAACAATTCACGGTTGCTGGTGGCAGTCACAGAGCAGCTGCACTCTGTTGAGCGCTGTTTCTAGTCCCGTGAAACAAGCACTGACTGGTGGGACTGCATCGTTTTGCAGGTATGGGATGATGAGCCGTGGCTGCAGAACTTTCGAATGCAGAAGGCCACCTTCCAGGAACTTTGTGCAGAGCTTTCCCCTGCCCTGCAGTTCAGCAACACAAAAACGAGAAAGTTGGAACAGGAGAAACATTTTCAGCTGTGTAACATAATACCGTATTCCAGACCACCAAAGGTCTGTGAATGGGCACCTTCTGTTCTTTGTACCCTCCCCCGAGTTAAGTGAAAGGGGTAATAGAGGTTCTGCCCACACTTCAGGAAACGCTTGTGAGAGGGTGATTCTGCGCCAGGCAATGCTGGCTGGCTGTCCACCAGGGTCTGCAGAGGGACTCTACCCTCCTGCTTCTGTTCCTGCAGTTCAACCAAACGCCTCAACATGTCTGCTTGGTCCCTCATAATCGGAAGTATCTCATCCTGCGCCACATGCTCTTGCTCATTGGACGCTTCCCTCCTCTCCATATCCATGTCTAACTTCTCGGACAGTGAAATCCTCCACGCTTTCAGCTCTGTGTCAGCTGTCCCGGAGGCATTCATTATCTCGGTGAACATGTTCTCCCGTGTTCTCTTTCTCCTACTCCTAATCACCAAAAGCCTGCTTTCAGGTGTTGATGATACACCGAAGGACACATTTCCACCTGTCAGTCATGGGGAAAAATAAAGGAGCCATTGTACAAGAATAAAATGTTTCCATAACAAGGCCATTTTCATTAAAAAAAACCCCACCTTATTACACTAGGTGCAAGCCATAACGTAATCAGAATTCGTAACCGTTCATGGTGCTGTTTTGCTGCTCCAGCCATGGTGAATAGGCCCTTCCGGGTCATGGGTGACCACATTTTTAATGAAGTTTATGACAGGCTCATGTCAGGAGCAGAGGTAGCTAGTCGAACAATCGCCCCTCCCCATAGCACCACAGGAAGCTATTTAGGAACTGGGGTGTGTGCGTGTGGCGGAGACATTTTCACTCCCAAATAGCGGAATCTCTCATGTGGGGCCCCAGTCCCCTATCAGCCACTTTAAACGACTTGCCGACCCATGCCGAGCACAGTAAAGGCACATTAGCGGCCACGTGGTTTGGCGATCTGGAATGTGTGTGTGTGTATGTGGGGACAGGGGGTCTACATGCCCTTTTTTTCTTGTAAGAGCACTTTTAATGAGAACTTCCCCCATTTCCTATGTGATATCAGTCTCCTGAGGGTAACAGAGGCAGAAAGGAAGGAGATGTTGCAAGCATCTGGGTATCAACCCAGTCCTTAAGCTGCTATGCTGTGTACCACGATGCCAGCAGAATTAATTCAGGAGTTGGGTGGGAAAGTGTCCTGCCATGGTGGAAGAAATAAGACTGCTCTGCCCAGAAACCTTCTGCAAAGGATTGTATGAAAGTTTCCTAGAGATATCCATGGAGGATTCCCGGGCTAACCCAGTCCACAAACAGTCTTTTCTGGGGGCCACCGTCTGCATAGCTGGAGTGGCCTCTTGTAAGCAGAAAACCACAGCATTTCGCTTTTTCTTAACAGTAAACATGCAATAAAACCGAATGTGTGTGCCCGCTAAAGTTTAACTAGACTTTGATTGTAACTGTAGACTCACCAGCGGTGCCTTCCCCGGCATCACAGTTGGCCACCGTGATGTCCTGTGACCCATAGGGCTCCAGGGTTAAAAATATTTCCTGGCTCTTGGGGAGAATGGATCCACTGCTTGCCTGTCTTCTGTTCGCCTCATCATCATCCACCATATCATCCTCCTTGTTGTCCCTAGACTCACACCTGTGAGGTGTCCACGTTGCTTGTGGAGGTGCTGGTAGGGTCACCCCCAAGAATCGCATGCAGCTCGTTGTAGAACCGGCATATGTGGGGTTCAGCACCTGAATGACCATTCGCCTCCCTTGCCTTCTGGTACGCTTGTCGAAGTTCTTTTATTTTCACACAGCACTGCTGTGTGTCCCTCGTGTAGCCCTTCTCCACCATTCCACAAACGATCTTTGCATAGATGTCAGCGTTTTCCTGCTGGACCGGAGCTCTGTCTGCACAGACTCTTCTCCCCATGCAGTCATGAGATCCACCACCTCCTGTGCAGACCAGGCTGGTGTGCGTTTGAGGCACGTAGTCTCCATGATCAGCTGTGCTCAAGCTGGCACGTTCCCAATGCTGATCAAACAGGAAATGAGAAATCAAAAATTCCTGGGGCTTTAGCCGGGGAGGGGCTGTTTTCTGTGTACCTGGCTGCAGCGCAGCAGAGTTGAGAATGATCTCCAGAATGGTCACAGATGAGCATTGTGGGACACCACCTGGAGGCCAATTAAGTCAAATTACACAATGCTGCGTCTGCACTACATCACAGTCGACCCATGAAAATCGAATTAAAGCGTTATGCCTCTCACAGAGGTGGATTACAGAAGTCAACATCAGAGGCGACTTAGGTGGTTGTAAAGGACCCAGTAATGTAGACACACACATTAACAGGTTGACTGTAGACGACTTCCTTCAACCTAATTTTTTAGTGTAGACCAGGCCTAATAAACAAATTTCACAGACTTTGGGAGTAAAGATGGATGGAGGGAAGGAGAGCTCAAATTTTGGCTCTACCAGTGTTAACAGTACTGCTTTAAACTGTAATTCTACCCTGAAAAGTAAATCTGTAAAAGCAGCATTGCACAGTTTCAGCATTTATTGTGCCATGCTGATTTCCTACATGTTCAGTTTACAAGTTGAAGATGCATTTTCAACCTGTCAGCCCTGCAAACTCTACTTGAAGTTAACTTCTTTACAACACAGGCATCACCGCCAGAGATAATGGTTCTGCAGCCAAATTATGACCATATTTGCACTTGTGTAATCCCATGGTCTTCAATTTAAACTCTCAACTGCTCCTATATAAGCACACTAATCTTCAGTACAGCATACAAGTGTAACTGAGGCTATGAGCTCTCTTGTGAAACTTTGTACCAGTGATGATGCACAGGGAGAAAGGAACCTAGCTTGACTTTCCCAGGTTGAGTATGAAGGACTTGTGGTTCTAAAAGTAACATATTTTCGCTAGTAAAATAAGGAGAATTGATATGGAGTAATCAAGACACAAGCAAGGAACCACTGCCAGTTTTACAGAATCACTTTTCAGAATATAGCAGCATTTTAAAGTAACCACAATTTAAAGTACCATTAAAAGAACTGTTTACAGTCAGATTATTTTCGTAAATATTGTCCCTGTTATATTTCAGTGGTTCAAGGTGAGGAGTTGTATTTTGTACTAATTTGTGGACTGTTATATTGTAAAGCCTGCAGCAAACACTGAAATAGTAACCCTGCCATTTCAGATACCATTTGATAAATGGACCTGCAGCAGGCTTCATGAATGAATGCAGTATATAGGGAAGGTGTGGTGCCCGCAGCTTGAGGAACTGTGGTACTGTGCGTGGTTACTACAGAGATGGGGAAAAAATTTCATTTGAATATTTTATTCAGTGACAAATGTCATTTCAGGTCTACTGAAATTATTCATGAATTCAGATCATTTCCAAAAAATGAAAACAAATTTTAAAAAATTCAAAACATTTTGTTTTGACATTTTTAAAACAAAAATGCTTTGACTTTTTGTTTCAAAACAACATTTTGTTTTGAACTTTAGCTACATTTATTTAAAAAACAAAAACAAAAAAGGGTAAAAACACTCAAAAATTAGACCAACTCCTCCCCCCCCCAAATTCCTCTTGGGTCAAACAGACTGAATCAAAGACTGAATTTTTAGCTGTAGTTTGTCAATCAAGACAATCACTATTGCTCAGACTTGTTATTTTGATTCAATGAAAGGCATGGGGGTTGATTAAAAAGGAATGACTGGCTTATTGGCTTTATGGACACATGGGGGAAAATGCTATTGGTGAGAATGTAATACCTTTACGATGGGATCCTTTTAGAAAGAACAAAGTTATCAGTGCAGCAGCATACAGAAGAGGTCTGTGGTTAAAAATGAAAGTAAAAATGGCCACCAATGGAAAAATGGACAGTTACCACTTTGATGAGAAAAGGAGGGGATTTGAAGTGCATGTGGAAAGGCTGTAGCAATATTTTTAAGCCAATGGCACTGAGCATTGTTCTAAATGGTTTATCAACAGAAATTTTCTTTCCTGAAAGTTTTGTTTCCATTAAATATTGGCTGATATGAACTATGAGGACTTGACTTAAGTGCTTATGAACAGGGCCGGCTCTAGGCACCAGCAAAGCAAGCAGGTGCTTGCGGCAGCACATTTGCAGGGGCGGCAGGGATCCAGCATGGGAGCTGAGAACCAACAGGGGGCCCTGGGAGCTGTAGTTCCCTGGTTAGCTCCCTGCCTATAGAGCCAGCCCTGGAGCAGGGAAAGAACTACATTTCCCAGAATTCCCCTGACAGCGATCAACAGGAAAGGGAGGGAGGGAGGTAGCGGAGATCTCCTGCTGCAGCTTGCTGTGAACAGAGAGCTCACTGCTAGAACGGGGTGGCACTGGGAACCGGAGAACAAGTATGCCCAAGGAGTAGAAGGCTTTGGCCCAGACATCCCCAGACTGGATTAGAGATACTGGTGTGACCTTACCTTGCAGCCCCTCTCCAGAATTGGGTGGACTAAATGGGCAGTGCCCCTCTCTATCTGAAGCCTGGCAAGGGAGGTACATGGATCCCACTATAATTTAAAATGAAAAGTAAGGGAGGGGAGGCTCTGGACCTGGGAAGCTTTAGGTACAGTACCAGGCTCGCAGGAGGATTTCCATTCTGAGCCATGGAAGCAGAAATTGACTTTTCCTTTCCAGATTGATCCAATATTCAGAAAGGGAATCTAGCACCTGCCTTCCAGATTTGAACACCCTCAAAATTCAGATGTGCTCAAGCTCAGTTTGGGCAACTATTACTTCATTTCTCCCAAATCAAATATACTGATCCACTGTAACTTGCTGTAGAAAAAGTAGGATAAAATTGAGCAAGAAATGCTTCCCAGTGGTTATTAGGACTGGAATTGCTATTTCCAACAGCCATTACTTTTTTTTTTTTTTAAGTTTTATTTGTTTAAAAGAAAGACAGTGATATTGCATTGGCAAATTCCCCATAGAAACAAAGAGTGGAACAAAAGAATAATAAAGGCACCTCGACTTTTCCTCATTTATGTAGGACAGTCTTATAATATGCATCCAGATATCCTCCAATCACACAAGCTGAAAATTGTTCCACTTTACTGCAGTTCTGTAACCAATCCTGTCTGTGTTCTGTGCACATCCAAAATTCCTGCTGAATGACCTGCCCTGGGAGCGAGTTACCAATGACCCAGGGCTGGGGCGGTAAGTGGATGCAGTGGGGGGGGGAGCCCAGGGCTCGGGTGGCAGGGGGTATGGGTGGGGGGGTGCCCAGAGCTGGGGCAGCAGTGGGGTGGGGGGGGAGCCCAGGGCCAGGGTGGGGGGCAGCCAAAAATTTTTTTGCTTGGGGCGGCAAAAAACCTAGAGCCGGCCCTGCTTATGAATCACTTTATACCTGAAGCAGACATCCTAGCTGCAAGATGTACAATTCACTTCAGAAAACACAGAGGAGAAAATGTATGTCGTTTTTGGCTTGTCCTAAATTGCTGTCCACAGCCTGTCATTCTGGGAGCCATCTGTCAGGAGAGAGAGTTATGTATGTAGAAATCCAGAACTAAGAACTGTCTCAGAAAGAAACTTGACAAACTCAAATGTAGTATCTACTGCTGCTTTGAGTCCATCAAGAGAAATGCATAGCAATTTGAGAGAGCCCCTCTATGTATCATGCAAAGAAAGGAAGGAAATCTCAGCCCACAGGTGCAAGAGTCACTACACCAGGAGGACATCAGAAAGATGGATGGATCCATGAATTTATTATCTGTTGTTTGGAAACATCACATCAACCAGAGCTGTGTTTCATCAATAAGCTGAAGTTCAGGTGCTGTGGTATGAGGACATGCAGCCTAGGCGTGTATGTACCACAGCAGAGAAAGGAATTCAACAAAAGGACATCATTTTCACCTAAAAACGTGGAACAGCATTTCAGCTATGTGAATGGAGAGTGGACTCCTACAAAATCTCTGTGTAACTCCCTTTGGAATTTGCTAGTTCCGAGAACACTGAACTGAGCCTCTTTGTGTCCTACCCTCTGGACTACAGCAACAATGGCTCCAGAACCTCTAGACATCATTTCCCAGTCTGCACAGGAATGGGGGCAGGGACAGGGACACAATAGATGGGAAATTCCTACAAAAGCCAATGGGGAGCTTCGGATAGAGTGATTTATATGAGCAGTTTGCTGAGCGAAAGACTGCACTGTCCATAAGAAAGATCGTTTTGGTTAATGTAATCCAACACATTTTTTCACACAGTGTATGAGAGATTGTATCCTTATTCTTGTTGGTTTTTTTTTAAAACTCAGTTTGTCAGTGGAAAGTGATTACTATGGAATATAAGAGTAATACCCAAAAGTTCACAGCTTCAGATTCTGGTTGAATTTCACTGACCACCACCAAGAAAAAGTGAAAATGACAAGTTTGATGATTTGAAGTTAATTTTGGTGGCCAGATTTGGACCAACGTACTAAAATTAGTCAAACTGAACCATGTAGCAGTCACTGTATTATGCAATGTGTTATCTATGGAAGTCAGCTACTGAGCCTTGGTGAAGATTATGCATTGATTTTGCTGAGAAGAATCAATGGCATGTGTTTGGTTGCTGATGATGATTATTCCAAGTGGCCAGACCTGGCACACAGGACAAACACTTCTGGTACTCAGACCACTGGGCATTGGGAATATGTTTCCTGCATATGGTTAGCGTGAAGAGAGCGTTTCAGATAAACAGGCTAAGATTGTTACTGAGGAACTTCAGATTTTTCTCAAGAGAAATTCAGATACATGTAAAGATCAGCTGCTCATCATCCAGTAGCAAGTGGGCCAGCAGAACATTCTGTGCAGAAACTTAAGAGAATCAGCAAGTCAAAACAAGACTTGTTTTTAGGCTGACAGTACCACTCACTCAATCTGGGATCTGACGTTCTCCATTCTGCTTTTTAACCACCAAAAATTCTGCAATCCGAAGTCAGGCGGCAGTTTTTGCTGAAGATGAGATAAGATGAATACCATAAAATTTCATTGTCCATGGCCAGCTTAACTCTGCAGTACTGACAGTTTAAAAAAAAACAAAACTTGTAACATCGCAGGCATAATTCCATTGATTTCAATGGCACTGTGCCTGCTTCTGACATTAATTACTTCTGGCCTATCATGAATCAGGACTGTAGGTAAGTATAGTACCAAATTGTCATTTTTACAATCACTTTTCTGAACACAACCAAACAAACTCTTTGATCTTTGACTCACTACAAGCTGCCTTTTTTTTTAAAACCCTGTTGGCTGAACCAACACTACTATCTTGACATTGTTTTCTAAAAACTGCTTCACTACAGCAAACTAGGCTCTGATCATCACTAGGAATGCTTTCCTAGCATAACCCCCTCCCCACAAAATGCACACTCCTCCAATCATCAACTAGATCTGACCTCATTGTCTTATTAGGTCACCCAGATATGGAAACATTCCATCAGGGTGGTATGGCCTGAGAGCAAAACCTACCTACAACTAGGGAATGATGCACCTCCCATTATAAATCTATGGGATCATGTAATCTTTTAGAATTAGTCATTAAAGCCATCAGGAAACAATACATTTTACTCCACAACTCTTTTTAAAATTGTATTTGAAAACAGCCTGTGTGTGTGTGTATGTAAAAAGCATGGAGTATTAAATGACTTTAATGGTAATGCCCTCAAAACCAGTCCACTTCCTTCTTAACAACCAGATAGTTTGAGCATTCACAGTCTTCCTTTCCACTGCAGGGTGGTTAATTAATAAACCTTTAGGTAATTGAGTTCTGGCTGCCAATTCCAGAGGGGTTATTACTTAAACACATGCAATCTCTTCTTTCATTTACGCAACTGTAACTCTTACATTTTAAATACAGTACAGTATATTTGAATACACGGCATTCAAACTTTAAGCATAAATATGGCAATGATGTCCACTCTTTGGATATCTTAGATTGTAGTCTGCTCACCATCACAAATAGTCTGTAGAAATACACAAGCTGAAATATTCACGGTCTCTGCAGTGCTATTTAGGCCCACAAGAACTATACATTAGAGAGGAGGTTTTTTGACGAAATTTTGTCATCAGAAAATGCCAATTTAATAAAACCAAACCTTTTCACAGGAAAGGGTCAATTCTGATAGTTTTTTCAAAGCTACAATGTTTTGAAAAAGTTTTGAAATTGTCAAAACATTTTGTTTCAACATTTTTGAAACAAAAATTTTTCTCGTTTGAAACGACTTCTCATTTCAAAATTTAAGCTAATTATAGTAAAAATAAATCAAATAAAAAAGGTCAAAATTGAAACAAAATGTTTCAGACTTATCAAACCAAGACATTGCAGTTGACCTGAACTGAATTTTTTTTTTCCAATTTTGGTTGGTGATAATTTGAGATTGACTTTTCATCCTGATTCAGGATGGGAATGTTTTTTGATATCCTGACATTTTTTGGAACACAGGAAAATCTTTACCACTCTGCTCCACTAAACGTATTGTAATGAACCTGCTGGCTCCTTATTGGATTCTGTGTTAGTATCCAGTGCAACATTCAGCCAGCAGAGGGCTTCATAATCCCTTTCCTGTTCTGGATGAATAGGGCCATACCAAATTCAGGGTCCATTTTGGTCAATTACACACTCATAGGATTTTTAAAATTGTAAATTTCATGATTTCAGCTATTCAAATCTGAAATTTCACGGTCTTGTAATTGTAAGGGTCCTGACCCAAAAAAGACTTGTGGGGGGTTGCAAGGTTATTGTAAGGGGGTTACGGTATTGCTACCCTTACTTTTGCGCTGCTGCTGTCAGAGCTGGGTGGTTGGAGAGCGGTAGCTGCTGGCCGGGAGTCAGCTCTGAAAGCAGAACCGCTGCCAGCAGCAGCACAGAAATAAGGGTGGTAATACCATACCATAGCTTCAGAGCTGGGAACCAGGCCAACAGCCACTGCTTTCCGGCCACCCAGCTCTGAAGGCAGCACAGAAGTAAAGGTAGCAATACTGCGACCCCCTAAAATAACTTTTTGCAACCCTCCTGCAACTCCCTTTTGGTTCAGGACCCCCAATTTAAGAAATGCTGGTCTCCCCCGTGAAATCTGTATAGTATAGGATAAAAGCACATGAAAGACCAGATTTCATGGGGGGAGACCAGATTTCACAGTCTGTGATGCATTTTTCATGGCTGTGAATTTGGTAGGGTCCTATAGATGGAATACTGGCAGAGGTTAAAGAGGACCTGGGCTCAGGAGGAGCTGAAGGTTGGGTATGAGCAGGGGTGGCTCCAGGCACCAGCATGCCAAGTGCGTGCTTGGGGCGGCAAGCCGCGGGGGGTGCTCTGCCGGTCGCCGCAAGGGCGGCAGGCAGGTTGCCTTTGGCGGCATGCCTGCAGAGGGGCTGCTGGTCCCACGGCTTCAGCAGACCTCCCGCAGGCTGCCGCCGAATCTGCGGGACTGGGGACCTCCCGCAGGCAAGCCGCCGAAGGCAGCCTGCCTGCCGTGCTTGGGGCGGCAAAATACCTAGAGCTGCCCCTGGGTATGAGCAAGAGCAACCAGGAGCTGGCTGCAGAGAGAAGTATGGACAGCTTGGGAGATGGGAATGAAGGGCAGAAAGCCAGAATGGGAGCAGCCCGTTGCTTGGAAGGAGGGCAGTGTTAGTGATGAATACCAAGCAATGGGCTGCAAAGGCGGGGGTGGTTTGTATGGTTGAGTCTGAACAAGATAACAGGTCAGACACAAAGGACTGGACTCTGACCAGCATGCTGTTGGCTCTAATGCGAGTACTCCTGGCACTAGGCCCATGTAGCCCTACCTTCACTGCCTGTATTGTTCGGCCCCCCAGGGGCTAGATTGGGAGCTGCTGGGTGTTGTGTTTACTATCTTTTGTTCGTAACTCAAGACCACAGTGCCACAGGTAACTGCAATATTTGTTTCTGGCAGCCCGAGTAAAGCAACCCTGTATTCATTATCTGGCAAGCGTTTATGGGAACCCAAAGGGTCTAGTGCTGGGAATGGCGACAGTGTTTGCTTCTGAGCATGTGGGACAGCTGGCAGGTTGCCATGCCGGTATGTTACAGCATTCACAGTGACTTCCTGCTCTGGGGACTGCTACAATATGTGCAACAGACTCTCCTGCAACAGTTTTGAAGCATTTTTGTCTTCTTGGTACGTGGCTTTCCCTATGCTTTCAACAAGCAGAAATGCCTTTGTAAAAGCTCTTAGCACCCCCTTAAGGGCTAATTCTGTAAACAATGAAAACAAACGGGTTTGCAATTTATTTAAAAAAAATAAAACAGTTCCAGAGCCAGAAGTCCTTAGTCCCGCAAAATCAATGGGAATTTTTCCTGGGGAAGTACTGAGTGAGAATTATTGTTTTTATTTATCATTTGTATTAAGTAGTGCTACCAAACAAGAGCATGTCCTCATGGTGCCAGGCACTGTACAAACACATAGCAAGAGGCAGTCCCTGAGTCAAAGAATTCGCAGTCTAAATATTATTTGTTTATACTACAGTGCCTAGAAGCTCTGAGATGTTGACCTTATTGTGCTAGGCACTATAGAAACATATAGGAAGAAACAGTCCCTGCCCTGCAGAGTTTATCAATCTACATGGACATGATAGAGAAAGTAGTATTATCATCCTCAATTTAGGCTATCCCCTACTGATGAAAAGAACCTTCAGTTTCTATGGTCTTTTGATCCTTAGCTTCTGGGCTGAGGCTCCCAGCAAGGGTGATAATTAAGGCCAAGTCTGATGGTGTTTTTCATTTCGATGTATAGACCCGTCCATTAATTCACATCACAAAGGCAACTGAACAGCCAACAGATAGCAACAACTTCTCATCACTAATGACTTGGGCTCTGTTGGCATTTTCAACAGAGCTATGCTAATCAGCTAACGTACACCAGGAGACAATTTGGCCCCTAGTCTTTTCAAGGACACCAGTTTATAGACCTGCATGTGGCGAGGACACAGAAGAAAACAGAAGGACTTACTGCCACCTTTGCCGCTCTTCTCCATGCGGTATTGGTAGATGTGCAGAGTGAAGAGCATGTGCGAGTTCCTGTGGTCCTCCTCATCACAGTCTCGCTGGTTGCTTCGGCGGGAGGCTATCGCTGCATCGAGGAAGAAGGCAGCCTTCTCCGCAGTGGGGGCACGGAGCTCACTCTGGTTTTGAAGCTGCAAGGCAACCCAGAGGAAAGCAAATAAAGCAGCCCTGTTGGGTTTCAGCACTAGCAGGTAACATTCTTGGTGCCCTGAAGTCTAAGCACAGCTAAATGCACTAGGGACATAGGATTGTGATACTGGATCAGACCCGGGGTTCAGCTGTCCTGTCAGTGAGCATGGCCAGTACCAGATGCTTCAGAAGATAGATTGCCATGTCCAGGCTTTTGCCTGAGAATCTATGGCTGTACCTAATTGCTGTACCTTTGGCTGCAGTTCTATGAAAATCTAAGGACTAGACGTACTCCTGGGGGGGTGGGGGTGGAAGGATACATGTTAGTGTCTATGTTACATTACTTTCCTAAACCTTAAGTCATGTATTATACCACATTACCTTGGACTTGCAGTTGGTTTTTAACCACCACCGTTTGCAGTTCATTGCCATTCAGTTTTCAGAGCTGTCAGTTAACAGGCATTACCACAGTGTTTGTGCTGCTAACGTGGGATTACTGCGTTATCCCCTTTTGAGATTTAACACAGAAATGAACCACTGTAGCAGAGATATAAATTCATGTGTCTTTTTACACTCGTTGCACATGCCCAGGTCCTCGTTCTTGCTTTTCTCCCTCTCTGCACTTAGGCCCCAAAAATGTCCACGAGGAGGCTTTGCACTGGCTGCAGCCCGTGTTTAAAACAAACAACAACAACAACAAAAGAACACGACACTTCTCAGTCACATCGATGGAAGCAGGGATCACCAATGGGCACAAGGCTCCTCTACGTATTCAGTTTGTTTTTAAAAAAAGAAAACCCAAATGTCACGTGGAAGTGCTGTTTTTGCATCTCCCTGGATGTGACAACCTAGAGGCTTGCTAATATCAGCGATGGAATCACAGTGTGGAGAAGTTAGAACTATTGAGTAGATTCATTCCGGTACCTGTGCTACAGCCTGTGAAGGGACCAAGCAAAGGAGTGTTGGGCCTCCCCTATTCAGGGGTTGCCAAGGTTGCCCTGACTTGTGATTCCCACTGCAATAGCACCTAAAGGCCTTGCAACAGCAGGGAACAACTGGTCCAGGCTCTCAACATGCCAGGGGGAATTCTGAGCTGGACTGCCCTTCAGATAGGCACAGTATATCCCAGAGCTCCCCAGAATGCTCCCTTCTCTGTACCTGGCCAGCTCTGTTGACTGGGGCAGATGGGCAGGGGCAGGCCTACGGCTTGTGTGCCAGGGACTGAAGAGGGAGCAGTCCCTGCATTCTGGGAAAACCAAAAGTCTGTAGACTGTACTCAGCCCTTGTGAGAGGTGGAGGAAGAGCATAAAGGAGAGGAAGCACCCCTGTGTCTTCTCCCACAAGTTGGTCGGAGGCAATCCATTAGATGAAGCTGCATGTCATGTACATACAATCGCATTTGCTGGACCTCAGTCACAGTCTCCAGTGTTGGGAATGTAAACTGCTCTTCTCTCTCCAAAATGATAGCCAGCATGAAGTCAGATATTATTAACCCTTGATAACGTGAGGAATGTGTGCATGCTTCATGTCATCGAATGTTAGTTTAGAGAAGTGACACGTGATTATGAAATATGACATTCATAGCTCCATAGATTCCAAGGCCAGAAGGGACCATTGTGATCATCTAGTCTGACCTCCTGTATAACACAGGCCATAGAACTTCCCCAAAATAATCCCTAGTGGATAGCTTTTAGAAAACCATCCAATCTTGAATTAAAAATGGTCAGTGATGGAAAATCCACAATGACCCTTGTTAAATTGTTCCAGTGGTTAATTACCCTCACTGTCAAAAATTTTACACCTCATTTCCAAGTCTGAATTTCCAGCCATTGGATCGTATTACACCTTTCTCTGCTAGAATGAAAAGCCCATTATTATATCTGTTCCCCATGTAGATATTTATAGACTGTGATCAAGTAACCCCTTAACCTTCTCTTTGTTAAACTAAATAGACTGAGCTCCTTTGAGTCTCTCAATATAATGCATGTTTTCATATCCTTGAATCATTTTCATGGCTCTTGTCTCCAATTAATCAACATCCTTCTTGAATGGTGGGCACCAGAACAGGACACAGTATTCCAGCAGCGGGCACACCAGTGCCAAATACAGAGGTAAAATAATCTCTCTACTTCTACTTGTAATTCCCCTGTATATCCATCCAAGAATCACATTAGCTCTTTTGCCCACCATGTCACACCGGGAGTTCATGTTCAGCTGATTATCCACCATGACCCAAAAATCTTTTTCAGAGTCACTGCTTCCCTATGTTCCTAGATGTATATATTTATGTTTAGCCATATTAAAACACATAGTGTTTGCTTGTGCCCAGCTTGCTCTGTATCAATGACCTCTCTTCATTATTTACCTCTCCCCCTATTTTTGTGTCATCTGCAAACTTTATCAGTGATGATTTTATGTTCATTGATAAAAATGTTAAATAGCATTGGGACATGAACAGACCCTGCATGACCCCATTGGAAACACACCCACTAGATGACGATTCCTCGTTTACAATTACATTTTGAGACCTATCAGTTAGCCAGTATTTAATCCATGCCCTGTTAATTTTTAATAATCGTACATACACTGATGATGGCATTGGTGTTGGTAATACACAGAGCTGGTCCACAGACTATAGGGGAGGCCTGTTTGTCTGAGAGGTTTAAATACAGCGACAAGTTTCCTTTTTCAGCCCTTACTATGAGTGGAGCTCAGGAGTAAGTTCCTCTTCTAAAAGAGAGAGAGAGAGCCCAAATAAAGGGTGAACCAAGTCATTAGAAGGCTAGAATCCGCCTAACCAAGTCCCACTAATCTACTTGCTTTCTTACTAACATATTTTTTCGGTTGATGCAGAGCACAGGTCGGGGTAGATATATATTAAAACAACCTCGCCTTGTAAGCAACAAGATAATCCTCAAAACCACACACACTAAAGTCTGGTTAAGAATAATATGACATACAGGAATCATGTTGCTGATTTTGTATATATATTAATAAAACATTTTATCTTCTTTTCCTCGGAGTACATCAAGCATTAATTCAGTTGTGCTATATGAAGCTGTGAAACCTTTAGGCCCTTGTTTTCCACATACTGCACTTTGACAGCTGGGGTTGACAATACCGTACATCATCCTGTGGTCCTGCTTCTACTGTCCCCACTCTCTGGAGTGATTGGTGCCCTGAGGCTGCTAGGTGCTTAGGGTTCAGAGACTGTAATTGTGCCCTGTCATTGTGGATTTCCCCCCAGCTTGTGAGCTCACACGGGGACAAGGCCTGTTGCTGTGTATATAGTAAAAGGAAAGAGTGGGCATTTTTTGTACCAACTAAGTAAAAGTAAAAAAGCCATAGACTTTCAAGGGGTTGCCCAGGAGATAATATGAACTACTTAGGTGTTCCTGCTGACTTTCCATGCCTGAAGAGAGCTGGAGTTATTCTTGGCTTAGCCAGCTCTAACATTTATTTCTTGGCAACAATTATAAGTAGCTATTAATACTTCCTACAACATTGCTAATGCTAGTGCTATGAATAATGTAGTTTATAGAGAGATAAACAGCCATATAAATGGCTTCCAGCTATTTGTGCAATACTGTAAATATTTTAGCTTGTTGTTTTATAAAAGAGATCACAGTTCTTCTCTTTTTTTAGTGGGGGTGGGGGGAAGGTGAATTTTGTTTGCTCTGAATGTTTTCAAATTTTATTGCAAACATCAACCTCTGCTCATCATCAGTCATACTGGAGGTACAAATATTGAGGCCGGGAAAGCAGATGGCCCCACAGCTGCAGGCCATAAAGTTCTTGTGTGTTTCAAAGTAAACACATTCAAGTCTGCAAAGTTTATGCTTCAAGTAGCTCTTGAATTTGAATTCTATCATCTTAGTACCTCAGAAAAATATCACTAGGCTTGGCAGAATTTGATGTAATTTTTTTTTATAATTTTGATGAATATCATCAAGGTTTAAGCATATTTTTATTTTTATAAAATTAAATTTTCACAGTTGCAGGAAATTTGTGGGGGAGGTTGGACAATAATTATTTAAATGACAGTAGAAATTGAGAATCAAAAAGTTAAAGCTTTATAACTGTTAAATCAAATATTGCCAGCATCACATCAAAATATATAAGTAAATATCCTTAAACCAAACTTGAATAAGTTCTCAAGAAGAATTTTTCTTACTTTGCCTATCTGGAAAGTTCAGTTATCATAGATGGAAATATTTTTTATCACTTTTGTGTGTATGGAGCAATTGATGTTTACCAGCATTTACTGATGAAAATCTAATCCTATCAAGCCTAAATATCACATTGCTAGAGATTAGTTTCCATTTAAAATAAATCTTAAATTCACCTGCATGCCACAGATTGGGTCCTCACAAAGGTAGACACCAGGGGACTGACCATCCTGCAGGCTGCCTGTAGCTACCTCTGACAGTAAGTCCCTCAGATTTTCTTCTTTCCCCCACACTTCCACTGCAGAGATCCGGACTGAGAAGCGGGCCCCTGTCTTCTCTTTCCGTTCATTAATCAGCTTGAAGAGCCATGAGATGGCGCAGGGGATTATGCCTAGGTTCTGCATGGAATCATCTTTTCCAATCATGGTGTATGATTTTCCTGTCAGGTAGGAGGGAGGGGAGAAAAGAAAACTAAATTACGCTCAGTGCATCTAGAGCTTTCTGTCAAGTGACATTATTCTGCACAGGCTCAGGAAAACCATTTCCTTTACTAAAGACAGACAGACAGACGGAAAGAAAGGACAAATGACAGCGTTTAAAACTAGTAGACTAGATCCAGAGTTGCGATCCATTTCTCTGTAGCATTCTGCCACCATAAAGGGGCTGAAAAACAGCCAGATCTTCCTAAATGAAGATTCCCCTAACATTCAAGAAATCCTTAGCTGGGCTATAGCTGGTTCCTACACCACTCTGTAGCCAACAGTTTAGAGGGCATGTCGGGTAGGGTGGAGGGTGTGTGAGTGTCATGTGCTCCAACAATCCCTAATTTGGAAATGATCTCCTGGTGGGGAGGAATGTTACTAGCCAGCATACTTTAGAGCAGCCCCTAGATGGTTCTATAGGATGCTGGGGCTGGAAATGCATAGAGTTGGCCCCGGGATCAGGATTCTGCAGCTGGCTCTTTTCTGCATCCCCCCCTTGGCTACACTCAGCAGAAGCTAGACCTATCAGATAATCTGGTCCAGAGGTGGTCCCATGATGTGGGGTTTGGATCCAGATCAAAACGTTCCCTAAGTTCAGTGTTCTCTGGAACCAGGATTTTGGTGCAGGCCTGTCTCTGTTTAAAACATCTGTTAATTAAAAGCATGCATACAGTATTATCTTACTCTGTTTTCTGAATTACTTCAAATACTGCACATAGTTAAGTTTTCAGAACCTTTCTCATTTATAGCTCTTTCTATAGCTGTCACACAAACAATATTGATATGTATACATTTTAGACAATTTCTTATGGCTTTTTTTCTTACCTTATTTCATTTAATGAATTATGGGCATAAGTGGAATCTAATGTTAAGAAGATTAGTGCAGCAAGATATTTTTAGACTTTACAACTCTTTGTGAAACGGTCTCTCTCTGTAGGAGAGGGAATGGTGGGGAAGGCAGTTAATGAAGCAGCTGCACATTGTCAGCTAATGTATTATACTTTATATTAGTCTAGATTAGATCATTAAAAAACGTGGAAATCGGGAGGCAGAGTCGGCCAATTGGTAGGACACTGGACTGGGAACATGGACTCCATAGCTGGCATTGCTTCACTTACTCTCTGGCCTTAAGCAAGACATGAAGGCCTGAGACTTCAAGTATTCATCAATTCTGGGTGCCTCCATTTTGGATGCAACTTGAGACAATCAGTGCCTGACAGCGTACTGTACTTCTTCATTACCTGAAGAATGGAAGTTTCCTTGAAGTGTTTTTTTTCCTTGGTAGAACTGCGTGGGATCACTTTTCAGGCAGTAATAAAGGCGGCAAAGTTGTTGCCTTTAAATAGTCAGCATTTCCCAACAGATACCTCTAGATACGGATGAGCAGTACATAAAATTACGTTAGAATTTTAGGTTTCAGAGTAGCAGCCGTGTTAGTCTGTATCCGCAAAAAGAACTGGGCCACAAAAGCTTATGCTCAAATAAATTTGTTAGTCTCTAAGGTGCCACAAGTACTCCTGCTAGAATTTTTGTGTCTTCTAAAATAATCTTGTTTTGATGACACTCTTTTTGTCAGCATTGAAAGTTTTGATCATGCAAATGGTTGCAGAAGCAAATTTTTGGCTAGTCACTGAAGATTCAATTAATAATTAAATAAAATTTGTTTCAGGCAGAAAAGAAAGTGGTTTATAATGGGTAGGTCATCCATCAAAGAACAGCCAAAAATATCATGCGACTTAGGCACCCAGTCACAATGCTTACATTTTGAATCACAAATATCGAATACTTGAAGGAATATAATCAGTTTGTAAGCAGCCCATAAGACTGCAATAGTTGCATAGATTTCTAACACTGAACATATTCATAAAAGTTGTAGATTACTAAGGTAATTGCCAAATTATTATTATTACTATTACTTCCACTGCAGTAGTGCCTAAGGACAACAGGCAGGGCTCAGAACTCCATTGTACAAAATACTGAACAAAAACACACACAGGCAGCCCATGCTGCAGAGACCCCACAATCTAGGAGTTAGACACTATGTAACAATGGAATAAACGGATAAATGAGAAAGGAGGACCAGGTAGGGAAAAGACACTTGCATAACTAGGGTGTTCCAATTTCATATACATAATAGTGCACTGAACGCAGGCAGTTTAGAAGCTGTTGTTTTCCTTAACCTAAAATAAAAATCATTTAAGACTTGAAATAGAAACTTTGCAGTTTGAGTAAGGAAATGTAACAATACCAACCCAGTTTGGCATGGCCAAAGCAGAATACGCAGCCGTCTGCCCCATTCACCACTGACTGGATCACCTCAGCCACAGTCCCAGCACACACTTCAGCCTGCCATGAGTAGAACAGGATTGACAAAGATATTTAATAATAAAAAAAATAATAGAAACATCATAAATATTAATGGCTGTGACAGCACCAAAACGTCATTGCTGATTTCTAGTAGTATGGTGTCGTCTCTAAGGGCCCAATCTCACATCCCTACTTATGTGAGTTGCCCCTTTGAAGTTAATGGCCTTTTTTTGTTTACCTTTTTTCTTTAAAAAATTGTGTTTTTTTCAACCATTTTTGCTGCTGTGTATCGAATTTTGGATGCAGTGAAAGTGTTACAATTCTGCTGTCAGATGGTTTGGAGAGTTTGTGCGGGGGGTGGGTGGGAGTCTATGAACAAGGTACAAACTCTTTTGCCTGGTCTTCACTAGGAAATATTTCTAAAATTTCCCACCTTTGTTTTGAATCTCCATAGCTGTTAGCAATTGTAGGAGCCCTAATGAAGACAAGATGCTGGTAGCCGGTGGTGTTTTAAGCACCTTGTCATATAGATTCACCCTGATCAGGTTTAGATAACACAGGCAGACACCCAGACCCCTGTCTAAACTATTCTGTTCCACTTCTTACACTATGCCTATCAGCTGGAGCTCAGCTAGTAGTAGCAACACTTAGGAATTTTAGGGAAAATTTCCTACTGTAGATAAGACCTTTTGGTGGTTGCCTCTCCATTGGTCCAGTTTACAGACATCTGTTACTCTATTGTTTTCTAATCTGTAATTAATATTACCACTAATTATTTATATATCTGGGGTAAAGCCTGCGTCATCTTATACTGAACTGGGTGGCAAAACCCCACATAAATATTCCTCAGCTTCTTAATCAGTTGAGGATAGAATGTAGGATTAGCCATCTTCACATTATTGATTTGCAACACAATTACTAACCAAAAACAGTTGAAAGAGTACCATCAAATACTGCTATCTGGTGTTTATTCGCAGGCTAGGCAGCATTTTATATCACTAGTAAGATTTATCGCACATGTAATGCAAAAGATTAAAGCAGCGGTTCTCAAACTTCTTTGAACCGTGACCCCCTTCGGACATTAAAAATTACTACACGACCCCATTGGGGGGGGGGGGGGCTGAAGCCTTACCCTACCCCATCTCTGCCACCCTGGATTTGGGGGCCAAAGCTAGCTTAAATCTAAGATAGCCCCGGCGACCCCATTAAAATGAGGCCCCGACCCACTTTGGGGTCCTGACCCAGAGTTTGAGAACCGCTGGATTAAAGCAAAGCTGATCATCATATTATAGAGATTTGATTTAACGTATTTGTCTCAGTATTGCTGGCATCTACGGACCAAATTAATCCCTGGTCTAGCTCCAGTGAAATCTCTGAAATTACAGCAGGGATGAATTTGCCTCTTGGGCACACTAGTGCTAACCGGAAAACATCTTAGATCCCTGTTAGTCCAAGTCGTACATTGCCTACCTGAGATGCATCTTGGGGGAAAACTGCATCAAAAGCAAACATCTTGGGGGGAACCTGATTGCCCCTTTTCTGGAAGGGGTTCTGGCCTCCACAGGACAATGGGTCATACAGAGTCATTTGCTTCTTACGGGGATCAACCTTTAAGAAGGAGCTTGACTCAGATGTATCCCTGGCAAGGGTGGAACAAATGCGCACCATGACTTTCACCTGTCAGCAAACACAGGGAAAAAAAACCACATTTAATTAGAGCATTGAATATACTAGAGTTTAGGATTTTTTAAATGGGCTTTCAAATTTCAATGAGCCAAATCATTCTTGCTTTACTCAAGCCAGTGGGGCCACTGAGGTCAATAGACATCCAAGTGTTTGTAAAGGAAGCAGGATTTGGCCTAAAGTGCACAATTAATAAGGCCGAGAGCCCGCTCTCTCTCGCCTTAATGGTCAACTTGTGTATTTAATGATTACTGGGCACATCAATGTATTTTAATGTCTCAGTTACTCTAGTACAAAGATATTACATCACCTTTTTTGTCTTGTGATTCACATAAATAGAAAATGAACTGCATCCTGGTAGACCAATTAAGCAAACCAAAAGGTAATCTAGGCTGCTAAGCTATCGAGGCTGATGCTGTTTCTATGAAGACGACTGATCAATAAAGCAAACACATAAAAGCTTGATCTGTAATTTACACCTTTTAATTTCTAATCCAAATGCCGACATGAAATGCCCAGTTCGTTGTGTCATCAAAGAGTTGTGAAAGAGCCTAGTTTTAATGGTCAGCTTTTGAAATTATCTCCAAGGGTCTGGAATGTAATAAGCGTTAAAGGATGTGTTAAAACATGTTAGCTCACAACCCATTAGATGAGTACATAACAAGGTGTTATTTCTATGACTAAGATACATCTCTGTGGGATGTAATGAGGTTATACAGTATCCTTAACCAAACTTGTAAGCAATTTACATATAAGCAAAACCACTGATAATTCAACACAGCTTTGGTCCCTTCAGTAATTTTACTAGTATTTGGCACATGACTTTTTGAACTTTGTAGGATACATTCCCCATCTTTGTCAACTCCTGTGTATTTCCTTTCAAGTCACAGCTGTGTTGTTTTGTCCGGAAGGAGACTGACTTCAAGACGACAACCAGACAGAACTTATGGTTAAAAGCTTCTTAAATATGTCAGTTGTATCAAACACACAAGTTTGGGCAAGTGGCAGTGCATTAAGTGGTGTCCTCATCATAGCGTGAAAGCATAACTACTGTTAACATTATGGAAGTGGCATGTATGCCTCAGGAGAAGACTATTTCCGAATTTTGAGGCAAATTACAGTTTCTTTCTCTCTGCAATGCAAACGGAGCAGTTTCATGCAAATTACCATCTGAATATCGTCTGTGTGCACAAGTGGGGAATGGACGCAATGCCAAATGCTCTTCTCCCCATTTGGGATGGCACTACTTGTGAGTGGGGATCCCCCTTCACGGTGGCACTAGCCCTTCAAACTGAGATAAGATTAAATCAGAAGCCTGGTGAGTTCAAACTCACTGGGACAAATTCATCCTTGCTATAACTCCACTGACAATGGAATTACACCCGGCATCAGTGTAGTCCATTCAGTATTTGTGTGTTCCCTTCTGCGTACACCCATGGCTAAAAGGGGTGATTTGGCTCTAAATCTCTTATTGTGAGAAAGCAATTTGATCATTAGACAGGAAGTCTGGTTAAGAGACTGTACATAGGCTTTCTGTTCTGTGTTCCACTACCAATTAAGGTAAAGCAGAGAAACATTGCTGGAGTGCGGAAGGTTCTGGTCTCATTTATTCAGCCTCCCTGTTTGTTTAACCTTCCTCCCCAATCCCTAATTTAAAAAGCCTTTTTTGTTATGCCTCCCCACTTTCCATATTGTGTTAAAGGCATTCTATTCAGCGCTGCCGTAGGTAGGCACAGCTACCATTGAAGAAAGTGGGAGTTACACCCACTGGAGCTCTAGGGCTGAATTTGGCTCAAAATAATTAATTTATTGCTGATGCAATTCTCCAGGCAGTTCAGGGAGAGATCACCAGTCAAGTCAATGGGGTAGGGAGGGAGCACAGCAAGAAGTCCCTAGCAGGGCAAGAAACCAAAAGAGCAAATATAAACCTTTAACTGTTTTCCTGCTTGCATCTTGCTCCCTGTTTGCTTTCTCTGCAGTGTCTATCGTTTTAAACGGATGCCGACATTTGGAGCATGAGACTGATCTGCTGGAAATCAAACTGACATAACACTGTAAATAAAAATAAACTGCCTGATGCGCTTTTAAAATCTATTTTTTCTGTGTGTTCAGGTGGTGTATTTGAGTGCTATCAACCCACATTCTGCAAACTGATTACTTCATGCGGGGAGCAGAACTGACTGAATACACCCCAGGACTGATTCTAATCTCAATTACATCAGTTTTACACCAGTGTAACTCCCTTAGTTGCAGTGGAGTTACTCCTGATTTACACCTGTATAAGTGAAATCAGAATTAGGCCCATTTCGTCTCATTGCTGAATTAACATAATTGACCATTCTATTCTCCAACAAATGTTTCTGCTCTTAGGATGGCAGAGGTTTCAGGAGCCAGGTCTCTCTCTCACTGGCATAAAAAGCCAGTGTAGCTGAAATTATAAAATTTACTATCATTAGTGGCAAATATGCTGAATAAACCACCATCACGAGTTCATCAGGGAGTGACCCCAAAGATAGATAGCATAAATTATTTGCCTACTAGTTCCCGGTCTTCTGGTATATGTGAGCTTTATTCTGTACCTGTGAGGTGAGCTGATGACACTATGTTGCAATGTACATTGATATTTCCAGAGCATTGGTCTTTCATTTGTTTTGAAGAAGAGACTGAGAATTTTCTATTGGTCAAAGTGAAGAATGATTATGTTGACCAGAGCATTCTGGATTGTAACCTCAGTTAAGAGAGACACTCATGACAGTGTAATGACCATAGGCAAATCACTGGACTGCCTTGTGCCATTGTCAACTTAGTACATGCCCACTATTAACCAGATGCAAGGACTGCCAGATTCTGATCCCACGTGACTGAAAAAGCTCCACTAATGTAAACTGGAGTGGGTCAAAACTGCTGTAAGAGCTAATTAGACCCAACATGTCTTAGCTGACCTTTCTTGTGAAATGGCAAAGAGGAGGTTTTAAAAATTGCCTAAGACTATGAAAAAGTGGATCAACTTCACATCATTATTTTCCATATGAATTTAAACAGTTTTCTTCTAAATAGTATACACAGTATGGATAGGTAATATTTATATTAGTTTCCAAAAGTAAATATTCATTTAATTATTAAACATGGGAGCTGTCTCTTTGACCATTAATCTACAATGTCACTTAATGTGGCTTTTAGCAGATATTTTAAGGGGACACCACAGTCTCAGTCACCAAGTTGGAATGACTCTTTTGGAGATTGAGGTTTTACCAACCTCTCTGAAAGCGCTGTCTTCTCTGAAAAAAGACTAATAGAACATAGGCAGGTTTTTATTAGACACAAATGCATTATGGGGCAAATCTAGACCTGGAAAAAGAAATGCAACTGTCATGGAAATCTCTTGGACAAAATTAATGTGAACAAAAATAGTGCTGTAAATTAAACACGGTGTATAACTGAGGTGAAAAGTGAGTCTGAGTAGTAACAAAGGGTTACCACTGATTTAGCATTTTGTAGGAGCCTGACTCTGCTCTCAATTACACCAGTTTCATCCCACTGTAACTCCCTTGACTTCAATTCAGTTATTCTTGCTTTACACCAAATTAATTGGAAGAAGAATCAAGCCCTAGGTTTGCAAAATAAGTATAATTTACAGTCTAAAGAGAGCTGCCACTGGGTACAAACAGAAAAGGTATAAGATACAGTAGAGGTGGCCTGCAAAATGGGGATATTGATACTTAGATTCACACATGTAATCCTGGTACTATATGCTAAGCACAGTAAAACATTACATCATATCCAGGTCAAAGGGATATTCATATTTGGAGCAAATGGTTTGTGGTTAAGGCATAAATGAATGAGAGCCAGGAGATGTGGGCTCTATCTCCGGATTTGCCAAAGACATGCAATGTGACCATAGACAGGAGACCTTGATCTCTGCTTCATTTCCCAATCTGTAAAATGGGTAAAATTACCACCTCCCTCACAGGAAAGTTGTATGGCTACATTCAGTCACATTGGTCAAGTGCTTTAAGGATTCTCAGATGGAAGGTGCTATTGAAGTGCAAATTATTATTACATATTCTAATTATTATCTGTGTAACTTAATAGTGAAGATGTCACACAAGAAAATTCTCCAACTCTGCTTATGACAATAGTAAATGGAATTGACTACATCAGGCAGAACTGATGGAGCCACATGGCCCATTGAACTCCCATTTCACATGCAATTTATGAACAGGTAGGGGTGATGGGTTTAAAGCCAGTGCAGGACCATGCAATATACTACACCAGGGAGGCAGTATGAAAGAAGGTAGAACACTAATTCATTCAGCTATGGGGATAGCTCCAGGAAACTTTCAGTTCAATTTCAGGTTGAAGATCACAGCTGCTGCTGTGGGTAAGAGAGAATATAGTGCAGTTCATTTGAAGTCAGCTGAACAGTGGGGTTTAAGAACTTTAATACTTTTTGCTTTGTCTTGCAATTTAAATGAACTATAAATCGAGATTTTTCTCCTTAAAGGCAGGAAATTGGGTTTTTATGCTTCGCTTCCTGTGTGTCATTATTCCCTTAGTCCATTGCTACACTTCCCCACTAATCCTCTGTAATTAAAGGGTTTAGGATATACCACTTGTGATTTACAGGACCACTCAGACTGCCTGCTGAAGTTCTTATTTGAGTCCCAATAATTGTTCAGGTCCTTGGCAGTGTCAAGCTTCAGATACACCTCTCTGATTGTTTCCATATAACAGAAAAAAAAATGCAAGACACAAGAGCATGCTCTTAGAATACACATTGATAAAACAAACATTCTGGGTCAAATTTTGGTCTCATACTCATGTCAATCCAGATTAACTCAGTCTACTTACTCTGGATTTACATCGGTTTGAATGAGTTCAGAATGTGGCCTACTTTTTCTGTATTGTGAAGTTTCTTTGCCTAAACATAAGCCTTGCCTCCTAATATTGTACACTCCAGGGGCAGCAGCACCAGTGCTTGCAAACTTGAGCATATAGGGCACGATCCAAGCCCATTGATCGCAGTTGTGCATACAGGGCTTGATAGAAGCCCACTGAATTTAGTAGGAGTCCTTTAATTGATTTCAAGGGGTTTTGGGTTCAGCCTATAGGCCTTTATTGTGCCCTTACACCAGTTCTGCACTCTGTCATTGGCTTCAGTGGTGTTACTCTTGATCTGCATCAACGTAAGCGAAAGCAGAATCAAGCCCATACTGCTTAGGCTTTCATTACCAGGCCTTGTTTTAAATTGTAACACCACTTTTACGGCTGTATTTATATACACTGGTTACCGGCATGAGAAAGTCACCATTTACCCACAGTTCCCGCTCAGTAGTGTCAGTCATAGCACTGTCATTTTATGCATATGGAAATAATTTTGTTATTTCTATACCACTGTACAGTAGCTGTTAGTAAATGCAGATTTGTTAATGGTCACTACTGTCATTTAGGCTGACAGAACCAGGCTGCCTCACTTCCCAGCTTTCATATTGTGCCCCAAAAACATGCTGTTCTTGAACCAAGAGGAGAGAATTGGTTAACTGCAGGTTTTTAACTCTGGTAAGCCCATTTGGTGACCCACCATGGCTCTTTTCTTATGTTCTCAATCTGCATGGAAAGACAAAGCTTCTGTGAGTGCTGGAAACTACAACAGTCAGGGGAAGAAAAAAAAGCTAAACTGAGCCAGTGATATGTCCCTCTCTCAAATGCCTGCAGGGGACTTGTGGATTCCTGGCAGTGAAGTACGGAACATGGGGTAGGTAAACTGCATCAAACACTAATAACCAGGAATGGAGGCTGGAATAAGGGAACACAAGTCTTCAGAGACCTGCTTCAACATTGGGGATATTCTCGCTTCCTCCTACCCCTGACTAAGATTTAGTTTGAGGCTCATTTATCTAATTATTCAGCAGATAGGGCTAGACAGCTGTTGCTTTGGGCAGTGTGCTTGTCTTTACAAGCTGCTTCATTCATCAATCATTTCGGCACCTTCTATTGGACGTACACTGTAGCATGAGGGGAGGCAGGGATTGTGATGTACTCAGTGGAGAGACAGAGCAGGGCTACTGAGCAATATTAGCACTCCATCAATGTAATGGCAATCACTGGCTGCAGGAACAGCCTTATTGGAGGTTAATGAAGAGTGGGCTTTGTAATTTCTCACCGTTACTGCTGTAAATAATGGCAGCAGATATACTTTGTTGTAGCCAGCCACAAAACATTACAGCACAATAAAATCTATAACTTCTCATTGCTTATGCACATATACTTTCTTCACATGATGGATGTAAAGCTAGAAGCTTTCCTGCACTGTCCGGATGATCTGGAAGCATTTTGGTAAGTTTCACCATTTAAAGAAGCCTCACATCCTTTTCTTCCAGCTCAGAAGACATAACTGTTAAGGTTAAAATGAAATCTAGATGGTCAAGATAAAGAGATCAGGCCAAATTCAACCAAATGCAGCCTGGAGTAAGTGAAGGCAGCTGCAATGGACATCTCTGGGCCAACCTCAGCAGTGAAAAAAACCCTGGCGTAAGTTACGTCGGGTGTAACTAAGGGTAGGTCTATACTTACTTGCCGGGTCGACGCGTAGAGTTCGACTTCTCGGAGTTCGAACTATCGCGTCTAATCTAGACGTGATAGTTCGAACTCCGAACGCGCTCCCGTCGACTCCGGAACTCCACCACCGCAAACGGCGGTGGCGGAGTCGACGGGGGAGCCGCAGACTTCGATCCCGCGGCGTCTGGACGGGTGAGTAGTTCGAACTAAGGTATTTCAAGTTCAGCTACGCTATTCGCGTAGCTGAACTTGCGTACCTTAGTTCGACACCCCCCCCAGTGTAGACCAGGCCTTAGTCAGAAAATGTAATTGGGCCCACTTCTCCTCTCAAGCCATTTATCATCAGTGGCGTAATTCTGCTGGATTCCGTGGAGCCACTGCTGATTTACATTAGTTTGAGTGAGAAGAGAATCAGGCCATTGTGTTCAAGTGGCAAAGCAATGCTCTGCTACTGACATTAGTCTGGGATTCAGTGGGTTTGTAACTCATACTCCAAGAGACCGGGAGAGAGGACGTAGCGGGATAAGCAGCTAACAGGAAGATGTAAGATAAAACCCACACATCTGGTTTAATTCCCACTTTCACTATCCACAACTTTGCTAGGGAGCTATTTCACACTCGACATGAGTGCAACCTCCAGTGGTACCTGATGGGAATGGCTTCCTCTTATGCAAGCACTGAATTTTGCATACCCACTAATTGTCAGATCTGTGCAAGTTACAGTATGCCACGTATATCCATTGTGCTAAATCCTGCACTCCCCTATAGCCAGCACAAGGGGGCTATAAAGCAGACTCTAGGGATACCGCCAGCACAAGGAGCACTGCTCAGTGGCATAAAGCTGGCATAGCCCAGCCTCCAGCACTATGCCAGGCCTGAAGTATGAGCATGGGGAGGGGCAAGACCAAAACCCTTGTTGCCCTGCAGTCCCCAGGAGGCAGATGGCCCTAGGGTTGAGGAGCAGTCCTGAAGCTGCTCTAAACTATATTGGGAGACAAATTGGTCCCTGGCTGCATCCAAGATTGGGGACCCACAAATGGTTCCTTTGTGGTTTCCCCACTTCTACTGTGCAGCAATTTTCTTATCTATTTACACTGGAGTTGTAAATTACACCACCATTTATATCACCTTTCAAAAGGCACAAGCAGTTAAAGATAAAAAATGTCATGGCAACTCAGCAGCAAACTAACACATACTATTCCTCATTATTTTATTTGTACAGAGCCAATCTGATGCTACGTGTAGTACAAAAGGGGACTGATTCTTCTGTCTTTCACACCTGTAACCCCACTTGAGTCACACCTGAATAAAACCAGTGCAAATGAGGGGAGAATAAGGGCCAATGTCTCTACTTTGAAAAAACTCTAGACAAGGCCTCATCCTGATCTCACCCATTTTACACCAGCGTGCCTCCATTGGCTTGATTGGAGTATCTCCTGATTTACACCAGTGTATGTGAGATCAGAATCAGTCCCAGGGGGTCTAATGTCAGCACACAGACAACAGAAAAGGAAAAAGTTATGAAAGGAGGAGGATGGGGGGAACAATTTTACTCCCTATAGATACCTAGCCATCTACACATTATTGTTTCTGTAACTAATATAACTGAAAGGATAACAGAAAAATATGAGGGGGAATATAAGAGGTCAACGGTACACACTCTTTTAGGTTACAAGACCAAGCCTAAGCCAGTTGGATCTTGTTCATATAAGAGCAGCCTTAAATTCTGTAATCAGTTGGTATGATATGGACACAATGCTGAGTACCACATACTGCCGGAAACCAGCTTATATGTCCCTGCCAAGTCACATGAGAAATTGCATTGCCATCTGGTCATTTGTTAACCTAATGAGGAACAGTGCAACCTTATGGTTCTTTTCTTTTTAGGGACAGAGGAATTTGGATCACATCACCAGAAGGAATAATCCCTCCCTGAGTTCCCCAACATGCAGGGGATCATGTACCCTGCACTATCCTTTTGGTTCTTCCCTGACCCTTACTGGCAATTTTGCCTCCCAAAGGAGCATGGAGGGAGCAGTCTCTAAGGTTCCCTGAGTACAGGGATAGAGAGTGACCTGGGTCCTTGTGCCCCCTCTCCCCTACTACCCTGCAACACACTCGCCTACTTGCAAAAGGCCCAGCAACATTTTAATCCAGATTGTATATTGAAGCTGGAATTCTATCCTCTCCTGGCAATTCTTTAAATCAGACATTTCACAGCATTTCCATAAGAGATGGACTCAAAGCAGAACAGCGCAATCTAAACATCCCCAAACAAGCTGTCAAACTTGTCTCCTCCAGAACTATTACATGGATCTTTTAGAGGACACCTACCAATGAAGTCAATGGAACCTTTGCATACAAAGTACTCCAGGGTTACCAATACAAGTAGAATGGGGGAAATTTCTGCTCACTTCTGTCCTTAAGTACAGAATGTATTCTCCAGCTCAGATTAAAAATGTAACAAAAAATACGTTTGACTGCCATGAATTTCAAGAATGCTAACGAGGGTTCCACTTTCCCTGTGGTCAGGTTTCCTCCCCTTTCTAAACGGACCAGATTTTATGCACAGCTTCACTTTTAATGAGCTTTTAGGCTGAAGTTTCCCCCAAACCCAATCAGCTCTAACCCAGTTCCCCTTAATCCTCTCCCCAATTTCCCACAGGGATACTCACATTCTGATTAGTGTTCAGCCTTTTAGAACAAATCGTTAAAGGGGATCCGGGTGACTGACAGTATTCATACTTTATGGCAAACACACAAAGCTCAGAAGGAGTACTAGCCTCCCATGCATACCACAGGCCAAATGCTGCCTCCATGCACACCCCAGAAGGGGCATTCTGTGCACCAAGAAAATCTGCAGAGACCAGGGAGGTATGTGTCCCCAAAGACACTGGATTTGGAGTAGCAGTGGAGTGGCTCGTCTGCCTTTACCACATAGCCTCAAAGTTGAAAAAGCCCCCATGGGCACAATGTGTTCCCATCACGAGAAGGGCAATGACTGGGGGATCCAGGAAGTGAAGAGTCCACTGGCCCTTTTGTCTAGTCTATGGCTATACCACCCACGGAAACACTGAGGAGGGGAGGGATAGCTCAGTGGTTTGAGCACTGGCCTGCTAAACCCAGGGTTGTGAGTTCAATCCTTGAGGGGGCCATTTAGGGAACTGGGGTAAAAATCTGTCTGGAGATTGGTCCTGCTTTGAGCAGGGGGCTGGACTAGATCACCCCCTGAGGTCCCTTCCAATGCTGATATTCTATGAATCTGCTGCAGTGCAGGAAGCCTTAAGGGGAGCTCTGCTCTACTGCACTCAGGGTACCCTCCTGGAAACCTGATCCTCCTGCAAAACAGAACCACAGATTTCACAGCCATCAGGGCTCTCCATCCCTGGTGTGAATGTGTCTATACGGGGCGGGCAGCAGGAAGCAGGTGGATTTCACACAGCATCAACATCTCAAACTTCCTTGCTGCGTATTTAAGATGATACATTGCTCCATACTCAACATACTGCTAAAACACCAGTATCCTCTTTGTGAAGCAAACAAGTATTACATAGGTGCATTACAGTATAACAGACCTGGTACCTTCAGTAGGTAGTTTACCTTAATTCTCTAACTAGATAGAGGGGCATTCAGGGTTTCTCATTATACATGATCAGGTACAAGGGCAGAGGCCAGGAGCTCCTATTTAACAAGATGCTCTGTATCTTGTTTAATCAAATGAGAATTTTAATGGAAAGAATGAGAAAAAAGAAAAACAATTCTGAAGTCACTGTTAAGCATGCCTTTGAGATGACTTCTATTGTAAGTGTTAGCCAGACAAAGAATGCTTAGGCATTGCACAAAAGACAAAGAAACCTAGGCCTTTTTATTATTTATACAAATGATCTCCATGATTACGCGCAAAGGAAGATTTCCAAGTCTGCACATGACATTGTTCGGTGTGGCACTGTAAATAATGAGCAGCGGCGCAATCAGATAAGAAGGATTTACATTATTTAAAGCTGAGCGGCAATAGGTGACAAATTGCAGTTTAATGTAGATAAGTGTGAAAAGTATGCACAGAGCCAGGGAATGAAAACTGATAATATCCACTAAATAAAGTGGGTGATTCAAGGTACTGAGCGGGGAAAAGATTTGGGAGTTCAGTGAGAGAAAAAAATATTCCAAAGCTCTAGACCAGGGGTGGGCAAACTACGGCCTACGGGACGGATCCGGCCCCTCAAGGCTTTGGAGCCGGCCTGCAGGATTGCCCCCTGAGGCCCTGCGGCGCTCTCAGAAGCAGCCAGCACCACTTTCCTGTGGCCTCCAGGTGGTGGAGCAGAGGGCTCCGTGCATTGCTCTTGCCTCCAGGCACTGCCCCCCTGCAGCCCCCATTGGCTGGGAACAGGGAACCGTGGCCAATGGGAGCTTTGGGGGAGGTACCTGGAGGCACGGCAAGGGCAGCACATGTGGAGGCCCCCCCGGTACACGCCGCTGCCACCCTGGAGCCACTTTAGGTAAGTGGCACTGGGCCGGAGCCCAAATCCCTCCTGCACCCCACCCCCCAGCTCCCTGCCCTGAGCTCCCTGCTGCACCCTGCACCCCTGTGCACCCCAACCCCCTGCCCTGAGCCCCCTGCCACGCCCCACGCCCCTCCTGCACTCAAACCCCTGCCCTGAGCCCCCTCCTACACCCCAACTCCCTTCCCCGAGCCCCCTCATACACCCTGCACCCCTCCTCTACCCCAATCCCTTGCCCTGAGCCCCTTCCTGCACACCGCACCCCAACCCTCTGCCCCGGCCCCGCATACAATTTCCCCACCCAGAAGTGGCCCTCAGCCAAAAAAGTTTACCCTCCCCTGCTCTAGACCAATATGCATTTGTCACGAAGAAAATGAGCAGGAGGAATAGCATTGGTGAGTGAAGTCAATATAAATCCAAGGAGGTGACATTACCATATAAGGTGACATAGCTTGTGTATTATTGTGTACACAGCACAGGAATCTTACCTCTGAAAGAGGTATAACAACCTTAAATGGGTGTGTAGTGTGCAGCTGGGAGCTTGGGACGAGGCTTCTGGGATTAAGGCTATGGGAAGATATCAGGACATTTAACGATTTGCTTTCACGGGCAAGATATGTGATTCTGCAGTTAGCCTTTGCAGAAAATGGTAGCTTTTTCACGTTGAAAAAACTCAAGAGTAGATCCTGATTTCACTTCAGTTTTATACCAACCTAACTTCCTTATCTTCAGTGAAATTACTCCTGATTTGTGCTGGGGTAAATGAAATCAGAATCAGGCTCAAAATCTAGAAGTTAGCAACAATAAAAAAAAAAGATTAAAGGGAGCTCATTAAATGAAAACAATAAATACAGGGTTTCCACCCCAAACAATAATATTTTTCATTGTTACCACACCTTCCATCTGAAGATCTCAGCATGCTTTACAAACATTGATGTATTAAGCCCCATGACATGCTCAAGAGATAAGTCTCCTTATCCTCATTTTACAGACAGGGAAACTAAATATTAAAGGGATTAAGTGAGTTGTCCAAGATTACATAGGATGCCCGTGGCAGCTCTGGAAACAGAACCTAGATCCTCTGTCTCTTATACTTGTCCCATAAACATGAGGCTATCCTTCTTCTCAGGTGAGGAATCCTTTTAACTGACATTTTCCTTCAAAAGGTTTTATTTTGCTCAGGATTACTTGTTTGCTTTGACCTTCTGACTCTGATCCAATCATCAATTATTAAAATCTTATTTATGGAGCACTAACATAATATATGCAACAGATGAGTATTCGGGGACCTGATTCTGCTGCCATTCTGAAATCAAAGGGACCACGCACAGCATAAGGGGCTGCAGATCCTGAAGAGAGATGCCAGAATCTAGCCCTTATTAAGGATTGAATGCTGCCCTCACTCGCAACCCCGGCAGCTCCACTGAAGTAAATGGAATTCCAGGAGACAAGTCTGGGCAGATTTGGCCCTAACTTGCTGCTGCTCAGCAAGCATTGCTTCTGGGGGTACAGATTCTGGACCGAACTGTGCTCTCAATTACACTGATGTAAATCCTTAGTAACTTCATGTTGTCAACTCTGGATATACAGTAGGGAATCTGAGGGCACAACTTGGCCCTGTGACTAACAGAAGCAAGAGGATATTGGGCTAGAAAGGCAGATAAAAGGATAAGACAGAAGACTTAACATGATTGCCCAGAGGGGAACTAAACAGAGCTGCTAACTTGAAAAACTGAACTTGTCTAACATTGCATTGAGCTGTGAACCTCCTCTGTATTCTCAGCTGCA
This sequence comes from Mauremys reevesii, assembly GCF_016161935.1. NCBI lineage: Eukaryota > Metazoa > Chordata > Testudines > Geoemydidae > Mauremys > Mauremys reevesii. Next base: position 71,221,483 of record NC_052625.1, read on the forward strand.
GTTTACAACATAACACCACTATTGACCCTCAACCCTGATAAATGAAACACTGTAGCAATTTGAAACAGCCAAACAATCGGCCTAGTCAGTCTTAACACTAATAATCTCAGCCACTTGCTTGTTGCCTTGTAAAATGCTATAATAAATAAGGCTGGTGTCTGTGAATAAAAACAGGTAACTAACTAAATGCCATGGAATGAACGTACACTGCTTGTTAGCATTCATTGTAGATATGCTTGGCAGTATTCTGCAATCCTTACTCAGGCAAAACTCCCATCGCCTTCAACCTTAGCTATCATTTTCTGACTTGAGTGCTCAACCATGCAACCTTAATGTTCTCTTAACGAAGCTATTCTTTAATGGAATAATTCATTATGTTATATGTAGCTCAGGGGCTGTGTAATTCTTTCTAGCAAGTAGCAACCTTTAACAAATGGCACCTGATCAATAATGCAGAATTCAACATTTGAGAATAAATAACAGGCCTTCTTTGCAAGTTGTGTCTGTGGAAAATGTCAGAACCATTGATCATGGAGCCAGATTGATAGCCTGCAGCTGCTGTCCACAAGGTCTATAAAACCTAACTTTGCTGAGTTCTGCAAATCTGTTTTTATATCAGACATAATTAGCTTTCTTCTATGACCAAAACACAAAATAAGATCTTATTGCGTACGCAGGTAATGACCATTACCAGAGCTTTATTAGAGCACAGCTTTGTCATGATGGTACTTTGTTCTCGAGCTGCCTCTTACATAGGGTTATTTTATCTTGGTTTCCAGGTGCACTCAAACAATCCTCTGTGTAACTCTATACAGTCTGGGCTGCTTAATCTATATCAGTTTGTAAAATGCATTTATATTTGGTTTTTAAATCCTCAGATTAACAAGTCAATTGGACAAACAGTACAAGCCAAGTGAATGGTCACCACTTTATCTCAGCCTGTCAATATAGGAACCAAGTTTAGAGGATTAAGTAGGTTTGATTGGTACTTGATAAGTTTTGCATTGGACAGTCCTATGGAAAAAGCACACCGCGACTGCATCCTCTTCTTCCACAATTCCCTTCCGATGGAAAGTGGACAGATGATTTGTAATGGCTGAAAGGCCAATTTCACTACTGATATAAATGAATAAGATGGTGCAAACAGGACTGTCTTAAAGTGTAGGTCTATCCTGAAAAGCGACTTTATAAAAACAGCATTGTAGGGTTCCAGAAAGATTTTGTATCATTGATTTCCAAATCCACTGTACTCAGTTTTCAAGCCAAGATATTCCTTTAAATTCCCAACCATGCAATCTCAGACTGGGCTCTGACACCCATGATGTGTTCTTTCTATCAAACCAGCAGGAATAGAGAATCCGCAAACCATACCCTTGGCTATCTCTGCATCTTCATTGTCTGCAGATCCTGCAGTCTACTGTCCTTTGCCTTCATGGGTGAAGCTGCAGGGATAGTCTTTCCTTGGCCCACTTGAAGACAGTGATCTGAGGTGGTGGTTGTGAACAGCTGAAGCAGATCTCTGCAGAGGGGTGCAAGCAGTAGTTCTGTAACATTCTCCTCTCCCATGGGTTTAGGTCACAAGACATGGATGTTTCGTCCCTTCTCTAGCACAGACTTCCTCTGCCTCATGCAAATTGCCCCTCATGATCTCCAATTTGAGCATATTGATGTCACTGTGATGTCAGCATGCATATCAACTAATCAAGTGTTTCCAGAGCTGAGGTTCCTAGACAAAGGCCTACTGTGCATATAACTTATTCCCGCCGTGGGTGCAACTCCAATGACGTAACTGGAGTTATGCTAGCTTAGCTTTTGGTGAATCTGTCCTGTAAGTCCTTTTAAATGCACCTTTTCACCTGCCAGGATAATTCCCATGGTAATATTACTGACTGTTAGTCAAGGGTGGCCCAGCATCCCAGACAGTGGACAGGACAATTGCAGCCACTGAACAGGCACAACAAATGGTGGAAGCCACTGGCTCTTTACTGCATCAAAGAGATCTTCCCTTTTAGGGTCATTCGTCCTCCATGCCTGCCACCTCCATACATTAGCATTGGGATGGGGGATTTCTGATGTCTGGTAACATTCTGTCATTTACCACAAAAAAGGAAAGATTAAAGGAAGAAAGCTATTTTTTCAGAAGTGAAACAGTGTGTCTTCCCACAGCAGATTATAGCATAGGAGGCACAAGCAATCAAGATAAAATACGTCGGGTTGGGGGGAGGGAAGAGTGAATAATAAATAATATTTAGCACTTATATAGTGCCTTTCACATGTAGTATAGAATGATGTTTAATGAAATCTTCAAACTGATCTTCTAGTGATATTCCTAAATCCATTGAACAGCAGTGTTATAACAAAGAAATGGCTTAGCCTTCAGTCTGCCTGTCTACTGAATGATGTGTTTATACCACGTGTGACACTATGGTATCTTGAAGCAAATGGGACTATTCCCTTGAGTAAGGACTATTCATGTGTGTAAGAATAAAACATAAGTGTAAATTGTGTGTAACTCAGAAGAGAATCAGGCCATTGGATCTGAGGTGGAGCAACTCCAATGACAGCTATAGAGTTATTCCATATTTTCACTGGTATAACAGACCAAAATTTGGATCAATTTGCTTTGTCTCACCTTAGTTAATGTGTCAAATCTTTTCAAGCAGATCTTGGAATCTGTGGCACTGAATTTGTTTAATACAAATAATGGATTTGTCCAGATGGAAGAAACCACAGATGTAGCTCACAAAGACTCAGGACCAACATTAAGGTGCTAAAATCAATATCGTAGTCTCTCAGTGTGCTTTAATAGGTGCCATCATGATTTTTCTTGCAGTTCAATAATTGGTATTTAACCCTGAGATTACTTCTGGCATTTTATTCTCCTAATTCATTTAAGAAAGTCATCATAGCTACACTCATTTCTTAGGCTGGGCAACGGTTTGGTTTTTTTTTAAACAGCCATCAAAGACATATGAAGTTGACAGAGTTAATTCTTACAAAGGATCTTTACTACAACATGCCAAATTAAGATTCAGATCTGGGCTTGGACTGTGAGCATCAGCAAATTTTGACATAGTTGATGTGGGGATTTAATTCAATTTATTCATAAGGGGAGGGCCAATGATAGTTCACAGGGAACACTACGCTGTGACTGTACTATTTCTGTGCATGGTATTTGTGTCAAAACCTGATCACCACACCTTCTCTCATGTGTGCATATTCCTTTTCTTAACAATCAAAACAAGCTGAAATAAAGTTAAAGTTGTGCTTCAGCTTCCCAAAGTAAAGGGAATTCTCTCCACCATTAATTCCCTCCTGTGTGCCCACATAGTGCAAGGCGTATGGTCTCTGGCCAGTACTTCAGAACACAAAATCATCATGTGCATACCCCAGGCACTGGCACAGCGAGATACAACAGGGTACCTTTTGAATGGAATGTCAGGCCTAATTCCGAATGTCTTTGCCAGTGTGGGTCTTCAGGCATATGTACACTGCCTCGCAGGTTGGACTACAGGGTTGCGAATAGCAGTGCGCACTAAAGTGCTGCCCTGAAACTCCTCCCTTTAATCTTCAAACAGGATTACATTAGCACAAACCAGGAATCTTTTAGTTTGTGCCTTCAGCATCCACATAGGGGAGTTAAAGCACAGCACTTTGATGTTCACTGCTATTCAAACCACCTCATCTGAACTGAGAGGCAGTGTAGACATAGCCTCAGTAGGCCTCCTAATATTATTTTAATTGAGCGGCTACAGTCTCTCATGTCAAAACATAGGAACACAGATTATGTAAAACTGCATTAAGGGACTTTTTAAAGCTCTGATTAATGGCCTGATAGGTTGTAAAATGAATCCAAGTTGTAAATTTGTACTTAGGGTTTTTCTAAAATGTGAATTATTGACTTGACAGATTGTAATAACTTCTTCAGAACTGTTCTGGTCTATGGTTCAAATCCTTTCTGTACAGCTCACTGACATGCACAGTAAGGCTAATTTACTAGTCCTCTCAGAGCATGAACATCCACAGGCTACAACTTCTTCTGAAATGTATGTTAAAATATTGCAAGTGACCAGATGGACTTAGCCAAAGGGAGGAAAGTGAGATTTATGTAATAGTGACGTCCAGCTGCGAATAACTCAACAACTCCCTGCTAGCTCATCTGGGAGTTAGGTTTCTTTTTAATTCACTTGATAGATATGACGCCTGCAGACCATAGCTGTTCTGCCTTTAAAATTCAACTATATCAGATGAACCATAGTACCTGTTGAAATGGCAGCATTTACCCACAGTTACATATCTGAAATGCCTCAAAGTGATAACTATTTCCCTGTCCTCAGAGTCGGAGATACTTAGATATCAGAGTTGGGAGCCACAATTCTGAGCTTCCTTTGAGTGCTCTATACTGTGCAGAGCGATATCTATATTACCATTCAATTTCATTATGAGATTTCTCTGCAAAACTCAAACTTGTGTTTTGGGCCACCTCTTCCAGCTATCCTTTGAACATATTTAGGCCCTGAATCTACAAGTGACTCTGCATAGGTGGACACTTGTCCCATGCAGAGCCCTACAGACTTGAGTGGAACTCTGTACAGCACATGGGTCTGCCTGGGCAGTTTTTCTTGCAGGATTTTGGCCTTATTGTTAATCAGGTTAATTCATAAGAACTGTCTGTCTCTCTTAAGTTTTCTGTTGCACATTTTACACTGTAGTATTTATGGGTTCATTCCTGCAAAGTGCTGAGCAGTTCTAGGAGATGCTCAATGCCTTGCAGCATAAAGCCCTAACCACTTCCAAAGTGAATAGGAACTAGGTCTGGCAATTAGGAAATGTGCCTGAACGAAAACAAAAATGCTGAACATCCCTGATTTGTGTGTCCGAGTGTTCAAATTTGGAAATGAATTTTGCAAGTAGCCCCTCTCTTTATAAGCAACAAAGAATCTGGTGGCATATATAAGACTAACAGGCGTTTGCAGCACTGAGGCTTTCTTGGGTGAATAACGCTCTTGGAATCAAGATCCTTGCATCTGAAGAGGGTATCGCTCACTGCACACTGCTTTTGCGTTGTCAATGTTATTCTATAGATTTGTACCTTTGCTTTTGTTGCAGATCACCTCTCTTTATAAAGGACTTAACAAAAACCTCAACTCATGCATCTCTAAATTTCAGGGTATTTGAAATCTGGGTCCTACTTCAAAATATGCAGTTGAACCCCTTTCCAAATATGGAAGAAAAGAGAGATATTTAACTAACAACAGCTGCATTTTTGAAAAGGTAATTACTAAAACTAGTCAAAACTGAGAATGGGAAATTTGGACATGTCACAATTTGTTTTAGTCCCAAATTGGAATGAAAACAAAACAAATTCGATTTCTAGTAAAATAATTATTTTTTCAACAATTTCATATCAGGTCAATTAAAACATTCTGTTTTAAAAAAAAATCAAAATGTTTGCTTCTGTTCCAGACTTTTAAAAATTATAATACAATTGATAAGAATATAAAAATAGTCAATTTAAAAACAAAAAAGTCATTTCAAAACAAAAAATCAAAATGTTACACGCTGATAAGAGACTTTTGGACCTTCCAGAATGATTTTTAAATATCTTCTTTGAAAATGAAATTAATCAAAATTGACATATTTCCAAGGAAACTTTAGATTTTGACTATACAGCGTTTTCTGACAAAAAAAAGTTCTGTTGGAAAGTTTTCAATCAGCTCTAATGGTTATTAGATTAATTGTCAATCAATGAAGTTTGTCAGATTTTAAATAATTACGTCCGTCAAATTTTAAGGATTTAGCATTTAGGCATATCCCAGAATATGTATTTTGACGTATGGCCACTAATTTGAAAGGAGAGCCAAGACATGCAATGACTTGGTAGATGTTGAAGCAGCAAAGAATCCTGTGGCACCTTATAGACTAACAGACGTTTTGCAGCATGAGCTTTCATGGGTGAAGAAGTGGGTATTCACCCACGAAAGCTCATGCTGCAAAACGTCTGTTAGTCTATAAGGTGCCACCGGATTCTTTGCTGCTTCTACAAAACCAGACTAACACGGCTACCCCTCTGATACTTGGTAGATGTTGTTTCATCAGAAGTACTAGTACAGTGTATAAAGCGTTCACAGGTATTGAAGGGGTTAAGAAAATTGCAATGAGGAAAAGTATTTTAAAATCCTTCATACTGGACGTTATAAAACTGAAAAAAAAAAGATTTAGCAAATTGCTATCTATAAAACCAAGTTCAAACTATGTAATTATATTTTTGAAGTGGTCTAACCTGTACTTTGCAGAGCTAATCTACACTCCCATTGCTCTTTCTAGAGATGCTGACTCAGAGCAACACATTTCCCCATACAAAAAATCTTAATGTCCCAAGACAAAACTATTTGAATACAAAAGTATCAGAGAGGTAGCCATGTTAGTCTGGATCTGTAAAAGCAGCAAAGAGTCCTGTGGCACCTTATAGACTAACAGACGTATTGGAGCATGAGCTTTACAAATACAAAACACAGTCTAGACATTCTAGATCAGGGGTCAGCAACCTTTGAGAAGTGGTGTGCCAAGTCTTCATTTATTTACTATAATTTAAGGTTTCATGTGCCAGTAATACATTTTACATTTACAGGGGCCAGCAGACGGAACCCCGGACTGGCAGTGGGCTGAGCACTTCAAGAATCTTCTAGTCCAGTGGTCTCCAAACTTTTTTGATTGCGCACCCCATCAGTAAAAAATTTTTGAGCATGCACCCCCTGCTCCCGGCCGAACTGCTGAAGCAAAAAAAAAAGTGGCGCTGCTCTGGCGCCGCTCCTCCTGCCGCGCATCCCGACGGAACCTCTTGCGCACCCCACTTTGGAGACCACTGCTCTAGTCAGCCTGTGGCACTCACCAGAGCATGATGCCATTCAGGAAAAACAACAGCTGGATTTTTTTAAGGTCTGTAATATGGTGGCTGCCACCTGAGCATCCCTTCATGGCCAAAGGTCGCTCCATGGCACCCTGCCTCTCTTCCTCCCCTCCTCTCTGGGTACCAAAGTCCAACTCAGTCTCCCCTGATAACAAGGGCTGATCAAAGTGCCCACCGAGGCGCTCTGGGACTCAACCAAGCACGGACAAAAAATAGTGAATGCTCAGCACCCAGCAGCCACAGCTGTTAGGCAGGGCCCCCAATCAGCTGTTAGGAAGTGTTGCCAATCACTTGCAGCTGGAGGAGGGCATATAGCAGTAAGTGGCAAGTTGGGGCCTTGAGGGAGGGTTTGGAGCAGGAGTAGGAAGAGGCAGACTAAGGGTGGGACCTTAGGGGGGCTGAGGCTTTATTATCCCCAAGTGTAGCCTGTCCCCCTTTAATTGGCTCACTTAGACCCACCTTTTCTGATGCAGAGGAAGCTGGGCCTGGTCTAATCACAGGGAGCAACTACCATGTGACAGTCTGGACAATTGTGTAACCATTAATAACATTTATTCTGTAGTTATGGTACTAAGGAAATGATATGGGTAATCAAACCTCCTTCTTCACTGTGTCAGCTGATTGTTCATGGGAGTCAGGAAGTAATTCTTTTCCCCCAGGGACCTATGTCGCACAGTTTATGCTTTAATTTTCACCTTCCTCGGCGCAGTCAGGAAGCAACCACTGACGGAAGAGACAGGATAATAGACCATATGGGCCAATGACATGAGCTATGCCAGATACTCTGTTTTTATATTACTGAACACTCCCATGAGCGAGTGTGGAATTATCAGAATCCAACACTTCCTATCTGTATTAAATCCCTCCCATACTCTATACTGTTCTTCCTTTGCCCTAGCACCTTTTTATATGGCTGAGTCTTTTCTGGCTCCGCTACAGTGAATTATTTATACAGTTTTATCATCTTGCATGGTCCTCTACAAACAAGAAGAAATAGATGTTCCCTGTCCTAAACAGTTTACGATCTCATGACCCAACAAGTGCCACGCTTTATCATGTTGAATAGCACTCACAGACTCATAGACTCTAAGGTCAGAAGGGACCATTATGATCATCTAGTCTGACCTCCTGCACAACGCAGGCCACAGAATCCTACCCATCCACTTCTATAACAAACCCCTAACCTATGTCTGAGTTATTGAAGTCTTCAAATTGTGGTTTGAAGACCTCAAGCTGGAGAGAATCCTCCAGCAAGTGACTCATGCCCCATGCTGCAGAGGAAGGCGAAAAACCTCCAAGGCCTCTGCCAATCTGCCCTGGAGGAAAATTCCTTCCCGACCCCAAATATGGCGATCAGTTAAACCCTGAGCATGTGGGCAAGACTCACCCGCCAGCACCCAGGAAAGAATTCTCTGCAGTAACTCAGATCCCATCCCATCTAACATCCCATCACAGACCACTGGGTATACTTACCTGCTGATAATCAAAGATCAATTGCCAAAATTAATTGCCAAAATTAGGCCATCCCATCATACCATCCCTTCCATAAACTTATCAAGCTTAGTCTTAAAGCCAGATATGTCTTTTGCCCCCACTACTCCCCTTGGAAGGCTGTTCCAGAACTTCACTCCTCTAATGGTTAGAAACCTTCGTCTAATTTCAAGTCTAAACTTCCTAGTGTCCAGTTTATACCCATTTGTTCTTGTGTCCACATTGGTACTAAGCTTAAATAATTCCTCTCCCTCCCTGATATTAATCCCTCTGATATATTTATAAAGAGCAATCATATCCCCTCTCAACCTTCTTTTGGTTAGGCTAAACAAGCCAAGCTCTTCAAGTCTCCTTTCATAAGACAGGTTTTCCATTCCTCGGATCATCCTAGTAGCCCGTCTCTGAACCTGTTCCAGTTTGAATTCATCCTTCTTAACCATGGGAGACCAGAACTGCACACAGTATTCCAGATGAGGTCTCACCAGTGCCTTATATAACAGTACTAACACCTCCTTATCTTTGCTGGAAGTACCTCGCCTGATGCATCCTAAAACTGCATTAGCTTTTTTAACGGCCATATCACATTGGCGGCTCATAGTCATCCTGTGATCAACTAATACTCTGAGGTCCTTCTCCTCCTCTGTTACTTTCAACTGATGCGTCCCCACTCTGCCCTGATGATTCCACGAGACTACTTGGATGAGTCAGGAACTGCCCAACATGAGCGTCAGCAGTAGGCCTTAAATTACACAAAGAGTCCAGTAAGTATTCACAGAACCTACATAATCACTTTTATGACAATGTCATTCAGATACATCAGCGGGGTAGGAACAGGTGGAACTATAATTTTCACTTGATAAGAATGGCACCTTTATGTTTTCAAAACAGGTACAAAATGCTACACTATTTATGGTACTTTTATTCATCCACCACAGGCCCAGTGTGGGTAGGTGTTGGAAAAACTTCACAATCTCTGTCAGTGCTTCTCATTCCTGACCCTCCAGAAGCCACCGCTATCCCACTCCTACACTTCTCTGGAGAAGAGATGGAAACATGCCAAACTAGGCTGCAGTACTATGAAAGAGGTGTGCTTAAAAAACTCATTTGTACACAAGGCTTGAGTCAGGGTGTGAGCCCAGATGTCTAGAGGTGAAACACTGCATTAACCCACTGTGCCAGTTGCCTATACTAGTAGGAAACATACTATATTTGTGGACAAGACAGCACATCTGTTAATCAGAAGCTTTAATGTAGGAATTATTGCAATTTACTTAGATCTAATTAACAACAAAGGATTCAGATGATGCTGTATTACCTATTTTTAGGGCTGTCAAGCGATAAACAATGAATATTATTATTTGAATATTTTTTTAGATATTTTCTACATTTTCATATATTGATTTCAATTACAACACAGAATACAAAGTGTACAGTTCTCATTTTAAATTTATTACAAATATTCGCACTGTAAAAAAAACAAATAGTATTTTTCAATTCACCTAAGTACTGTAGTACAATCTCTCTATCATGCAAGTTGAACTTACAAATGTAGAATTATGTACAAAAAAATAACTGCATTCAAAAATAAAACAATGTAAAACTTTAGAGCCTACAAATCCACTCAGTTCTACTTCTTGTTCAGCCAATCGCTCAAACAAGTTTGTTTATATTTGCAGGAGATAATGCTGCCCGCCTTCTTATTTACAATGTCACCTGAAAGTGAGAACAGGCGTTCGCATGGCACTGTTGTAGCGGGCATCGCAAGATATTTATATGCCAGATGCGCTAAAGATTCATATGTCCCTTCATCTTCAACCACCATTCCAGAGGACATGCGCCCATGCTGATGATAGGTTCTGCTTGATAACAACCCAAAACAGTGCGGACCGACGCATGTTCATTTTCATTATTTGAGTCAGATGCCACCAGCAGAAGGTTGATTTTTATTTTTTTTTTGGTGGTGGTTCAGGTTCTGTAATTTCGGCATTGGAGTGTTGCTCTTTTAAGACTTCTGAAAGCAAGCTCCACACCCCATCCCTCTCAGATTTTGGAAGTCACTTCAGATTCTTAAACCGTGGGTTGCGTGCTGTAGCTATTTTTAGAAATCTCACATTGGTACCTTCTTTGTGTTTTGTCAAATCTGCTGTGAATATGTTCTTAAAACGAACATGTGCTGGGTCATCATCCAAGACTGCTACAACATGAAATATATGGCAGAATGCAGGTAAAACAGAACAAGAGACATACAATTCTCCCCCAAGGAGTTCAGTCACAAATTTAATTAACACATTTTTTTTAACAAGCATCATCAGCATGGAAGCATGTCCTCTGGAATGGTGGCCGAAGCATGAATGGGCATACGAATGTTTAGCATATCTGGCACATAAATACCTTGCAATGCAATGCCTGCTACAAAAGTGCCTGTTCTTACTTTCAGGTGACATTGTAAGTAAGAAGCAGGCAGCATTATCTCCTGTAAATGTAAACAAACTTGTCTTAGCAATTGGCTGAATAAGTAGTAGAACTGAGTGGACTTGCAGGCTCTAAAGTTTTACATTGTTCTGTTTTTGAGTGCAGTTATGTAACAAAAAAAATCTACATTTGTAAGCTGCACTTTCATGATAAAGAGATTGCATTACGGTACTTGTTTGAGGTGAACTGAATCATACAATTTCTTTTATCATTTTTACAGTGCAAATATTTGTAATAAAATAATATAAAGTGAGCACTGTACACTTGTGTTGTAATTTAAATCAGTATATTTGAAAATGTAGAAAAACAACAATATTTAATAAATTTCATTTGGTATTCTATTGCTTAACAGTGCAATTAATTGTGATTAATTTTTTAAACAGCAATTTTTTTTGAATTAATCACGAGTTAACTGTGATTAATTGCCAGCCCTAATATTTTTCTTTCAGATTTGTCTCTGACAATTATACAGTTTGTGCCACTGGCACTAAAATGTCCAGGGTACTGCAAAAATATATAAAACTGGGATTTTCAAAAGCACCATGGACGATCTCTTATCATTGATTTCAATAGGTGCAAATGTCCATTGATTCCAGTGGGAGCAGAGTTAGGCAAACACTCTGCACTTTTGAAAATTCCCCCCCAAAACTCTGGTATATTACATGTCACAACTGAGATTACACCATCCTCTGGTAATTTGGTGCATTATATGTAATTGTATTGCCCATCTGATTTAGAAGAGAAGATCCTCAAAGCAGCACCAAGAAAACTGATGGCAGTTATAAACAATAAAATATGAATAATACTTGTCAGTAATCAGGTTTCAGAGGGGTAGCCGTGTTAGTCTGTATCAGCAAAAACAACGAGGAGTCCTGGTGGCACCTTAGAGACTAACAAATTTATTTGGGCATAAGCTTTCGTGGGCTAGTAAGTATCAAACTCTTCCATGTTTGGAAGAAGGGGAATTGCTCTAGTCTGAGCACCAGACAGGGATTTTTAAATACGGTGTTTTAAAGAAATATGAAGATAGATTGTATATTCAACATTTCTGGTGCAACATCAGTGTGGCCAGCATCTGACGACTAAATGTATCCAGTGAATTCCAATTCTATGACCTTGAAAAACAACAGACATTTTTATTTTCCAGTTCATTACATGCTAAATTCCTCTCTTTATTTTATTAGCTCTTTTTCATTTTATTAACAGAACTTTATGAAGTCTTCACCAGGCAAAAGGCTAATCTAATTATGCAGACTTTTATGGATCAGATTTGTTTGCTATAGTGTAATGGAATGAGTTGGCCTCTGCCTGTTAGCATCTGTGCGTGTGTCTGAGATGGAGGTGAGGGGAGAATGACTATATACAAATACACTCATGATAAAATAGATGTTCATTCTCCCCTGCTGTGAATTGTCAATACTTTTATATAAGCAGACACAGATACATCATTTTTAATTTTTATTCTGGAAGTAAACAGGTACAACCTTTGCAAAAGTAGGAGTTACAGAGAAGATGTAACGGAAAGGTTACTTTTTTCAATATCAGTTCACTTGAGATTGTTTGTACTGAAGACTTATTTTAATTATACACATTTCCCATTAAAGCATTAAAAACCTGACAATATCAGATGAAGCATGAATGCCTATGCTCATTAGGAAATTTCTCTCAAAATGCAGCTCTCTTCCCCTTCTGCCCTATTTTCTTCCTTGTTGTCTTCCTTCTAATACTCTACTGTTCAGCTCACCCTTATAGTTCTGACACAGCCAAATTCAGAGGTGACGTACCAAGGGATGAGAGTCTAAAGCATGTCTCAGGGAATCTGGAGAGAATTTAAATTGATGTAACATGCATGTGGAACGAGCCAAAAGGAGGTTATAACTATGCCAGTTTAGATTCCTAGTAAACAAGCTCACAAGGCCAGACCCTGGGCCCTATTAAGACTGCTTTACACAGCTCAGGTAATGAAAATCACCCTGAACATGGCATACCTGGCTTGTTATAGATTCCTCCAATGTGCAGGAAATTCCTGAGTGGCTAATGAGGAGCAAGGCAGTGATGGGGGGGGGGGGGAGAGGCACTGTGGCACGTCTCAAACTTTGGTTAATCGTATACATTGATAATCTTTGGATTTGTTTTGGATAAATGTCTAAAACTACAAGCCACTTGAGGTCCACCCACTGAGGGTATGGCTACACTTGCAGCTGTACAGAGCTGGGAGTTAAACCTGTCTTCGTACAGCTGAGTAGGGAAAGCGCTGCAGTCTGGCCACACTGACAGCTACCAGCACACTGTCGTGGCTACATTTGCAGCGGCATTGGGACCGGTGCATTATGGGCAGCTATCCCAGTATTCAAGTGGCTGCAACGTGCTTTTCAAAAGGGGGGGGTGGAGTGTGACAGGGAGCGTGGGGGAGAGAGTGAGCAGATTTCTGGAGCTGACACTGTGTCAGCTCCCTGCCTTGCAAGTTCCGACTACCTCCCCCACCCCTCTCTCACTCACTGAAAGCAAATAGCCCTCTTTGTTTTTTTCCTCACAGACCAGATAAGCAGCCGCTTGGAAACGGGAACGCTGCTTCTCTCCTCAAGCCCCTTCCTTCCCCCTCTCTTCAAGCAAACACTAGCTTTGGGCATTCCGAAGGGAGCTCCCTGCCTGCCTCTGCTCCTTCACAGCAAACAGGAGCTGTGTTTGTTTTTTTAGATAAGCAGCTCCAGGAGCCCGGAGTTGACAACAAAACAAACAGAGGCATCACAAAATGACATGTAAAAATATAATTAGGAAAGCCAAAAAAGAATTTTAAGAATAGCTATCCAAAGACTCAAAAAGTAATAGCAAAATTTTTTTTAAGTACATCAGAAGCAGGAAGCCTGCTAAACAACCACTGGGTGATCGAGATGCTAAAGAAGCATTCAAGGAGGATAAGGCCATAGCGGAGAAACTAAATGAATTATTTGCATCAGTCTTCATGGCTGAAGATGTGAGGGAGAGTCCCATACCTGAGCCATTCTTTTTAGGTGACAAATCTGTTCCAGATTGAGGTGTCATTAGTTTATCAATTTGTTCCAAAACTTCCTGTAAACAGTAGTAAGTCACCAGGATCAGTTGGTCTTCACCCAAGAGTTCTGAAGGAAGTCAAATGTGAAACTGCAGAGCTACTAATTGTAGTCTGTAACCTATCATTTAAATCAGTTTCTGTACCAAATGACTGGAGGATAGCTAATGTGATGCCAATTTTTAAAACAAAACAAAGAGTAATCTTTACTTAAAAGCATTATGGGAAGGTTCCGGAGGTCAGTTACAGCGTAGTAAGATTATTCCCTGTTTACACTGGCACCCCAGTGCTGCAGCAGCAGCACTATACTCTTTATTCCTCTCGTCGAGGTGGAGTACAAACAGCGCTGTAGCCAGGGAGATACAGCGCTGTATGTGCCTTGCCAGTGTGGACGGAAAGTGAGTTACAGCGCTATAAAGCCACCACCAGCGCTATAACTCTCAAGTGTAGCCAAGGCCTGAGATTCTTGAGATTGTATTTGCTATTTTAACTGAAGCAGTTCACCCATGTCAAGTTGAGGTATCCTTCAGATATCCATTTGGACTGGTTGTTTTCACACCCCCGAGTGACGTAGTTACACCAATATAGGTCTGTAGCACAGACCTAGCCTCGGTACTGTTCCTTCTGCTTTCTCTCTCAGCCCTCCACAATCATTCTGCTCTAAATTTGCTGACCAAAAGGAACCGAAGAGAACAAAGGGAAAAATCAGCAGAAAGTCTAGCAGTTACCAGCTAAAGCATTTAATGAAATTTTCTGGGAGAACATTCAGAGATTGACAGAGAGCCTGCTCTCTATTAGTCTCACCTCTGAATGACTTTTCCTCGGCTTGGTTTTTGTTAAACCATGAAAACGAGATGATTTGATGCAGAGGGTTGTTTTCTGATTGTCTACCTGTCATTCTCTCAGAGTGGTCCAGATTCTGTATTGCAGCGCAGCTGTTTTATGCCATTCCAGCAGCACAACAAGGCCACAGAGCTAGTGGATCCAGTCCCCAGGGAATATCTCTGGCGTAAGGGAGATCCTCGGATGCTGCATAGTTGGAAAGGCTCTACATTTTCCCACTTCACAGCCCCTGACATAAAGGCGGAGCCAAAGGCATACCGGGGAGGAAAGGGACATCTAACTATTCTCAGCCAATAGAATGGCTCCGAGGGGTAATTAAAAATTTAAATTAGGGTAATACTAAGCCTACACTAAGTTGCATCAGGAGCTGAACAAAGGATGGTCCAAAAATATGAAGAGGTGTAAAAGTGATTTAAAGCCAGCTTTAGTCCCCACTTTTTTCCTACAGAATGAGAATCTGGCCCAGTATCCTTATCTCTGAACATACCCACTAAGAACTGGAAGGGGCTATTTGGAGAGCCTAATTTTTGAGGCTCTTTAAACCACTTATGACCAAATTCTGTCCTTGGAGGAGTGATCCATCTTTAATTGATTCCAGTAAGCGCACTGCCTACCCATTTAAGTGCAGCATTCAGCTATAAGGATCTAACACTTCACTTAGCTTTGGATACTATTAATCTAAAAAGTGATTTTTGCAAAGTCCCGCAGCGTACAAAGAACAGAAACCAAGATGTTCTAATTAAAGAATTTCTTCTGTTATCAGGGGATTTTGGATTAGTACAAACCACATCAGAGGAAACTAGATAATCCATGCTTGGTTCATTTGTACATCTGGGAGGCCAAAAGATTTTAGCAGTCAGTTTTATTTATGGCAGCTATAACATCCTGTCAGTTCAGTGACAGCAAATCCAGCATTACTTTTTGACTGAATTATTAGTTAATTTTTTTTTAAACAAACATTTTCTGAATACCTGGCTTCTACTCTAACATTATAAGTAGACTACAGCTTGCACTGTTAACTTCAACAAAATCCATGGCATGCGATTTAATTGTAAAAATAATCTGCAGTGGCTTGCAAACATGAACACAATGTGATAGAAGCATTAAGTTATTTCAGGAGTACTTAAACCTAGTGTGGAAACTGTTCTTGATTGAGTGGTGAGATGACAGTGGACTAGATTCAAATAGTTCTATGGGATTACTGTATGTTGTTGTCATAAAGCCTTCTAATAAGATCCACAATCGTATTCAACAAGGACAGCAATGGAACTACAACACTTTACACCTGCCAGAGATCTGCCCATTGTGTTTACAAATCTGAACAATCTAGTTGGGTTTTGATTTTCTTTGTGTGTGTTAATGTACATGCACATCACCTAACGCCTCATTCTCATGAAATGGGGTTTTTCGTTCTATGTCCTTAAGTCCTGGCTTTCCAGTTGTGTTGCTCCTGGTCTTTTTCTATTTGGCACATGGTTTGGACAAAGGAGAGTTTGTATGTTGTACTAACTCAAAGACTGAACTTTCAGGCCAAGTGATTTTTCCCCCCCTTCTCTAAATGAATGCCTTGTTGAACACTTTGTTGACACAAGGCTGAGAGAGGCATAGAATACCATAAGGGACTAGTTTACATACAGCAATACACTGCTTTTTTTATTAATGCAATCCATCATTTAACTTATACATGCTTTTTTAAAAAAATAAAAGGATAACACTGATATGTAACAGCCAGCAGTGAGATTTGTAAGCCTCATTTATGAAAAGAGATATCGCTGCTATGGTAAAAATAATTAATAGCTTTGGATTATACTCTAATAATACACTAGGAGTCATTGCACTGTCAAGCAAAAAAGCAGTAAGTCAGTGGGAGAAAGGGCAACAGATCCTTGCATCACTGGGCAGCAGAGAAGACTGGGCAACTGAGAGGAGGCAAGCATGACTCCAAGGCAGGGGTGGGCAAACTTTTTGGGCCGAGGGCCATATCTGGGTGGGGAAATTGTATGCAGGGCCGGAGCGGGGGGTTGGGGTGCGGGAGGGAGTGTGGGCTGTGGGAGGGGCTCAGGGCAAGGGATTGGGGCAGAGGAGGGGTGCATGAGGGGGCTCAGGGAAGGGGGTTGAGGTGCAGGAGGAGTGCGGGGTGCAGCATGGGGCTCAGGGCAGGGGGTTGGGGTTCACAGGGGTGCGGCAGGGGCTCAGGGCAGGGGGTGTGAGGTGCAGGAGGGGTGTGAGGTGCAGGCAGGGGGCTTAGGGCAGGGAGTTGGGGGGCGAGGTGCAGGAGGGGTTCGGGCTTTGGCCCGGCAGCGCTTACCTAAAGCGGCTCTGAGGTGGCAGTTGTGCGCACCAGGGCCAGGGCAGACTCCCTGCATGCCTGCCCTGTCCCCGCGCTGCTCTGTGGCCTCCAGGAACCTCCCCTGAAGCCCCCATTGGCCACAATTCCCCATTCCCGGCCAATGGCAAGGGCAACGCATAGAGCCCTCTGCCTCCCACCCGGGGGCCGGAGGAATGGGGTGCCGTCCGCTTCTGAGAGTGGCACGGGCCCACGGTGCCATGGGGGGCAATCCCGGGGGCCGGATCCGGCCCACGGGCCGTAGTTTGCCCAACCCTGCTCCAGGGTGTGGAGACTAGACTGAACAACAGCACTAGGTGATCTTAGGCGTAGCTAGTTAAAGCTGTAAAAATGCTGTTCCGGGCATTTGACATGAAGCTATTGTACAAAATATTAGCACTCAGATAAAATTAGTGCTCCTCTGTATGCCTGGTTCTATACAGTAGCTCTGAATCCAAATGCTTGTCTTTTTCCCCTCCTATCTGTATCAGATACAGTACATGCTGAATTATCTGAGTTTCAGGTTTCAAGGTCCTGATCCTCAGTTGGGGTAAATCAGCATGGATCTGTTCACCGCAATGGAGCTATGCTGATTTACACCACATGAGAATCTGGCCTAGTCCATTTAATCATCCTGGGACGTTCCCCTCTGGTGCTATCTGGACTGGTGATCTGCTAGGTCATTCCAATCCTTGACTCTGAGAGCCAGCCTTACCCTGCTCTGCTGTGAGAACCCCAACTGTAGAATAAACAAACATTTATTAACTATAAAGATATTATGTGTTTATAAGTCAAAGCATAAGTCAGATTCAGTCAAATGAAATAAAAGTAAAATGCATTCTAAGCTGATCTTAACACTATCAATGCCCTTACAAACTCAGATGCTTCACACCACAGGGTGGCTGGTTGCTCTTCAGCCAGGCTCTCCCCTTTGATCAGCGCTTCAGTCACTTGGTGGTGGTGTCTGTAGGCGTAGATGGAAGAGAGAGGAAGAGCATGGCAAACATCTCTTCCTTTTATCATATCCTTTCCTCCCTCTTGGCTTTGCTCCCGTAACCCTTCTGAGTCAGGTGAGCATTACTGAGTCTCTCCAAGCAAGGTTGAGCAATTCTCCTAGTGTGGCCTCATGTAGGTGAGGTGCAGCTCAGTTGCTGGACAATGCCTATTGATGAGTTGTTTGATACCCCGCCCGGGAACTGGCTACTTTCCTTGCTGTTGCCTCTGGGGAGCTAATATCTGGCTGATTCCCCAACTTACAGCATGCTTTAGAGACCACCATACAACACAATTCTCCTCACTTCATATGCATTAATGACACATATATAGATAGAGGAATGACTTTCAGCAGATCCTTTCCCCCGATACCTTACAAGGCATGCTTTATATGCAAGATCACGATTATATGAAAATGAGGAATATGGGGGGTTACAGTACTCTCCCCCCAGGTATAGAATGCCACACATCCCCTTTTGTTACAGTTAACAAAAATATATGTTAACATTACTAACACCAAATTTCTCCCCTCCCCCACTTCCTTAGAGTAGAGTTCATGGGGGAAGTTAGATGTGAATGAAGACAATAATTTGGTATACAAGGAGAGAAAGGGTGTTCAGAGAGTAAGAGGGAGCAAGGAAGAAGGCATGGAAAATGAGAATGAGAGGATATAAAAGTAGCTTTCAGGAGGGTGGCATGGGTGGACCATGCTCCTGAGGAAGAAGGAGGACGACGATGACATGAGAGGGGAGGTGTAGGGGCAATGTTCTGCAGAGGTTTGCAAGTGAGAATGAGAAGTGTTAACTTGATCCAGGAAGCTAGAGAAAGCCAGTGGAGGTACATGAAGTATGGAGCGAAATGCCACAGTCATTTGCTGAATCCTGCTGCAAATTAGAGTACAAGCCCTTCGGGTTGGGACCATTTCTGCCTGGGTGTGTCTGTGCTTGGTGCTGTACAATGTAGTCCCATTCTGGGCTGGAGATTTTTTGGGGGCTATCACAATGTTAATGACTTCAGAGGAGTAAGATGATGATTTTGGCAGCAGCATTCTGTACAAATTGGAAAGGGGCATGCTAAAAAGCAGGAAGACTAGATTGGAGGAGTCTTCAGTAGTGACGCATAACAAAGTTGTATGGTGGAATGGAAAGAAAAGGAAAGGAGGGGTTTGGGTTAAACTACTACACACACATTATGTATGTGATTGTCTGTAATAATAAAAGCAGTAATCCTTGTTGTGAATTTAGGGTTCTGCTTGGTTTAAATGTAATCTTGGTATCAGAGACCTAATGGTCACGTGTGAACAAATCTTATGAGACAACAAGCTGATGGTGCAGAAACAAGTGCTATTGTTTACAGCAGGAGCACAGCTATTGCATTCAGCTTTGCAGTGCTCTTGTACTGCAGGCTGGCAGCTTTAGAAAGAGAGGCCTCTAGGTCTGGCCTTTGTAAGCAATTTGCCACACTTGTCATTCTTGGGGTATAAAAGCCTTTCCCTGCAGATATTGTTCTAACAAAATTATTCACTGCAAAGGCCAGCAGTATGCTCATCTTGTCTCAATCAAGGCAACATAAAGAGGAAAGCCAACCATGCATGGCTATCATTTGGACGATTAGCCTTTTTGACTGCAGACACTATTCTGAAAGGCTGGTTCTTAGAAGCACCCAATTTCTCACTTAGAAATAATTTTTCTTTGTCTGACAAAGGCATATGGGGATGAATGTCCTACAAGAGTAGTATTCAGTGGGTGATAGCAGAATCAATGTAAATACACTGTTGGGTCTTTTGAAATATGGGTCAATTGGCCAAAAAGACACAACTCCCCCCAAAAAAACCCAAAATTCAAAGAATAGCCAATTAATTTCTGACACTGCTGTTGTCAGTCTCCTTTGCTTACTCAACTTGCCCTCTGCATCTCATCAGCTCTATCAATTAAAATTATTTTTAAAACGACAAAAAGCACATGGCCAAAACAAAATGAATCATTCTTCGTGAGGAACTCGTGACACATTCTTTTAGCCCTGATTTATCTGAGTGATACTACTATCAAAATACTTTTTGAATGTACATCTGCATGGATATCTTGTAAAAAAACCTCAAGCAAAGGAAAAAGCTTAATTGTTTACAGATAATGTGCTTACGTATACAAAGGTCTGATGAGCAATAATAGGGAAACAAAACAATTTACTCAGCAGTTTGAGAATTGCAGTACAGTCAAATTGAACAGATAGTTCATTATTCCCCTCCCCCATTTGTCTTCTCTCTCTAAAATGTGTGTGAATAAGTTAGGCAACTTAGCACCAAAAAACAAAACTCTAGAACAGGGGTGGGCAAACTTTTCGGGGTTGCGAAATTGTATGGAGGGCTGGGTAGGGAAGGCTGTGCCTCCCCAAACAGCCTGGCCCCCACCCCATCTGTCCCCTCCCATTTCCTTCCCTGTGACTGCCCCCCTCAGAACTCCCGACCCATTCAACCCCCCCGGTCCCTGTCCCCTGACTGCCCCCTCCTGGGACCTTCTGCTCCTAACCTCCCCCTGGGAACCACCTCCTATCCAACCCCCGTCCCCGTCCCCTGACCGCCCCCTCCCAGGACCCCCTGCCCCTAACCACTCCCCTGGGATCCCACCCCCCATCCCCTTTCGGCATGTGGCCCTGCGAACATGGGCGGAGGAATCAGGAGGAGCAGAGGCAGCCGCACAGCTGGAGAGATGTGGCAGTTTCCCCTTCAAAGCGCCACTTCTCTCCGGCCGGCTGTGCAGCTGCCCGGTGCTCCTCCTGAGTTCTCCAGCCGCATTCCCCACGCTCCCGCCACCCACCTGCTCCCCTGCCCCCGCAGTGCAGTCCCTCCCTCCCACGGAGGGGTGCGCCGGTGCTGAGCTGCCCAAGTGCCTGGCCCTGGGGCCCCCTGTTGTTGGGAGGGCCCCATGCCAGGGCACCCTGTGTTCACTGGTAAATCTGCCCCTGAGCCGCGCCACCCGGCCGGAGCCAGCCCCACCACCGTGCTGCCAGCACGGCGAGCTGAGGCTTCGGGGGAGGGGGAACAGCAGGGGAGGGGCCAGGACCGGCTGAGAGCTCAGGGGCTGGGCAGGATGGCCCCATGGGCCATAGTTTGCCCACCTCTGCTCTAGAACATTTTTCTATTATGCAGCTACAGCAGCCTGTACATTTATACAGATACTTTGTCTGAAAGTTCAGCTATATATTAGCAACTAAAATCTCAGCTATCTGAACATACACTTGCCCAATCCTCCTCATCCTTCCTTCTTCATCTTCCCTATATTCTTGCTGTGATCTCTGGCAGCTGCTTGGTTTGTGTAAACTCAAAGGCACTGCTGCATGACAGAGACGGTTTTGTTTTACTTTTTCAACATGAAGGCTGATATTTCGGTTGAAGGCACGAGTGCCGCAGGACAGCAGACCCAAAGTATAGGAATTAGGAGGTTTCTTTGTTTATTTTATGAAGTGAATTTAATACTTAGGAAAGATGCCATGTTGACAGTCTTGAAGGCCAAAGTCTCTCTTTATAAACAGTCATGGTACAACGTAAGCAATAGCCATGGCAGCTTCCCCACATCTATCTCAACGCTGTTGGCTAGAACCATTTCCAGGACCAAAGGGGTTGTTCAGTGTCCATAACTGTTTAAATCTTGGACTCTCTGCTGAGACAGTCAGTTGAAGTGCTGTTTTCTCTGATAGAGACACCTATTCACCAGGAGACCACCAACAGCGTTCCCCCTCGACTCCCCTAAGGGCTTGTCTACACTGGCACTTTACAGCGCTGCAACTTTCTTACAACTCCCCTCTTAGTTTCCCAGGAAAGTGCCTTTCCATTTTGTTTCAGCCTATTTCAAATAAAATGTGTTCCAAGGCCCCCGTAGAAAAGCTGTTACTCCTCAGCCCAGCGCCTCCTTGAGCTCCCCAGGAACACACCAACTGCTGCACCATCCCTTCAGAGGACAGAATGTGAGCTCCTCTAATCAACAGGCTGTCCCGCTGGTTGATTTAGAGCAGAGGATGGATCAAAGCCCCACCTCCTCCTGCCGATTTTGGGGTGACTTACATTGCTAACCTCATGTAATCCTTGCTCTCCAGTTAGTGCAAACACTGCAGTTGTGCCCAGCCACCTCCTTATAAAAGGGCACTAAATGGGTGAGGTTCCCTACACCACCACCCTTTGACATGCCATGCAAGAGCTGGGCCTAATTTTTCCCTTCCATTTTTAAATTTCCATTAGTAGAAACAGATTTTGTGGGTGAAACATTACGTTTTATTCTAACATTTTCTTCTGAGCAAGGTAAACAAATTCTTGTTCATATCAGCAGAACTCAAGATGCCTACTTAATCATTTTATAGACACTTATCCCCTTCAAATGTTTGCTCTGAAATCTAGCCTTAAAGAATGAAGAACAAATATCCTATTCAACCTCAGCAGATCCACACTGTTTAGTACATTTCCTAGCATATTAAAACAATGCTTATTATCAGGTGTGAAGGACTACTCTCGAGAGCCATCACTGATACTAAACTATCCCCAGTTTGATTTTCTGATTAGAGGGACTTCCAACAACTATTACAAATTTAGATTTGGATAACTGGATTACTGGGGTTATATCTATGTTGTTGGGGTTATTTGATCTTGGAGTAACTGATGGGTCTGTTCACTTATTCAGTGTATTGATGATTGTCAAGGGAGCCAATGAGTTCTGGATGGCTGCTCTTCAATCAAACAGTAATATAAAGCTAACAATTTAAAAAACAAACAACAAACAGTTTGCTCATGAGAGGCTGAATTTAAAAAAAACAAAAATGAAACTTTAAACAAAAGGAAAGTGGTCTTTGTCCAGGCTCAGATAGTTAGGGCCAGCAAAACCAAGTTTCATCCATCCATATGTCTATATCTAATATGATTACCTTAGAAGTGAGCTAGTTCAATACGAGTGATTATGGAACACTGAGGCGGAAATGCTTGCTATGAAAGCTACTGTATTTTAGATGGAGTCAGCTCTTATGATATTTCCCCAAAAAAACAAGAAATAATCATATTGGGAGGGCATCCCCCTTATTCTCTTCAGCAGGGTAGTCTGCCCAGACAGTATCTGGGAAGGCTCTGAGGAAATATTAGTTATTTGCCTTTAGTACACTCTTTACAGATCTGCATGTTTCCCTGACTTGATCGCCACAGTCTAGCCCTGTGAGACAAAGGATGCTGACTGTACCTTAAAACAGAGACTGTCTGATTAATCATTGGTTTGTAGTTATCACTCTATTTATGTGGGGGGGAAGGGACATCCCTTTTAAAAGTGTAGATTAACATATATCTTTTGATTCTAATTTTAACAGCTGCATTCCCCCACCCCCACCCCCATCACCCCTGATGTAAGGAAAAAGAAAGCCAGCCACTGACACACTGGAAACAAAAAAAGGGCTTTTGAAGCCAGAGCACTGTCCGTAAAGGCACAAAACTCAGTTGGGAACAAGCAAGGCCGTATTAACCACCATATTTACAAAACCTGGCCTAGAACGTGGCATTTGTAGACAGACTGGTAGGCAAACAAGTAGAGGAGCAGCAGGTGAATCAGGCAGATAAAGGGCACTGAGACGCAACAGGATGGGAAATGTTAGAACTGGTGAATAAGTCAAAAAAATTGAAAATATTTTTGTGAATAAAGGTACCATGTTTAATTTGATAGGATTTGTGGGGTCATATCCGGTTTTCGTGAGTATTCACACAGCTAACAGGGACATATGAAAATGCCTGTGAAGCCTCAAGGTTTCACAGATTTGTATCCATTCTCCCACTCAGAATGCTGCAGTCATCCAATCACGGAGCAGAAACAAAGGGAGACCAGACGCATGGCAGGAATGGTGAATAGCGACTAGCCTGAGTTGACACTTTTTGAACCATTCAGTCTGAACATCTGATGAGTATGCACAAATGCGCATGCACAAAAAATCAGAATCAGCTGGCAAATGATTTGCCATCCAAAAAGAGGAGCTTAAATGGTAATGATTATTAATTGTAAATGAAGAGTTTGACCAGCTCTAGCTGGCATGTGTTCAGCAGCTTCAGCTGTGGCAGTTGGCTTCGGGGAGGAGATACAGCTGCATGCCAGCTGCCAAATGAGGCAAAGGGGTGGGAAGAGTTGGGCTTCTGGGGAATAGGCAAGAAGCAGAGGGGAGGCTGGTGGATCCACCAGCTGTCCTCCCACCCCATCCCCTGCATCAGGGGAACCACATAGCACAGAGGCTTCTTCAGCCCAGAGGCTGAATTGGCTTTAAGGCTGGCATACCAGCTCTGCGGTTGCTCTGTGGCCTGCTATGGGAAAATTCCAAGCCCTCAGCCACAGAGAATCTCCAGTACACAGCCTGGCTGCTCAGGCTAGTGTGTGCTTTGTCATTCCCTGCATTCTACCTCCCACTACTCTAACTGAAGATATTAATATTTAAGTAACAGCTTTCTCCACCCATTTAACCTGCTGAATCATTGATACAGAGCTACTCCTTATAGCACGATAGGGTATTTCTGAGGCAATGGACTCTTTTGTACAGACAATAAAGTCCTTCAGCAACAATACTATAACAGAGAGAAGCCACTGACGGCTAAACCACATTAAAGCAGGCTGACAAATGATTTACCAGCTGTGACATGGTGCGCCCATCTTGCTAGTTTCGCAAATGCTGTCACTTTTCAGCAAGATGGTGGGAGAAATGGATGCACTACAGCCTTTTTGTTGTTGTTGCTGGTGTTGCTAGGACAGAACTGTGTGACACGGCTGCACACCTCAGTAACTCAGTTAGGTATTTCACTGAGAGCTGGATTTTAGAGTGCCCTGAAAATTACTTAGTAAATAAGGGGCCCAATCAATGAGAACTCAGCCCACATGTTAAAGTAAATATGCTCTTGGTATCTTGCAGTGGTGGCAAAAAGAGTGGCGCAGCTCTGTTTGGAAGTTATTATTCATTCTTTTACTGCTGCTCAAATCTCCCGTGCGGGTGCCCAGAAATTAGTTAACTCCCTTCCAGGTCTCCATAGGTCAGTTCATGGATAAGGAGGTCTGGATGATTGCAGGTAAGAGTCAGGGGAAACGAATGGTAACCAGAAATTTAGGAGACGGATGCTGCATGAAGAGTCCCATTTCTAAGGCCCAACCATGTGTTATCAGGGACCAAGGGACATTCAGAGTGGGGAAATTCTTTCTGGAGAGTGGTGACTAGCCGCTCTGCTGGAATGTTATTTGTATTTAAATTTAGCTAGGGACTTGAACATGTGAAATTTATAGTAGAAGATGTATAGCTTTTTACTGCAGGCTGGGAGTTGGAGGAGAACAAAAAGTGTATGGTGGGGTGGAGTGGAGTGGAGGAGGGATAATGTTCAGAGTGTGGTTCATATTCAATATATAATTATTGGCTTCTATGGAAAGAGAGAGACCAGCCATCTAATTCAGCATGGCAAATACTTCATTTCTGTGGAGCTAAAAATTGGCCCCAAATCGTAAACATATCTGACTATTAAGTGCCATGTAAAGCCCGGATAGTCATGCTCACAGAGATAAACTAAATAATAAGAAAATAATAAAAGCAAAGAGGCCAAAGCTCATTTCCTCCTATATTTCCTACACTGCAGTGCATCGTTTAAAGCAATTTCTGGTCGTCTCTATCTCAAGAATTCTGCTTATCAGCCCATCCAGTTATTTTTAATTTGTATTACTTTTATTAACTGCTGCATTATTAATATAAACCGATAAGGTAGGAAATAGCTTGGTGGTGTTCTCTTGCAGCAATGCCTTACATGGCATAATAGTCTTCATGATAAATAGCTCCCTCCCATCTGAAAAGATTCACGGATGCCCACTGCACACAGAACACGAGTCTCTTGGGGAGCTCCGTTTCCTCATTTGTGTTGCTATTCAGTCTCCCCAAAGCAGCATGGGCCTCCTTATGTTTATCACATCTGCACATGCTGTTATCAATCAGTGTGCATGCCTTCACCTTCTGTGTGGCCAGACAACACACACATCTTCAGCACCTCTGTCAGATCTCTTGCCAGCACATACCTTAGCACTGCTCCTGATAGCTGACAGCAATTTAAAAGGCAAAATCCAGTGGTTTAAGTTATTTTCCTGGATGGTGAAGGCTTTTAGAGTCAGGCAGCTCTGGAGTCTGGATTAAGGTGCTGGGGCCAATCTAGTCAAGAGCATATTTCTATTGCTAATCGTTTTGGATAAACCTCCAAGGATATAGAGGGATGGGAAGAAGAAAAGACTTCAAAGAAAGATAGTTAATCCTACACTGTGTACAACGATTTAAAATACACATGTCGTATTTCCTGTGGGAGAAGAGGGGAGGAGGGAAAGGACTGACAGATAAGTTTTCCTACCTCTCTATCTATCATGGAAGTATCTGCAGTAATGAAGGCTAATTTACAGCACAGAGATACACACAATCCATTTCTTGCTAATATTCCAACACACAGCACTTTCAGACAATAGCTTTTTCTAAATAAAATGAAAAAGAGATTTTTATAAATTGAAGAAATGTATGGAAGGGTCCTGCAGAATTTAACACAGATGAAGCCATGAATTTTATAGAAATGCAATAGGGCGCTATATAAATTAATCTAAAAAACTGTGGAATTTAATAGCATTTTCTATCATGTGTGTCAGTGTTTTGAACCACCCTACTGAGGGAATAAAATTTCCTGTTACATATGGGATGGTTAAACCAAAGTACAGAAAGGACATAATTCTGAATTAAATTCCATAATAGTTTTCTATTAGTATATTATTGGCAGGTGTTGTCTTCCTTTTACAAAATATATGGTGCATATACTAGTTATACACATCAGTAATTACTTGTAACAGAATCTATATATAATATATGTAAACTATGAAACAGTACTATTGCTTAAAATTTTATCTTATCAACCAACATACTCAACCAACATGCCACTGGCCTGCTATGTGTGTATCATGCTCCATTCCCTAGAGGAGAAGTTTTGTGGGTCACAGACTTTTAAAAATGGATTAACTTGCAACCTGCTTTTATATAAAGAATTAATTGCATGACTGATTGTGCTGATGACTGCAAACGTTGTTTTCACCTTTACCACATAGAAAATGGGGAAAATACTTTTTCATAAGTTATATTTTTTTAGACAGCAGGAATGTGAACTTTGAAAGGATCCTTATTGTAGCTTACATTTTGTATTTTAGTGTCTAAAAGTGTATTGTAACTGAGACCGTATTAATAACAATATAGAAGGACCTATTTGAATACACAGAAGGAATCATTTAGGATTGATTAAACAGTGATCCAAATGTGGTTTCATTTTATTATCCCACATCCTACATTATATCCCACCATCAATTTCTAAGCAGAAGTCCCTAGTGAAATCAATTCAGAGTTCTGCCTAACAGTGATGCAATACATCTGTAGTGTTGTTGTAGATGAGTTGGTCCCAGGATATTGGAGAGACAAGGTGGGTGAGGTAATGTTTCTTTTATCAGACCAACTTCTGTTGGTACGAGAGAGAAGCTTTTGAGCTTACATGGTGCTTTTCTTCAGGTCTGGAGAATATATTACAATATGGGCACCTAAGGTCCACAGAAAGCCTTAGGTGCCCATATGGTCGTATTTTTGTGGCATCTTGACTAATTCCCAGAATGGTCAGCCATGCATGGCAAGGGGCACTGCTTAGATCTCTTCTACACCTGAGATCAGATCAAAAATGTGCATTCGCACACCTTCCCCCTTTGTTCACATACCAC
Source organism: Mauremys reevesii (assembly GCF_016161935.1). Lineage (NCBI taxonomy): Eukaryota > Metazoa > Chordata > Testudines > Geoemydidae > Mauremys > Mauremys reevesii. Next base: position 71,249,331 of record NC_052625.1, read on the forward strand.
CAAATACTCAGCCATACAACGCAGAGCCAGCAAGGTAATTTTTACCAAGTCCCAAAGATTTGGTACTTGCAAGTCTGGCTGTCTCTTCACTAGATGGAGGCGACCTCACTGGTTTACAGGTTAGTACCAAATCGGATCAAGGATTGGGGATGACTTCATGGCGTTTGCTAAGCAGCCAAGCTGGGGATGGGGCCTGACATGCTTTTATATCTCTTGATGGATGGTCCTGGAGTAATGTTACAGATCCAGAATAGAAGCAAGCCTGTTCTCTTAGCCACTGAGTAGCTGTAGTTGTGGTGGCTGTTCCTGAGGCACCAGGGAGTGGGGAAGGAAGGAAGCAGATGAAGTTACGGAGCATGGAGAGAAAGGAGGCCTCAGAGGAATTGCGAAGGAATGGGTGAGTGCCCGAAGACAGAAGTTGTCAAGCTGTGCTCTGTTGGAATCACAAATGGGAGGGGAAATGGGTTCGCAGAGGAGAATAAATGGGAGGGATGGTGTCCACAAGGCACTCACAATATTAAAATCTAAGATCTTCCCCAGCTGGACTGACTATTTAATCAATGCTGTGTTAGAAGCACACAGTAAAACTCAGGCCTTTAAAGAAAAAGAAAAGCAGAGTGACCTTCGGGGCTGAATCAATAAGCTCAGTTGAATCATTAGTCAGTGTTGTTAGAGCAGTGCTATACTGAAGCCTCCAACAGCTTTACCATCTTGTCAGTTCCACTGAACATTGCGCATGGACACATGCAGAGAGGACTCAAACACCCAGGGAAAGGGCTGAGAGGAGGAGATGGGTTTTTGAAATTTAAGAAAAAAATATACATATTAAATACTGTGGGCTTATGTACTTACTATATTATTGCCCATCATACTAAGAAGATCTTAAAAAAACAACCAACCAACCAATCTACCTAAGTTCCTAGGTTTGGGGAAGTATTCAGCATCTAAATTTCTTACTCAGCATTGTACTAGAATCATCATTGTAATTGTCAGATTCTTTGATCTTGACTTTCCTGATTTCTATTTACTTTCCCTACAGGGATTTAAACATGAGCAAAAAAGGGGGGAAGGAGTTTTAAACTGCACTTTGGAAAGCTCCAGAAGCGAAGTGGAAGTGATTAACTAGGTCTACTATAATGCCACAAAATAATATTATATAGAGTGTACAATTTTGATCTAAGTATCAAAAGTAGTAAAAATAAAAGGTCCAAAGGTCCAAAGAAATCGAACTGTTAATTTTTATAATCTAAAAGAATTGTAATTTATATTTGTGTAAGAGATTTATAAAATATGGCTACTGTACTTTTGTCACAATTTAAGCAATATAATATGCCTTGTGTTCTTCAACCCTACAGAAAAGACCACTTAATATATTGACTAGATGTTAAGGATTTCTGGAGCTTCTTTCATTAGATTCACTAGACTTCAACAACCATATCAGCTGAGCTGTGTTGACTGAATCTCATGGCTCACAGCAGGTGGTTGGCTAGTGGTCTACAAAGCAATTATAGTTACTTTGCCCTTTAGTGACCTCACACAAATAAATCACCACAATGAAGTACCCTACACTAATGAGCGTAAAAACGCATGTCCAGCACAAGGTCTAGGACATTGTGTGGATAAGCCAATTAGAAGTGTGCAAAAACTCAATTGTATCAGTTCACAGGGTTTTGTGTAAACTTTTTTTAAATTGTACTCCAAAGCTTAAAGTGAAATTCAGCTAAAAACATGAAGTCAATCCACGTGAAACAATCAAATTTCATGGTGGAAACTATGCTATAGAACCATGTTAAAGAATCACAGAAGAAACTGCTTTCTTCTACCACTGAACGGGGACCTTTGGTAGAATAAGGTAAACAGTTTTATTTCTAAAGCTAACCCCATTCTCTCTTTTACTGTAGAGCTTTGTCTAGAAACTCCCTCAGTCCATCTAGGTTTCTATAAGGTCACCATGGTATCTCAGTGCATTAAACCATTTAAATGGGAAAAGAAACACCATTTCCTGTAGATTTTGAGGTACCAAAGGAAAATTCACAATTTACAAAACAGCAACCCGTTGTCCATATTTCTCTTTAGAAGAGTTACCATTCAAATGAAATAGCGATGTTCAGCACAGGTAGGCTTTCCATTGAGCCACTAAAGAATACAAGATAGACACAGATATGAAGAAATGCCACTCAGGGCGTTCGCAGAAGTGTAAATCAGGAGTGACTCATCTATATAGTTACTCTGCAGCAAAACTGGTGTGAATAACATCAAAGTTGGACCCAAGAGATCTACTGCCCACACTTTTTTTTTGTGATAGAGTCAGATTTTGCTGAGATTAATCTAAAATGTGATTGTGACAGGAGGCAAACGGTCAAAGGTCTCTTTATGTTGCTCTATTCAGCCTCTGTGCTGTTTAGATTAAGGGGAAAATGAAATTCCTGCCACAGCAGTTTGTAAAATGATCTTTTCCACCTAGGGCAAAATTCTGCTCTCAGATCAGCAGTGGGAACTGAGATCTGCCTTGCAGATTTGAAAGTAAAATCTCACTGTTAAATTGTGATTCTAGTTGAGCACAGGAATTCCACTGAAGCAGATTTTCTTCCCAGAGCTCGCAGTCGTACAGTAACGACTACACCATTTCCAGGGGTTTAACAACACTGGCCCAGTCACACAGCAATGCTGGCCGACTGGCATAGGTTAGGAAAAATAACCTCTTCCTCACCTCTTTTTGGGGTGCCTTGCACTGCAGGGATTCCAGCAGAGAGTAGTTTCTGCACTTAGGAGACAGCAGGGACTATAACAATGGCAATCCCTTCAGTGGTGGGTGAACAAATGAGTGGAGGTTTCTTACACATACACACTCCCTCCCTTGCATACCCAGGCATGAGCCAGACACATTCTGGCCCAGTGCTCCAGCACAGGGGTGGGAGGGTGGCACTGACACCATCAGGTTGGGCTTTAATTTAGTGCAAATTAACTGTACCTGGAAAATATGATTGGGAAGGCTGGAGAGTAACAGTTTATAGCAATTCTTCCAACTTCTCTTAATTTCATCTTTTGTCTTTTAAAGCAGCTTGAAGTGAAGAAAATATTTAAAACCCTTCTAGTAGCACACACGCAGAAGGAATCTAGCCAAAACGTACAAAAGCCTCAGCCAGATCCATCCAACATGCTTGCTGGAGAAAATTTCAGTTATGAGCAACTAACTGGAGGGCAAAAGGCCACCTGGATTTCATCCCAAGTGGAACTAACTATTTAATTTATAGAACAATCATGTTGACAACAGTGATGAACACACGTGTCCTTTAAACACCTCATGGGGTATTTCTTCTTTTTTCCATTTCAGTAACCATGGCAACTTTGAAAAGAAACAGTTTTCACTCTTCCCCTCATAAATTGTGTTCAAGTGGTAATGGCTTTAGATCTCATTTGTCAAGTAACAGTTAACGTTCTTCTCTCTGTACTCCCGCGGATGAAGGTTTCCAAAGGAAAGAGAAACCCTTCCCCTGCTTCACTTTAAAAAACTTCAAAATGGGTGTCAATGAAGGGAGCTACTGTACATATTTCAGAAGTTGCATCTGGTTTTCTGCTGACCTTAACACCGAATTTTCATAAACACCCACTCAATGCACACAGGGATGTTGCCAACAAATTCCTCACATCCACAAATCCGCTAGTCAAAATACAAACACTTCTACTCTAAGATTTTTTTGCCAATGTTTTGTGGGTTTAATCAAGACAGATTGTTTTCTTCCTTTCAATCCAGCTTTCTGCCTTTGCTTTCCAATGAAGTGCTAAAGAGGAGTTAGGGAGTTAAAAGAGGTCGTGAAACAACTGTTGGAAACACTTTCTGACAAGGATTATTCAAATAATCTATGATCTGTACAACTATAGCTTATGTAAATACAAGCAAGTATTGTAACACCCATGTTGTGCAATATACACCAGTTATATTGCTCTCTAAAATAACAGAACGCCACTAGCCATCACCTACAGCCCCCAACTAAAACCTCTCCAGCGCATCATCAAAGATCTACAACCTATCCTTAAAGATGATCCCTCACTCACAGACCTTGGGAGACAGACCAGTCGTCGCTTATAGACAGCCTCCCAACCTGAAGCAAATACTCACCAGCAACCACACACCATACAACATAAACACTAACCCAGGAACCTATCCTTGCAACAAAGCCCGATGCCAGCTCTGTCCACATATCTATTCAAGTGACACCATCCTAGGACCTAATCACATCAGCCATGCCATCAGAGGCTCGTTCACCTGCACATCTACCAATGTGATATATGCCATCATGTACCAGCAATGCCCCTCTGCCATGTACATTGGCCAAACCGGACAGTCTCTACGCAAAAGAATAAATGGACACAAATCTGACACCAGGAATCATAACATTCAAAAACCAGTGGGAGAACACTTCAACCTCTCTAACCACTCAGTGACAGACTTGAAGGTGGCAATTTTGCAACAAAAAAACTTCAAAAACAGACTCCAAAGAGAGACTGCTGAACTCGAATTAATATGCAAATTAGATACAATTAAGTTAGGCTTAAACAGAGACTGGGAATGGTTGGGTCATTACATTAATTGAATCTATTTCCCTATGTTAAGTTCTCCTCACACCTTCTATTATCACTTCAAAAGTTTTTTTTTCTCCTGCTGATGATAGCTCATCTCAATTGATTAGACTCCTCTTGTTGGTATGCATACTTCCACCTTTTCATGTTCTCTGTATGTATAAATATCTCCTGTCTGTGTGTTCCATTCTATGCATCCGAAGAAGTGAGCTGTAGCTCACGAAAGCTCATGCTGAAATAAATGTGTTAGTCTCCAAGGTGCCACAAGTACTCCTGTTCTTTTTATTGTTCTCTATGTCTGGGAAACAGGGGCGGCTCTACGTTTTTGGCCGCCCCAAGCAGTCATGCGCGGGAGGCGCCCCGGAGCCGCGGGAGCAGCGGACCTCCCGCGGGCATGACTGCAGAGGGACCGCTGGTCCCGCGTGCCTCGGCTGGACCCCCGCGGCTGCGGACGGTTCGCGGCTCCGGCGGCTCCGCTTGAGCTGCCACAGTCATGCCTGCGGGAGGTCCAGACGAGCCGCGGGACGAGCGCCCCCTCCGCAGTCATACCTGCGGCAAGTCCAGTCCTCACAGGGCTCCGGTGGACCTCCCGTAGGCATGACTGCGGCAGGTCCACCGGCCCAGCCTGCCGCCCCCCCCGGCGGCAGGGGACGCGCCCTAGATTTTGCCGCCCTAGGCACCAGCTTGTTTTGCTGGTGCCTAGAGCCGCCCCTGCTGAGAAATGACTGGGACGATCACAGAGGCTTGAGGGAGTTGGGTGCCAAACTCCCACTGACTTTCAGTAGGAGTCAGATGCCCAACTCTTAGGGACTTATGAAAATCCAGCCTATATCTTTTCATGGGTGTTGGAAGGGAGGTGCCTTAGGGTCTGGTGAAATCTTGATATGGGTTTCTGGTTTGAGGGTTGTGTTTGTTTGGAAGGCCAGTCTCTGCTGTTATGGGATATTCCATGAATGGCATGGCAAATTTTGGATTTTTTTAAACCAAATAATAGTGTTATTAAATAATGCGAAGTACTTAGAGACTGGGACAGGCACCAAAGAAATTAAAAGCAATTAATAAATATATCTCTAATCATGGCACAGACAATGGAAAATGGACAGGAGCAATCGCCACTCCTATTAATCTATTAAACTATTAATCTGCCTATTAGTGTTCTGTCAGTCAGAATGTTTTTAGGCTTATGTATTACAAAGTGTATTCAGCTTCTCCCAATGTGCTAAAACTCACCCCTATGCAGAGCACCCACATTAGAGTAATGCATCACTGAAGTCCTACTTAATCCGTATGGGAGCCATCTGACCAGGGCTGAATTTCACAGTCAGAGCATTACTATTTTATTTTCAGCTTAAAAAAACCCAATCCTTTTATCACAATACAGTATATGAGCAAACAACCATTTGGTCTCTGCCCTTGACACAAAGGTCACCTTTCAGTGGCAGAATTTCGTAAGGCTACTTGCAGAAAAACAACAACAGAAACCACATCAGGCCATGAAAAAACAAGTGCTGCATGCAGGCAGTACATTTGCTAGGGCTGGTTGAAATTTTTCCATTGAAACAATTTTTCAATGGAAAATTGGATTTTTGACAAAATGAAATTTCTCACAAAGTGTCTGCTCTGCAGAAAATTTCAAGTTTGCATTGAAAATCTGGAAGCTGAAAGTTTACAGGTTTTGGCCCAAACTCCAAAACATCTGATTTTTAATTTTTAAACAAAAAGCTGAAGTGTTCCATTCGGAGGAGGAAATATTTTTCCAACCAGCTCTAACATTTACCACAATATTCTAATACTGAGTGAAATCCTGGTATTGTTTGTCAGTCATACAGAGAGCACCTTTCTGCTCCTCTGCTCAGTTCTCTGACTGAAAAAGACTAACATACAATATATATTGCTGAGATAAAAGTACAAAAGAATTTAGAGATGTCATGTGCAAACAGCAAGTATAACTACAGTCCATACGTATATCTAAATCCAACCAAACCAATCTGCCACCCAGATGTGAACAAGAGTACAGAATATAACAATGACTCAGAGATGGGGGCAAAGAAGAAGCAAGTGTAGTGGCTCCAGCTGTTGCATGCTATGGAAGGGGATCATTCATGCCCAAAAGACAACTCAATCTATTTTTGTAAAACTGTGGGGATCCCACACAAACATCTGGTTACTAGCCAGCTACTGTCACTATTACATGGAAGCTGAAGCACCTGTGGGCTAGATATGGATGGATGTGTGTGTTCCATTGCTAATTTATTTGCCGTACAGGCCACGTATCTCTTTCTTTAATTAGAATTTGTTGGAAATGAATCCAACAGAGGAGGGTCACAGAACAATCAAGACATCTATTTTTCCTTCTCATGGCTTCCTGATTATGGGTCTTATCCATCACTGTTTTGCTCCAGTTTGACACTGGTGAGATTCTATTGAAATAAATGGAAGTACACCCATTCAAAAACCAGAGATAATCAGTGCTGAAACAGGCCCTGTATTTTATCTTCCTCCTCCTCTGGGGTTGAATGTTAACGAGAAGACAATGCTTGTTCAAAATTCCAGTCAGTTACAGTAAGTTTTATGGATGGTTTTGGGTGTGGAAAGTTGTTAAGCACCTGACCCCAACTTTACTGTTTTACGTCTATAAAAACAGCAAAGAGTCTTGTGGCACCTTATAGACTAACAGACGTTAGGGAGCATGAGCTTTCGTGGGTGAATACCCACTTCGTTGGATGCATGCACCCACCCATTAAAGCTCATGCTCCCTAACGTCTGTTAGTCTATAAGGTGCCACAAGACTCTTTGCTGCTTTTACAGATCCAGACTAACACGGCTACCCCTCTGATATTTTTTAAGTCTAAAACATCAGTCAATCTATATTCTTATTCTATACCTACCACCTTTATATCTGAGCTGGTAAGTAACCTTAATACCTCTGAATATTTTGCTGATGGCTAAAACCTGGCTTGTATCACAACTAAATATCAAATAGTCAGACATTTCAGTCCTCACCCACAATTAATCAGAGCTTTGCTATACTGGTCATTTTTTGATAGCCTCCTATTATTCCAGAACAAAGCAGCCACAATCCCAACCAACAAAGTAAAGTCTTGAATTTCCTAAACCTAACTCCACATCCTTCACATTGATCTACACTTTAACTTCCATATAAATGCACATATTTAAAAGGAAATGTGGGGGAAATTAACAGAGCTTCTTAAACAGCCATATAGGAAATGTCTATCTTTGAAGCAGGGCACTGCCAAACTAAGTATGTAAATAATAATTAATGTCTCAGAGATCCAATAGGTTGAAAATTTCCATCACAAGATCCGAGGTCTCCACAGTCTGACTGGCAAACTACATTCTCCATCTGCAATTATCCATTTATTATGCCTCACACCTATCCCTGACATATTAAAATGCAAATTATGCTACAGAGGAAAATTGATGGGAACAATTTGATGAACATATATGAGCTTTAGGTAGTAATTATAAGGTGACTCATAGGAGAAAGAAGAGGACAGAAATGGAATTGAAGGCTAGACATTTTTTGGTATGGAACTATTTCAGAATTAACTGTTTTCACTTGTTTTGATTATATGAATTAAATCTAATTTGTGACAATGACTTTCTTTGAAGAAGCACAATCAAATCATTTAAAAAGCCCTCATTTATGACTCTTTGTATAGGTTCTTTCCTAAATATATCAGTTACTTCTAGATGACAAAAAATTCATTTAGAAAGAAATATTCTCTTGTGTACCTTGGATGGGGCACGCCCTCATCCCAATCAGGAGAAGGCTAACAAGTTCCTCTGGGTTCAACTGGTACTGAACAGGCACAACTGCAGAGCCTGCTCCACTTGGAGGAAGCAAGCTTAAAAGGGAGAACTTGTTACTGGAACGGGTGGAAACCAGGAGGAAAGTGACTGTGCCTCAGAGTTAGTGGATTCTTACAACAGGGTTGCTGGGAGGAAGACAGCATGTAAACCTCCATCTCCCACAAGGACTCACCAGATCAGGTATAAGCCCACCACTGAAAACAGGGATAAAAGATATGGCTAAATCCTGGATGAGGGTTTAGCCATACCTTACCACCATAACTAAGACAGAACCCTATAGATTCTCTAAAAGGAAAACTCAGAGACTGAACATCCCCCAGGTCCCACCATACCTGTGAATCCTGAAAGACTAGAGTAAGGTTCCCAAGGGGGACAGGATTTTGGAAGGGAAAGAGACTCTGAAAAGGCCCAGACAATCACAGTATCATAAAATGAAGATTAGAATCCAAATTATCCTGGGTGTTATTCCGTTTATTACAGTGGAGAGAGTGGAGTTACACTCAGAGAAAATGGGGTTGTACGTGAGAGAGTTAGGTTGGATAGCAGAGTGGGTTAATACAATGCCCTTCTACTCCCACAGACAGTTCCTTACTTGGGTTCCAAATGCAAATGGCTTTGGAGGACAGGCTAATCTTGGCTCTGTTTGTGGATATAAAAAAAACTACCATACAGCTGGAATGCCATGCTCAATGGAGGCCCAGAGATAGAAAAGCAGGAGTGTGGCAGGTCAGAACTGATGCATATTGGCAGAGCTGTATGTGTATATTTGCATAACCCTTTCCATATTATGGACAGAAACCTGATGACTTTAATTGGATTTTTTTTCCTGAGTAAGGGCAACAAGACTTGTCTGAATAAAGACTGCACGATTAGGCCCAATGTTGCTTTTGGTCCCTTTCTTCCATGAGCACATCCCTCACTATTTGTAAATGCAAACTTTATTCTTATCCAGCCAGAATTCACCTTGATTCTGGAAATGTAAGAGCCCTGGGAGGACATAGAAAACTTTGCAGTGGAAATCATTTAAAGATTGCATTACTCAAAACAGGACTGTTCAAATCTTGTACCTGGTTGTCATAGTAAATGCTTGAAACAACTAATAGTTAGGCCCAATCCTGCAGCTCCCACTGAAGTAATGGTACCAGTATCAGGCCCACACAGTACTTCTCATCCAAACCAGGAGGGAAAAAAAAATCCTGTGAGTCCTCTAAGATGGACATAAGCCATCCACGAAAATAACAGATGTGGTTCTGTGAAAAATCGTGTTAATGCCTGACTCTTTCCCTTAGTGATCAAGGGCAGCAATGGAAATCGTGAGGCACATTCTGGGTACAGTATGTCCAGATTGAACATTACCATTTCTCTCCTAAAAAGGAAAGAGGTTTTCAACAAATTCAGTGTCTTCACTTAGCACTCGATGAATAGAGAAAAGCATAATATACTAAAAACCTGTATAAGAGACTACCTTTTTAAGCAATCTCCTGTCTTGAGCAACTGTCCCAAAGTATTCCCCAATGTAATGGGCCAGACTCACCCCTATAATGGCAAGGTATCTGTACTGGGGGTTAAAGAAAGGATTATCCCTCAGGTAAGGCAAGCAGTTACCTCGCCCCAGGGCTTCAACCATGGAAGGGTACCATAGGTGACCCAACAATGGAGGCTGGTTGGGAGAGAAGATATATCAATGTATCTTCAAGCGGGCCTGGTGCTGCCATTATGTACTTAAGGATCTGTAGCTAATCAGTATATTAAAAGGGTTTTGATGGGGGGGTGGGAATCGACTGACAGAAGATAAGACTGAGTTTTAGTGTCAATAGAGAGTCCAACCTACTTCAAGGCCCCAGGTGGAGTTGGGGTTGCAGACAACTCTGTCATTTCACCCCCATTTCATTTACCACAGGAAGGAGTTTGAAACCTGTGTTCTGCCAACAGGACTGAGTCTGGTTCATTGAGCACAAGTTTGCTCCAGCTTTATTAGAAGGTCACCTGCATTAAGCAACCAATTTGTCAGACCTTCGAGTGGATACTGAAGACAAGTTTCAGGGTATAGCAAAGAAGAAAAACCCAACAGGCCTAGTACTCTATTAATGTTTTGCATGGGACATTTTTCTCCTCTCAAAGGAAAACAATTATTTTAGAGAGAGTCTGAGGCCTACCTTGCCCAACCCTGGGGTATCTTTCACTTTGTTGACTGCCCTCAGCAAACATGGTGGTGCGGGGGGTGGGGAAGTCTGAAGGATACTGCTGAAGTTGGTAGAGAAGAGAGGCGATTCAGACGCAGATGATGTAGATGGCCTATGTTTCTTCTTTTTGGACGACAGATTCAACTTTTGAGCAGCTCTGTAGGGAAAAAAAGTTGAGTAAAATAAAAACTCTACAGAAAATAATAAGTTATAACTAATGTATTCACAGCTTCTCATTTACAGAGAATCCCCAATTTTGACCTCATTGACTCCAAAAGTGATTCAGATCCAGACATGCCAAACCCGTGGAAAAAACGCAGAAATTGGGCTTGTTTTTGGCTTAATTGGCTTGTTGGCTAGGTTTTGGCTTATAGCTTGTTGCTCTTTTTTTTGATCGGCTCCCAGCAAGCAAGGGGAAGGCGGGGAGAGAGTCGGGGTGCACAGGGGCCCACCACAGTCCCAGACTGCACACGGGGGGGGGGAATCTAGTCACATAGAGTGTTGGGGTTCTTAGGGATTGGGTTGTTTTGGCCTTGTTTTGAAATGGGATTAGCTTGATTTTTGGCTTATTGTGAAAGTCGGGGTGCTTATTTACCACATGAAAGTTGGCAACTGTGTTCGGATCTCTTTTACACCAATTTTTCACTGGTATAATTCCACTGATTTCAGTGAAGTTATCCCTGATTTACAGCAGCATGCAATAAGTAGGATCAAAATCAGGCCCCTTTCTCTATACTATCAGAGGGGTAGCCGTGTTAGTCTGGATCTGTAAAAGCAGCAAAGAGTCTTGTGGCACCTTATAGACTAACAGACGTTTTGGAGCAGGAGCTTTCGTGGGTGAATACCCACTTCGTGCATCCGATGAAGTGGGTATTCACCCACGAAAGCTGATGCTCCAAAACATCTGTTAGTCTATAAGGTGCCACAAGACTCTTTGCAGCTTTCTCTATACTGTCCTCCAATTTAGTCTGCAGGAAATCTCCTGGATCTATAATTAAGCTAAGGAGCGATACAGCAATTTATGTTATAAAATTAAGTTCAATCAGTGGACTATTCTGCTATTTCTGTTCACAAAGAATTGTTTGTCACCCATAATCCTTTGGTTAGAGAATGAATAGTTGTGGAATGGTTGGATGTAAGCAGCCACTATTATGTTAGTTGTTATTAAATGCTCAGGTGAATTAACGGACGTGTAAGAAGCCTTGCACAAGCTATTTTAAAATTCTACCACCTCATAAAAAATAACCAGTCGAACATCTGAATATGTGGTGACCAAAGTCATACCATTTGCAAGGAGGTGGAGAGGGGCACACAAGCTACAGTTGTACTAACAATTTAGTAGTTTAAATAATTTCAACTTTGTTTTAGCAACATAAATTTGGACAAGAATGCTGCTTTTTTTGTCCATAATTGTCCAGCCTTTGAAAAAAGCTAAGCTGTCCTGCATTAAAGTGATAGATTCTTACTCTATTGCAATTAAAAAATATTTGGTCACATTCTCTTATTTGCACAGATTTCTAATTCTGAGAAAAGATTCAGCATTTAAACTTGATTGATGTTGTTTTGCATACTCTCTCTCTCTCACACACACACACACACACACTCTCCATATTGGTATCTCTAGCTAGGCAATCAAGTATATTATAATATTGATGTTATTTTGCTCTGTCTCTCAGTTTCCCTGGTTGTAAAATGGGCATAATTATGGGGCAGACACTTAGCTCGTGTAAATTAGCACAGCTCCACATGAGCTGTTCCAAAATATTCCAAGCTGAGATGCATGTATTATTCTGAACTCTAGGGGTCTGATTCTCAATTACACCAACTTCCCTTGATGCTGCATGTTCTAGCAAAAGAAAAGGGCCTTAAAGTAGGTATGAATGTAATTTATGCCCACTTACCTCCTCTTTACCTTGCCAGAGTGTAAATGAGAATCAGAATAAAATCTAAATCCTGTCTGCAGCAAAGAGTCCTGTGGCACCTTATAGACTAACAGACGTATTGGAGCATGAGCTTTTATGGGTGAATACCTACTTCGTTGGATGCATGTAGTGGAAATTTCCACTACATGCATCTGACGCAGTGAGTATTCACCCACAAAAGCTCATGCTCCAATACGTCTGTTAGTCTATAAGGTGCCACAGGACTCTTTGCTGCTTTTACAGATCCAGACTAACACGGCTACCCCTCTGATACTTAAATCCTGTCTGGCTTTTTTGTTGACCAGAGTTTCATAATTGTCAGATCCATACAAACCATCTAAATCTAAACCTCAGAAACTGATTATATCAATTTACTCCAAAGAATACATACAGTAAAACATGTTATATATATATATATATATATATATATTCATCTCAGCTTTGAGTATTTGTGACCACGTCAAGGAATTATCCCCATTTTACAGCTGGGGAAATTGAGGCAGAGAGATAGCTTAAGACCAATGTTGCTGTCACTGATTTTGCCTCATCTGAAATGGCAAAATCAGAAGCCACTTTTGAGAATTCTGGCCTATGTGACAGCCAAGGACACTTAAGTCTGTGGCAGAGTTGGGGGAAGAGGTACATAGGTCACCTGACTCCTGGTTCTGTGCCTTAACCACAAGAACCTTCTGTTGTTCCAGCTCCTTGTCCATCCCCTTCCTCCAGTATCTAACTTTATCACCTAACCTTCCCTTTTATGATCATCTCCTTCCTCTTCCTCAGAGAGAGAAGACAGAAAAAACAACCCTAAAAAGCTTGCCAAAAGAACTGCATCACATTTTGATCTTTTGCTACATCATAGTCTTGGCTTGAATTTCAGATGTGTTCATGAGAGGACTGGTAACACTGGACATGCTGAATCGTAGTTTCCAATGGGTCCCGGCCTAAATACGTTGACATCTTTATTTCAAGCAAAATTTTGTACTGCACATAACTGTAGGGCTGGATAGAAATGTAGCTACACACCCTGAAAAATCCACTGCTGTGTGTATGTCTTTAGGCTCAGCAGTCTATTCGTAAAGACAGGCAACTGCTCTGTATACCTCAGGCCAGATTATACCCTCAATTACACTCATGCAACTGCATTAACTCATGCCTAGGGTAAAAGTCAAACTGCTAGTGAGCATATTTCCTCAGAACTGTGTTCTAAGTTGGTTCAGTCATTCTCTCTCTCATGCCACTTTATTCTTCCCCAACACTGTGTTGTTCTCTTTTTCTATACTGATAGTAGTATCTTCTTAAGCCATTTCTTGAGCCAATGACATTTTTCTTTAAAGGAAAAAAACCCACTTGTAGGATAACTGGCCTTTTCCAAACTTCAGAACTATATCCTGGTTTGACAGTTATAACCTTTGGGATGGCATTCAAGAAAAAACTCTGGATTCTTTTTTGGCCTGCAAGTGGCAAAACGTATTTAACAGAAACACGCTACATCTCACTGCTTTATGTTTTTTTAAACCCCCCCTCCTCCCCAGGTTTTGAAAGGTGACCAAGAAGGCAGTAAGGCAGTGGATACCTCCCGAGGCTTCTGAATAAAAAGATATTTTAAACATATTTGAACTGGCTTTCGGCTGCACGATGATGCTAGTTTGCATGACCGATTCATTTATTTGAATGACTTTTGCATGATGGACTTAAAGTGGTCAGTATGGCCAGCTATCAATTGCTTTGGAAACAGCTAGTCCCCAGGCAAAGCTGACGTGGCTGTGTGGGCTAGTGAGGGTGGGTAGAGTTGCCTCCGAGTGGTTCCAACTCATTCTTTTCAGGAAAGTATAGTTCGTGGTGTTGCATTGTCAGCTCTGGGGACTCTCTGGAATCCCCTGGAGATTCATTATATTTATTCATGTTGATTCCTGGTGGCTAGGACACTAGACTGAGAATCAGGAGACTTGGATTCTGTTCCAGTTCTGCCGCTGACCTGCTGTGTGACTTGGGACAGATTACTTCACCTTTCTGTGCCTCTGCTTTCCCTCCCACCAATTATCTGTCTGGTCTGTTTAGAATGTAAGCACTTTAGCTCTTCTCTTACTATGTGTTTGTTCACTGTCTGATCTCACTCGGAACCTCTACGTACCATGGTAATAATAATGGCAGCGTGGCCCTATAGATCACCAGTAAGCTGACAATATCCAGATCTATATTACCCTGTCATCTGAGCCTAGCGATTCCCACTTTAAACTGTCCCACTGCCTGACCAAGGGCCCACTCCTGTAATGGGATACAGAATAGTGTGAACCAAGACCTGTGTGTGGTATTGGGGACTTTGCGAAAGTTTGAAGCTCCGTGGTCAAGGATCTCACTGCAGGGCTAGAGTCCAAGATTGTAGAAAGGATGTTCGAAAGCTACTCAAAGTTCAATCCAAATACGATAGAAGGACCACTGGTAGGAAAGGGAAACTGCTTCGAATAGGGTGACCAGATATCCCGTTTTTGTAGGACAGGCCTGTTTTTTGAGACTTTTCTTATATAGGTACCCCCCACCCCTGTCCCGTTTTTTCACAGTTGCTATCTGGTCACCCTAGCTATGAAGATCTAGCTTATCTGGTGGTTTTGCTCTGTACTGAAGAGGTCTACCTCTAGGCCAGCATTTCTCAAACACGGCCACCTGGATCTTTTCTTGTGACCATAGCATCCTGGGCTGTGATGGGGTGGGAGTTGGGGGAAAAATAGTGGTCCCTCCCCCTCCCTGTTGCTCCTGAATGCACCACCTTCGTGTTGATTGCTGGGGCCACCAGCAGGGGTTGGTTCCTGTCCCCCTCTGAAGACTTCTGGGGCACAATGCTGGAGAAGCAGGCAGCAGGTGAGTTCCCCACCTTCCCAGGGATGGCAGGGTTCCGGCTTTGGGCTTCAGCTCTGGAGTAGTGGGACGGCAGGCTCTGGGTGCGGGGCTTCAGGCTCCAGCCCCCTGCTGCCTCCCCTGCCCCCCACCAATCCCCTCCATTGCCCCTGGCCCCCACTGCCTCCTCTGGGGCTTAATTTGTTCCCAGGCTTGCCAGGGCTAAGTAAGGCTGCTGTGAAAAGTAATAGTTGTGAAAGGTGATATAAACAAACATACAAGTGACTTACTAGCTAGCAATAAATAAATTACACGGATTTGGACATGTATATGTGCATATTTATTTGTTTTTTCCTAAAGTTAATTAAGTATTTTAGGAAAAATTGTCAGAGCGGCTCCCTGCAAGAGTTGGTGGCCACACTCTGAGGCCACCAAAATATTTGTCCTGAGAACCCCTGCTCTAGGCAGACTGACAGAGTTCACTACTTTGGGGGTCAGCTTTTACAACAAATTTAACAGAGACGACCATGTTCCTGTGAGAGTCAGGAGTGACTTTTCATCTCCCAAATACTCAGAAGCTGTAACATCTCCTCCTCTCTCATTATAACTGTGTATGTGCAGGGGGATTCTCAAAAGGTATCAGTGGTCATAATTGAGATGGACTTTCAAAAAGCCAAAGCCCCTCAATGGGGTTTATTAAAGAAACCAAGAAGAAATTGCTTAGAGGTAATTTCTTAGAGTTAGAAGTGCAAAATGCATTGCTCAGAAACTTAAGAGACAGAAATGAAAGGATAGAATTAAAAGCTCAATTTTAACAAGGAAGGAAGTGAATAGTGGGGTGACCCAAAGGCCTGTTACTATGAAACCCATTCTTCATGTTTATTAATAGTATGAATGTAGGAGAACGAGGTGGCAACATTTGCAAATGACAAAATTAGTTAGGTGAATCAAGCCTAGAGATATTTATGGAAAACTTCAGAAGAACCTAACAAAGCTAGGTAATTGGGCACCAGTAAAAATTCAACATTGACAAGTACAAGTTAATGCACAGTGGAAGGATCAATTTGAACTACTTATACACATTGACAGCTTCTAAATTAACTGCAGCTGCTCACCAAAAAGATCTTAGTATCATTGTGGACAACTCAATAAAAACAACTGCTTGCTGCATTGCAATAGTTGAAAAAGCAACCAACATGTACGCAATGACAGGGACAGAGAATAACACAGAAGATGCCGTTGTATACATATTGAGGGCACAAAATCACAGAAATGGAGGGCTGAAAGGGACTTCAAGAGGTCATCTAGTCCAGTCCCATTCACCGAGGCAGGATGAACAATATACTTAGACCATCTCTGACAGATGCTAGTCTACCCTGTTCTCAAAAAACCCTCCAGTGATGGGGATTCTAGTGTTAGCAATGTTCATTAAAGGAACAGGTCTAATTATTTTCCTTATTTTTCTGTACAAATTCCATTTCAAAATAGCAATACTGTACTTCTAGGTGTGCAAGTAACTGCTCTCCAGGGGAAGGATGAAGTTCACATTCAGGCCCATGGAGATTAGTTCACTTCTCTAGTAGTTAAACTGCTATGCTCTATTCATCCAGAAATGCATTGCCTTCTGCTTGTTACAACTTTATTCGAAAATGGATAACAGTCACAGTTAGAAAGCAGCGCCTATCACAAACACCCTAAATATTTACTTGCTGAAGTTTTAAAAATTAATATTGCAACAAATAAGGAAATTGCTAGCCCCATCTATTGCTGCCAATGTTTGTGCCCAAACAACATTTTCACGGGTAGCAACTAACAGTGGTTGTATCCGTTTCTGAGTGTCCAGCTTGAGACATCTATGTATGGCAGTTCCATGGTGCCAAGTTGGGCACCCAAAATCAGTGGCCACCTTTTTAAAAATCTGGGCTACACTTTTTGCTGCAGCAAAAGCAGAAACTGCGATTGCCACCTATTGGCAGAGATATAATCTGCAAATGAGTCTTGCTAATTGGTGTAATGCCAGATAAAGGTATACTGGAAACCTGCAGTTTGTTTTGATTATTTCCAATTGAAGTGTTGGCAAATATGATCTGCATGCTGTGTGTTATGTTTGGGATACATGCATTCATTTTAAAATGAGTCATCGCAGCATGCGGGTCCAGAAAAAGAAGTGGCTTGAATGAAACTAATAAAGGTAACAGCCAACATAGTGTACAGTAAGATGACAGTCACGCAAACATTATACTTCACATTATTTCCAAAGCTCTGCCTTAGGGTGGGATCATTCTTCTGGCACTGTTACTATTTATTATTACTGTCACATCTCAGAAGCGTCAATCATTGTGGCAGGCACTGTGGGCGGCGGTCCTTGAGATACCTATGCCTCAGCCAGCCTGCTGCCAAATTCAATAGCTCGGCAGGCTAGTGGGTCCTTCCAGTGGCCAATTTTCAGTGGTTTACAAATGGTAGGACAAAATACTGATTTTTGTGAAACCAGCAGGAACACAGGGATAAGTCATGAAAGCAGGACATTCCTGGTTTTCAGGAACACAAGGTCACTCTACTTAGAACTTGCTTCTCTTCTGGACGGTCCTCAGGCACTTATCTATATTAATAATATGCTGGCTCCACATTTTACTAAAAGAAAGATACTATGTTAACACCATCTTCGGAGTTCCCACTATGTTTTTGTGTCTGCCCTTAGTTTTTCTATTTTGACTGTAATGGCCTCAGTGCATAGGCCAGGTCTTCCTTTATGTCTCCTAAAGCTCTGGGGACAGTGTTGGTAATTAACAGAAATCAATCATAGAACTGGAAGGGACCTCGAAAAGTTTTCTAGTCCAGTTCCTTGCACTCATGGAAGGACTAAGTATTCTAGACCAGCATTTCTCAAATGTGGCCACAGCCTCGTGGGCTGTGATGGGGGTGGGGAGGAAGAAGTGGCCCAGTGGCCCCTCTTCCAGGGCCACCAGTGGGGATTGGGCCCTGCCCCTCTCCAGAGACACAAATGCTGGAGGTGCAGACAGGTGGTGAATTCCCCACTTTCCCTGTGGTGGGGGGCAGGCTTTGGCCACAAAGCTTTGGACTCTATCCATGCAATAGCAGGCTCTTGTTCCAGGCTCACCACCCATGCCATCGTCCCTGGGCCCCGCGGCCTCCCTGTCCACCTCCCCATCCAGGGCTTAATTTGAGCCAGAGCTTGCTGGGGCTGAGTAAGTCTGCTGTGAAAAGTGACATTAACAAACATGCAAATCTATATTTTCACAGCAGTAGACTTACTATCTAGGAAGTTTTTTGTTTTTTTTTAAATGAACCAAATAAGCAAAAGAAACAACAAAAAGACAAGAACATGCAAAGCACCCCATTTGTGTTTCTATTCTGTTTAGGTCCAGTAAAGAATAGAGACCACTGTACATTATTTTTATTACTGAGTCTGAAAAAAACCCTACATAAATAAATTACAATGATTTGAACATGTATATCTGCATATTGATTTGTTTTTCCTAAAGTGCATTAAGTATTTTAGGAAAAAATGTCAGTGCAGCCAGCAGCAAGAGGTGGTGGCCGCACTCTGAGGCCACCAAAAAAATTGTTGTCAGAACCCCTCTTCTAGACCATTCTGACTGGTGGTGTTGAACCTGCTCTTAAAAATCTCCAGTGACGGAGATTCCACAACCTCCCTAGGCAATTTATTGGCAATATATAATAATATCTTGGCACAAGGGGCTAAATTGTCACTTTACAACCTGTCCCAAGTAAAGAGCTAACATAGGTGCATCGCTCCAACAGCAGATCAGAGCATGAACTGTAACTCACAGAATCTTCTTGTGGGGGAAGAAGTAACTTACTTCACCTCTTTCCATGGAGTAACTTAATTGTTCCATGAGCTTGGCTGGTGAATGGATGAGGGGAAGAGGAGCAGAGTCAGGGCTTCTTCCACTCTAGATCCCTTTCTGACTCCTTCCAGGCAGCAGGAGTACTGGGTGATTAGCCTCTGCTCTCATCATCCCACCTGGAATTACAATCTGAGCACAGCCAGAGAATTGGGGGAGTTTTACACTGCCTCAATTCCCAGTGCAGCCAAAGGAGTGCTGTGACAATCTAGCCCAGTGAGATGAAGAATGGAATAAGAATCATCAGCTGAAAGTTTCCTGAATTTGGAGGTTCCTGTCAGACCCTTAGCGTTTGTGTTTAATTACTGTGCAGTATCTTTAGAATCTGGACACAATTTGTGCTTTCTGCTTGCATTGTAAAAGATGCCATAAACATGTCTCTAATGCCCAGTAAACACCTGGGCCTTATTGTTTCCTTTATATTTATGTATGCAGTCAATTTCATAGCAACAATAAAGCTATCAAGGCTGTACATTTCACAGCAATCTTTTACTTCTTGGGTGGTTAAATGCACACACAGGCCCCATATAGTGCCTTAATGACAGGACTCCAATACAGCTGGGCTATAATCATCCAGAAATTCACTGTTGTGATTTACTGCTTAATTGTAACAGATAGTAAAATAGGTCAAAATCCTTCAATCCTTGATCAGGGCCTGACCCCAGAAATTCAGAGCCCTCTCTCACACTGGAAAAACTTACTGAGATCAATAGGCTTGATTCCGATTTCATATCAGAGTTACCACTGTGTAAATCCACCGGCTACAATGGAGTTACACCAGCATAAGCAAGATCAGAATCTGGCGAAATGAGACCACTGTCTCCTATACAGGAGTTCAAAGGGTGAGAAACCCAGGGACAGTTTGGGGAATCTCCTGTACAGCGAACAGTAGGGATGGGTGCTCCAGATGGAAACTATCTTTAACAGGCTCCTTCCTGGCTACATCAGTCTTGATATGAAGCTGTTGGCATTGGATGTCTCATTCTCTCCATCTCCTCCAGGCAGGTTTGCATATCCCCCATCAGCTGCGCCAAGACAGCCCCAGGAAACTGCACACTGGTTGCCCTGCTGGCTCAGTGGGCCAAGGCCAGGCAGCTGACACAGCGTGAATGGGAGCATCTGCGACAGGGGCCTGAAGCAGCTTGTGAGACTACGGGGACTAGGCTTCTGTCCACGTTATCGACCCAGTGTTCCTGAGGTTGCTCCTGCGCTCAGGACAAGCCACTACTAAGACCTCAGCTGGATGAACAAAAAGGGGTTTATTTGGCTGCCACGCCCTTTAGGTGGGGCACAACCTACCACAGTCTTACCTCTCAGCACAAGACACTGTTAACAAACAATAGTCCCTCGTTAGGCCTACCTTTCTCCAGGGAGGCTCTGGCAAGCAGCGGTCTCTCGAGCAGTTTCTGGCTCCAGCCAGGCGCCTCTCACACAGAGCATGAGCTGGAAGTCTGTTCTTTCCTGGTCAGCCCCCCTCTGAGCTGTGCGCTCTTCCCTTTTAACCCCTCCTTCCATGTCCCACACCTATTGTAAGTGTGGCACGGCAGGGCTCCCTGAGCCCACAACAGCTCATTAACTCTTTCCTGGCTGGTGTGGTGTTTGCACACCCCCATCAATGTGCTCACTTAAATGAGCCTAACTTTAAGAAAGTGATGACCACGTACCATCTAAAAATCACAGGCTCCTTCTAAATGTCTCAAGTAGGACAACCAAATATTGAGGCACCCCAAATCACTAGTTACTTTTAATATTTAGTCTGGTCATCTTTATCCTTCCTGTATGTGCAGAATGACATAGTATTTGTTTGCAGCTGACTAATGTCCCAGCCCCTATCCCTCTAATCTCTTTAAATGCCTTTATTTCGCTTTACAGACAGAATAGTCTCAATGGTCACAGTGCTCTTGACTGTTCTTGTAAAGTTCCAAGGTCTTGAGAGTCAGACACGCGTCACGCTATGCTTGATGCAGGAATCAAACTAAACCATTATGTTTGGATACCATAAAATCAGATGGTTATCATTAGCTTAATATGGGAAGGAAAACAGCTCCATATTTTTGTAAGAAACTTAAATCAAATCAAATGTAAGCATTTATTAATTACTAAGTTGGTTTCTTAGCAATGTATCTTCATGACATTGGGGAAAAAATCTCTCAGCAAAGGGCCTGACGACCCTTAAGGAGCTGAGTGCCCTCGATTTCCATTGAAGTTGAGAGTGCTCAACACCTTGCAGGGCCAGGTGTATAATTACACTAATTACGTCATGCCGAATATTTGGATGTTAGAAGTGAACATCAAGAGAAAATCCTCTTTGCTTCTACCTAGTGCTAGACTATTGCCAGACCCTTCCAGAGCTAGTACTGCCTTTAAAGTAACAGAAAGGCAGTGTGTACTGTTTTACATTTACGTTGTTTCAGTATCAAACAGTAAAGCTGTATAAAATTGCCAGGCTTGATGATTTAGCTAGAAAGCATTAAGGGCTGGGGGTGACTAGGAGATTGCACTGATGATGTAGTCTTTTGTAGTATCACCACACAGATTTTTCCAAAAGTTGACGTGCACGGATTGACCTCAGATCAATGGAATAAGAAGATCAATTAAGAGAGGAATGGCCATGCTCCTGGTTAGTTAGCCCACTGCTGACCTTAATAAAGAGTCAGTAGTTTACAATTATGGCAGGAAATTCAAGGAAGTTACTATTTCAAGCCTTCCAATGTAAGGACCATTTAAAAGTAGTCCTTAGAGTCATAAACAATTATTTAACTGGAGTTTTCATGGAGTTTATAGGATTCGGGTTCTTTCACTACCTCAGATGCTAAAGTCTGACCACACAGTGCAGCAAGCTAGTTTTGCTTCATCTTGCCCCAGTCATTGCAACACACTCATAACATCAAGAGCAAAAGCAACTAACACACAGAACTACAGCCTACTTATTGCTGTTTTAACATTTGGGCTTGCAGAAGAACTAAAGGAGACACTAAACTTCGTATTTTTCATTCTTGTCAATATTTTGAAAGCCAACAAATAAAAACAAACAGTTGGATATTTCACTGAGGTATATACAATGAAATGCAAAGCAGTAGGGATCACAGCTGATGGGCAACCTCCTATTTTAAGTTACAACGTTAAAGCATCTCCAAGATTTCCTGTACATCTTTGCCTGATCTTTATTTAAACACTGACAACTATGAGGTGATCGTATTTATTTGTGACCGTTTTTTGGTGATTGGTAGAAACAGGCTCAACTGCACATGGATATTAAAAGCCTCACCCTGTTCCACTTGTTGGGTAATTTGCATGACATGGAGCCAAGCCTGCATACAACCTGCATTTGTTCTCAGTGCTCCAATTCCTTCTAGTTCTAGAGCATACTTCCAAAGATGATGAACTTGGTTGGCTGCTTCTACTGACCACAATGGAAATACATTGAAAAGGCATGTGTGGCACTTGGGAGTCCAAGACAAAAGGCACCGCAGGGCTCAAAAGCATACTGCAGTTTTTTAAATGTTTCATTTTTACTGCTGGTTCACATTACAAATAAATTCTAGTTTGTTAAAGAACAAACCAATTACAGTTCCATTTTTTCCAGGGAACAATGTAGTTCTTAAATTGCTCTCAATTTTCATTATTATTTATGATGACAGCGCTGACTAAATTGGGGTTCCATTATGGCAGATACTGTACAAACACACAAAACAATCCCTGTCCCTGGGGAATTGAGGCACAGAGAGATTAAGTGACCTGTACAAGGTCACACGGGAAGCCACATAGCCCAGTAAGCCTAACTTCAGTACCAGGCAAATTGGTTGAAACTATAGTTAAGAACAGAATTATCAGACCTATATGAATACAATCTGTTGGGGAAGAGTCAACACAGCTTTTGTAAAGGGAAATCATGACACCCTCAAAGAATTCTAATAGATTGGCGAGGCAACAAAGCATGTGAACAAGGGTGATCCAGGGGGTATGGTAAACTTGGTCTTTTCTGAAAGCCTTTGACATGTTCCCACACCAAAGGCTCTTAAGCAAAGTGTGCAGTCATGGGATAAGAGGAAACGTCCTCTCATGGATCCGTAACTGGTTAAAAGATAAGAAACAAGGGTAGGAATAAATGGTCAGTTTTCACAATTAAGAGAAGTAATAGCACGGTCTGTCCTAAGACCTGTGCTGTTCAACATATTCATAAATGATCTAGAAAAGAGGGCAGTGAGATGGCAAAATTTGCAGATAATAAAAAATTATTCAAGATAGTTAAGTCCAAAACTGAGTGCGAAGAGTTACAAAGGGGTCTCAGAAAACTGGGTGGCTGGGCAACAAAATGGCAGATGAAATTCAAGGGCTAAGAGCAAAAAAAAATCCCAACTACATATATCATATGATATGATCTAATTTAGCTGTTACCACTCAAGAAAGAGACCTTGAAGTCATCATGGATAGTTCTCTGAAAACATCTGCTCAATGTGCAAAGGCAGACAAAAAAGCTAACAATGTTAGGAGCCATTAGAAAAGAGAAAAAAATATAATGCCACTGTATAAATCCATGGTACACCTGCTCCTTGAATACTGCCTGCAGTTCTGGTTGCCCATCTCAAAAACACATATATTAGAATTGGAAAAGGTACAGAGAAGGACAACAAAAATTATTAGGGTTATGGAACAGCTTCCATATGAGGAGAGATTAAAAAGATTCGGGGACTGTTCAGCTTAGAAAAGAGATGACTAAGGGGACATATGACAGAGGTCTATAGCATCATGACTTTTGTGGAGAAAGTGAACAGGAAATTGTTATA
Source organism: Mauremys reevesii (assembly GCF_016161935.1). Lineage (NCBI taxonomy): Eukaryota > Metazoa > Chordata > Testudines > Geoemydidae > Mauremys > Mauremys reevesii. Next base: position 71,273,363 of record NC_052625.1, read on the forward strand.
TATCCCTTCACAAAACACAAGAATCAGGGATCACCCAATGAAATTAATAGGCAGCAGGTTTAAAACTGATGTAAGGAAGTACTTCTTCACACAATGCGCAGTCAACCTGTCGAATTCATTGCCGGGGAATGTTGTAAAGGCCAAAATATAACAAGGTTCAAAAAAAGAATGAGTAAGTTCATGGAGGATAGGTCCATCAATGGCTACTAGACAAGATGGTCAGGGATGCAACCCTATGGTCTGGGTTTCCCTAAACCTTTGATTGCCAGAAGCTGGGTCTTGGCAACAGGAAAAGGAACAGGAAACTTGATAATTTGCCCTGTTCTGTTCATTCCCTCTGAAGCATCTGGCATTGGCCACTGTCAGAAGACAGGACACTGGGCCGTTGGTCTGACCCAGTGTGGTCATTCTTAAGTCTATGGCAGAGATAGGAGTACAATCCAGAACTCCTGAGCCCCAATCCAGTGCTTTAGCCACAACACCGTCCTTCCTCTCTTATGATGACTTGGGAAGCAATTTGACAAGCTGTTGAACACCCTCACCACCCACTGATTTCAGCTGGAATTACAAGTTCTTGGCATTTTGCAGTATCGGGCCCCAGTTCCTTGAGCAGTTGCCCTTAATATTTTACATTCTTTAATTGTGCTGCAAACTACATTATTTAGAGAAAGATGAGGCTGGAAAGCATTAGCATTGTTAGCGTGTAGTGTTGTCATTAAATAAACCTTTTGTTCTTACTTTTCTATTTTCAGTCAAGTGAAATGAAAAACGACATGAAATTAAACACATCATGCGAAGTAGTAATTCATTGCCTGAAAGCAGTAAACTGTATAGAGGTGCAATTAGATACCAAGAGGCAGAATTTGCAAAGGATGCAAAGCCTTTAATCTGCAGCTTTTCGCTCATTACCTATGGGTCTTTCAGTGAAAATCCAATTAATTTTCAATTCTGGGGACATTTCTCATGGATTTGGGTCTGCTGATTAATTAAGCAGAAATTTGACATTTAGTTTTGTTTTCCAAGAAAAGCAATTTAAAAAAAATATCAATTTCTTTCTTTTAAAAGATGATATTTACAATAGGTCAAACTACAGACCACAGTGGTGCCTCTAAATAAGGCCCTTTCCTGTTTCAAGAAAGAGAGAGGAAAACCCCACAACATAAACACTAAGATGGCTTTGCTCTTTCATTTTGCAGATTCCAGAGTGCCCAGTGATTGCCCAGTGATCTTTCTCCCCAATAACACTCACATGCAAGCCATCAGCACGCTCAACCAATGGCTCCCATCCAACAATTAGTAGATGACATCCTTGTTCATATCTCTTATCTACCAGGAGAAAACAGTGCTACTACCCCACTGACCCATGTGCCAATGCCTAAAAGAAATAAGTTCCTGATTCCTGAATGCAGAACAGTTGGCTCTTGTTCAACCCTGGTAGAACAAAGATGATCCTTGAAGGAAGAGAAAAACATTTTGAGGAATTAGCAGAAACCTTGACTGCACCCAATGTTCTCTCAGAGCATTAAGGCGAGTGCAGTCTCAGCAGTCCTTCTGGACTCCCTGTAGCTCCTACACAACCAAACAGCCAGAAATCCCTTTTTCCTATTTAAGGTTAGCCAGAGGCCTCCTCTTTCTTTTTAGATGCAAATTTAGCATCAGTAATCTGTGGCTTTGTCATCTCCAGGCTAGGCTACTGCAATATGCTCTAACTAGGACTAACCAAGAATGCTCTATGTGGAAAGTTCACCTAGTACAGCATGTCACAACTCATTTCCAAATCAGCAAAGGCATGCCATCCCCATCATCTGAGCTCTACACTGACTCCTCATACAATTTGATACCTGCTTAAAAATCCTGGTCTCATCTGCGAAGCACTAAATAGGTCAGGAGCCTGTTAGGCTGAGGACCACCTGACCCTCAATTCCCTTTCCAGAATGCCATATTCAATATCAGTGATGCAAACAGCAGCAGCTTGGGCAAAGCTGTCAGGGGCTGAAGGCAGGGTTCTTTTACTTGAAGGCCCTCAGTTGTGGAGCTCCCTAACATCTTGTCGTCTTGCCACAGTCAGACCATAATCATCTGTTTGTGCAGGTCTTCTCCTAATAAGGAAGGCTGCTAAGCAGCTTGAGGACATCTTCTCCATAATTGATATCCCACATCCAAAAACAGAAACGCATCTAGTTAGGGGCTTGCCGACGGTGCTTTTAGTTGAACTGAAATAACGTTTCTACCAGTTCTTGTATTGGGTGCCATCCATAGACAGCTGGGATATGTCAGCATGGCGAAAGGGTGGCTTGTGACCCCATGTAGTTGTCCAATGTTCTCCTGTTTGATGTAGGGATTAAGCTTTCCGGGCACTTGAATTAAGATGCAGGATTGCATGTCAGGTTCTGTTGCCTCTCTTCTCTATTTTAGAGATGAGACTGCTACAATCTGCTCCTGTTCTGCTTTTCCATATAAAGGGAGCACAACATGTATTCCTCAAACAAATAACTTTTATATCAGAAGAAAGAGAGAGAAACACTCTCTCTCTGGGACTAATTCACCTCTGTATTACTCTCATTTTATGCTAGTTAAACTCCACTAATTTCCATAGCATTACAATGGCAGAAAACTGAAGTAATACCATGATAAATCTGACCCTCCATATGCAAGAGAACACAGTGAGTCACCCTATCATTCTGGCCCTGAAACAAAAAGCAAAACAGCAGCTGCCTCACAACAGACACTCTATATTTAAAGGTGCAGAGCACAGAAAAGAGCATGACAACACATCTTATAATTTCACAGCTAGAAACACCCCAGTTATGTTTTTGCAGACTGGAGGTGAGTTGTGGGCTTCTAGCAAGCTGTCAATCAGCACAAAACTGGGTAAAGGTTAGGCACCCCATTAATGTCCCTGACCAAAGGGATGAATTACTGTTAAATGCTGCTGTCAAGTGTCATCTAGTAAAAAATAGTTAAAAAGCCAATTCTGACTGGGGCCTCTGTGTGTTGCTGCAATACAAATTCAAAATAATTGTAACAAAAACATTTTACTATGTCATAAAATAGTGGCTAAAGCAACATGGAACGCCTTACCCACAGGAAATATGCTAGAATGTTAGCAAATTCCTTATGCCTCGTGTAGTACCTGGCTACATGACACTGGGTGGAGTCCAATGGAAAGTCATCTTTTCATTCATGGTGGTGACATACTCTAAAGGGGGTTGTAAGTCTTATTTCATCCAACCTGTTCTAGAGTTGAGCGAGGAGGTTGTTTATTGAATAAGAACTTCCTCTGCATGACATGGCATGGCATCGCAGGATGGATAATGTTACAACCTAGGATGTTATGATTCAAGTATCTCCTGATGCTTTATAAGGTTATCTTTAAAAGTCAATCTGATTTTGTAAAGTTTATGCTACTGTTGACCTTTGGCAAAGACACAGTCCCTGTCTTGCCATTTACAGAAAATGGAGAGTTCCAGTCTTCTTCCAAAGGGAGCCTACACTTTATACTTTTCTCTGTCTCTCTGGACTGCCTCATTGTTGCACACATGGGACTTCTAATTGATCCTCCTTTGCCATGAATTCCTATCAGTACTGAAGCAGGAATCAGGGCTGAGCTTTCTGAAATAGTCATCAAGTTTTTGGGAAGTGTTAGGGAGTACACAGTATTAATGACGTATTAAACCCTGCCCTGAGCAGCGGACATTGAGTAACTGCGCAGCTCCAGGGGAAGTCTGGGGGACAGACTGTGCCGCAAAGTGGCACAATCCCACCCTAAATTCTCTGGTGCATGGGATGTGCAGTCTGGTCTCCCTGGTAAGACCGGTTAGCTTTGCCAGTTAGTGTAGAAAGTAGGATGGGGATACAGCTCCCTCTCTTTTCTTCTACTCCTCACTCTCACTGAAGTGATGTGCAACTGGGGGTGCATGAAGGGAGCAGTCCCTGCACAAAAAACAACCCCTTTGCCATCTTCCCAACTCTTTGTCTGCAAGAGGAGTCCTTGTTTTTTTTTTTTTTTTTTTAACTTTGAAAATCTGGTCACTTGAGGTATAGGCGACAAGTTGATGATTTAAAGTCATATCAGTCTTACATTCTACTATACCTGGCCAGTAAATAAACCTTGGAATTTAGTTTCCCATATTACTAGACTCTGTGAACTGTCCAAACACACTCACCATTTTATTTGGTTTAAACAAGATGGGAAAGAACTGAAACCCGGTTGAGAGGATGCGAGGTAGTTAAGGAGAATGAAACCACCTGTGATCTGGCACATAGTGGGTTGCCTATTGAAATTAAATAACTCTCCAATTTAATCTACAGCAAAACACTCTCCTGATCAGAATGAAAGCTTCATTCCATCTGTAAGGTATTGATCAATTTGTGAACTTATCTTAGCAGTCTGGCCTTATCAGTTTAGGCCTTCTGGGCTCTGAGCAGAACGACATCAAACTCCTCAGAGACTATTACAACCTCTTTCTCTCTCCATCCTCTCACCTTGACTCCTGCATTGTACTGCTCAGCGGTTTCACAGATTCCAGTCAGTTCCTTTCTAAACCACTGCTTGTAGATATCAGCATATCTAGACCCTTTCCTTGTTCACTACTAAAAAGCACTCTGTCCCCTCTCTCAGAACACTGCTCTTGGCAGCTAATCATTTTACTTTAATAGGATGCACATTAAGTTTCATAAGGGATTTAACAGCCAACATTCGGGGACTTCCAGAGACAGCCTTATGAAGAATCTCATAGATAACCATTCATGCTTCGGGAATTGCATTTATTTTTGGTCAATCTATCTTCTACTTTGCCCCCTCCCACCACCACCACAAGCTGTGGACATACTTTATAAGACCTGCAAAGAAGCCTTATTCAAACATTCACTTCAAGAATTAATATCAACTCAGCAGGCTGAGAGTTTTAGGAAGAGAATAGTTTAATCTGAGGTAGTTCATAATGCATCCCATGTTTCCCCAAGTTCTCTCTCATTGGACTTCTAGGTATGAGCTTTTCCCTTCTTTCCAGTTCTTAATATGAAAATATGCCTTAATATTCTTTAACCTGTGTATGGCACTTAAGATACTACAATGATAAGTGCAATAGGAATGCCATAAACTGATAGACCGCCTTATATTATGCAGTACAACCATATACTTATTTGGCCTTGTCCACACACAAAAGTTGTACTGCTTTACTATACAAATATGGTTAAAGTGGTACACTCCTCCCCCTACTGGGGAGGCAGTTAAACCGGTACAAAGGTGTTTATACTGGGACAGCTTCTTCCCATATGGGAAAAAGAATAGGCTACACAGGTATAAAGTCCTTATACCAGTACAAACAAAATAGTATAACTGCCTCCTGGTATAACTATTCAGGTTGTAGTTATGTTATACCAGCAAGCTGTGATAATGTAATCCTTACTCTCTCTATTAGTTCTTACTCATTGTACTAAATACGACTACTTGTCTGAGTAACCTTTGTTGAGCCCTTAGGCTAAAGCAGATTAGCGTGGTCTTTTACAGAATTGTTTTCTTTTTCCAGAAATCCACCTCCCAAAATAAAGTTGTTTAAAAATAGCCAGAGTCCATGTTGTGCAGGAGTAGCCAGCATTTTATACCAGCTGGAGCGATACATCAGCTCTGCATGGTTATATTTCACACCTTTGACACTGCGTGGAGACACTCTCTGATCATGTTAAATGCAAATCAATACCGTGAGGTGCAGTTTCAGTCAATCTCACAAGATACAATCTCACTCACCAGCTGACCAATGCTGACCTCAGCTTTATTCATGTCTGAGCTTGCACAAGAAACTCGCAGTGTGAGCCCACTCCTGCAGGGTACTGAGCACCTCCGAGTGCCTTCAGCTCAACGGAAGATAATGGAACTTAAAAATGCTGAGCATCTTGCAGGATGAGGCCCTGCCTGTGCACCTTGCTTCTCTGTGAACCTGATCCTGCAGAGTGCTCACAGCTCAATTGATATTGAAGTAAGTGGAAGCCAAGAGTGCCAAGTCCCCCCCCGCCCCTGAGAAAACACTCAAGACCTCATAGGATCAGGACATAAAAGCCTGCATTTCAGACTCAGTGATTGCATGTGCTATAAGGAGGTTCTTTATAATGATCTACCATGGAGTTCAGAGTCTTATAATGAGAGGAGCGCTAGACGTAGCATGTGCAGCTCTCCCATGCCCCTGTACCTGACGCTGCGAGGAAAGGCAGAATTAGAAGAGCAAAGCTTGTTTTCATGTTATTTTTCCACCAACCCTGAGATCACTGCACAGGTTGCAAGCCAGGCATACTGTATCAGTTGACGTTAATGCAGAGATAAATTGAAGTGTGCAGGGAAAAAAATCCCACACCCTATTTTAAGTAGTCATCTCATACAATAGGCAGCAAGCAAACTTATTCTAAATGCTTGGATAGGTTGTCACATTGCCACGAGAACGGGGAATTTAAATAGGTATGTGTAGCCATTTGGAGATTACTGTTTTTAATTAGTCTGTAATAAATGTTAGTTACATGAAGTCTTTTCAGGTTGAATTAGCAGGAAAAAAGAGCCAAGGAGATTAAAACTGCAGCGTGTCTAAATCAATCCAAAGCTAAGGGCAAAAATCTGCCCTTACTTACAAAAGCCACGCTGGGGATGGGAAAGATGCTAGGTACTTATTAGTTACGAGAGCCATCATCATCCTGGACTTGGGTGACCAGATAGCAAATGTGAAAAAAATCGGGACTGGGGTGGCGGGAGGGATAGTTGCTTACATAAAAGAGAAAGCCCCTAATATCGGGACGGTCCTGATAATATTGGGACATCTGGTCACCCTACAGGATTCTTCAAGGCAGGCAGCTTCAACTTATGGACAGCATACACGGCTGGTCCTGAGAAAAGGAGCACCTTTCGCCCACTAGCTAGGAAGTGCAGCAGCTCATATGCACCATGGCTGGAGGCTTAGCCATGCCCCTTAAGGTCATGGTATGACCGAGCATTCATTAGCCAGCACTCCAATCTAGCACTCTCTTGAGTGCTAGGCTGGGATGATGACCTAATGCTGCATGGGGCTAATAGGATCCCTAGACCCTCTTTCCCCACCAATGTACACACACAGCAGAGGACAGGATTTGTCTCTACATTTCTTATGCTTCTAGACTTTCTTTTTCTGCCACATGCTCTATTGATTAATTTTTAATGACGAGCCAATAACTTGGGAGTTCAAAACTCCTGAGGGCCATGCACTTCCGAGCCTGATTAGGAAACAAACAAGAACAGAAGGAAACTTCTGTGGACATTTACCAGCAGCAGCAAAATGAGCCTCTATCACAACAAACTGCTGTTCTTCGCAGGGCTGCCCAGCTATATACACAGCACGTCCTGTTATGCAGAGAGATGCCATGGCACTAGAAACTTGGCAAACAGCAGAATGAAAAAATATATTTTAAGCACTAGCAAATAATTGTGTGTATTGAAGCAAGCACGGCAGCTATGGAAATACTGGGATAAATTCTCATCAAGTGTAAATCAGAGTTGCTTCACTGACTCCAGTATCAATTTACACTAGCTAAGGATCTGGTCCACTGTATCTGGAAACCAGAAGCTTGCCTCAGTCTTTTAGCTTGAATTTATATGAAATTGCCTGTTTAGATCTCAAACTAGGAGTTTTTCCCAAACTGGAAAAGATTGTCCTTTCTAAACTGGATTAGGCCCAATCATAAAAATAATTCTGGCACATACATATAATGCTAACTAGTATTAATTACATACTGTTTTATTGGTTTTTGATCCATCCAGGCTCTAGATTGATTCTGCATCAGAAAGATAAGGATCCATCCAGATGCAAGCCTGTCATTCACATGTATTATTCAGCTATCCAGTTATGAAAAATTCTGCATAATCTCAGCATTAGAAACTTCTCGTGGTAACTCATGTACAAACCAGGGGAACATATTGTTTTGCTTATATTTTTAAAATGTGCATATTGAAAGCTATAAAAGAAGGAAAGAAGGAAACAAAATTCTCCTGATTTACTGTCTGAATAATCAATCATATTACTTACACTGCTTTCCACTCCATCATCGCTACATTATGGCTACATAACCAAACGCAAGATTAACTTCTTCAAGTCCGTTCACAGGGTATTTCACTCAGATCTGCGGCCATCTCACAAGGAAATACAACAGTGCGAAGGTGAAGAAAGAAGGACATGAAAATCCTGAAATCCACAGGGGCTGTGCATTCCCAGAATGAACCCAGCAATCAAGGCTCTGGAGATATTCTAGGGCTCCCAAGCTGAACTTGCCCCAAGATACTGGCTCTATTGAACTTCAGATCCAATTCAGCACCTGCTTCAACAGCACATTTCCCACCTAGAGCAGTTTTTAAATAGCCTGTTGCAACCTTTCCAATGCAGCTTTCTAGAAAAAAAACTGCATCAGTTTCTGTCTTCTCTGCAATCTGGGAGCGTGTGTGAGACAGACAGAGAGAGAATGTCTGTGTGTGACAGAGAAACAGAGAGGGAAACACTCGCTGGAACTCCCATTAACCTACTGTAGCGCAGGAATTCCCTTATGGAGCAGCCGCAATGGAACAAACCATCAAACTGAAGTGGTTTTAAGCCTTTGCAATGATATACATCAGGTCATTCATGTCTATATAATAAGTCTGTATATGTATTTGCTATGCATCATTTACATACGGTACATGCATACAGAAACAGACATACAGTACACACATGTTCAATTTGTACATGTACAAATGTGTGCAGATACTGAACTGCTGTAAGGATGAATTCCCTCTCCTTTCTCTTACCTTTGCTTAGCCATACTGGTTCCCTCTTTCAATTCCCCCACCCCCACACACTCTCCATACTCTTCTCCTATTTATTACCAAAGGACATCTTTCAATCAAAGGGCAGTCAGAGATGGAATGAAACTGAATATACAATAATTATACTGAGATCTGGGAATTTACCCAATGCGTCTGTTCTCTTCTCAAGAGGAGTTACTGCATCAGCTGTGTGCTGGGCCCTGTACCATAAAAAGATGAAGACATGAGGCCTGATTCTTCACTTCCTCACACCCTGTGCAATCATTTACACCTGGGCAAAGTGGGTGTAAAATTCTGATTAACGCCATGTCCACCAGTGGAGCTGCTCCACTGTAATAGCGCTCATGTAGCTGTCTATGCTGACAGGAGAGAGCTCACCCATAGACATAATAAAACCACCTCCATGAGCAGCAGGAGAGCGCTGTGCACGCTAGCGCTTATGCTGGCAAAATGTATGTCGCTCGGGGGGGTGTTTTTTCACACCCCTTAGCAATATATGTTTTGCCAACATAAGTGGTAGAGTAGACATGGCCTTAGAAGCAATTTATTTATTTGGGAAGTTTTAACAAGTTTAGAAATCTTTGTCACGTGAATAGAGAAATTGATAATCATGACTACAGTCATTTTTTGTTTAGAGAAACATTACACACTAATATAATCATCAGTGCTCTCTAGTTATCACACTACCCAGGATTCATTTTACCTCCATTTGCACTCGTTTTGCAGATGTAATGACGACACAAGGCAAAAGAACATTGGAGAAACAGGCCCTATAGTTTTCCTCCCCAGTGAGCAGTTCTAAATCACAGGGGGAATGTCTCATTGCCCAAATGTAGGTGACAAAGTCCTGTCTATACTTATTTCATTCTAATAAGTTCAATATAGTTGAAACATCATGTACAGGACAGTGTGTACAGTGTACACACACACACACACACAAAACGTATAGCTGCATGCAACACACAAAGGAAGGAGCACTGGTTATAATGCTTTGTTTCTAAATTCTGTGCTCAGGTTTCTACATGCATAGGTGCACCGCATGGGGAGAAGGGGTGCAGGAGCCTTGCATGCCAAACAAAGCCTGGGTACAGTCCAGTTGGAACAGAGGCACCTCTACCAGACTGGAGTCATCACCAGCACTAGCCTCCCAAAGGGGGTAGAGTGAAGAGAAGGTGGGGCCAGACACCTGGCTTCCCTATGTCAGCTGATTGAGCTGGCCTGGTGGTGGCGAAGGCGTGTTGGTGGCACCAGGCATGACCCAGTGTTGACAGAGGGGTGGAAAATGACAGTGTCAATGAAGGCTCCCTGTATTAGGCCTCTGCTTGTCCGAACCGCGTCCATGTTTAGACTTTAATTAACTCCACAGGCTAGATGGAAAGAATGGAATGTGTGGCAACTAGTTATCAGTACCAGGAGGCAATTATACAGCCTGCTTGCACCTGGCTAAAGGGAGTGAAACAGAATGACCGGTCAAGAAAAGTTACTAACGAGATAATATGTTTTTTGCCAAGTATGATCTAACCTGTTTAGAGTAATTGCTGCTTCATAATGTATTTGCTGTATGGGAACTGAAAAGGAGGGAGAAGAGGGGGGGGGGGAAGGGGGAGCTGGGCATTGGGGGTAATAGACATGCTTAGCTAAGATCATGTATAAAGACAGAGAGCTGCTTGTATGAGGTGTGCTTGATCTGAGGTGTGTACCTCCAAGCATCCTGCGCTTTGAGATCTCAAATAAACTTTTTTTTGCTTCTCCACCCTGGTGTGTCTAATTGGAGCGAGGCACTCCGGGCAACGAATCACTGTTTGCTGTAGCCTCAGGCCTTGTGCCGGCAACAGGCGCACACTTCTAAAGAGCTATGGAGCAGTTACTCTACCATGTGCTCTCCTGGAGCCCCAGGAATAACTGTGGCTGAGTCAGGCAGAATTATTTCAGGGAATGCCTGCTGCCATACCACCTCTCCACAGCTTCCCCCCACCCACAGAAACAAGCTGTGGCCTAGGGCAGTAGCCTGGCCCTATTCCAAGGAAAATTTAAGTAAAATTCTGAAGAGATAGAGAGCTGAAGGTCAGCTATTGTATCGCTGTGCAACAGTAGTAAAAACCTTTCCTTCATACAGCAGTTTCCTTTTGCACTGGTATTTAAAAAAAAAAGTTTCCTTCTTGCCTATATATGTTCAAAACTTTCATACATTTTTGGTAGACTATAAAGAATTTTGTAAATTATTGTACAGAGCAGCAAGAACTAGCAAGTTACTATGAACCACAGTGCTAATATGTGAAGTGGTTACTGTTGACAAGCATGTGTCATACACACCCCATGTGCTAAAGTCAAAGGTGAATTGTGCATCTGGAGGGCTACCACAGCTGGGCCCTTAAGAAGTGCATTGCACTATACAATATATTATGATGTGCATGTGCACACAATCCTATAGCTATGTTTCTGCACAAGGGAAGGAAGCGTATGAACTGTATCGAGGGGAAGACCAGCACAAGGCACTATGCGGTGCGACTCTGCCACTGTAAGCTCTCTAGCATAGCTGTAGCCTTATTCAAAGTAAATGTGTTTGCAGTAACACATAGGCCTGTATTTAAGAGCTTAATATTCCTCTTGTGTATTGCATTTGCAGTATGCATCATGTATGTCAGCTTTTAAGACAATGGTAAAACAGGGGGTGTTTATTGCTGCCCCCTTTGTCACTGTGTGAGTTTCACAGCTCGTCCTTCCTGGGAAAACGCTGAATGGAAAATAATGAAATTTTTAGAAGAGCAATTGCAAATGTCAGTGCCTTTAATAGAACAACAAACGTCAATCACCTTTACTGTCATGTAAATACAGGGTCAGATTCTGTTTACAGCACCTGAGCCACAACCACTGAAGGCAACAGGAGTGTGCCTCTGACAGCAACAGGCTTTGGATCATGCTCTTAAAATGTTCTGGAGACGAGGATGCGCCACCCCGGCACATAACAGGAGGAGCACATACACCGCTCTACATATTTGTGGGGTAAGGATTACTCCCCCCAGTGTGCCAGTCCCACTCTGTGGGTTGATATGTGTGTGGAGGGACAATCGGGGACACCTCTCTACCTTCTCCGGCACCCTTTGGGAGGAGTAGAGGGATCAGAGAAAGTGGAGTCTTTGCTCTCCTCTCAGTGCAGACTGCACTTGTGCCAAGCTCTTCCATGGAGCATGTAGAGGGGGGGTGGCGGGGGGGGGAGAGTGAGAGAGAGAGAGAGAGAGTATGCTCCTTTCCTCTGCCTCACCCACCCCCACAGCACACCCACTAAGAGGCCAAGCAGGATCCTGCCCTAAGTGAGTAGCAAGATACATTTAAGACGCTCCATTTTAAAGGAGTTGCCAAAAATATTTATCTATTGCATGGTTCTAGTGCTTAATGGAAACTGTATATCAGAAGAACAGCTTCCTCGCCCTCAAAGTGCTGGTGACTATGAAGACGTATGATATAGCTCACTCACAGGTGAGTGATACAGCTCACCCAGCAGCTACTAAAATAATAATGGGCCCCAAAAGGCAAGATGATGAAGCCATGCCTAAGGATAAATACAGCACTTCATCAGACCCAAATTTAACTACCAGCTCAACAGACTCTTTTTCATAAGCGGCTGTTTTAGAATATTCAAGAGACAGAGTATACCATGGATGAGCCTTGACCAGCAAGTCATAGAGTGAGTGTCTTATCTATTTACATTATAGGACAACAGAAATTGACATTCTTAATGTTTTAATCAGTGCTCAATAGCGGGTTGAAAAACTTCTTAAATTTTTTTGTTCTACTGGAATAATATTTCCCAATCCTTTCTGACAGAAACCCAATTGTGCTGGTCATTTGGTCACAAAGTCCAAATGTTGGCAATATATCCTATCTCTGTTCTAGCCAACAGTAACCTCTGGTTTATCTTGTGCTACATTCCATGTTTTATCTCCTTTCATGGGTGGTCTAGCCTCCATTCTCTATTTCTGTAAAAACCTTTGTACAGGTTTGTTAAAACCTATCCTGCATCCCATAAAACTCTTCCCTAAGTCAACTGGACCTGCCCACATATGCCCAGAGGCAGAATGTGGCACTTAACGTTAATACACTCCAGTGTTTGTGCCTATAAAGTTGTTCCTTTGATACTAGTTCCTCTAGTAGAAAATGTTCAAACAGAAAGAGAGGTTTTTGTCCAAAAATGAATCTTCTCCAAAACAAATTTTTCCCCATAATTTCTCTCAACACTTGTAAAAAAAATTTAACAACATTATCAAAAATTTTTGCTTACAGAAAACAGTATGGGGACAAGAATATCTAATATTTAGTGCTTTTAAAAGTCATTTGGAAGAGGTATAAGAGCTCAGACTTTAAGCCAATCTTTAAGGATTAGGAGTAGACTTCCCCGCAGGGAAGATTTACCCTTATCTGTCTACTGTAAAGTTTCTTTCACCTCCCTCAGAAGGCCAAAGTTTTTAGTGCTGGCTGTTGCGTGCCTGTTCCAACGTGGCAATTCCTGCATTTCTAGGATGCACTGTTGCAGTTCCTATATTGTTGCAGCTCCATCTACTCAATGCACCAACTCATTTCTGGTTAATGATGTGCCAACATGGTTCCTGTAATACAGCAACTGCTACTTTTTGACATAGACTTGGCTCTGCTGGCTGCACTGATGCAGCCTTTTACTTAGTGACCTGATGCAATTCCTGCCACAGTTCTGACCTGGAGCACGGATGCAGTACAGACAACCTGGTGCACCAATGCAACATGGCTCCTCTTGTAGTGAGTAAAAATGACACGATTTCTTCTAAAACAACACAAGGAGGTTGCTACGGCCTGTGCACTAAGTCACTGATCATACAGGAGCCGTGTTTTGTTGGTGCATTGCTTAGGCAGTAGACAACATTTCATACACAGGTAGTCAGGTCACATTGAGGCTAAAATGTCAGGGACCTTGTCCTTGTAGCAAAGGCAGAGGGTGTGTCATATACATTCTGAGCTGTAATATGACCAGAATCTGGGTCAGAAAACTCGTGGCCCAGGAAGATGTCAGCCAGAAACACCACAGGGAATCTATCAAAGGGTTTGTGGGGAGATGCAAGTTTCACAGAGAGAACTTGATCCACTGACAATCAGAATTTTCTGCTGACAATCCTCCTGGAAGATAAAAGGGGGAGAGGCGGCAGAGACAGGAAATGTGAAACCACATTCAAAAGAAATTAGAAAAGCAAACAGAAAAGCAAACTAAGGCTGAGCAATGCATCCAGTTATTTCACACAGCACATGATTACTATTCCCCCTTTCTGTTTTTGTTTTAATTGACAGAATCTGAAGCAGATGGTCACATTAATTTAAATTAATTTAAATCATTAAAAGAACTCAGGAAAATAAAAATCAATCAGCTGAAAAAGCAGTGAAATTATGACTAATACTGCAGCAGTCAATGGAGCTGATGTTTAGAGGCACCCATTATAATCAATATCTTTGGAGAATATTGTTTTAGTGTTCGTTTTATCAGACTCTTAATTTAGGGTTGATAAAGTTTTGGTTGGAGGCTTTTCTAGCTTTAAATTAATGACAACTGAAGATCAGATTGTGCCTGGCACCTCCATGAGTGTCTGCCTATTTTTTTAGGTTCTTATAATGACACACACACCCATAGTATCAAAGTGTATAAGAAGAAAGGTTTCAGAGTAGCAGCCGTGTTAGTCTATATCCGCAAAAAGAACAGGAGTACTTGTGGCACCTTAGAGACTAACAAATTTATCAGAGGGGTAGCCGTGTTAGTCTGGTTCTGTAGAAGCAGCAAAGAATCCTGTGGCACCTTATAGACTAACAGATGGAACATATAGTGAGGATGTATATATATATCTTCACTATATGTTCCATTCTATGCATCTGATGAAGTGGGCTGTAGCCCACGAAAGCTTATGCCCACATAAATTTGTTAGCCTCTAAGGTGCCACAAGTACTCCTGTTCTTTTTATAAGAAGAAAGACACTATGGTAATAGGGTGACCAGATGTCTGGATTTTGACCGAAACACCCATTTGAAAAGGGACCCTAGCGGCTCCGGTCAGCACCACCGACCAGGCCGTTAAAAGTCCGGTGGTGCTGCGGAACTAAGGCAGGCTAGTGTGTCCTGGCTGGCACCACGCTGCGCCCCGGAAGCGGCCAGCAGGTCCGGGTCCTAGGCGGGGGGGACCACAGGGCTCCGCGTGGTGCCCCTGCTCCAAGCACCAGCTCTGCAGTCCCGTGGCTGGTTCCCAGCCAATGAGAGCTGGGGGGGCGGTGCCTGCAGGCGAGAGCAGCGCATGGAGTCTCCTGCCCCCCCACACCTAGGACCCGGACCTGCTGGCTGCTTCCAGGGCACACACAGCGTGGTGACAGGACAGACAGGCAGACAGCCTCCCTTAGACCCCCCACTGCTGCGCCACTGACTGGGAGCTGCCCGAGGTAAGCCCAAGCCTCAAGCCCCTGCTCCAGACCTGATCCCTCCCAAACCCGGAGCACCCCCATGTACCCCAGACCCCGCACCCCCAGCCTAGAGCCCTCCCCACCCCTGCACCCCAACCTCCTGCCTCAACCCGCAGCCCCCCCTTCACTCCAAATCCCTCAGCCCCACCCCCCAGCCTGGGGCCCCATCCTGCACCCCAAACCTCTCATCCCCAGCCCCACCCTAGACTCCACACCCCCAGCCGGAGTCCTCCCCCGCCCCACATCCCAACTCCGTGCCCCAGCCCAGAGCCCCCTCCCGCACCCTGAACCCCTCATTTCTGGCCCCACCCTGGAGCCTCACCCCTCCCACATTCCAACCCCCAGCCCCAGTGCAGTGACAGTGAGCGAGGGTGGGGGAATGTAGTGAGCAGGGGGCGGGGCCTCGGGGAAGGGGCAGGGCTAGGGTGTTCAGTTTTGTGTGACTAGAAAGTTGGCAACCCTATATGGTGATGAAGTCTTTATAACTAGGTAGATTAAATAGAGTACAAGTAGTCTCTCTCTCTCTCTCTCTCTCTGGACCCCCTGCACAGGGGCCAGACAGAACAGCAGCCTCTGTGCTCTTGTGTACCCTTTCCCCTTTCTGCATCTGCCAGTGGAGAAGCAGCAAAGCTGCACCGCCCTACCAGATGGAGTGCACTTACTCCACTCCATATACTGGGCCCTTAGTAAAGAAGAATATTAATATTAATAACTAATATTTTTTTTAACAGCAAATGCTGAATACAGTAATTTTTCTTTTCTGGGCCTGTGCAGTTTTGACATATGCAGTCAGATGAACTACATAGGAAATATGTCCATCATGTTATTGTTTAACAATACACATGTGAAAGACACAGGCTTCCCATGGACGAATACACTAAGCCTCAATGTTCTCTGGGAGGATTTTCATTTAGGTATCCACTATGTCCCTAGTGGCTCATGCAAGCTTCCCCAGGGACTTCTAATTAAAGTACCACCTGTAGGCATCTGCTCCCCTGTAAATTATTCAAGAAGGCCATCTGGCCAGGAGGTTCATTTCCCTCTGCTGGCTCCACCTAGATTTTCCCTCCACGTTGCCTCATTAATCAGCTTAAATATATGTCCATATCTCCAGTAGTAAAATTTTAGTTGTCATGGTTAGACAACTAAATATTTACTCATCAGTGCACCCTACGGAGACACATTTAATCATTACATTACCTGGTATCAAGTATTTCAGTCTCTGTGCCACTGGTGATTAACCAATCAGTTCCCAAGGCAACTTCCAGGAATTTTAGATATCAGACTGATTCAAGATGACTTGGTTTAGTGCATTCCCAATAACACAGCTCTTCCCAGAATCCTCCTGCAGCCAGATCCCCCCTGGAAGACTGGGCTGCAGGGCTCTGACACAGGGGCTGTGGCTAGTGGGGACATTAAGATAGCTGTGAAACCCAGAGATATGAGGACTTGGCACCATGAGAAGTCTTGAAGAAGGGATGGGGATCAGAAAGATTGGGAAGAGTAAACATGGATGACAACTAGTACATGAGGAGAACCGGGGCAATAAAGAACCTAACTGGGTCATAAATCATGGTGGAAGGAACTGTGGGCAGTTCGGTGAAGGAGAAACCAGAAAGAAGCACTAAGGGAATTGTCAGAATTCAATTCACAGTTGACCACTCTTCTGTACACTGGAGTTGCATTCACTTTCCTGTTACAAAATGATTTATCTGCTGAAATTCTGAAGTAGATTGCATTCACAGTCAGTCCACTCACAGAGAAAACTCTTTCTGTGCAGAACCTGCCTTAAACAGGACATTGTTTCAAAATTATTGGCAAATAGAGAGACTTATTTTTCCTCTTAGCTATAAACTCAAGAACATCTTGACTAAATTTCCTTCAAATGTAAAAAAAAAAAAACCAAAAAAACCCCTCTAGCATGAAGTAAATACCGTACGTGGGTTTTGCAAAAGCTGTCAGCCTTGACCTAACTCTACTCCATTGAAATCCAAGGGATTCTACCCCTGAATTTAACAGGAGCAGAATTAGGTCAATGCTGAGCACTTTTGAAAATTGCACCTGATAAGTCCAAAACCAAAGGGACCTTCTTTTAGAAAGAGGTCCAACCTAGGCCTTACAGTCGAGATTGTTATACCTTTAACCAGGTAATTGTAAACAACAGGTCCATGATTAAGTAGTTTTGAATATCAATAATGGACTTAACAGATAGTGGCCTTTATGTATGGAAGAGGCGAGAAACAGTGTAGGATTATAAGCAGGTGCTGTGCATGAGAATTTTCTGTAACAAATAAATTATTTGAGTCAGTCACGTAGGGTAATCTTTTGTAGCATGTATTAATACATTCCACTTCAGAGAATGATGGAACTGAGCAAGTACCAAATTATACCAACATATTTTTTTAAACCCTAGTTAGCTTCTTCTTTAAAAGCTTGTGGGTTTTTTTTTTTTTTTTTTTTTTTAAGTGAAAATAGCTTGATGGTTCAATTATTTCTTCTACTAAAATTTTACCTTATTTGTTCAAACCATCAGTTTGGAAATGTTATCAGCACTGGAAATGTTATCTGCATTGTCTAGAACTTTATACTTTGCATCTAGCAGTTAAACTTAATAGCAACTGACAGGAATTTAAAAGCAGCTCTGCATCTTTTTCAGCTGTATGTACGATAAAATGGAATCAGACATTGTGTTCCCTAATATGATCATCTGTGGAAGAAATTCTGTGGGAGTTACAACTGCTGTGTGATTGACTGTGGCCTACAAAGTTTGAACTTTTGATTCACTGCTCAGAGTTCAGCAAAAAAAATTGGCCAAAACTCTTTCCTCCAAAAAAATGCAGGTTTGGATGAATCTTCCAATTGGATGCCCTAATCACGAGGCAAGAGAATCATTTTCTCTCTGGCTCAGTGACTACTTTATAAGTGGAACAGGTTCAAGAGGAGATCTTGAAATTGCCCCATCCTAGAATCATCAATAGCCAGTGGTCAAGGTACTTAACAAGGGAGAAGGGAAACATGGATCTGAACCCACATCTTCCCTCTTCCAGTACCCTGACCACTGGGTTACTGAATACAAGGGAGATACCACAACTTCCTCCTATGCTTTTGTGAACCTACCCCTTAATTTCCTTTGCTTTTGTTTCAAACACAGTTTAAAAAGCCCAAAATTGAAGTGACATTTTTCAATTTGATGAGAATTTTGGTGTTGGTTCAACCTGAATTTTTTTTTTCTGAACTGCCAGCAAACTGAAAAATCAGTTATTCACACGGCTCTACTCAAGCCATTTCATGTTCTGAACCAGGGGTATTATGGGTTCATTTCTTTCTTTTGAGAAGGAATAGGCTACACAAACCAACCTCTTGTGTTTGTAAACAGCAAAAGCCAGCTCCTTCTTACAGCCGGTAAATATGAACTCTGCAGCTCTAGCCTGAGTTCTGAGCCAAGTCAGAGAGCCTTTAAATTCAATTAATATCTTTATTTTTCCTCTTGGATTTGTAACTGTAAAAATCAATTTAAAAGGAGAGTGAGCAGGATCATGGAATATGAAAGTCACTGGCTCAGTAGTGACCTAAAGTAGAGCTCCAGTTGCTATAAAACACACTCCAAGAAAATATTAGACACACCCGCCACAGTTTTCCTCTCTCAAACATCCCCTCCTCCACTCGTTTCCTACGTCTTTTGTTCCCATTTATTCCCCTTCTCCTGCCTTCCTCCCATACCGCACACTTGTTCCCTGATAGATAAAAAAGAACAAATGAAATAAAGATGAAATGGAGCTAACCAGACCAGATATAGGCATATCATCACCTTGATCACTTTACTTGTTTGCCTTTTCTTTTATCCTCCCCCTCCCGCCTTTTTGTTTGTGTTTTGTCTTTTTAAATTGTAAGCTCTTTGGGGAAGGGACTGCATCTTTGTTGTTCCTAGAACAACATGAGTGTGCACTTCATCAGGAACTTTGGGAGCTACTGGTCCAGAAATAGCATGCAATAATAACAGACAATAGAAAAATAATATTTTTGTTCGAATTATTTCTTTTTTCCTTTTTAAATTTTCAAAGTTTATTTAGAAAATCTATTAAAAAACCATCAAGTTGTTTGGAGAGAGTTTCAACTTTTTGGGGAAGTCCATGACAGGAACAAGAACTGTTCTTTTCTTCCCCAGACTGAAATGCAATGGGTGGGGGAGCAACTACAGAAAGCTCTACCCCAAAGCAAGTCTGTATCAAGATTAATCAGCATCATCAAGCAGCCATTCTAGCCACTTATTCCATTTACAAATCAGTTCTCTGTACTATAATCCTACAAGTATGTGAAATTACATTATGAAAAATGGAATGAGATATAAAACCTCACATTTCTCTGGGGGCTTTTTTTTTGGGGGGGGGAAGAGGGGAGATTACACTAATTAATATTTCCTGAAAGCCAGTTACATCACAAGGGCTGTAATTAACCTTTACAGAGGAACAAACCATAAAATACATACAGATATGTGAATTTTCCTCATTTCAGGCCAAACTGTAGTTCTGGTCCTGTGAGGAGTGCTAATGGGATGTGGAGTTGCAGATGAGTGAAGGTGCTTTGAGACATCCTGTTTGTGCAAGGCAAACTGTCACAGGCAGCTCACTATATAATACTCATTATACCTGCTTGTCAAGAGATGTAGTGTCTCCCGTCTTCCCGACTCCGTAGGTCTTCCACAAGCAGAGCTGGTTGAAAATTTTCCATCAGAATTGTTTTTCAATGGAAAATTGGCTTTTTTGACAAAAAACAAAAACAAAAGAAACTTTTGTAGCCAGGGACTCCATGTTGCACTGCTTCCCCTCACCAATAAGGAAGGCAGTGGTGCTTTATGGGAAATGAAGTCCAGCCAGAAACCCCAGCCCATAGAGAAAAGTGAGGAACAAACTCCAAGTCCTGAAAATTCCCATTTTCAGCCAAAAATCTTTGGTTTTCAGCTAAAATCTCTCAGTTTTGAATGTTTGGTGAAAATTCAAAATTTCCCATTGAAAATTTAAACAAAAACAAAAACTAAATTTCCACAGATTTTTGTTATAGACCAGCTAGGTGCCCTAGGAAAAAGGAAGAGGCTTCCTGTGCTATCCTTCCCACAGCATATCCAAGAGGGACAAGCCAAAATCTAATCTTTTGTGTAATATACTGGCTTAATGCACAGGGTTATATAGCTCCTCTAGCGGTTGGTCTTAAAAGCATAAAAGCCTATTTACAAACAACTAACAGAGTAACTGTCAGCTCACATAGCAGGGCACTGTGCTTTTCGGTTCTTAAGGTGTTGGGTTTGATGACTCTGCTGTCTGTAAGTACACGGATATAGTTTGTTGCATAAATACATGTAGGAAGCATAAATGAACTGGACAAGATCTATGTAAGCAGGCAGAGTTGAGTTTCCAAGTGGTAAGCAAGGTAACCTGACATTATTCCTCAGAAAATAGTTATGAATAAAACAAATGAGGTCATAGTATTCATTGTTAAATTCGGAAGTTCAGGATGGGAACGGAGGGTGTATATTTCTGCGAGGGGCAAAGGAATTTTCTTCTCTCAAAAAAGGCAGAGCTGCACCAGGCAATATCTGACCACGACAATATCCAGACCAATAAAAGCCGTACAAAAGCCCTCTTTCAAGTAAATTCAGTGCACAGACCTCTAATTCTAAAGACTGTTGTTGACGAAGTCTGAGCAAGTCTAGTCAGATAATCTGTATGAAGCCAGAGGGATGCTATATTACTATCCTAAGTAAATCAAATTCATAGATTTCAAAGCCAGTAGGGACCATTGTGATCATCTAGTCTGAACTCCTGTATAACATGCGCAGACTGCATAGACTGTCGGTCCTTCATCAGTTAAGACTGAGCCGATCACAACACGCCTTCCAATCTTCTCTCATGCTGGCCGTCCTTCGCCATGCTTGTCCATATCTCCTTGTTAGGAAATTATCCTACCTCTTTGGAGGCCAACCGCGTGGCTGTTTCAGTTCTCACAGATACCACTCAGATATAGCTGCAGTCCATCTGTTGTCACTGAGTCGGGCCACATGTTCCACCCACCGCATTTTGCTGAGCATTTTCCTGTATAACATAGGCCAAGGAATTTCCCCAAAATAATCGCTAGTGCATAGCTTTTAGAAAAATGTACAATCTTGATTTAAGAATGATCAGTGATGGCGAATCCACGATGACCCTGGGTAAATTGTTCCAATGGTTAGTTTCACCTTTCAGCCATTGGATCATGTTATACCCTGTCTCTGCTAGACTGAAGAGCCCATTAGGAAATATTTGTTCCCCATGTAGATACTTACAGACTAATCAAAATCACCCCATAACCTTCTCTTTCTTAAGCTAATTAGACTGCTCTCTTTAAGGCTACCACTGAAAGGCATGTTTTCTAATTCTCTAATCATTCTCATGGCTCTTCTCTGAACCCGCTCCAACTTAACATCCCTCTTAAATTGTGGATATTGGAACTGGACACAGTATTCCAGCAGCGGTTACACCAGTGCCAACATACTGGCATAAAATAACTTCTGTGCTCTTACTTGAGATTCCCAGGTGGCACGGAAGCATGGATGACCCCCAGCCCCACCCCTTCCGCCCAAGGAACTGCCCTTTCCGGGGGCCCAGAGCCGGCTCCAATACCAGTAAATGTTGAATGTTACTTTCACCCCTGTATGGAGGTCAACTCACTAGAAGGAAGCACAAGGGATATAAGAAAAGAGGACTGTGTAATCCCATTTTACCTTTTTGATGTCTCCCATACGGAAAAAGTAATCTAATTTCTGTGTGTTTTACCATGTACCACCCATAAAATGCCCTACATGTCCATTTAAACATATTTAATCCTTTGCATAAATATATCATGAAAAATTGGTCAATTTAATATTTTGAAAACTGATCTGTCAAAATCAAAACATGTGCGCCATATACTTTGCAAATAAAATATAATGAACTTATGGGAAATTTTTTTCTCCTCTCCATATGGACTCACCATTAGATGAAAAATCCATACAATCACCTAAGGAAAGGGGGGAAAATTAATCGAAAGCCTCATTAAGGAAACTCACTTTCACAGTTAAGCCTCTGAGAAAAAAAAGTCAGAAAGTTTCAGCTCTGTACATACTGTGCTGTATGCAGTAATAAAAAATGAACAGAACACGCCAACGTCACTTAAGTCCACAATGCCCAATGGACCGAATCTTAGAGTGCAAAGCAATTAACTACTCTGTCACTCAGGACCAGCATGTCCTTATGCTCCTTTATGAGTTCGTGGATAGTTGGGAGTATAATGTCTTAGCATTACTAATTCTACTTTATCCCAAAGTTGGACAGCAGCCAGTCTTTACAAGGATGGAGTTTTAGGACAACATAAACCACAACATAGTCTTGGAGACTCTTCTGAGAGTTCTAAAGGAAAACAGAGTCAGTTGTGACAAGTTGTTGGCAAAAATAACAGAAAGCACTGCCAACATGCTCAAGGCATTCAATATGTTAACAGGTATTATACCAGATGCCATTCATGTTACTTGAGTAAAACTTAGTTTTCATCCTATTGCATGTTCTATGCAGTATCATGAGTTTAGTAAAAAAAGTATGCCTCTAATCCTCAGTACACCAGTGCTACCAACTGAAGAAATTTAAGAACTCAGAGAAGAAGTTCAAGAACTGAGAGGAATCACTCCCAGAATCATACATGATATACTGATATATAATAAGATCTTCATATGATACTGTGCTTTTAACTGCTTAACAGATAAAACTTCCCACTTTCCCTCTTCCAAAAGCTAACAGATTTGCAGAACTGTATTGTTGAGAAATTTGTAGTGAAAGCTAGCTTTAGGAACGAAAACATGGGTGTGTATGATGGGGTGAGTACCCCACACAGGCCCTGAAGTAGTTAATGTGGGCTTGGCCGGGGGAGGGGAATTCAGGTAGCTGTCTGCACCTGGAGGGACAGACAAACCTAACTGAACAAGGAGTAGGCTGGATCATAAAGCCAGGAAGTTTGCTGCAGAAAGAGGCAGCAGGGGGAGAGTCTGCAGTCACTCTCTGGGAGCAGAGATGAGGGAAGGAGACAACCCAGGAGGGAGAATAAGCCCCAGGATTCTAGCCCTGAAAGAAGGGTCAACCTCAGAGAAGTTCTGGGAGAAGGAAGCTTGAGAGGGCTAGGTAGGAAGAAGCCCAGGGAAATAGCAGCAAGAGGTGGGACCATGTAGACCCTGGCTGCTTATTAAAGGGTCCCTGGGCTGGAACCTGGTGTAGAGGTGGAGCCTAGGTTCCCCTATCAGCCACTGGGAAGTGGCACAGGAGCATTGGAGATGCCAACCAAACAGCTGCTCCGGAGAGACTCTGTTATACCAGAAGGGGAGGACTATATATAGTGACCTGAGCAGAAGGCGGATTCACAAAGAGGGAACACCCCGAGTCATGATGAGAGGCGGGTGGATCACAGCTTGAGTAAGCGAAGGAGGAGGGCGCCAGACCGGGTGAGAGCTAATCCCCAGAGCAGCCACAAGGAGGCACCACCTGCATGAGTGAATGCCTTCACAGTCTGCTTCTTCCATAGGACTGTAGGTCCACCTTCTTAAAAGAATTTCTTGGGAATCAAACTACCATAAATTCAGAATTCCCAACTTCCAAGGATGACTCAAATTTAGTCCACAAATTACAAAAGTTTTCTGAAGTCACTGGGAACATGTGATGGCTCATTTTGAATAGACTGCAGTGGATTATCAAACACAGGCAAGCTCCGTGGTTCTGGATCTCTAAAAAAAGTGAAGGCTTGAGCCTGCAGCCCATATTCACCTGAATAGTATTCATGTGATTATTCACATGGGTTAAAGGTTGCAGGACTGATCCTTGAGAATATACGAAACAAAGAGAATAAGGGGCATTATTTCTTATGCTGTCCAAACCAATGGAAACATCCAGTCTCTGTTTTCAAGATCAGTGCTACAGGATTTTCATCCATCTGTACAGCAGCAATCAGAATAAAGAACATCTCTTCTTCTCTGCATTGGCACAAGTGCCCAATCCTGTTCCCATTAATGTCAATGGCAGTTTCAAATTTAGAAGCTGAACTAGAACCCAACTCAAAGAAATATCCAGCTTTGGCCATGGATGATTCTGGGAAAGCATTTTCCCTGTATTCAGAATAGCTTTGCAACAGACAGGCTCTATTAAAGGAAAATGTATATCTCCTGCTGATGCTGACATACAGAGATCTACCATAGATAAAAAAGGCACTAAAATGCAATAAAAATTCTTTGGCAATACGGCTCTTTTGCATCCCACTGGTTAATGATTTTAATTAAATGTGTTCTTCTTAGAACTCTTTTCCCACAACTCTTTCCCCTCCACCCTGAACAAGTACAGATTTCTTACTGACTGCTCCTCACTTGTCTATTAGCCCTATTTAAATAGGTTATCTGATGTAAAAGCACTGGAATATGTCAACAGCTGTGGGTGAAAATGCAAATGATATTGTTATCAAAACTAACAGAACCAGAATTGTCTACAAGTTTTTGTGTGTACATTGGAATGACTTGCTTACTGGAGCTTTGGGAAGGCTTCCTTCTTTGGGAACCAACTACAATGATTTTTATTCTTACCCTCACAACACTGATAAGTGCAGTTAAACCTTAGGAAGTTTACCTAGGTGATGTTGTCATATTTAAACAAGAAAAATGGGACTGTGTCTCACTAGTTACTTGTAGCGAACATACAATTCGTGAATGCTCTGGAATTTTAAGGCTGCTCTTCAAACCAGATCTCTGAAGTGACCTTAAAAACCTTGTAGGATAATGCACAGTATGATGGGGAAAATCTCTCCAAACTAAGAGTAATGCATAGATACATGGCTTTATTTCTATCCACGTAATACTTGATATTAGAGCACACTGTTCAAATTCCCTTAGGACAAGTTCCCTAGTGAGCACAGATGTTGTTGGCTAGTGCTCTAGCCATTGTTTTAAGGACAAGGAAAATAACTTAAAAAAGCAAAATAGCCCTAAAACCATTTTTCCTTAATGAAGCCCAGTTTGCAGAGATCCACACAAGATGATAGCTTAGAACTAATTATTTCATTGCACACACAAGAATTCTGTTTGATGGCCAGGTGCAGCGTTTTCCCCTCCTCACTCTTTCCAGTGGTTGCACCAGATAAACAAGCTTTAGTTATGGCATGTGAAACTCTGCCACATGCTCATCTTGATCACAGTTTCATTTCCAAGGAAGGTTTTTGACACACTGGTGGAGTAAATGATAATCAGCTACTCAACTTCTAAGTAAGTATATGGAGCAGACAGTGATAGCCTTAGTATCCCTGGCTGACTCATCACTTTTGAGGCCCTTGAGGTTTCCAATTCAATTTCCAGCTTCTCTGATCACACAAGAGCAATTAGGTTGTTGATTTAAGTACACAGTATAGAACACATTCTTTATGTTGCAGTACTGAGTATCATCCATAGGTGGAAGAAACTAAATTCTCCCAAAGGAGGATGTATGAGAAGAAGCTTTAACCACTAGTGTTGCAACATTTTCATTTTAGTCTCATATTTCAGTCGTATGAAATGTTTTAGCAAAACTTGTCATTGCATTTCCACTTGTTCTTGTGCTTTACATGCCATTACTGAAAGTGTGATGGCTGAGCTGACACTTCTTTCCTTGGTCCTGATGTACTGGTGTTAAATAGCATTGACCATTATATTTTTACTTATATTTTTGAAAACACATGCCATGTCTATAGATACTATAATATTGTAGAATAATAACTCTACATCATTCATACTGTCTGCATGATTCGTGAAGGAATACATCAGAATTATTATTCTACAAAACATCTTCACAGAGTTCCCACACTGTTTAGATAGAAAGGCACTCTCCAAGCTTTCACCCACATTTTGGGTGATCCTAAAGCTCAAGTCATTCAAAGTGTCAAAATCAGTTCCACATGCTTTTTTAAGCATTCAGTCCCGCAACAGTTTATTTTGTTACAACACGCAACAGTGTAATTTCCTCCCAAGGAAGTATCACAAGTGTGCCGATGGAACATATTGCCCATTCCAAGAGACCTTGAGATCACTGGGTTTTCTGTTCAGATTTATTGAGTTTCTTTAGACACAAATCTATTAAATCTACAGTGTAGACCAAAGTCTGTGCATATATTTGGAAATATGCATAGTCCACCTCTGACAGTTTTCCATAGTGCCCAAGATGTAGAGAAACATCCATTTGCTGTAGAGTGGTCTACTTTAAAATAATCATCATCATCATCATCATCAAGCAAGCAATCACACATTTGCACATGGCTATCCTGGTGATATTTAAGATACTGCATCCTCCTTCTATATACTTATCACAAGAAATAACTGTCATATCTTAGGCTTGGTCTATACTTAAAACCTCTTCCATTGCTGTAGACTGAGTCTACACTACAGGGTTATGTTGGCTGAGATATGGCTCTGTAGCTACAATGCTATAGTCCCCATAGTGTGGGCATGGCCACCGATACCACTGTTTGGTACATGCAATAAACATGGATTATCTTAATGATAAAAACTATACTTGCAGCTCAGGAGACTTCATTTGATCTCATCCTGTAGTGCAGGATGAATCCATCCTAAGGTGCCACAAGTCCCATGACAGCCCTGGGGTTCAGAGGTCAGCTCTTTCATCTTAGGTTAGATGTAAACAAATCAGCATTAGGTAAAACTCCCTCCCTTCATGCTATCGTGTGTAATACAAAGCTAATATTACATCAAAAAAAATCAATGTTTTCTTGTCTTCATGTACATGTTATGCTTCTAGCATTGTCAGAGGGAAGAGTAGCAGACAAAAAGTTCACCACTTTTATAGAAGAAACAATACATTTTTCCCATTAAATTGAAAATGTACGAAATAAATCTGGTAATACTGATAACAAGACAATGTCTGCTGATAATATAAAATTTTGACCTATCTTTTACTTACTCTGAGACAGGGAGATGCCTTTAAATGTAAGCCTTTTTGTACTGTGTCATGTGTACACCATGATCAGCAATTTTAAGCACAGGAAATACTACAGCATATGCCCATCAGAGTCGATGCTTTAGTATGGAACATGTTTATTTTAAAGATTGTGTCATGTGTCTTTTATTATGTTCTTGCAATTTTTTCCAAACTTTTATTTTCACACTTTTTCAAATACCGCATAAACCAAATAAGAATGATAGAGAGGGATACATCAAATTTATCTGTTAAGGACATAGTTCTCCTCCAAAGAATGTAATAGAAGTTACACAACCCAAGGGAATTTTAAAAATAATCACATTTCAGTTATCCTCCTTCTCGCCTTATGGGAAACACCTATCAAATGTAAGGGTTAAGCCAATAGTTTTAAATAAGTCTCATAGAGTAACTTCTATAATAAAAACAAGAGCCTTTCTACTGAATTTTTAAACTAACTAATAGACTTCTATAGCAGGGATATGATTCTCTGTTAAATTCTGCATATTGGTTTAAAACTCTATAGAAAGGATATAGTTCACAACCAAATTCTATAAGATTTTTCCATTAGAGAAACAAAGGAACCAAACAATGCTAGCATCCCAGCTCTCCACAGCAGCACTAACAAAACAGAGCAGTGTGCCTGCAAAATGAGGAGGTAGTTTTCAACGAAGGAACTGATTTTATTTTCACATTTTCAATGGGTTATTATAAACATCAGTATGGGGGAAAATGACAAAATTATGAAAGTGCCCTTTTAATCCCTTGGCATGTGACAGTAGAGGATGCTGCTACAAAAGAACTCCAAAAATAAAATATAGCGCACAGGACAGAAAATGATTAGTGAAGTGGAGGAAAGCATGAGCTAGACAATAAATTAGCATAAAAATATAGAGATGATGACAAAGCAGAGACAAATCTCCAACCTGGCCACAATTCTATAGTCCTTAGTCAGGAAAACACTCACTGAAGTCAATGAGGGTTTTGTTGGAATAAGGGGCTGCATGACTGGAACATTAGTGGGTCAACTCAACCAAGATAATTTTTTTTAAAAGCCCAGATATTGAAAAAAACAACAAATGTGAAAGAGGAGCTATTCGAATGAACTTTTCTGATGGCTCCATTGCGGCATTTTAAACGTAAGGTGCCTGTCTTTGAACATGATAAATTGAGACAATACTTTCAGACTCCCTCAGTGCCATTACACCAAGTTATACAGGATGACACTTCTTTGATTTCCACTCTAGGATTTCATTATGTATGGTATAATTGCCGAAAAGGATCTCAGAAGGGACTACTTCATTCAGTATACAAATATATTTTTCGACGAGATCTACTTCACTATCCCATGTTTATTAATAATTGACATGCTGCTGCAATTTGACAAAATGATCAAGCATTCTCATTTTGCTCTCAGGGTTTAAAGATCAAACTGCATTCTTTAAATTGTGTTTTAAATAAACTGAATAAAATTACTATCATGTACTTCAGCAAAAAAAAAAAAAATCACCTGATAAATCAGGTTGTGCGATTTAGAGCTCCTACAACAAGTAGCTTTTCTGGGTGCTTCTCTGCTTTTATGAGATAACATTGCGAGTTTTGCTCAGAAGGTATGCATTGGCCTTCTACCAGTATAGACAAATTCCAGAAAAGAAAATTCTATCTCATAATAGAGACTCTGGGGCGTGCACCTGCATCAGTTCTGGCAATGGAGCTTCCATGACTTCACTGGAGTTACATCAGGATATAGCATTTTGCTGAGCTAAACATCCACTGTGATCTTCCAGAAGTGGAGAAGTGTCTTGTAGAATGGGATCTGATGGCAGCATGAATCCCAGAAGTGAGATTTTCTCATCCCCTTTTCTCTAGAAAATTCTTTGAAATATGTTTGAATATATACTGAATACCTTTATCCACTTGAATGTAATTCCTGCTAATATATTTCATTATTTCTTGCACCCACAATGAAGGCTTGTGTTGTCGTGAAGAAAGGATTGGGTTAGCCATTTCAAAGCAATCATTGCATTTTCCAAAACCCAATGAACCAGATATTACAAAGAAATAAATGCAACCACCACCAAATAACACTACACTGCTAACAATATAATAGCTTTGAAATTCAGACCAGGTTACCAGTTGCTCTAGCACTGCATTTGAGAGTCACTGAATTTTACAAAATAGTGTGATTATTTTGAAACCTTTGTAGTCAAAAGCAGACATTATCCAAGATCCTACCAGTAAAATACAAGTAATTACAAAACTAGGTTTCCCAGTACTAATAGATTCATTGTTTATCAGAGAAAACAGAAGCATCCACATTATGTTTTTACCTAAATTATATCTCAATATATTGATATTATCCTACTGGAACTTGTCATCTTACCAAATTAGCACTGCAGCGCTCTCTTTCTCTCTCGCACACACACCCCTCCTTTGTCACGATCTGTAATATATGCTCTGTTACAGCAATGTACATTGTCTCACACCAGGCACAGACCACAACTGTGTGATGTCAACAATGTCCACCTACAGACTATCATGGGAGAGACCATCTAGTTTATTTCATTTGGGATCTACATATTTGAGCCCAGATCTTTTAACCCTGAGGCACTTATCATGCATGTGCTTGATTTTTACCTCAATGGCCTTACTCACAGAGAGTTGAGACCCTAATTCAAGAAAGCACTAGAACCCCTGGTTAACTTCAGGTACGTGTTCAAGTCCCATTTACTTCACTGAAACATTAAGCACACGCTTTAACACCCTTCCTAAATAGGAATGCTTTCCTGATCAGGGCCGTAGTGATGAAAAGTGAGTACAGTATTCTACTAAACCATGAGGAGATTCAGGGTACAAAGAATATGCAGACTTACAAAAAAATAAACTCTTAATTTGTCTTCCTTCCATATATGACTATGCTAAATACAGAATGAGTCTATCGCTGATATCAATACCACATGATGAAACAGCATTATCATTGTATGAAACTATTAACACATCACACCTTCAAACAATTGCAAATGCAGTATTTAGACAGCTTTGCCTTGATTTGTTAAACAGGAACGAATATGATGTACTCACATAAAAGAGAATACAAGCTCTGTTAAGATATAATTCCACCAAAATAATGCAGATCTGAAGGCACTATAATGTAGCTGGCTGACAGGGTGATTCATTGTCTCTGTTCAGTTACTTACAAAACCTTATTGATACTTGTCATCAAGAGATGTACTGGACATACAGCACTGTATATTCCATTAAATAAACCCTACATTTAGAGAAAGTTAAGGTCACATGATTAAAACATTCAAAATTCGCGCAACATAAAAGTTCACGTTGCTCGAGGAACCACACATCTGCCCCTTTGTGCATATTCATTGGTATAGTCTTTAATTACAAGATCACCTACTATTTCTCAAATAACACACACAGCAAACATTCTTCCAAAACCGTATTCTGGAGAACAAGAGAGAGTGTGTATTATTTATGGATATCTATGTACCACAATTTATCTGCTTGATATTATTCTGTCTGAATACAACAAATAGGCTGTTAGGAAGAAGAAGCAGGAAATTAAAGTGATGGAGGTAAGATACCTCCAGTGAGAATACCAAGGTCTTTAAGAGAACAATGGGGAGAGCTATTCATTAGAAAATACCCACCTGTCTGGCTTCCCAGGCTAATAGGTTTATTTTCTTTCTAAGGCAAAAGCCTATGATCAAAGGGACTCCTACCTAGAGAGGAAGTAGGCAGCAGGGACTCAAGGGAAATCTAACAGAATGCTGCTGCGCCAGTCTGTTTTCCACAGCCCAGAGATGGAGGGAGCTGGGTTAAATGGGGCTTACCCAGAGCCGGCGCAAGGCCTAAGTAGACTAAGCAATTGCTTAGGGCCTCAAACAGCTCAAGGGGAATCCCATTTGCTTTTTTGGTATGTGTTGCCACGGGGGGAGTGGGCGGGGGGAAGGAGGCAAAAATATTCCTGCTTAGGGCCTCCAGTGGGCTAGCAGCATCTTTGGGCTTACCAAAATGTGCAAAGGAGACACAGGTTTAGATGAGACCAAAAGTACATACACTTTTGTTGTTTTATCCCTTTTCTCTGCTTGTTATGTAACTTTGGTGACTAGACCATATACTTGTTTTGAAGAAACAAAGAGGGTGAGGTAATAACTTTTATTGGACCGGTTTCTGCTTGTGCAAGCTTGAAAGCTTGTCTCCTTCACCAAGCTCTTCTTCAGATCTGTGAAAGGTACTCAGAGAGTGTCACAGCTAAACACAAGGTGGAACAGATTGTTCAACATAAATGCATATTGTGAGAGACCATTCAAGGTGAAGTGGGCAGTTAATACCTCTGCAGTCATAGGACAAAGGAGTGGGCATTAGTGGGCTATAGAGTGTTTGAGTGGGCCATAAATCTAGCATCTTTATAGAGTTCATGATATTTAGTGTCTAACAAAGTTATTCATTTAAGCTCCCAGGCTCATTTTTGAAGGTACCTGTGCAGGTTTCCTTTGATGAGGAGGACTGGGAGGTCAGATAAGGAGTGATCGCTTTGTGAAAAGTGTTCACCCACAGGTGATATGGTGTTTTTGTCTTATCTGTCTATGAGAGTTCATTCGAGAAGTAGTGATTGTCTGGTTTCACCCACATAGCTGTTATTGGCATTTAGTGCACTTGGAGGTGGTACTACTGAAGAAGCTATTTTGGGGTCACTTTAAGCAACTGCGTGTCACAAGCTTGTAGAGAGAAGAGTCTTTGCAGATGCCAAATACAACTGAGCCTATTGTGTTATTTTGGTTGGGATGAAGGGAGGCTGCAACCCAGAGAACCATTCTAAGAGTGGTTGAACCGCAGGATTCCACCTTTGAGAGAGGTGACGGAAGCCAAGCCTGTCACTTGAGGGATGCATTCAGGAGCGATTGGAAAGGAATCTAAAATGCAGCTCGCTTTGTAACTGTGACTCGTACACAGATGAGTAGTATCTTCTTCAACTAATGCATAAGTGCTCTGGGTATGCCAGGCAGAGTCTGTGAAAGTCACTGCAATGTAGAGTACACAGCTCAACCATCTTCATACAACAGACTGCAGGTTAAGTATAAACCCTACATAAGGTAAAAACAACAATTTGCTATCATATACAGGCACCCAACATTTTACTGCAGTATTAGTTGTCTCATCCCATGAATTAGATCCTAAGGGGTATATGGTATACAACTACTGACTACACTAATTTAAATAGTTCTCTCAGAGAAGAGAACCCATAAAAAGTCTAAATTAATGAAAACATTCTGGACTTTTGTAACAAAAACTGTGTAGGTAAAAAAGAAGGATGGGCGGAGGGTGTGGTATCAGATATGTATCCAAAACTGTAAACAAAAGTTGTTTTGTACCGTTCAATAAATAGTATGTGATTAATTGGTTATGAAACAGTCTTGAGTTACACACACAAGAGGTGGAATTAAGGTTGCATGTGCAACCTTAATTTTGTCATTTCCTGACACATGAATGCTCAACTTTTTGACCTCAATGCACTCTCTTCTAATTTTTTAATGTACCTTACTGTGAACTTTTGGTTTGCCTCTATCTGTAGAAAACAGAAATGTCATGGTTTGGAACTGTTTGACTAGAGACCACATTAATGCTTGTCTTATGCATCTTATGAGACCCACAGAAAGGGTACACCTCTAATGAACCCTAAGAACTGTGCAGCTCAGCAAAGCACAGAAGAGGAGCTCCATATAGATACTAGGATCCAGAAAGCTGCAATTATACAAGGAGGAAGTGATTATGGTAGATTGTTCCTCTTCACGTTAAAGTTTAATTACCTATACACTAATATGGTTTTTTATTTGTGGTCTGAACTTTTGTAGGTTAGTACTAGGTGCATATGTAAATACCTACAAGTTTTAGGAAGCCTCTTGTATACAGAAGTATGAGAATTTTAATATGGCTAATGTAAACAGAATGTAGGCCATGTTTACAGGATGTAGGAGTGTCCTGGGAAGCAGTGACTCTGCACAAGATTTGGGGGTGGGGCATGGCAGATAATCATCTGAACCAGAGCTCCCAGTGTGACCCTGTGGCCAAAAGGAAATTCTGGGGATGCATAAACAGAGGAATCTCAAGTATACATAGACAGGTTATTTTGCCTCTGTATTTGGCACTGGTGTGACCGCTGCTAGATACTGTCCCCATCGTGGTGACCGCAATTCAAGAAGGATGTTGAAAAATTGGAGAGGATTCAGAGAACAGCCATGAGAATGATTAAAAGGATTAGAAAATACGCTTATTATAGTGATGGACTCAAAGAGCTCAATCTATTTAGCTTAACACAGAGAAGGTTATGGGGTAACTTGATTAAAGTCTATACGAATCTACAAATATTTCATGATGGGCTTTTCAATCTAACAGAGAAAGGTGTAACATGTTCCAATGAGTGGCAGTTGAAGCTAGACAAATTCAGATTGGAAATAAGGCATACATTTTTGGCAGTGAACATAATTAACCACTGCAACAATTTAAAAAGGGTTGTTGTGGATTCTCCATCACTGACAGTTTTTAAATCAAGATTGGATATTTTTCTAAAAAAAGATATGCCCTAGGACTTATTTTGGGGTAGTTCTGTGGCCTGTGTTAGAAGGAGATCAGACTAAATGATCACAATGATCCCTGGGGAAAAATCTATGAATCCCTTCCAAACCATCTGTTGATGTTGGGCCAAATTCTTAATGATTGCTTGTCAGTATAAATACGTAAATAAGCGATGTTTTCACGAAGTTCATATATTAACATATGTCTCTCTTTTCCAACAGCATTATCTTAGGTGCTTTATTTTAAAGTGACCTCACACACCAGACCAAAACAGCCTCAGGGAGCATCTTTTGGAGTAAGCTTTTCTAGTTTAAAAGATCAAAACCGCTACTGGATACCAGCGATGACGACTGAATGTGGCACAAAAAAACCTCCACAACACATGACGTGCACAGGAATATGAATCAGACTTCCCTCTGAATTAAATTGAAATGACCAACTTTTTAAAAGCATAATTGCAGCCTTCTCTTCAGCTGCAGTAAAGACAGGTCTAAACACTACTGTCTGGCATTTTTTTCCTGCTTCCAGAAACCGCATTTTAGAGTTTCCCACAAAGCAACTGACAATGCATTCAGACCTGGTAAAATTCATGTTACTGCAGGTTTGTCCTGATGTGTAGGGATAAGAAATGATTAACTTGTAATCAACTTCCCATAGCAGATTTCTCATGTTGATCTGGAGTTTGCAACAGAACTGTTAATAAGCAGCAGCTCCGTGACCAGGGCCGTCCCTACCCATATGCAAAGTACGCAGCTGCGTAGTGCACCAGGAAATTTGGTGCCCTATGCAGCTGTGTGCTGCTCCAGCCCCTGCTCTGCCTCTTCCCCATGGCCCCCCACCCCTGCTCTTCCCACCCCTGCTCCATCCACCCCTTCCCCAAAGCCTCAACCCCACCTCTTCCTGCCCCTGATCCACTCCAGCCCTGCCCCCACTCCCTTGAGGACTGCAGCAGGGGGTCAGGTCTGCACTCACTGGAGGAAGTAAGTGGAGTGACCTGGCCCCAGCCGCACTACTAGTGAGTGCTGGAGGGTGGTACCCCCTGCCCCTCCCCAAGCCTGCTCCTGCCCCCCGGTGGAGGCCTGGGACCAGCCCACCCCACACACATGGAGGGGCTGCATAGGGCACCAGAATGGCTAGGGATGGCCCTGTTCATGACATAGCCAAAATGAGGGGATTCATTAAGTCTCACCCAACATTTTGAAGACCTGTTATGGTCTTTAATCTCCAGGAAATGTTTTTTTTCTTATTCCTTTTGTTTCAAAATGTTTAAGTGAGTTTTTTTTAGTGCTTGGAGAAGGAAGCCCTCTATATATCAACAGAATAAACGCAGACTGAAGAGCAGAAGGGCAAGACCATCCACATTGCTTAATCTCCTTTGCTTGTCACTTAAATTTATAAATCCATAACCCTCAGTGTTTCCACCATCAAAAGAAACTAAAAAAATGGCAGGGGTTCTTTTTTTTACTGTCTCTCAATTATCCAGAGCAAAGTAAGTGTGCTTTTAAATTAAAGAGTGTTTTTTTCTCCAGCTGCAAACCCAGCAAATTCAACCTAAAATAAAGCTATCCTTTTTCTGGCTCACACATTCACAATCCATAACAACTTTGACCAATCTGAGGTGAGGTATATGTGCTGTTATTACGCGGTTAAGATGTAAACCTTTGCAACCCTTGAGGAAGAGATTCTGTAGCTGGAATTTAATTAGCAATTCTGTTAATAATGTCTGAGACAAAGAAGAATCTAGCTCTCTCCCTCATGGCTTTATGGACTCTATAATGCTAACAGGAGTTAAAAGTAGTTAAATGTATTTATCTCATTTCAGCTGACTTGGAATATATGAAAACAGCTGATCTGTGGAATGAGTAAGAAGCTGCTATTTTTCCATAGTCATTTTTCTGACCACAACTGCACTTTAAGTCAAGCCTCCAGATGATCAAAAGGAAATAATTTCAACTGGGTGATACAGAATAAATTAAATTAACTACAAATAGAGCCAGGACACCAGGCTTCTCCCTCTCAGTGTAAATCATGACACTGCTTTCCATTCTTCCTTGCAATTCAGTAACGGCGTGAAGTGAGAGAACCCTGTGAGGAAGACTGCAAAGCACTTGTCCATACTATGTGTGTGCTGTTTGCCCTTCACTTGTGTGATCTCTTTATCCATCTACCAAAACATTTAAATGAAACTTGGGAAGAATAGATAAGTAATACAGCAGGAGCTCTTTGTGCCAAATATAGGAGGTGCTAATTAAGGAGTGAACTCTAGTTCCTATGGTCTGGGTTAACTAGGCTGGAAAAGTAATTAACTTAGCTCAGCTGACTGACAGTGCGAGCATGACTGCCAAGTGTACTCTAACATATCTGTCCCACTCAAGTACGCAGCTGTTTGAAATACTGGGTACAATGTCACTTTTTCTGATGACCTGAGGCACATAAGACCGAGAGCAAGAGAGAGGGACAGAAGAAGATAGAGAACCGGTATAGAGCTTCCAATCCTAAAATACCTTTGGAGCTATGTCTATTTACATCAGCTGAGAATCTGGTCCACAGTATTCTTCCCCCCAAAATACAAATGATTATTACAGCATCTAGCACAATGGGTCCTGGCCTTTAAAGCACTACTGTAATAAATATTATTATAATCCCAGATTCCAAGGCCAGAAGGGACCACTGTGATCATCTCATCTGACCTCCTGCATAACACAGGCCACAGAACTCCCCCAAAATAAGTCCTAGAGCATATTTTAGAAACATATCCAATCTTGATTTAAAAATGGTCAGTGATGGAGAATCCACCACGACCCTTGGTAAATTGTTCCAATGATTAATTACTTTCACCATTAAAAACTTATGCCTTATTTCCAGTCTCAATTTGTCTAGCTTCAGCTTCTAGCCATTGGATCCTGTTATACCTTTCTCTGCTAGACTGAAAAGCCCATTATTAAATATTTGTTTCCTGTGGAGATACTTAACCTTTTCCTCCTTAAGCCAAGCAGATTGAGCTCTTTGAGTCTATCACTTTAAAGGCATATTTTCTAATCCTCTAATCATTCTTGTGGCTCTTCTCTAAACCCTATCCAGTTTTTCCAACATCCTTCCTGAATTGTTGGCACCAGAACCAGTATTCCAGAAGCGATCCGCACAAGTGCAAAACGCAGAGGTAAAATGACCTCTCTACTCCTACACCACAACCCACAAATCTTTTCTTCAGAGTCACTGCTTCCCATAATATAGTGTTATAAGTTTGCATGAGAGTTTACAGAATAAAAGCTTTCCCAAAAGAGTTTATAATCTAAATTAGACAAACACAGGAAATGATAAACAAGAAACGGGAAGGGAAGGGACGTGAACACACACTGCTTTTTATGGAAGAGGAACCTATCCCTCAGCTCACAAGAGAAATGAATGTCAAGTTTTTTAAGGAAGAGTAACCGCAACCTAGGATAATTGTCTTATCTGTCTAACAGTCAACAACAAACAATATGACATCTTTGCGCTCTCTCTAATCCATCTGTCACAGCTGCTGTGCAAAGGTAATCTTTGCTGTCTGGCATGAGCCATGATCATTTCAGAATGTTACACAGAGCGGTCTCCATGATTACAGAAGATTATTGCACATTAACACCATGTCAAACGGCTCTTTGCTATAGCGCTCTCGCATTTACTCCTTTCCTCACCTATCAATTCTGAGTGAGAAAGTGGCCTTTAAAATGTGAAGAATTCAGCCTGACTCTGCGCTCTGTGCTTAATTCCATACCTGGTGAGAGACCAGCCCAGGAGACTGAACTTGCATTTCCAACACAGCAAAAGGCTGCTAAATAACCTATTGGGATCAGTGCTTAATTTGTGCCAGGGCTTGCTGGGGCTGAGCCCTGGCACCTCTACTCTTGGCAGTTCATAGCCCCGGCACCTCTGAGCTTGCTGCATCAGTTATGAAAATAAAAAAATTGCTTGTGCCCCAGCACCTTTCATTACCAATTAAGCACTGATTGGGACTGCCCTATTTTCTTCTTTATTTCAAGAAGTTGCATTTAGAAAAAACCAAACATGCAAATTCTCATTCAAACCTTTCCCATTGCTTCATGGTGATCAATAACTCACGTCCCAACCAAAAGAGCTGACACGAAACACACACTAACCACGTATATGTCATTGTATGACTCAGTCAGCAGAAAGCACTATATATGTCACGCGGGGACGTGCCAGTTAGAAGAGCAGTGATGTACCATTAAATGTATTAATGACATGGGTAGAACTATATAATAATATGCAGACATCACTCCATTTACAGCACACCATCTCGTACGTAGACAGAAGGCAATAAATCCATCACATTTTTCAGATCTTCTCTGCATACCTAGAATGAACGCAGGGAGGCCCAGGTACATAATGTGTTGCAATGCACTGGTTTTCCTATTTCAACAATAAAAGATGAAGAAATAATGAGAGAACTGATTAAGTCACATCACAAAAATGTTAAACAATTATTTTTTTAAAAAACCAACCACCACCACTACCACCCCACACAGGAGAAAACCTAGTGATCATGGAGTTGAGATTCTTGAAAGCTGAACTGATGCTCAAACCAGAAGGAAATTAAGAATGACCTTGTACATGTGAATCAGCAAACGATGCTCATTTAACAGCCAGCCCAGCAAGGTGATAGTGAAGGTAACCTAGTTTACTCTGAGGGAGGGTTACCATGGCCACTGGTTCAGGGAAAATTTAGAAGGAGGAAGCAAGGGGACAGTAAAGGAGAGAGCCATGCAACAAAGAATATACTGAGCTTACATTACTTTAATAGAGAAAAGCACCCCAGGTAACTCCTTCCTTCCCACCTCTGCCCATTGTATATAAAGATCATACTGCAAAGGCCTTGTGGACAAACTAGGTCAAGAAAACGTGTGGCTGATTGATTTTCTCTCTCTGCACTCCAGACAGACTACATCTGCTGAAATACTTCTTAATGATTTTAATGAGTTTCCTTCCTTTTTTGTTAGATCAACTGACATTTAATTAAAATTATCTCAATAAAGCCTAATACAGTTCAGATTATTTATTCAGGACAACTTGGTCTCAAATAACTGTCCAGTGGCCCATGACACTATGTACACTTTATAATCCAAAACGCACAAAAAAAAAATCTGGATTTGATGGGATATATAGTTATTGCACGAGTTCTTCCAATACAATTATCTAAACCACTAAGTCTTGCATTCAGTTAATTATCAACTATTTGTAGCCTAAATAGAGAGAATTCTTATTGAAAGTTTCTATAAAGTTAAATCCTTTTCAGGTGATGAAAACCCCTCAAGACCTTTAGGCCAAGTAGATTAAAATACAGAAACAGGGGAGACAACTGAGCTAAAAGGTTATCTATAGAAGATGAAGGACCAGCTCCTCAGCCACAAGAGCCACAGTGAGCAAGCTGGAGGGAGGGTTGCAAAGACAGGATGAAGCTCATCTATTCACCACCCTAAGCCTGATGTCATCATGTATGGGTCCAGCCCCTCTGTGCCACGTTAGAGAAGCCCAAGGAAGCTGGGGATTGGCGCAGCAGCAGAGGGGAGACCAAGCCAGATTCCCTTCCATTATCCCTGCTATACCAGCAACAGAGACAAAAAGTAGCATAAGAGCTTCTATGCCACCAGAGGATTCCTTTTGCAGAGGAGAGATCTTTCCTAGCCAAATCACTTCACAGCAAGACCACTCCAGCAGCACAGCACAAAGTGGGACAGCTCAGTGGTTTGAGCATTGGCCTGCTAAACCCAGGGTTGTGAGCTCAATCCT
This sequence comes from Mauremys reevesii, assembly GCF_016161935.1. NCBI lineage: Eukaryota > Metazoa > Chordata > Testudines > Geoemydidae > Mauremys > Mauremys reevesii. Next base: position 71,313,013 of record NC_052625.1, read on the forward strand.
TAAGGGGGCCACTTAGGGATCTGGGGCAAAAATCAGTACTTGGTCCTGTTAGTGAAGGCAGGGGGCTGGACTCAATGACCTTTCAGGGTCCCTTCCAGTTCTGAGATAGGTATATCGCCATATTTATTTTTTATTTATTTAAAGTGGCCACAGCACAACACATAGGAGAAAGTGGCCAAAGCATTCATCATACTGCTGTCCAAAACTTGTGTGTGAAGGGTTCACAATTAAGCTAATGAATCTGCTGCCTTTAATGGCTCAGGGCTCCCAAAAGTCATACACATTTGCCTTATGTAGCACTGCAAAATCTTATGTGCCTTCACAATTATAAGAGACATCCTGGTGGACAAGGAATCCCAGTTTCCTACTGAAATGAATCCTGAGCAGAACTGAAGTGTCAGCTTAGGAAAGGCTCCTCCTTCAAACACCACCACAAGAGGTCAAACCACAAGAGGTCATTCATGAAGGGATGGGCCAATGCTCAACATCTGTAATACTTATATCAATTATTTTGTTGTCTTGACAAACAATATTGTTTCTTTTGTCATTCTCTAAATAGGTTACTCTGGTCTCCCTTTCCCCTACAACAGAAAAGTCTATACGGGGGAACGAACTATCTCAGGGGAAATGGCAATGAGGTGGGAATCCCTTCATATATTAGCTGTTGGCTCAAATCTGATCTATTTCAGTAGGGAGCTGAAGTTATTGTTATCACTCAGTGAACTATTTGCAATAAACAAGTTATTTTATGAATTAAGCCCCTTTTGTTATTCATTAATCTCAAACTTCAAATGTGGTCTACTCTGTTAATAAGATGTTATGGTGATTACATACCATGAAACCTGAAGAGTCACGTGTTCTATGCAGACACCAAAACAGCCATTTAGGTGTAATGTGTGCTTGTGTTTATTACTTAGTTTTATATATAGCTAGAAAGGAGTACAAAATAGTTGAAATTAACAGTAAGGGCAGTGGCTAGGAGAAATACAACCACCCCACTATTACCAATCTATTCAGGGAGTCAAAAATTCAGTGCTTGCTCTAGGTAGTTGTGATATCAGAGTTTAGGAGCCACATTCTTGGAGATGATACAAAGAAACCAATAAAAACAACCACCACCACCAACACAAACAAACAAACAAACACTATGTCCATTTTTCCCCATACAGGTAACATACTGTATTTCCAGGCTGGTATTTCCATGGAAACTAATAATGTGCATTTTTAAACATCAGGATTTTCTTTTTTAAATTGAAGCCAAACTGGCTGCAGGAAATGTGTGTGCGTTAGAGAAAGATAAGATAAAATAGGTTTAGAAGGCCCCTATGATTTTTTTTTCTATTATTATTTTTGAGATTAGAGTCTAATATGATCTTTTTATGGAAACACTTGAATACACATTGCAAAGCCTGAATGGAACATTTCTGCCTGTTTCTTCTTAAGAGAGACTAATGCAGGTACGCACAGCTTATATGCCACAGGAACCACTGTGCAAATTTATTGTGGATGTGCAATTGTTCTTCCAGTCTGTAGTTGACAGAAGCTATTCATTCAAGGTCTAATATGTGGATGACCACTTAATCCTCTTGGCTGTACCTAATGGAAAGCATTCAATGAGGATGTAACACAGATATCCCAGTACAACATTGGACTAATTATTCACATTTGAATGCATCATTTGCGGAAGGTAGTGAAATATGCTAATGCCAACAATATTTGGGAAACTGAAGACACAATTGAAAAATGCCTGGAAGCTGAGTTGATGAGTTAACTGTTCTTCACACCCTTCTAGGCTGTGAAAATCTTTGTTTAGAGTTTGACTGACCTGCTGACCAATTTCTAACTATATTAAGTTTTCTCTCATAACTTTAAAATGCTGGATTCTGGCATCCTTACTCATGAGGAATAGTACCTTATTCCACTGAAATCAACAGCTCTGCTCATGAAGTAAGGAACATAAGGGGGAGGGGCAAAAGCTGGTCCCTTGTTATGGGGTAAAATTCCAGCCCCACTGAAGTCAATGGTATAACCTCCCATTAATTGCTGTTCTTACTATTATTAAAAGTCTAAACTGTGGTAGCACTTACAAGCCACAACCAGGTTGTGCTAGGCACTGTGCAAACACACAATAATTGGACAGGGTCAGATTCCAATATCCTTATTCATGGCGAGTAGCACCTTATTTCATGAGTGGTCCCACTGATTGCTATTGGGCTCCTTTTGGAAGAAGGCACAGTCTGGCCTATTGGCTAATAATGCTGCATGCCATGTGTAGTACAACATAAAGGAGTGAGTCACCATATTGGAGGAGTTAAGGGCAGTATTTAAGCCTCACTGTGCAAGCCCTTTAAGCGCATGTGCATCATTCTAGCAGACTTATTTCAACAAAAGTTGTGGAGAGGGATTTAGTGTCAATTATAATTGGAGAAACACAGATCCAAACGCAACAAAACGGAAATTTTTTCACAGGCCCACACACAGTTGGGTCAGTTTTCTCCCTCTGTTCCTTTTAATGAGGTTGCTCCGGTTACTGATGAGGAAAAAAAACTTTCACTGCAAAAATACTTACTTATACAGTCCCGAAGTGCTATACCTGCTGAAATGATGAGTGGCTGGCAAGGACTGTGCACAGCCTTCTTCTAGGAGGTACCTAACTTTTTAATAAGAGGAAATCTCATTGAACAAAAAAGAAAAGCAAGTCTATGTATTTTCATTTTAAATGTTGCAGTTTACCTTCCACATTCTTCTTGTTACACTAAGACAGACCAAACTTGATATATCTTGGTCCTACAGAGAAGGTAGCCGTTGGCCAAGCCTACAATATAAAGTGTTGCTGGCATAACTATGTGGGTTAGGAGTGTGGGAAAAAAAATTCACACCCCACCATGCCAACCTAGCTGTACTGGCCGACTCCCCTGTGCAAACTCAATTTATATGGGTGTTGTTCCAGGAGGTGGTTTAACTACATCCGCTAAATAACTCCTTTTGCCAGTATAAGCAGCATCTCTACTAGAAGGCTGTGCCCATCTAGCTATACTGGGGTACAGTAGTCTTGTCAAAGACTGCATAGTGGAGATTAGCCCTCACTCATGTAAGTAATCTCATTCATTTCATACTCACCTAAGTAAGAGAAGCAAGATTTGTCTCAAAAAACTTCTCCTGTTGGCAAAATCCTTTCTGATTTTCATCAGAATTGTCTCTGTTCCACAGAAGCAGGTGGGTGAAAAATAGGCGAGGCGGGACAGTGAATGGGCAGAGCCTTGATTTCACACCCCTAAAGTGCCAACCAGTGAAGCTGAACTGGCTTGGGAGGTATCACAGTTTGATGCTGGAAATTTGACAGCAGAAGATTATTAGCCCCCTCACCCTGCTCAGAACAAGGGGGAAGCAGGGAGGGAAGTGTGTCTGTAGTTGGTATATCTACACTTCAAGCTGGAAGTGTAATTTCCAGTTCAGTAGACATGCGTGCTAGCTTTGATCAAGCATAGCTGCAGTGACTTGGGCAACAAGTGCCATGAGCTCAAATCTGCTTGGGACCCTAGGTATGTTCTTGGGCAGATCAAGCAGTAGAATGGGCTATCTGTCCAAGTAAGTGCCTATGGTCCTGAGCAGGACTGTACCCAGGGCAACTAACCTGTATTGCTGCTTGCATTGTCAGCGACACTTCTGTTTTTAGCACACTGGCTCAATCAAAGGGCAGCTCTGTCTGTCCAGGCTGGAAACTACACGTCCAGCTCAAAGTGCAGACATTCCCTGAGAAGAGTGTCTCTGAGGCACACCACCTCCTGTGGTTACACCTGGAATGATGCAGCTTACACGCTACCCTTGCCGAGGCTATGCCTAAAGAGGAAATCTCTCTTGTAGATTTCAGTGGGACTATTTGTGAAATAAGGTGAGTAAAGTGGTCGCAGAATCTAGGCTAAGTATTTTTGGTGTCATGTTGGGTCCAACTGGGATCACCCTTACTTATGTTGAATAGAACCTTAATCTACAAGAAGTCCCACCCAAAAAGAAAAGCCTTGTGGAGCAAGGTACTACTGATGAGTCAAATTGGTATAAGTGGGCCCATTATTTTAATTGTTGAGTATTTGGACAGTCACCAGCTATTTGTGAAAATGTTCATACAAACTGAATGTTTCACAAAATGTTAACACGAATGACCATTCATTCAAAAATTTATACCAGACATATGACAGGCCAAGTAAAGAGAGTCCCTACAATTAACTTGATAGCATTTCTTTAGCTGGCTAATACGATAACTCTTGAACACCACTTCTGATAAATTCGGAAATTTCAGGGAAAGTTCTAGGCATCAATGAGCAGAACCTTATTGATTTATATGAATCAGGCTTCTCTCATTATCACGTGCACTGCATCCATCTCATGCTGCAAGCAGAGGAATCTCTGGTACCTTCTGCTGCTGCCTACAAGTATCACAGGTATCAGCTTATCGATTCATAGTTTGAGACTAAAAGGCACCATTGTGATTGTCTAGCTTTCTCTCATTGCATGGACAGTTCAGTTCAGCCTACATAAGCAACAAAGTGGTTTTGATTTCAAAGTGCTGGTGATGTTTGTACTGATGCGCAGAACTACATCAGGGAAGCTGTTGCTAGCACTTAAGAAAACAGTTCCTGCACCAAGGAGTTTACAATCCAGTCCACAGCCAATCAGAACAGTTCAGATCCACAGAGCACAGCAGCTCAATAAGATGCTCTCTCACATTTACAGTGTTCAAGATAAGCTTTCAAATGACTCATGAACTAAAAAAAAAAAAAGTATAGATTTGCCATTAATGTTATCTGCAATTAATTCAACCAGCTCCATTAAGGTCTATGACAGAAGAAATGGCTGGTACTATCTCACCACTCATCATTAATAGCACAGTTTACTAATATTTAGTTGCATGCATGTAGAGTCTATGAATTTTAACAAGCCCAAGAAAATTCATCTGATTCAAAGTGCCAGTGTTCAAACTTTGAACACATATAGTTGTTTACAACTCCTTTGTAACAAACAGTGACAAAGGCCTTTTTCTCAAGTTCCAAAACTGCTTTATGATCTAGACAAATCAAAATCCTAAATTGTTGAATATCCTTGTTACTGAAACCTGTGTCATCAACACTTTAAGGAGCTGAATAGTTTTTACAACATTTTAGCACTTAAACAAGTAGCATTTAAGTTTCAAGACATACAAATGTCTGCCCAATTGTTTGCATTATATTTACAAAAGAAACAATGTAGTATGTTTTGGCATGTGGTACTTCTAAATCCTTATGCCTTACAATGTGCTACAAAAAACACTTGGTATGCCTCAGAAAATCTTATTTAAGAAAACAGTTTCAAATTCCTTTCCATTTAGTTTTAATACAAAAAGACAGATCTTTAGCTAGTGTAAAATGACGTGACTTGAATCTAGCCCAAACACTTTGTCAAGGTTGTGAACATATATCAATAACATAAGGATACAAAACATTTATAAGAACTCTGCAGCCATTGGAAATTCAATTACATTAAATTTTAAAGAAATCAAAACATTTGAATGTATGGGAATTCTCAGTTCGTTCTTTCTTTCGTATGGTTGGTGCAGAGCAGCAACTACAATTTCACCTGAAGTTGATCAAGGAGTAGCAGAATTTATCACAGTAATGCTGCCTTCATATTTATAAATTGGGCAGTAGGTAGTGATATGTTCGATAGTCTGTTACGGGGAACCACACTTGGACAATCAAGGACTCCCCGGTGTGCATTCGATATCTGTATCTTCCATGATTAAATTCCCAGTTAATTTCAATCATCCTTAATTCCACTTTAAGGAAGACATTTTTGGAAAGGAGAGGGGAAATTTTCCATTGATTTCTTTACTGGCAGGGGAGGGGGTGTTAACTGTTTGTGACATGACTTGGGAGGCAAGGAATGAAACAGCTTGTAAAGCTCCTAAACTCCACTGGGTACTGGGACTGGGGTGGGGGAGTGAGGACAGGAAACAGGGAGTTTTGCAGCACATAGGGATATAGGATGAGGCAGGGAACCCTTTGAACTTTAGAAGCTCCATCAGATCCTTGCTCCCAAGCCAGCATGTGTGAATCAAGTCACCTCTACTCCTAGTCAAGCTCCCCAAGACTCCTAGATTCTTGCACCCACTCCCAAGAAGTCAGAAGGAGCCATGGGCTTGATTCAGACTCTCCTAACATCCACATCTGCTACTTCAGATTCTAATAAACCACAGGGAGGCAAAACTGGATAGAGGGCAGGAATCAAGGAATGGAAACTGTCAAGCACAGATGAACAGGACACAGAAGAGTAATAATAGATGATTGAGGAACCAGGAGGGTTCAAGTATCCCCCAGGACCATGGGAAGCCTTCAGAGGTTACAAGCTCTGCAGGGACAGGGAGCAAAATGTTGGGAATTTAATAGTTCAGTGGGGTTAAAACAGTCTGAGGAAAGTGGAATGCAGATGCTTGCATCAGGCTCTGCTGAAGCACTGCTGGCTACTTTCTTCACACCATTCATTTGTAAACATAGTGGAATGCTGTGAATCCCAAAGCAATCTATTCCTAAGTCATGCATGAGCAGTAGGAGAATAGTTCTATAACTGTCATCACAAAAGAGATGGATTCCATTATTGTCTTTTTCTTGAGCCCCATGACTTTCAGGATGCCCTAACTTGTGCAAGGGTACTGACCTGATGCAGAGCAGTTCTATGGTGGATGTCATAGGGTAACTTCCTCCCCACTCTCCTCATGGCCTCATTGTGGCCTTGCAAGTTGCCACTGCCTCAGTTTCCCTTTCTGAGGCTCTTACAGTTCAACCCTTTCCCAGGGAGGATCACCTATTCATAATTCCCAACCATGCGTGTTCCGGCAGCTCATTCCTGAGATGCTTTCTTGTGGCAGGCCGTGCACCTGCCTCAGTTTCCCCTTTCTGCCAGAGTCCACAGTAACCCCACACAAGCTCTCAGATTATAAATAGCTTTGTGTGGGGTTCATGTGTTACAAAAAGTCTTACAGTTGCAATCCAGATTTCCCCAGCACAGTCTAAACAGTACATTCAGTCAACTCCCTAAGTACAGCGCTACTGTTTCTTACCATGTCTCACTCCAGCCCCTCTCGCTAGGGTGCTTCTCCATTCCCAGGTATGACTCGAGTTCTCGCCCAGACACATCAGTGAGCTCACTCCCTCCATCATTCTCCAGCCTTCAGCTCTTGGACTCAAAGAGCCAGCAAAGTACCCGCCTCTGCTGCTCTCAGCTTTCACCCCTTTTTGGCCATGGCTCTCTAGCCTGGGTAAGTTTGTAGGTGACCCCCAACTGCCTTCCAGCCTTGTGCTTTCAACAGCTTGATCTGGATCCAGGGCTCACCAGGAAACTCTCACTGCTCTCTCCATGTTGGGCACTCCCTTCCTGAAGCTCTCAGCCCAGCTCTGCTCCGCAGCTGAGCTCACCTGCCTCAGAACTCTGCTTTCCAAACACACCGTCACACCTTGTCACCCATTTACAACTCCCAGGGGCCACCCCGTCATCCTCAGTCATTACATCAAGCTAGGGCACAGCTGGACTGGAACAGGAGAGTTGGGACTGATTTCATTGAAGGGGAAAGTTACCCTGTTATAGTGGGGTGCAAAGATTACCATCCTGTGTTTAATTCCATAGGGTTTTAGGGACATTTTTATAGAAGCCTTCTGATTTCATCCCTATTATCCTACAAGACTTTTCTATAAGGTAAGGAAAATATCAGGGGCAGCTAGAAGCCTGGGCCTTCTGGCAGTAAGGTGGGAGTTCTAGAGGTGAGACCCACATAGGAAAAAAATCAGAGTATACCCTGTGCATTGCTCTGGGGAATCAACGTATTACAGATTACCAGGCTTTAGGAGTGTACGGATTAAGGCAGAGCTACTCTGGCGGCTCATCCTGACAGCTAGCACAGAGGACTCTCTCAAGTGTCTCCTCAGGGATACAAAAGAACGGAGTCTCTCTCTGAGACAACAGAAAGCAAGAGGGAAGGATGAAACAGTTCTGACGGGAACAATTCTTAAAAAAAAACAAACCACCCACAAGCCAGCTCAGGAAGGAGGTTGGTCTAAAGACATGCGTTTCCATAAAGATGTTATAGCAGGTGCCCAAAGGAAAAGAATATGGGGAACAACAGTAGGAAATTGGACCCAAACCAACACATGAACATTTTTTTGCTGTGCTTAATCAGCCCTGTGGTCCCTTTCCAATGCGTGTCAAGACAGTAAGTGCTGGAGATGAGTTGTACTGGGCACATCCACCTGGTCAAGAAAACATGTGGTAAGCAACCTTGATAGGTTCCATATCAGATTAGCAAAAGAGAAGCTAGAATGATTTGGCAACAAGTATTGTTTTGCACACCCCAGTATCATCTTTGTGTTTCTCCTACCATGCAGTGTGCAAATAGTTGGCTGTCTGCAAACAAAGACAAGGAGGAAATGCTGAACTTAAAGCAATAAATTAGTATTTGCTGCTGGATTTGTGTGTATGTGGGAGGAGGGGGGGCGGGCTTGTATGCAAAGTGAATTGTATCTGTGCTGAAGTTCTTGCCCCATGCCCCTTCCTCCCCCACCCCACCGCCATCCTGCTTTTCGCCTCCCCAACATGGCTGAAGTAATATGGAAACTGGGGTTGTGCTAGCAATTTCACAGCAACCTAAGAAGAAAAGAGATGACAGGCACCACCATGCTTTTCTCTGCCAAGACTGTGGGAAAGGGTATGAAAGTTTTCACCACACTGATTCCAATATTAAAAAGATTTGCAGCAGAAATTAATAGCCCTGGGAAAATTAATTCAGACATCTAACTTTGTGGTCTTGTTTCTCTAATACTATAGCTACTGGAACTCCATCACTTGCTCTGATTGTTTGGGAAGCATTTACACTTAATTTGCAGTTAGCACAGGGCTAGATATTGATATCCTCATCTTTTACTCAGTCCTCACTCAGACAAACTCCACTTGAAGTCAAAGAGTTTGCCTGGGTATGGACAGAATAAAAACGGAATAAGGACATCATGATGGGGCCCATATCATCGGAAATCTGGACTGATTGCTCATTCGTAAATCAAGCCTCTTGGTCATAAAAAATCAGTTATGGAGGTGAGCACAATGACCTCAGCTAACTTACCCTCAGATATTCGGCAATATTTACTTGATTATAGGGGTATGGCTAAAGCCCATACATGGGGGTTAGACTAAATGACCCTTGGGGTCCCAATGATTCTATGACTATTGGATCCATTCTAGTCTTCTAAAAATCTGATTTGGGCCTATATATAATAAGGCATATTTCAGTATTAGAAACATTCCCATATGAATAGCCTATCAAACATTATTACAATATACATGACTAGTGTATGTTACATGAGTTATATTGTAAGATGAGAAATATTTTCACAAGTTAGGAACAATAGGCTAGATTCACAAAAGGACTTAGCTGCCACTTTAGGCTCCTAAATCCCAGAATCAGATCCCACTGTGATTCACAAAGCCCCTGCTCAGCTGTCTCCTAGCTCTGCAGGAACCTAAAGTTGCCAAATACCTAAATTTTTGCAGCAAAAGCACCCTAGGTGCCTGTGTTTCTGCCTCTGGACTGCAGCTCCATGCCATGTGTTCGGACATCTAAGCCCCAGAGCAATGCACAAAGCAAGAACAGACAAGTGCTCCCTCAGCCTAACTTGCCTGTGGGGCTCAATCCAGCAAAGCTTGCCTACCAGACTGGGCCCCTGTAGAGGAGCTCACAAAACGGCCTGGGGGGCAGGAGAAGAGGATTTCCCTCCCAGTGATTAAGGCTATGGCTACACTACGCAGCTTTTAGCGACACATCTGTGCCGCCACAGTCGTGCCGCTAAAAGCCATGCAGTGTAGCTGCTGTTTGTTGGCAGGAGAGCGCTCCTACCAACAAAGCGCTGTTCACATCAGCGCTTTTCATAGGTAAAACTTTTGTCGTTCAGGGTGTGTTTTTTTTTAAACACCTCTGAACAACAAAAAAAGTTTTGCTGATGAAGTGCCAGTGTAGACAAAGCTTAGGCTACTCACCTGGGCTGTGAGAAACACCTGGTTCAAGCCCCATCTCCACCTGAGGAGTAGATGGGATTTGAACAGGGATCTCCCACCTCTCAGGTGAGTGCTCTAACCATTGAGCCATGGGATGTTTTGATGCAGGGTTTCCTCAGTCTCTCTTGCTGAAGCTGTTCAGCTGTGGATTACATAAGGAAAGATCACTGTGGGGAGGGGAGGGGAGAGGAGAGAGGAAAAAAAACAACTTGAAAATGACTCTGTATCCAGGTGGCTGGAGCCCTCACCTGCCAGGTGGGAGATGTAGGATCCAGGCCCCCTCAGCCAATGACTTTTAAAAATTGTTCCTCCACAGCAGAACAGCTTCAGCACAAGACAGTGAGGGAGCCCCACATCAGAATAGCACCAAGCCCAGTGGCTGGGGCACTTTCCTGAGAAATAGCACAGCCTTGTTCAACTCCCTTCTCTCCCTCAAGAGGAGGCAGGTCTTGAACCGTGGTCTCCATAGCCTAGGTGAGTACCCTAACGACAGGACTAGACGTTATGAGGGCACTTCTCTTCATCTTGCTAAAACAGTGTAGGACAACAGGGGAGGCAAATTTCAGAATCAAAGGCGCCTCACTGACAATGCCCTGCCAGCAGCTTTGTGCCATTTAAACCAGGGCAGCTGTCAGCTCAAGTGCCTAAGCTGCTCTCAGTTGCCATGATACTGAGAAAGGAGACAGGCAGTCTCTCAACTAGCCAGGTCCCAAATAATTTAGGCCCCACATTTTCAAGTCACTAAATAATTTTGGTTGCCCACCTTAAAGTGGTCTGATTTTCAGAGCCATCCAGATACTACATTAATGGGTGGCAGAAAGATGCAGAGTGGGGGTGCAACACTTTGGGAAAAGCAGGCCCCTTTTATTTGTCTCAAACTGTGCACCCAAAAACTGGAGCTTTTTGTTTTGTTTTTGTTTTTTAAAGTTGGCCTAGGGATTTATAGGTCAAACCCAACACTCAGAAAGCCAGGCACACTCGGGAACACAAGTGTAATGTGCTTCTTCTGGGAGAGTTCACTAAGCCAGCAATCATGCATTGCAAGCCACTGCATTCCTTGCAATACTCTTTGGGTTAGATTGTGCCTCATCCTTACAAGGGCGCATAATGGGGAAGACACGAGAAGCAGGCCAGGTGAACAGCAAAGAGCACACTTTTCCATCTTAAGGGATGTTGCATAGTGACACTCCACTCTGCACAGTTAACTACTTTACATTTACACTAGAGATGGGTCTGAGAACTAAAAATTAGATCTGGATCTAAACATTCCTAAAGTTTAGGGATGGTTAAATCTAGAGTTTTAGTCCAGGCCCATTTCAACTTTCTACTTAGGATTGTTTCTTTTTGGTTGCAGAGCTGCCAATATACCTCATTCATATTCTGTTAAACAAGCCTGATTGTTCTCACCCCACCATTTTTAGGCTTCATAAATTGGTTCCAAAGGACTATTATTTCATAGTGTACGCGGCTGTTGCTCTTCTAAAATGGGATTCAGCTGCAACAATGTCCTAGCTGTCCATGCCAACTGTTAAGTCTCAGTAGACAGCTTGTTGATATTGTTTTGGCAGACTGTCAGCTTTATTGTTGCATTCATTGAGGTTAGGGATCAACATGATGCTATGCTGTTGTAATCCAAAGACTAAAGAGATAAAAGGGGCTGCCTGCACATTATCACAGTGTTCTATGAATGAGATCAGTCCTTCAAGTAAAGATGTTAAAGATAGCAGTTGCCTTGTGTCTGCCATAAAACCCACTATAATTAAGGCTTCTACACTCTGATTTGATTCAGACTTGTAGAGGTCTTCTGAATTTCAAATCATCACAGCGCAGTTAGATCTCCTTCCTTGAAATAACGATGTTTAATTGGTTCTTGATAGCTAAAAGAGAAGCATGATTTGTCCACACTGGCTGCATCCCAGCCAAAGACTTTGCAAGACACTGCAACTGAACCTGTGAGGGTTTCTTGTTGCATTTTATGTTAAGGAATGCTTCACAGAGTAGCATCCAGATTTGCTAGGAGCCAACCATGGAAAATGTTACTTGTAGAAATAAATAAACACAAAATCTGAAATCCTGAATCTTCTTAACAGACCTATTCAGACAGTTCATTCAGTCCTCAGGTGCACATGCATGGCCAAAGAGAAGGGAATAGGAAGCATATACATGCTTCAAAGGACAGAATGGATGTATGCTGTAAGACTAGACTCAGCACAAGACTACTATGTTCTAGTATAATGGGGTTTGCTTTATAACATGTTACATGACATTTTGAGAGCAATAATATAGCGAGGGAGCACTCTGCATGTTTCAGCTGTGATTGGACATCTAAACGTGCACTTTCAAGGAGGCATATACAATAGTGCTGGAGCACATTTGTCTACGGCACTTTCAATGTTTATGTGTTTGACAGATACAAAGCCAGCAAGGGATAAAATCAGATTTTCCTATAAATTAAAAAGGAATTTTGTTTCCAAGAACATCTGGTATATATGTGAGTAACCGCTGTGCTGCTAAACAAAGACCTGGCATAAAGAAAAAGGATGAGATCTGTTTTCATTTAGAATACTGTCCCTTGGAGCTAACGTATTGTATAATGTGTTTGGGGTTTAAATGTAGTTATTTGTTAGGAAGAAAAAAAAATAAGCATCATTTTGGGGGATTTGAGAATTGCAATTTATATTAGAACTAGGGAGAAGCCTGAATCAGAACCCAGATATGAAATCTGCCTCCCTGAACTAGAGGAAAATTTGGATCCAGACCACAGGTAAAATTTTCAAAAGCACCTAAGGCCCATTTTCAAGAGTGACCCAGCCATTTATAAGCCAAAGTTTCAATAAAGGTCAATATGACAAACTCATAATGGCTACATTCACTAAAGGGATATTGCAGCCTCTAACTCATGGGTACTCTTCTGCCAAATGGAATTCATAACCCTAAGCTAGGAACCTAAGCTACATATATAATACATGGAGAGAGATGGGCATCTAAGAATGGGATCCACAAAAGCCAGCCTGCTGAGCTGCTTAAACTACTAGCCAGTAGGAAATGCCTACATCCAGCCTGGAGAGAGGCACCTGTGATCCAGGGACCCCCTTGGTACCAACTGGCAAAGGGCACCAGGAGCGCATAGGGTTATAACAGAGATCCCGTGGGTCAGATATATGCATAATTGTTCACCGAAGGGTGGCATATAAGTTCTCCACAAGAGCCAGTAGCCCACTGGTTGCCATAAACATTGTAAAATGTACGTACGGGTAATATTGAAGGATTTATGTATTTCTACTGAAAATTATGGTCTTAAGGTCTCGGTAATTAAGGAAAGGCGCCAGGAGATGACAAACCTCAGAGATATTCCTGTCAGGCAGAAGGTAAGACACCCATTTCCCCATCCGGCCATTTGTGTATTGTCCACTCCATCCTACTTCTTGTTTGGCCAATTGCTAAGACAAACAAGTTTGTTTACATTTATAGGAGATACTGCTGACTGTTTCTTATTTACAGTGTCACATGAAAGTGAGAACAGGCATTCACATGGCACTTTTGTAACTGGTGTTGGAAGGTATTTACGTGCCAAATATGCTAAACATTTGTATGCTTCATGCTTCAGCCACCATTCCAGAGGACATGCTTCCATGCTGATGATACTCGTTAAAAAAAATGTATTAATTAAATTTGTGACAGAACTCCTTGGGGGAGAACTGTATGTCTCTTGTTCTGTTTTACCTGCATTCTGCCATATATTTCATGTTATAGCAGTCTCAGATGATGACCCAGCACATGTTCGTTTTAAGAACATGTTCACAGCAGATTTGACAAAACGCAGAGAAGGTACCAATGTGAGATTTCTAAAGACAGCTACAACACTCGACCCAAGGTTTAAGAATCTGAGGTGTCGTCCAAAACCTGAGAGGGATGAGGTGTAGAGAATGCTTTCAGATGTCTTAAAAGAGCAACACTCCAATGCGGAAACTACAGAACCCGAACCACCAAAAAAGAAAGTCAACCTTCTGCTGGTGGCATCCGACTCATGATGATGAAAACAAACATGCAAACAAACGAAGTCCACTCTGCTTTTGATAGTTATTGAGCAGAACCCATCATCAGCATGGACACGTCTTCTGGAATGGTGGTTGAAGCATGAAGGGACATATGAATCTTTAGCGTATCTGGCACATAAATATCTTGCGATGCCAGCTACAACAGTGCCACGTGAACACCTGTTCTCACTTTCAGGTGGCATTGTAAACAAGAACCAGGCAGCATTATCTCCTGCAAATTGTAACCAAACTTGTTTGTCTGAGCGATTGGCTGAAGTAGGACTGAGTGGACTTGTAGGTTCTAAAGTTTTACATTGTTTTATTTTCGAATGCAGTTATTTTTTGTACATAATTCTACATTTGTAAGTTCATCTTTCATTATAAGAGATTGTACTACAGTACTTGTATTAGGTGAATTGAAATATACTATTTTGTTTTTTTACAGTGCAAATATTTGTAATAAAAAATAAAGTGAGCACTGTATACTTCGTATTCTGTGTTGTAATTGAAATGAATATATTTGAAAATGAAGAAAACATCCAAAAAATTTAAATAAATGGTATTCTATTATTGTTTAACAGTGCGATTAATTACGATTAATCACGATTAATCGCAATTGCTTGACAGCCCTATATTTTATTTCATATGTAATCATTTATTTCCAACACTTCTACTTGCTATCACTTGCATCCATATGCTTTGATAAACAAAATTAAACTTGATTTCACTATGAACACATCTAAGTGCTGTGTGTTAAGTGGAACAGTGATCTGAGGTGAACTGGAAAGCTGGGGAGTACTGTTTCTATGGAAGCAGCAAATCAATGAACACTGAGAATGTCCAGTGAACCAAAGTCTGGATACTGCAGGTAGAAGCTCAGAAGGCTTGAGGGTTGAGGTGTGCCAGTCTCAAACCGGCAGCGTAACAGGAGGCCCTAGGAGGCCTAGAGGGGAGTGCTTGTGTTCCCATGGACGGTGGAGTCAGGGAGCTGACCCCTGGCTGGTACAGACAAGGCTTCCTCATGCTAAGGGCGGGTGGCAGCAAGGTACCTCACAACCCTGGGTCCCCCCACTGAGCAACAGAGTGCCCATCTCTACTTGGGATTCACAGCCATGAACTCTCTCCTGGAATTAGGCACCTAAGCAGGTCAGCCCTTTTTCCAAGAAAAGCTGAGGAGGAAGATGAAGTGCTGCCCCTCCTCATAACCTTTGGCCCATTGCTTAGGGCACTCACCCTGGATGTGGGAGACCAGGATTCAACTCTCAGCTCTGCATGAAGCAAAGAAGAGATTTGAACACTGGAGTCCCCACTCTCAGCAGAATACCCTAACCACTCAGCTGTGGAGTATTCTGGGGCAGGTTTCTCTCAGTATCTCCTATTGAAGCTGTTCTGCTGTGTATAAAGAATTATGCATGTACGTTTACTCCTGGGGGCATTCGGTGCCAAAAAAATAAAAAATTCTATGCAAAATGTTTTAAAATTCTGCAAATTTTGTTTGTCAAAATAACATTACATAAAAACGCCAGTTTCAATTATTTTTATAATTTATTTCAAAATACCTGTGAGCAAGTATGTCTGTAACAATACAGACACACACAAAAATTCCGCCAAGAGTAGAGAGTTAAAGAAACCTCTATGGCAACCTAGATCCTGTTTCTCAGCCCCCTTCCTCCCCCTCCCCAGAGCCCAGCCAGGGGGCCAGACACCCTCCCCCCAAGCCCAGACACGGGTTCTCCTTTGCTTAGATACCTGCACCTCCTTCCCCCAAAGCCTAGTTGCAGGGACCCCCAAGCCAGACATCTGCCCCCACCCAAGAGCCCAGGGATCCAGAGGGAGAAACAGCCTGATGTTCAGTCCCAGGCTTGCATGGAGTTTCCTGCCTGCTGCCCTCTCCTTCCCTCAGGGCATGCTGGGAACTGCAGCTGTCAGGAACCCTTTAGCTTCCTTTCCCCCCACCCCCTAAGTGTCTTCTATGTGTAAGCTGGGCTTTGCTGGGTCCAGTATCCCCTAGTGGCGGCCAGCAGCACTGCAGCCCATTTCTGTGGGGGACAGGAAATTCTGCACGCACGTTAACTTCTGCAAAAATCTGCATTGCGAAGTGGTGCAGAATGCCCCCAGCAGTAGTATGTTGCAGTGCTAACCGACCTAGGAGCCTAAGTCCCATTTTAACACTTATGCTCCTAAGAGCCTAAGCCACTTTTGAAAATGACAGTTAGGCCAGGGGCACCGGAATAGAGTGGGCCACGGCCCTCCCACTTTTTGAAAGTGGATGGGCCTGGCCTGTTCATTTTTTGCCACAGGCCCCCCCGGCCCCTTCTCTTCCCCAAGGCCCTGCCCCCCTAGGCAGGCTGGCAGCTGCAGCCCAGCTGGTGAGCCCTGGCACCATGGGGTGCAGTGCTGCTGTCAAGGTTCCTCCCCAACTCTGAACTTTAGGGTACAGATGTGGGGACCTGCATGGACACTTCTAAGCTTAATTACTAGCTTAGATCTGGTAACACTGCCACCATCCAGAAATTTCAGTGTCTGGATCACTTTCTGTCCCCGCAAAACCTTCCCCTCCCTGGGCAGCCCTGAGAGGCTTTTTCACCAAGTTCCTGGTGAACACCGATCCAACCCCTTGGATCTTAACACAAGGAGAATTTAACCATCTCTCCTCTCCTCCCCCACCAATTCCTGGTGCGTCCAGATCTAATCCCCTTGGATCTTAACACAAGGAAAAAATCAATCAGGTTCTTAAAAAGAAAGCTTTTAATTAAAGAAAGAAAGAAAGGTAAAAATTATCTCTGTAAAATCAGGATGGAAAATACTTTACAGGGTAATCAGATTCATATAGGCCAGAGGAACCCCCTCTAGTCTTAGGTTCAAAGTTACAGCAAACAGAGGTAAAATCCTCTCAGCAAAAAGGAACATTTACAAGTTGAGAAAACAAAAATAAGACTAACACGCCTTGCCTGGCTATTACTTACAAGTTTGAAACATGAGAGACTGATTCAGAAAGATTTGGAGAGCCTGGATTGATGTCTGGTCCCTCTTAGTCCCAAGAGCGAACAACCCCCAAACAAAGAGCACAAACAAAAGACTTCCCTCCACCAAGATTTGAAAGTATCTTGTCCCTTATTGGTCCTCTGGTCAGGTGTCAGGCAGGTTTACTGAGCTTCTTAACCCTTTACAGGTAAAAGAAACACTAACCCTTAACTATCTGTTTATGACAGCTGCGGACCCTCTACCTGCCCGGGGTGGGTGGGACCTGAGAGCAGCCCCTGCCCAAGGCAGTGGAGGGTCCACAGATCCTCACAGCTGCCCGTCTGTGCGGCTCTTATGGCCAGGCTACAGTTCTGAGGTCCTGTTCCCTGGCCGGAGCCAGGTTGGTGTAAGAGCCACGTAGGCAACTGTGGGGAGCTGCAAATCCTCCACCTGCCCTAGGCAGGGGGCCCGCAGTGCAGGGACATGGCCTGGGGCCGCTCTCAATCCCCCACACCAGACAGGTGGAGGGTCGGTGGCTCCCAGCCTATTCCGGCTTCCCGCTTGTCCCGGGGCAGCGCCTTGGGTAGAAGGGGTAGGGGCTTCTGGCCCCCACTTTTGGGAAGGCTCTGCTGCTCCTGACTTAGGCTCGAAAGTCAGTTAGGTGTTTCAGTGCTAAGCACAGCAGTGCCTAAATACCTTTGAAAATTGGGCCAAAGTCACTTTTGAAAAATGGAACTAAATTTCCTAAATCACTTTGAGCCAGATTTTCAAAGGTAGTCAGGCATTTAAAGATGCAGATAGGTTAGGCACATAACTTGCTTAGGCACTTTTGAAATCCCACTTAGGTGCCTATCTGTATTTTAGGTGCCTAAATACCTTTTAAATTCTTGCCTTTGGGCCAGGGGCAGCTCTATGTATTTTGCCGGCCCAAGCACGGCAGTCAGGCGGGTTTCGGTGGCACGCCTGCAGGAGGTCCACTGGTTCCGCGCCTTCGGCATACCCGCCACCGAATTACCGCTAAAACCGTGGGACCGGCGGACCTCCTGCAGGCATGCCGCTGAAGGCAGCCTGACTGCCACCCTCGCGGCAACTGGCGTGCCGTCCCCGCGGCTTGCTGCCCCGGGCACGCGCTTGGTGCGCTGGTGCCTGGAGCCACCGCTGCTTTGGGCACTTTTGAAAATGTTACCCTAGAACTTTGTGGCTTTCGCATTTGCAATGATCCTGAATTGCAACTTTTAATTTGAACACACCCAAACGTGAGGAAAAAAGTTTGGGCCACACTGGAACTTGATGACTTGAACCCATCTCCAGTCATAGAAAAAGAAAAAAGACTCATAGGGTCCTCTCCCCTTACCATTATTGTTATGCAACAACGTGTTCTGCATTATATAAGGCACAAAATGAAGATGGCCCTCACCCCCAAAGAGCTTATTCTCTAAAAGATTTTGCCTTGCATGGTTTTGGATGTAAATATTCTGAGTAGCAAACCTTGACCCAGGTAATGTCATCTTGGAGTATATTATAACTTCACATAATTTTCTTGCTAAATATCAACTCTTGCCAAAGAGAAAAGATAAATTGTAGCATTAGAATGACAAATGTGGTCAAACTGGAAGTGACTGGAATCCTGCCTTTCCCAGTCATTCAATAGCAACTGGGTTCAGTGGGATTGTTCATGTAGGTACAGTGAGTAACATTTGACCTTTATGTCTCAAAATAAATTTTTTTTAAAGTTAATTCATCAACCCCATCATTTGAACTCATCTGGGAAAGCCACAGCCATGTTCTCAAGCTTTCATGGAAACCTGCCAACTCCTTTTGCCTTAGTTATGGCTGGTATATATTCTCTTAGACAATATGAGACAATGATTAATCCTATTGATTCAGGTGTTGCTATCTTATCAGCCCACTCTTCGCACAAGTGAACAAAGGGAATCTTATTCAAGGGCTTTTCACCAGAATTCCCTTCACTTGTGTTAACTGAACTTCACTGATGCTACCTTTTCCCAGCACACCTACATGCATTTCTTACATTGCAGCCATTTAAATGGGTACCCAGTACTTGTCCGAGGCATTAGTCTGTGCTGTAGTGTTGCTCTGCAGCAGACAGCATGCTGGTTGGTTCCTGTGGATTCTCTGGATTTCCCAGAGACAGGAACCAGATGCTATCGCAACTGCGCAAAAATAGTCTTTTACTATAAAAAAGGCTCTTGAAGGAATTCATTCAGATTTTATGAGCCATCAAATGAAACAGCTGTATAGTTTTTGCCGTGATTTCATCCCAACAATTTCAAAGCAGCAAGCATGAGTAGAGAGAGCTACTTGAGAATTTTTCAACAGCCGTTCTCCCATCAAAAAATGTTGATTCATCAAAACTCAAACTGTTTGCAGAAAAGGGTCAGTTTTGTGTTTTTCTTTTTAAGTCAAGAAATTGATGTTTAAAAACAACTTTTGAATTTATTGAAACATTCCATTTTGAAAAAAAATCTGGTTTCTTAAGTTGAAACAACTATTTGTTTCTAAATTTGAGCTAAATGACAGTATAAAACACATAAAAAAATTAAAATGGTTGAAATTGAAGCAACAAGTTTCAAAATTAACAAAATGTTTCGATGGACCTGAACCTATTTTTTTTTCAGTTTATCAATTCACAAAAATATTTAAGATTTCAAAATTTCGTCTCAATTTGAGATGGGAACATTTTTGAAAATCTTGAATATTTTCCTGTTCAGCTCTAGCCATGGGCCCCAAAACCTTTCCCCTCCGCAATAAAGTGTTATTCAGTTTCAGCCTAGGTTAACTTTCCCTATTAATTCATATGTCAAAAGATTAGGATGCTCCTTTTTCACCCAGTCTGACCTGCTAATATTCACAGCAGGCACCAATCATCTAAGCAGACTGATACCTCTAAGCCGAGAGACAGATGAATGAAATGAGGGGCTTGTGACCTCAAGAGCTTATTTGATGATACAGACTGAAATACTTTCAGAAGCAGAGAGGGGTGTCTAGAAGCAGACTCCTGCCCACAGCAGTCTTACAGAGATGGAAAGCTTTGATGGGCTCTCCCAGCCAAAGACCTACCCTCTCCCATTAAAAGACAAAAATGGAAGTTCCAGACAATGGTTTGTGAGAAATGCCGCATTCATTACTACACTTGGCAAGAATTAAATGGTTTATGTGGTAATGATTCCTAGATCTACGTGCTGATTAAAGAAAATTCTTTATTTCAAAGCAGTATTATCTTCCAGCTGTGTGAAGCATTTTTGGCCCAGGAGATAGGTCAATAGAGCTACTGGTCCTCATCATTGGATCTTTGAACCCTAGATGAGTTTTGCAACTTTTTGCTTTATTTCTCCTCTTCCTATCCTTTTTTCTCTTAAATTTCTAATACATGACACTATACAAAGTGTGCATTTACTATTTATGACTCACTATCACCAACTCTCAACAATTTATCATGAGTTTTGCGATACGTAGTGTTTATGTTAAGCGTCTGGAGCCGTGATTATCTGAAATTCTCAGATTTCCTTTTTAAAGTAGGTTTCTAACCCTCATGAATGTGGAGAAAAGCTTGAAAATTTAAACTCTGAAGGCTCTAAAACCTGGGGGGCAAATGCAAAAATCTGAACATTGAAATATTAATCTCATGATTTTGGGGTCTGATTCATGATTTTTCATGACTTGGGGTATGCAATAATAATGTCTACACAAATTCCTGCTTTTGATTGCTTAATGGTCTGATACTGTGGTAGAATGCCAGACCCTAAACCCTCACCCTTCTGTTGAGTCATCCTGTTACCAGAAACTTGAACCCTGCACAGGGATTAAGAGATATTTTTCCCACGTCACTATAGGTGGAACCCATGAAGGCACGTAGGCATTGCAATGCTGAGCGTCCTGGCACCTAACTTAAATAATCACAGGAAAACAACATCGCAATCCACAAAACGAAGTTAGGTGCCTAGGCTCCCCGTGCAATGAAAGGGGAGAGGTAGCCACTTAGAATATGACCCACACAAGCCAGCGTGCTAAGAGGAGAGTTGCCTAAGTTAGTCAATGGAAGATGCCAACCAGAGGAGTGTGTCCTAAGCCCTGCCCCTCTCATGGAGATAAGGGCCTTAACTGTGGGCTGCAGGGAAGCACTTATTTCTACTTTCCAATCCATGAACTGGAACCAGCTGTCTGACTGCAGGCGGCTTAACTGTTCCTTGCAGGCATGAGTTAGTCATCTGCTTGACTCCATGCAAAACTGCAGCAGAAGGTGGAGGCAGTGACTCCACACACCTAATTAGCCCAGAAGTTAGAGCACTTACCTAGGACATAGGAGACCCTGGCTCAATTCCCCCTTCTGAATCAGAGAAGGAGAAGGATTTGAACAGGGGTCTCCTACCTCTCAGGAAAAAGTTCTCTAATCACTGAACTATGGGGATTCTGATGTGGGGCTCCCTCCATCTTTCTTGTTGAAGCTGTTGCACTCTGGATAAAGAATGGAAAAGTGACTGGACCAGGGAGACTGGACCTGCGGGCGGGGTCACCTTGCAGGTGGATAGTCTAACCACTAGACCACACAGTTATTCTCACTCCTTCTGGCCCAAAGACTAGTGAAGTATTTATCCTCAGCAGAACAGTCACTGGGCATTTTTACCACTGCCCCACCCACTATAACCATCACCTCCACTCCTCCTGCCAGATTTTGAAAGGGACCTGATCTGGTAGGCATGCTTAGAGGCTGCCTACCAGATCGGGCCCTGCTCATGTCTTGGGCAGCTGAACACCTATCTTGTGGGTCACTCTGGGGCCCACAAGATAGTATACAGTGTTTTTATACTAACTTGTTCTAAGATACTTGTTCACAAATACCGTGACCAAGAGATGCAGATACTTTTACATTTTCACCATGTACGTTTTCTTCTGTGCATTTACTTCAGACATTTAATGATTACATCTTTTTGACCTTTTCCCATATAAAATTCAATAAAGATGAGTTCAGAGAAGAAACTCGAATACACACCTTGTTCCTTTCTAATGCTCATTAGCCAGCTCTTTGGCCCTCCTCTATATTTTCCACTATTATATTTGCCACTTAAGTAACTTTTTCTTAGCTTGCAAGGAGATTCTCTACTGCTTTCATGCTTGCAGGGAAGCAGATGGCAAGGCACCTTTTCCCCAAAGTAAGTTCTCTGAATACTGTGTCAAACCAGGGACTCCTCACTAATTGTCATCTGCCCTTTGTTCCAAAAATAAATTCACTCCTTGTTTAGATACCTGATGTAGCCAACCACACAGACTGAGCTAAGGGTTCTGCACTCTGCTGCCTGTACCACTGAACTTTCATTGCTCAGCTGCCATCAAGATAACAATGTGGCTGGAATCTGCCTGTGACAGTAGCACTACAGAGATTATCATGTATACCTTGCAGTTGCCCAGGGAACAAGAACTGATTTTGTTCCAAACCTGGATTTGCTGCAAGCCACATAGGCAATTAACAGATGGTCATTTAAAAAAAATTGTCTTACAGTACTATTGTCCTTTTACATTTTAAAACCATGTTGAAGAGACAGATACTTACAAGCCAAGCTGGCGGTAGTCTGGCTAATGTATACTTGTTTTTTTAACAATACAAAGATTTCGCAATTTTAAGGGGCCACCAGTTCTTCCCTAGCAATCTCAATGGAAAGTCATCCAGCTGTTGAATGGATTGCTCTCTTAAGAAAACATTAAGGCTTTAGGCTTGTCTATACTTAAAATACTACAGACGCACAGCTGTGCCACTGTAGCACTTCAGTGTAGACACTATCTATACCTGGGGTTCTCAAACTAGGGGTCGGGACCTCTCGGGGGTAGCGAGGTTATTACATGGGGGTCGTAAGCTGTCAGCCTCCAACCCAAACCCCGCTTTGCCTCCAGCATTTATAATGGTGTTAAATATATAAAAAAGTCTTTTTATTTTGGATTTATAAGCTCCTGAGCCTAAAATAATCTAGTGTTTCGTTTGCTATTTATTTATTTTAAAGGGGCAGGTGAGAGACAAAAAAGCCAACTAGTGTTTGAATTTACTGCCGCAGATAGTGCAGCCACATCAACTTCCTCCCTCCCTCCCCCCATTAGCCAAGATATAGACTCTATAAATCAGATCTTCTCTTGTGTCGAGCTTTCAGGGAAGTAAGAAACATGCAAAACAGTAAATCATCCTGAGGTCATCTCCACTGTGCCTGGCAGTCCTGACTATACTAGAAGTCAGAAGATTAATGCTGTCCACTTTTATTTTCTCTGCCCTTAGAGTAAAAGCTAAGATTAAACACTAGGAGCCTTATGTAACAGGTGCTGAGGGATTATTGAATCTATTGCTAGCAATTTTTCTCAATGCATGTATCCATTTCAGGGGACAGTTGGGTTGCGGGGGGAGGGAATAGCTTCACTTCTTTTTCTCTTTCTCTCAAATTAGCAGATATGGAGTCTTGAGGCAGCAAGCATTGTGGGACCAATTAAAAAAAAAGCATCACTACAAATCAGAGGGCCAAATTAGTCATAATTTCTCCCCCATGGAAACCCATTGAAATCAATGGGGCTGTACAAGGTGCAAGTGAGGGTAGAGTTTGACCTACAATTGCCTTGGCATGGCGAATGGAGGGTAACAGGGATGGGGAGCACGGAGATTGCACTCATCAGATGCTCTAGGGCAGAGGTTCTCAAACTGTGGTCTGTGAGCTCCATTCAGGTGGTCCACAGATAGTTCCCTCTAAGGTGTGCACCTGGGCGGCCGCACATGAGAGAATGAAGGGCAACCCACCTAAATAGTGGAGCAGTGCAGGCATGGCTCTATAATTAGGTGCCTGGACCCTGGAGAAAATGCACATGTAAGGTGAGGTGGTGCCTGGGGGGATAGGGGGCAGGTGGTTGGGGGCAATGGGGTGAGAAGAGGAGGTGGGGAGAATTTGGGATGTGCAGGGCTCCGGCGGCCAGAGAAAGAGGTGACTTTCCCCAGCTACAAGACTGTGGCTGCTGGGGAGAGATGATCCTACTTCCCAGCCTCAGATCTGTGGCTGCTGTGGCAGAGGAGAGACCCCCCCACCTCCTTCCCAGACCCAGCTTGTGGGCTGCCACCCTGGGGGAGAGAGGGAGAGACCCCCGTCTTTCACAGCCCCAGCTTGGGGGCTGCTGCAATGGGGGGAGAGAGGGCACATACAATCATATTAGAAAGGTAAGACTACTAATATTAAAATATGAGTTGTGGCTTTTATTTGTAGAACAAAAAATGCTAATTATTATTACTTTTTTTATATAGCGCTCTTATCCAAAGCACTTTACAATAGTTAGCTAATGGTACAAACATTTGGAAAGGCCATTAAGTGGTCCACTGAGTCCCTCAGCAATTTTCAAGTGGTCCATGAAAAAGAAAGTTTGAGAACCACTGCTCTAGGGTAGAACGGTCAAAAATACGTAAGGGATTTAGGAGCAGAAGTCCCTGAAAAATCCCCCATTGTTTAGCAAATCACAAAGACTGTGGTTTTGTTGAAAGATTAATGATCTCTGAAGGCCTCTTTTGCAATCAGATATTGCTTTTCTACACAAACTACGCTTATGTTAACTCTGGCACAGGAGTTGCAGCAGGGATAAATTTGGTCATCATGCTTATGCCTCTGAGCCTCTTAACTGTAATAACAGCAATTGATGAGGGATTAATATACAGAATAAAATTTAAACTATAGACCTTACATTTCAGAAATGTGGAGCAAAGCTCATTGCTAAGCACAGAATCTAGAATGTTTTCAGGCTACTCTTTCTTACTGATAGGAGGTACACAAGAGCCAAAGCTTCTACCACAACGTGCACAAAGACATTCAACAGATTAAACAGATATTTGAGTTACCTTTTGCATTGTAGTATAATCAGGTAGGAAAACATTTAAGTTTTTGACTGAGGTCTTGGGGAGACAGCCAATATTTGCTCACTATCTGGCAGAGTCCCCCGACACTGAGAACAAAACCTTTTCACGGATATGTACATAAGAAAAAGCATGTAAGAAAACATTCCTTCCTCAAGTACAGTGTGTTCAGCTGAAAAAAAAGTATACCAGCATGTTAAAATTAGTGGGACAAATGCATTCCAGAGGCAACTCCACTGACTTCATTTATATGTGAAATTAAAATACACAAATTTGAAAAAACAAAACAATAACAATTCACACAGACAAAAGCAAAGGCTGTAACTAAACAACAATTTCTCAACATGGGTGAGAGGAAAGTAACCTTTCTGGCTTTGAGGCATGTGCATTAGAGGCAGTAAATATAATAAATGATGCCCAGGTAGCCAGTTAAAGATTTTTTTAAAAAAATCTTTAGTGTTGTGTTGTCTCCTTATTAAGAGTGTCCCATAGTCTATTGAACCAGTTGCTCATACGAGGAATTTGGGGATTATGCCATTGGACAGCAATAGAAAGTCTCACAGCTGTCAAAAGAAAATGGAGGGAATCAGTTTTTCTAATGGGAACATTGGTATCAACGCTCAGCAGCACTATGGATGTAGTTACATGGGAAAATCAGACTAGCTTGCATTTTGACCATTTCACTCATATATTTAGACATATTATTCCTTTTATTGTTAAAAAATGTACTTCTGATACTGTGGCAGGTGCAAAAATCAAGAATCACAGTCCCTTCAGGCGTTTCCCAAAAGCAGGCACAGCATGTTTCAATCCCACTCATATCTGACTAACATACCTGACATGGATTGAAACTTTAATTTTGCTGCTCAATGGTCAATAAATTGTTCCTGGATAAATGTCTGTTACACTGTATAATGAATCATTTTCTAAATAAATTACTGTTAAAGGGACCCTATGACTATGTTCAGCCCAGAAATACATATTCCTTACATTAAGGTAAATTCTGTGCATTCCTACGGGATTACTTTGATCCCTGGAACATGCAGAGGGGTTATCATCCTTTAAGGAATGTATAATTTGGGGTCTAAACAGACTGCATGTCCTTTTGAGTACAGCATTATTATACAATCAGGATAAACGAAACAAACAGAGGAGTAGGGTTTTTTTTTCCTTTTGTGCATTGCCCAGACCCACTTTGAAAATTCTGTCTGGAAGGCAAGGACCATAATCTATTATTTTAATTTATAAACAAATTCGAGTCATCTGCTGCCAATATACAATGTCCTAATTTAACATGGAGTATCAAACTATTTGTTTATCTTTCTAGCAGGAAGCCAGGTTAAGTATCACAACTAGATTTTTGACTAGTACTTAAATTTGTATTCCTTTTCTTGAGTTATTGTTTAGTTACAGTAAGCAATGGTGGGTGAACTTCAAAAGATTTCATGGTTTCATTCAGATAAACACCCCAAATTTTGGCTGCTTATCAGAACTTTGTGCTAAACTTGTTAGATGACGGCCTAGTTCTGTTCCCACGAAGTCAGTGGGAAAACTCCCATTGATTTTAATGCGATCCGAGCTAGTCCAAGGCCTACATGGATTTTGAAAATTCCATCTGCTGAATCTGCAAACCTGGACTAGAAACAGAGCAAGGCAGCTTCTTGTAGACAGGCAGAAACCAGAATTTCCATCCTGTAAAAGATTTGGCATTTCCCGGTTTTTTAATTTTTTTATTTATGGGTTAGTTTGTTCGTTCCACATTGGAATGAAAAGTTAGAAATGCAAATTTTTTCATGGAATGGAAATTTTAGAAGAGTTACATTTTGGAGAAACAAATTGTTTTTTGGGGAAAATTTCTGGTTAGCTCCGGGCTGGCTTCCAAGCTACCCAATTGCCTTGGGGGCGGGGGAGGGAGAGAGACAGACTTCCTGGAGACATGTGTAGTCCATGTGCCTGCCAGATATGCAGCCTGGGGAGCTGGGCAGCTATGAACTCACCAGATGGGTATCCCACAGAGTTGGACAGTCCACTTCTCACTGAGAAGATAAAATTTGATATAATTGGCATTATTGTAACCTAGTGGGATGATTTCCATGATTGGAATTTAAAAATCACGGGCTATATCCTGTTTAAGAAGAACAGAGCAGGTAAAAAAAGGTCAGGGGGAGGTTACTTAGAAGTGCAGGATCTTAAGTTCACATGGATCAACGTGCTAACTAAATGCCCAGCAAGGGGACTGGTGGGGGTCTGTTAGAGACCACCGAGTCCAACCAGAGAACATTAGGAGTACTCCTTAAGCACCTATCTGTATTGTGTGCAAAAGAAAAAATTTGTTGTGGGGATTTAATTTGGTAGAACTCATGCAGCCAGTCATAAAACGTCATTAGATAATTTTCTAACACAAAAAGGAGTGCACTCAACAATGAGGTTACTCTATTTTGGACCTCATTATGATGAATACATCACTGGACTTCAAGTTGGCAGTTGCCTACTGACCAGTGTTTATGACCCAATTACATGCAATATGGGCAAACACAGGATAAGCCCAACCAGTAATACATATACTTAGTGCTTCAAAAAGGCTAGTTTCTCAAAGCTGAGGAAAATT
Organism: Mauremys reevesii; assembly: GCF_016161935.1. NCBI lineage: Eukaryota > Metazoa > Chordata > Testudines > Geoemydidae > Mauremys > Mauremys reevesii. The sequence continues at coordinate 71,340,575 of NC_052625.1, forward strand.
GAGTGAAGTTGATTGGGAGAAAAAAAATTAGACAGAAAAATGTGAATGAAAAGTGGGAGTTCTTTAAGAAGAGTCTATTAGATGCCAAAAAGCCATAATTCCCCACAATCAAGAAAGAGGAAAACTTTGGCTAAAAGCCCATCTTCGCTCACTGGCGTAGTGAAGGCAGCCGTTAGAAGTAAAAAAGCAATATATAACAAATGGCAACGGGGGGTGGGGAAGGGAAGAGAATAGATAGCAACTGATATACATTAGAGGTTAGGAAGTGCAGAAAATTGATAAAGGAAGTTAAAGATATCAGGGAAAATTCCATGGCTGGCAGGGCTAAGGACAATAATAAGGACGGGGAGGAGGGTTTGTTTGTTTGTTTTTTTCAAGTATATATTAGAAACAAAAGAAATTTTATCAATGATAGAGACACATTGCTGGATGGAGATGGTAAAATTATTTATAATGATGCAAAAAAGGAAGTATTTGGAAAACAGGATGATTTATTCAAAGCATATTAGGATAATGAAATATATTTCAGTCTATTAGTAGCTGAGGAGGAGGTTAGATCACATCTATTAAGGGTAAATATTTTAAATTGACATGCCTGGATAACTTGCACCCAAGAGTCCTAAAGGAGTTGGCTGAGGAAATCTCTAGCCTACTAATGCTAATTTTTAATAAATCTTGGAATACCAGGGAAATTCCACAAGACTGCTAATATTGTGCCAATATTTAAAAAGCGTAAGCAGGATGACCTGGGAACTTTAGGTTGGTTTTGCCCTGCCCAGCAAATGTCAAATAATGGAAAAGCTGATACAGGATTCAAAGGATAAAGAATACAAATATAATTAATATCAGTCAGCATGGTTTGTAACCACGTCTTGTCAAACAAACCTGATTTTATTCTTTAATGAGATTACAAGTTTGGTTGATAAAGGTAACTGTGTAGGTTGTACATACATAGACTTTTTGTTTGGTGTTTGATTTAGTACATATAACATTCTGATTGAAAAATTATCACTATAAAGTATCAATAGAGCATATATTAAATGGATTAAGAACTGGTTCACTGACAGACCTCAAAAAAGTAGTTGTCAACTGGGATTCATCAGTAAAGGGGAGTGTTACTAGTGGGGTTCCACAAGGATTGGTACAATGACTGATTATTCAACATTCTCTTCACTTATATGGAAGTAAATACAAAATTACTATTGATTAAATTTGTGGATGCCACTTTGGTGGAGTGGTAAATAATGAGGATGACAGGGCAGTCATACAGAGCGATCTGGATAACTTGGTGAGCTGGGCCAAGTCAAACCAAAATGTACATTTGCCTATATTAAAACAAAATTCTACATCTAGGAGCAAGGAACGGAGGCCATGGAGGAGCACCTCAACATAAGCGCCATATGCAAAGCTGTGGCAAAATGGGCTTATGCAATCCTCAGATGTATAAACAGGGGAGTAACGAGGAGGAGGAGGAGGAGGTGATTTTACCTGTGTATATGGCATTAGTGAAAATTGATACAGGAGTACTGTATATAGTTCTGGTGTTCACAATTTAAAATGGACATTGAAAAACTGGAAAGGGTGTAGAGAAGAGCCACACAAATTATTCGAGGGCTGGAGACAATGCCTTAGAGAGAGAGACTTGGGCGGTATGCATACTAGGAGCGCCTAACCAGTATAGGAATATTGGTATACTATACTGGCCAGATGCTGCTGGTGTGGCTGCAGATATACCAGCAAAGCAAGACTTCATACTGATACTGTCAAACAATCCCAGGAGAGAACCAAGATATAAAGATAAAAGCGTGACTTTGCCAGTAGAACTGCATCTACATTAGGATCTTCTACTGGCACAGCTATGTCAACTAGGGATCGCAGCTCTGCACACCCCTGACCCTCATAACTACGCTGACAGAAGTCTGCAGTGTAGCTAGAGTCCTCAATCTGTTCAGTTTATCTAAAAGAAGATTGGGAGGTGACTTGATTACAGCATTTAAATACCTTCCTAGGGAGGAAATACTGGGTACAAAAGGGCTCTCTAATCTACCGGTATGCCCTTCTCCAAGAACCAACGGCTGGAAGCTAAAGCCAGACAAATTCAAATTGGTAATAAAGCACAAATTATTAACAGGGAGGGTGATCAACCCCAAAACAAACTACTAAGGGAAGTGGTGGATTCTCCATCTCTTCATGGTTTCAGACCAAGACTGGATGCCTTTCTGGTGGATGTGCTTTAGCCAAACAAGTTATTGGGCTCAATACAGGGTAACAACATGAAATATGACGACATGTGAAATATAGGAGGTCAGATGAGAAGATCTCATGGCCTGTTCTGGGTTTAAACTCTATGAAACTATGAAGCCCAGGGAGGGAAGCATCCCAGAGCGCCTGGGAAGCCAAGGATCCTGGGGGCCAGTCAGCCCAGCATCCCACCAAAAGAGCACCTGGGCAGATCAGGGAAGCTTCAGAGCCAGGCAGCTGGTAGCTCACGAGGTAGATAGCCTAGGGATCCCTGGGCACTGGGTAAATTGGCAGGACAAGGCAGTTCTGCTGGAATTATGATGTTCTCGTGTAATGTTTTGATCTTAATATTCTTTCCTTTCTAATTACTGAGCACAGGGGCTGGAATCTAGCCTTGAGAATTCTCCCGGAGGAGGAAGGTTAAGGAGAGTCTACAATGGCAAACAGCCAGTGGAACTAGCCTCTGCACCAGTCACCAGCCACTCCACAATACAGGGCATACAGAGAGAATCTTGGTGCATGATGGGAAAGGAGGTGGGTGGGTGGAATACACCACCAGTAGACCAGTGTACAGCTGGCATATGGTCACCTAAGATCCATTGCCACCTTTCTTAAATTACAGCAGCCTCTAGGCTGCTTAAATTCATGTCAGAGCCAGGGTAGCAAGAATCAAGAAAGTGCAACTGGCTCTTTGATGGCCACAAATACCCCACTCCTGCTGCGTCAATTGGGTCTCAGCACAGGAGACAGTCTGGCTCATAAGCACTCATTTTCAAAACTGACCTCTAATGCTCCATGCCCAATGCCTGAGACTGAGAAGCAGAGAACACACAACTCCCTGCTAAATCAAAAGTTACTACAGGTGCTCATCACCTCTGAAAAATCAGCCCCTAGATCCAAAACCCGAGGCACCCAAAATTAGAGGCCACTTTTAAAAATGTAACCCATAACTTTTCAGGCTGACTGAGATCCTTGTGATTGCAGATCTCCCTGCTCGGGCTTTAAAGTAGAAATATCTGTGGAAATGATTTACAGAAGTTTTTAACTTGCTGCCAACACTCCCACTGACAGACCGTTTATGGGTTTTTAATCCCAGTTTACATTTTTTTTAATCCCAATTTACATTTTTCGGTGTGCACGTGATGTGTTAAGGAGAGGAGAGTGCAAACAGTGGCCGCATTTGTTAACATGTATTTCTTCAGATGCCCAAAATACAACCCACAATGTAACCATTAGATATAGCTTGGTCAATGAATGAAAGAGAATTCTGTTAGGAACAGCACAGTTTGGACAGCAAGAAACTAAAATATGTATTCATCTAAGCCTCAAAAAATAATTCCCCTCAAAGCTATTGAGGTTGGCACTTTTTTTTTTTTTGACATTTGATACTTTTAAAGCCTTGTCTACACCAGGAAACTGAAACATTGCTTGAAACAGCTGTCAGCAACCGGTGCATCTAAACCAAGCCTCAAAACAGTTTAAAGAGGTACTGTCAACCTGAATGATCTGCAATTAGCCAATGTCAAAAAGTCTCCAACAGCATACTCTTCAAATAGCACATACAGAATCGGATAAGGAGTTTCTGCCGACCTTATGGAGTTTACACTCTGTCTTTCCCAACAACGGAGAGTGTGCTGCTGACCCAAAGTAAAATGAACAAACATACTCTGGCCCATTCTTTCTCCCCTTCCTTTCCACTCATATGCAGATACCTGCTGCCAAGGCAACTCTCTCTTTGTTTCAGTTTCACCCTTTGCTGCATTTGCTAGTGGCAAACACCCTCTTGCAGCATATGGGGAAGAGTATGCATGTGAGCTCCCCAGAGCACAGTATTACCAAACACAGGCATTCAAAATCCTGAGTCAGGACCCCCAAAATCATGGTGGTTGTCTTACAAGTCACAACATTTTAAAATTAACAAAAACACTGGGTTCTTTTTATTTGCCTTCTGGTTTTTGAGGCTTTAGGGTTCATATTTTCAGGTTTTTCTCCATAAGCAGGAAAAGTAGGAACATACTTTTCCCACCCGCTTCAGGGATAGCTGCAATTCTCACATAATCATATTGCAGCTTTAAGAAAAACTACCAAATATCATGAAACTTGTCATAAAATCACAAGAGCTGACAAAGCTAAAAGCAGAGCAGGAGTATCATCATCATTTGTGTGTCTAATAAACACACTCAGTACTAGTGCTCAGAATGGGCTTAAACTGCAGCAAGGGAGGTTTAGGTTGGAGATTAGGAAAAAGTTCCTAACTGTCAGGGTGGTTAAACACTGGAATAAATTGCCTAGGGAGGTTGTGGACTCTCCATCTCTGGAGATATTTAAGAGTAGGTTAGATAAATGTCTATCTGGGATGGTCTAGACAGTATTTGGTCCTGCCATGAGGGCAGGGGACTCGACTCGATGACCTCTCGAGGTCACTTCCAGGCGTAGAATCTATGAATGAAGATGATCTTCTGAGCTATAACTAGCTCAAGTGCCCATGCTTTTTGAATAACAGCTCAATGGATATTTTAAGAGGGGGCTCATCAAATATTTCCTCCCTTAAGCTCCATATACCCTATGTAAAATGTAGCCTACAGAAGGGGAATGGATTTCAATAGCAGAAGGGAAATTGTTCCAACTTCCCCTTCGATATGGTGGCAGAAGTTTAAGGCCGCTTTCCCCAGTAGCCCCTTTCAGCACACCACTGCATCCGTTCTTCCCCAACCTGTCAAACCAGAGAGCCACGCAGAGTGCATGTGAGAGAAAGGATTACGAACAGGTTTTCCAAGAGAGGAGGCAGCTGGAACTGGAGCACGTTCCATGCTGAGTAGCTGCTCATCTGTTACATGTGAAGCTAGGGGTTTTATTATCGTTTCCTCCCAACATAATAAATATTTAAAAATCTGAACATCTCTGTATCTTAACTGAAAAACATTTCCTGATGCATCTGTGAGTGTGGCCTCTGCCTACTCCTCACACCTTGGAAAGGCATAGAAAATGATCCCCAAGGCACATTTTCAGGGCACTTTCAAGAGTCCCTGCTCTCCAAGTAGGCTCAAATAATCAGAATACAATGATACCAGGTTTCAGTATGAGCTTGCTATTACTCAAGACACTATTACATTTCCTGGCCAGTGACAGAAAACAACTTTTACAACCATAACAACAGCTAAACTGTTACAGTTTTTCACATCTCAAGAGAAATTGGCATTCAAGCTTTTACTCTCCTCCTGAAAAGCCAGGAGGATCGGTCTCTCACAAAAGAGGAACCCACTCAGTGCAAATACGGCAAATGAGGAGCTGGATCGGGACACTGGTGACAGACCAACGTTGGGAGGACCACTGGAAGATTTTGGTACCATCCCTCACTGCTACCATCCTTGCTGTTCCCTTAATATTTTGAATGACTAACAAGGTTGCCTACAGCTCTACATGTAAAGCTTGAATATATAATGCAGAGCAGGGAAGGCCAGATGATCATATAAAGCCTTCTGTCTGAAGGAGAACAGAGATTAGTCCCAGAAGTTCCCCCCTCACCCTCATCATAGGCCCAGCTCAAGTCCCACAGGAGTCAATGGGCAACAGAGGGGCTAGGGGAGGCTGGCACTAAGATTGGTCTTGCTTGGTTCTTATTGATGCTTAGCTCTGTCATGCTCCTTTCGCCTGCTGGAAACTCCACGAAGAGACCAGGGAGGCCAACACTAGGAGGTGGTTTTCCTCCTCCTGCTTGTTTTTGAGGAGGCAGCACTGGCATGTTCCACCGCCACAGTTGGTGTTGACATTACCCACTAGGAGGTTGGTGCTAACCCCATCTTTCAACCCACCATACAAGGGCCACATGTGAGATGCAGCGTGTGATAAATGAGTGCCCAAAACAAAAATAAATTATTCGTGCAGGAAATCTAAAAAGCTGTGGGATTGATTCTTTTAGTGTAAACAACTCTTCCTAGAACCTCAGTTTCATTAAAAGTTATTTACATCACAAGTGAAGTAACAGTAAGTAGTGAAGAGACACCTAATTTGCATGGAACACAGGTAACTTTGAGATTAAAATTAGTGATGTCCCTTAAAATGAAGGACGTTTGGTAGATTTGATGCTAGCAGCTGAATAGTACCTCTGACTGAATTCAGCCCTTCGACCAAGATCATTGTTTGGAATGCATTATTTATATCTGCATTATCTGTCTGGTATTTCCTGAGTTTGCCAGCACAGTACTTTTGGCAATTTTCACTTTTTGTTACTACAGAATATTCGCAAACTCGCCCATGGCAATTTTGGATCTAACATGAGCACTGGAATAGCTGTTGCTGTAGTATCTTGGCAAGTGACAATTCATGGCAGATGTGGGTTTTGGCCTTTTAATTGGCTTGGAGACCTGTCAATCATTAAACATGACAATCACATATTGAGATGATTGACAGGTCTCCAGGCTTGCAGAAGGCCAAGAGTCACTGCAGTCTTCAGAGGAGTCCCCAAGGCTAGCAGTTGGTCCTGGGCTAAAGTTAGTGCATATCACTGTCATAATAAGTGCTGGTTAAGAAGATCAGAAAAGATAAGAGCTCAGCTGTTCTCAGCCTGCTCCAATGCTGCTACAGTTTGTTTCTACCTGAATTTAAATTTAAAAGTTCTTAACCTGGTGTGTGCTTCATCCTAAAGCATTTCAGTCATTTATTTCAAATGGATGAGTTTTTACATCCAAGTATCCCTTGAGAGACTGTCACATTCCAGCGTGCTATCAGACTAGTGAGCGGTCGTGTCACCACGTGACCTGTAACCCTGGGTGCCTCACAATACTTCGCTGTTGTAACTTCCAACCTGGGCCGCTCACAAACAACTTGTAGATCACACCCTGAGCATCTGCATATAGCTGCAGTGCTGGTCTAGAAACAATGACGCCAGCAGCCTGTCAGCAACACGCCGTCCACACTATGGCTTCCGCCAGCCTTGGTTACTAGTTGCAGGGTGACCCAACGCACGGCCAGTCCTGAATTTTCCCCCAAACATGTGGTCTACATTGTCCAGCCCTCTTCTGCACAGTTCAGATATTGTAGGTCTGTTACCCTTGAAAGGGGTCAATATTCGAAAGCCTCCTACTTGAACTGGAGTTATCAAACAGCTCAGTTTAATCAGAACTGATCCAGTGTTGTGCTTAAAGAATAAAACAAGTTCATTTAACTACAAAGAAATAGATTTTACATGAGTACAACTACAAGGTATTAAAGTCAGAAATGATTACAGGAGAAATAAAGACAAGACATCTTCTAGTAGCTAAAAATTAAACTAGACTCGGTTCAAGGAAAAATCCTCACCACATGTTCCCAGCAACAAGGCTGACCAAATTCTCCAGCCAGGATTCTCCCCTCGCCCGCCATTCCATAATCAAAGGGCTGCTTCCTTTGTCGTCTCAGGTGAAAGAGGGGGAAAGAGAGAAAGGGAGAGAGAGAGAGAGAGACCCTCTGAGGTGTTTTTGTCCCTCTCTTTTGTAGTCCAGTCACCCTTTGAAATGCACTTTCCTGAGAGTTGCCCCAAGATAAAGTTCCTTCCCACTGTGAGGACAGACATGGAGTCTCATGGTGAAAGAGGTTCCATGTTGTTGTTTGCTAGGTTTACCTCCTTCCCTTACTTGTCAGGTAAACACATTTCAGTCATGATTTCAGCTTACATTCATAACTTTACATATAAATATTGCTACGTACATTTCACCAGGATATTATTGATCAGTGAGCTATTCTGATGCCTCACAAGGCACACGCTGTACAAAGATTATTACAATATTACAATAGTAGGGTGTGAATACGGGGTGCATTCAGTCACAGATGTGTTTTACCTATTTGGGGTAAATACAATAGGTCATTACTTAGATTATAAAAAAAAGCAGCTTCTACAGAGCTCCTTTACTCTCCAGACTCAAATTAGGAAATTGACCAGGCAGTTCTTGGAGTTAATGTTGTCTGTACAGTAACATATGTCAAATCAACTGACCACAGTGGATAATTACTACTCTGTCCAGGCACCACCTTTAAACAGGAAACAGAAGGCTTGGCATTCTGGCTACTTCGTGTCATCACGCTGCATCACACCAGTGGGTCTGATTTTCCACTGCCTTGCCTCTTATAATCATTTACACCTGTGCAAAGTGCAGGGAAGAGGTAAAATGCTATCATTCTAATGGTAGCTTCATAGACCCATCCAGGTGTAAATGACCACACCATGTGCACGGCAAGGGAAAATCAGGCCCCTACACTCTGAAAGCATGAGCTGTGAATTCCCTTCATTGTAAGTAAAGCAAAGTGTGCTTGATTTAGGTTGATGTCTTAGCCATCATTCCATATGATGCAACCAGAAGCCCAGAACAGGACTGCTTTATGGTGTGAAGATATTATGTCTTTATATAGCACCCAAATATAGGTCCACTTTCGTCAAGCAAAGTGCGCTTTTTTAAAAATATGGAGCCAACATACAAGATGTGGCATCTCTGTGATTTCTAGCTTACAAGCAGATCCTATCCAAAAGGTCACATCATGAACTGGAGACTAGCAAGAACTTCCCACTGGCTCCACTTTAAATGCTATGATTTGCACTGTGTGTTTTGAATGGGTTTCATTAATTTCCTGCATTTCAGTGAAATTTACTTGGAAAAAATAAATCCTCTCTACATGAACAGTCAGTGAACACTTAGCAAATGGGGCAAATCATCTTCATAAATCTACTTAAGTCAGTCCTACTAAAATAATTGCTGATCCAAATCTGCACTCCAGTTGCATATTACCATGCAAGAAGGCTCGGCAAATCTCGCTGAAATTGCCTGTGATTAAGTAGAAATGACAGCAAAGCAGGACCACTGTCATCCTGCCATGCTCAACTTTGCAGCACCACATTTATAATGGGAAAGTGGAAGAGCTTTCCCAGTTCTGAGGTAAATGCAGTCTGCAACGGTTCCTATTAAATGCTGTTTTTAATCCAACTTTTGTCATAAATGAAATGTATTGAGTGACATTGGCTCAATATGCACAGCCCTCATCTTGGGAAGGAACAAATCAAGTAAAAGGAATTTCTTTTTCCATCTCTAGTGTTTTCAAAGTTCAGAAACCTGAAATATTTTTCCCCTTAAAAAGAAAGAGAATCATATGGCATTAATAACAGCTGGACCTCCAGGGGTTCAAAGGGTTCAGAAGTTCAGTTTAGATACTCATCATACATTCACTCAAACGTTTGAGATTCAGATGTCTGACAAGAAGGGACTATAGCTATGTTAGAAGGAATGTATTAATCCTATTTCATCTTACCCCATAGTATTTCACTACTTGTGTATCTGTTCCCAAATAAACCCACTAGTTACAGAAGTGCATTAAAATAGAACACTTTTTAATAGAACTCTAAAAAAGAAAGCTTTTTTTGAACTTCCATAGCAGTTTGGTTTTTGGTTTGAGTTATGAGTGAAGGTTCAAGCGAGCTCTTATTTTATCCAAATGTATTCAACCGTCCCTGAATGAAACACACTTCAAAACTAAGGGCTTGTCTACACTACAGGACTATTTCGAATCTACTTAAGTCGAATTTGTGGATTCGACCTTAATAAGTCGAATTTGTGTATCCATACTAAATACACAAATTCGAACTTCTTAGTCCACATTCACAGGGCCAGCTTCGACTTTGGAAGCGGTGCACTGTGGGAACCTATCCCACAGTTCCCGCACTCCCCGCTGCCCATTTGAATTGTGGGATTTCCCCAATGCATGCTGGGGGAAAATGTGTCATTGAACCGTCAATCCCGCCCTCCCTGTCTTCCTTGAAAGCGCCGGGAAATCTGTTCGCGCCCTTCTCTGGTCGGTTACAGCGTGGACGCCACAGCACTGCGAGCATGGAGCCCGCTGCGATCATCGCTGCACTTATGGCCATTGTCAACTCCTCGCACATTATCGCCCACCTCTTCCACAGTCAGATGCTGAGAAACCGGGCGAGAGGCTCCGGCAGCACGGTGAGGAGAGTGGCGCAGACCTCTCACAAAGCAGGGTACGCCGGGCAGTGGAGATCATGGTGGCAATGGGTCAAGTTCATGGTGTGGAACGCGATTCTGGGCCCGGAAACAAGCACAGACTGGTGGGACCGCATAGTGCTGCAGGTCTGGGATGACACAGAGTGGCTGCGAAACTTCAGGATGCGTAAGGGCACTTTCCTTGAACTGTGTGACTTGCTGTCCCCTGCCCTGAAGCGCCAGGACACAAGGATGCGAGCAGCCCTGACTGTGCAGAAGCGAGTGGCCATAGCCCTCTGGAAACTTGCCACGCCAGACAGCTACCGGTCAGTAGCGAACCACTTTGGCGTGGGCAAATCTACCGTGGGGATTGCTGTCATTCAAGTAGCCCACGCAATCGTTGAGCAACTGCTCTCAAAGGTAGTGACTGTCGGAAATGTCCAGGCCATCATAGATGGCTTCGCGCGATGGGATTCCCAAACTGCGGTGGGGCTATAGATGGGACTCACATCCCTATCCTGGCACCAGCCCACCAGGCCAGCGAGTACATTAACCGAAGGGCTACTTTTCAATGGTGCTGCAAGCTTTGGTGGACCATAGGGGACGTTTTACCAACATCAACGTCGGGTGGGCGGGCAAGGTTCATGACGCGTGTTCAGGAACTCTGGTCTGTTTAGACGCCTCCAGGCAGGCACTTTCTTCCCGGACCACAAAATAACGGTTGGGGATGTGCAGATGCCTACAGTGATCCTCGGGACCCGGCCTACCCGCTAATGCCCTGGCTCATGAAGCCCTATACAGGCGCCTTGGACACTGAAAAGGAACTCTTCAACTACCGGCTGAGCAAGTGCAGAATGGTGGTGGAGTGTGCTTTCGGACGTCTCAAGGGGAGATGGCGGACCTTACTGACTCGCTCGGACATCAGCGAAAAGAATATCCCCGTAGTTATTGCTGCTTGCTGTGTGCTCCACAATCTCTGTGAGAGCAAGGGCGAGACCTTTTGGGCCGCTTGGGAGGTTGAGGCAAATCGCCTGGCTGCTGTTTACGATCAGCCAGACACCCGTGCTGAGAGAATATCCCAGCGGGAAGCGATATGCATCAGGGAGGCTTTGAAAGCGAGTTTCCTCGCAGAGCAGGGTAACCTGTGACTGTCCACTTGATTTTAAGAGAGCCTGATCATAAACCAAGTTTTCCCCACTTCCCAAGGACGTTTTAAAACTAAGGACATGTTTTAGTAATTAATAATAAATCTTTCGTTGACTTTGCATTTCTGTTTATTCGTTGAAACATGGAAGCATTCTGTGCTGGTTAAGGTGTGCACTGATGGGTGGGTTTGCAGGAAGGCGAGGGTGCCGTCCTTGGATAGGGGTTACCATGACGGCTGTGGGTTTGGGCGTTGGAAGGGTGAGGGTGTGGGGAAGGGTGAGTATCTGCCCCTGGATGAGGTCTATTTTTGGGGCTCGGGGCACCGGGAGGATCGTGACTACGGTCCAAATGCATGTGAAGGAAGCCTGCCTTTACATTCGGGATGTCAGGCACCAGGACCCTGCACAAGCATACACCTCAAGGAAAGACCGGGGCATACACCACACAGACTGTCCCTGGTGCCTAGTGACTGCAGTCTGTGTGTGCCCTGCAGTTGACCCTGCAGCCAAGTCTGTAGCATGGCACTGTGGGCTATGCAGTGACATTACAATTTCCCCCCCCCCCCCACAGACCAACAGAAAGTCTACGGACACCAGAAACGTGACGTCAACAGTCAGTAACACAAAACCGCTTTTATTAATGTATTACTCAGTGGGGGTTTGAACTTGGAGTTGGGACTGGTTGATGCTGTAAAGAAAGAGCTTGTACAAATTTACAGCGACAGTTGTCTCTAACATTATCGGTGTGCTGCGGTGCAGGGACAGTTCTCACGGCCCCTACCGCCCCTCCGTCTTGTCACTTTGGGTGAGGGGACAGGACTTCTTGGCGTTGGAGGCGGTTGCAGATGCACTGCAGGGGGCTCTCTCCTCCTGACTGCGGTCTTGAAGAACATCTACAAGGCGCCGGAGCGTCTCCGTTTGCTCCTCATTAGACCAAGCAGCGTTTGAGTCGCCTGCTGGTCTTCCTGCCGCCACCTATCCTCCCGTTCCAGGTGTGTGCGATGCTGCTGACACAGGCTCTCCTCGACTGTCTCTGCTCTGCCGCCTCCGCTCTGGAGCTGGCCATCAGTTCCTGGAACATGTCGTCCCTTGTCTTTTCTTTCGGCGTCTAATCCGAGCCAGCCTCTGCGGATGGCGGCAGTCCGGGAAGGAGCCGAAGCTGTGTGATGTGAAAAAGTAGGTGATTTCCTTGAACACATACATGTTTGCCAACAGTAAACACAGTCTAGTCAGTTTCAGTGAACAAGACCAAAGAGGGAACCAAGTCTCAGGAGATCTCAGAACTAGTCCGAGATTTCGGAATACGCTCTCATTGGCGGCGCCATTGCACTGGAGAGCGCACAAGCGAGGAAAGATAGCTGCATCCCTCTTGCACAAAGTCCTGGTAAGCCTTACAGTACATACTGCTTATCAGTTACTGGTTAGCTGTGATCTCCTGCTAAAGGCAATGTGCAAAGCAGAAAGGATAATCCTTTTGCAGCCCCTCCCGCCAGCGCACGGGAACGATCAATGCATGCTTGTTCTCTGTGGCCTCGCACGTGGCTGTTAGGCGAGGTCATTGTTATGCAACCTAATTGTAAACCATTAACAATAGTAACACTACACTAATTGCCCTACTTAGATGCAGTATTTGCAGACCGAGATCACCCTGAGGCGGGTCACTCGTGCCCAGAAAGACCGCATGTTACGGACGCACTGCACAGACCAGGACCATATGCAGCAATGCTAGTAGAGGCGATGGTTCCACTCTATATTCGGATGTCCTGGCGTGGAAGAGTCTGCTTCCACGGAGCGCCCAACAAGCGACCTCTTCCGACGAACCTCATGCGGAGGCTTTGCGAGGAACTGAATGACACCTTCGTAGAAATGTCGCTAGAGGACTATTTTTCTATCCCCATTTGTGTGGACCTTCTCTTTATATAGTTTAATATATATTATAGTTTAATATTTAGAATGTTTTAAATTGTAAATATTTAGAATTTTTAAAGTCCATTTGTGTGGACCTTCTCTTCATATAATTTAATATATATTATAGTTTAATATTTAGAATTTTGTAAATACTGTTTCTATTTTTCTATAACAATGTTATAAAAATAAATGTTTATACGTGTGTTGCACTTACCGCCTGATCCTTCCCTGATTCCGAGTCCTGGTTAACGGCAGGGACGGTTGGTAGGGGATCTCTGTGAGGGTGATGAAGAGATCCTGGCTGTCAGGGAAAGCGGGAGTGGGTTCGATGTCGCCTGCGCCGTCCTCTAAAGACCCTTCCTCATCTTCCCCATCGGCGAACAGGGAGGGGGAACTGTCCCGGTACACTATTCCGTCCTCGGAGTCCACCGTCACTGGTGGGGCACTGGTGGCAGAGCCACCTAGAATGGCATGCAGTGCCTCGTAGAAGCGGCATGTCTGGGGCTGGGCTCCGGGCGTCCGTTTGCCGCTCTGACTTTTGATACCCTTGTCTTAGGTCCTTCACTTTCACGCGGCACTGTATCGCATCCCGGCTGTATCCTTTGTCTTTCATGGCTTTAGAAACCTTCTCAAACGTCTTCGCGTTCCGCTTGTTGGAGCGCAGCTCCGAGAGCACAGACTCCTCGCCCCACACAGCGATCAGATCCTGGACTTCCCGGTCACTCCATGCTGGGGACCTCTTTCTATTCTGGGATTGCCCGGACTCCTCTGCTGGAGAGCTCTGCATCGTTGCAGGTGCTGCGGAGCTCGCCCCGATGTGCAACCAGAACGTCAGATTCAAACCGCCCAGACAGGAAAATGAATTCAAATTTTCGCGGGTCATTTCCTGTGTGGCTGGCCAGAGAATCCAAGCTCGGACTGCTGTCCAGAGCGTCAACAGAGTGGTGCACTGTGGGATAGCTCCCGGAGCTGCTAAGTTCGATTAGCATCCACACCAAGCCTAATTCGAGCTAGCAAGTGCGAATTTAGCATTACTCCACCTGCCGGGGTGGAGTACCAAATTCGAACTAAAGAGCCCTCTAGTTCGAATTAAATGGCTTCCTGGTGTGGACGGTTGAGCGGTTAGTTCGAATTAACGCTGATAAATTCGAATTAAAGTCCTAGTGTAGACCAGGCCTTAGGGACAAAGTCATCCATGATGCAACTCTTAAGTAGGGTGACCAGATGTCCTGATTTTATAAGAACAGTCCTGATTTTTGGGACTTTTTCTAATATAGGCTCCTATTACCTTCCCATCCTCTGTCCCGATTTTTCACACTTGCTGTCTGGTCACCTTACTCTTAAGACTTCAATATAATAACATCAGATTCATTTGGCCCAAAAATCTACTGTTCTATCAATAGGAGTTTTAAGTTTCCAAAACTCTTGCCGCTCCTGACGATGGGCCTGGATCCTTTTCATTTAAGAGCTCGTTTGCCTATTTATTAAGCAATTCTTGTTAACAATTCACTAGAGATGGTTGGAAGATTATATATTTTTGTTGTTGTTGTGAAACATTTTCGCTCCACGGAAATATATCCAGAAATCTTCCCATTTGAAAATTTTTAGTTTAAGTGAGGTCTAGCATGGACTTGCTGGTCAATTCCAGAGAGAAAGGCAGACAAACAACAATTTGAATCAGAAACCTGACTTTTCTGATCTGAAAATGAACATTTTGACACAATTGTATTTTCCAAATTTTTTTCCAAAGGTTTCATTTTCATTCCAATGAATGAAACTTTTTAGGTTTGAAAAACAAATTTCAAACCTAAAAAGCTGCCATGAAATAGAATTGTTGTTCTCCAGCCAGTTGTACAATTCATTTCAGTAAATTGCTTGGTTATTGGTGTTCTCCCTATTCAGGAAACTTCTGCAAAAAAACTTAAAAAGTCAATAGTGCAACTCCAAAGTAGTAGTAGTATAGTGTTTTAAAAGACCCAATATCCGAAAGCACTTTACAAAAGTGAGCATTATTATCCCCATTTTACAGAAGAGGAAACTGAAGTACAGACAGGTTAAAACACAGACATGCTCAAAGTTACACAGCAAGTCTGTGGCAGACACAGGACTAGACCCCAGCTCTAGGTATGCTCTGGGCAATAGATCATACTGCCTGTTAAGAAGAGTCTCTCTGTTGAAAAGAGGTGGGTGCTTACAGTTGGCGACACAAATTTCAGCTGTGGCTAAATACAGATATGTTTAAAATTTATCTAAGTTTGACTTTTGTAAGACATTTAATAAATGGAGGACCAGATCCTATCCGAGGGTAAGTCAACAGAGTCAATGGAGCCAGGCTGATTTACACCAGCTTAGGATCTGGCCCTAAATGTTTTTTAAATGTTTAATCCAGCATCCATTTCCTTTGGCAAAATGTGGAAATAACTATATGTATAGATCACATTGGCAACATACATCAATATTTGCTATTCCCAACCATCCTATGGTACGCCGCTGAGATCCTTCTATTCCATCCGGCCACCCAGGTTCACACAGGCCATTTTGGTCACTCAGATTCTATGGTCCAATACAAACAGGGAGGAACGTAGTAATCCTATTTCATCTTTTAACAAATAAATGTTCATACAGCAATAGTATGTGAGGCACATACAAAAACCTACTGTACAGCCTGAATCCCAATTATACAGCTCAGAACTCCAGTGCAGAAGGGTATCCAAGTCATCCCTTTTCTGTTGCATTTACACCAGCCCTTTCAACATACCTAAACTGGATCAAGGAATTCCAAATCGCTGTGGAAGAGAACAGGTGAAAAGTCTCTCTTACCTGGCAAAAAAAGAGGCCGCCACTGAGGTGCCCGTTGACGTTTCACTGGCGACATAGGTGCTCTGGGAACCAGGGAAGCTGTACAAGGAGGGCTTATCTGCATTGTAGCGGTTCAGCACTGCTTCAGTCAGCCCCTCTCGGCTAGTCTCTGTCATCAGCTGGGAGATCTGAGGACAGAAAGACAGAGAAGGCTCATTAGATGTAGCCTGCTGCCTCACTCCTCTGAAATGTGATCTAACTTTTTTTGGGGGAGGGGGAAGAAATGGAAGAGGACTGGTACATGTGCCACACTTTTGCGGCTCAGTGAATGAGCTTATTGCTTCCATGGTGCTATTTAGCAGCATTCTGTCCCAGTCCTTACCTCATTTTCATTAAAAGTAATGTGATAAAAGATTACCCCCTGACATTGTACGTTGCAATTATGTCTGTGGTCTTCCTTCCATTTGGAGGGGAAAGTGTAAACCATTATCCTTGCTCAGTTTCAGCACAGCAGGGCACAACGACATTAGCCAATGCTTATTTATTAGCGAAAACAACCACAAAGATCAGCGAGTACTGTACTGGTACTGAGAACCTACATTTTATTCAGGGCAAATGTGAACTGGATGATGGGCTAATATTAGAAATGTAACAAGATATTTATTATTAAAGAAAAACATACATCTGCGTTTGTTAAAGAAACCAGCACTAGTGTATCAAGTATTTCCGGTGACATTTCTTTTTACAGCAGCCCAAACAATCTGAGAAGTGAAGGAAAGTGTCATTCAGGGTCCAAGTGGACTATTTATTCTCTTGGAACCCAACGTTATAGCCACGCAGTCTAATTCTCATTGATTTTCCTAGAGGGTTTTCAATACCATTGGATTTCTCTCTCCTGATATCCCACTATAGTAATCGTTTTCTCCTGTTAGCATTATGTCCTGTACCATATAAATGGAAAGTCTATCAAGGCAAATGAGGAAATTTTGTCCAGTAAAATCTCCGTCCCATTCAAGCCTCTCTGGGTTGAGTGTTGATGCCTATAACCGTGTAGAGAACAAAAAGCAATTTTTTTCTAGGTGCCAGGAAGAACAGATACTGTTTGACTAGGACCTGATCCAGCTCCCACTAAAATCAATTGAAAGACTCCCTTGGACTTCAATGGAAGCTGAGTCAGGCCCTTACAGAGCAGCTCAGCACAAGTGTGATTATTTTTCAGTTTAAGTTTCTAGCCGGAAATTCTGCTTTTGCTTTGACCTATGTCAGTACTTCATAATCCTCTATTGTACCTCAGACACTCCTAGTCCTGAACAAATGCCCTTCTCTTCTTTCCTTGTGGCACACAGTTTTTGCATACCTATCTGAGTGCACCTCTGCACTGCTGGATCCCTCCAAATCATAGTTTAAATAGTCCCCACAAACTACTGCTAGCAACTGGTTTCCTCTATGGTAGAGCTTCTTCCTTCCACAAAAGGTTTTCTAGTGTCCTATGTCCATCTATTCTATTCTGCTCTGGTTCTTATGCCACCCTCGTCGCCATAGTATCTTAGTGTCTTCTAGAAGTGCATTAAGCAATGTGACTAGAAACTATCCAATGCAGTCTTATCTTTCTCCCTGGGTAGAGAGGAGATGGGGGAGGAATTATGTGAGGGATTTTTAAATATGTATTTAATGTTTGTGGTGCTACGTATTTTAATTACTGAAGGTGAAGCTGACGTGTGCTTTGCACTTGAAAAGGAAAAACTGAGGTTTGTGGTAATTCTTAGCTCCAGCAAAAGCTCATTCTAATGTCTTGGACTGACCCCTTATAAAACAAACTTTATCCTTAGGGTGGATGATTCCATTGTGCCCGAGGAGATGGACCTCATCCCTCAACTTTAGGCCTTCTTTTTAGACATTCTTGGCCCAGCCAATTGTACGCCTTGAAGATAAGGATCTTGAGTTTGACTTTATATTCCAAGGGGAGCCAGTGTAGGCAGTAGAGGTTGCACTGCAACATCTTCTCATCCACATATTGAACCCCCTCACCCCCACCCCGTCTTGCTGATCTAGTGCATGGAATGAATAGTGCACTCAGAAGGAATTGCTGGAGTCTTAGATTTAAATTTTTATACTACTATTACTAATACGTCATAGTTTTAATTTGGCTTCCAGGATGTCTCCTGCATTTCTACCATGCACTACAACCAAACAGGACTCTCCAGCGTGCTACAAAGCGATAAAGTGTCTGCCTCCCTTGTGACATCTAAAACTGTTCCACACAATAATCAGTCAGTCCATGCTTCTCGCAACCCTCACAAACCCAGCTAGGCAATGAGTAAGTTCCTCACAACCGTGCCCTGTCTCACCCAATTATTCAACAGAACTAGGCTGTCGGCTGCTGGAGTGGTCATCAGCGGAGGATGGGAGTACACATCTAAGCTTAACCTTCTCTTGCATCCTCCACCCCACATACCTAAACTCAGGGAGACTGCCATTAATCAACAGTCACGGCCAACAAGAAATATGGGGCTGGTATAGCCTCCCATAGGAACTATGGAGTTGATGAAAGATAAGAAGTGGATGAGTTGACTTATCTCAGTTGCAATTTGAAATTGTAGTTTCTCCGCACACTTCCATGAACCAGATAAGGATTTCCACAGCTTCTGCAACATATTTGTATTGTTTTAGCCGCCACAGATCTCTAAAAGAGCAGGACTGTGTGGCTGACAAGATGCACTTGTAGCCAACTGTGACACAAATATTGATTCTACTGTCTCAAAAATTGTGACAGCCAGAAAATATCCTTCACCTCATCTGTAGATAAACTGCAGCTAAACAGTCTCCACACTTGTGGAGACACTAAGAGTAGGAAGGTCATGGATGTACATGAATGCAGAGCTGTGAGCATTAACAGCACAACAAAAAATGTTAGAAATAAAAGTATCAAACCGATTCTGGATGCTTTCTGGAGGGTATGACCTCATGCCTCTTCAAAATCTGATTGGACATTTTGTATACTGGCCTCAATCCATTTTTAAAAACAGGGAAGTGAGACCATGTTCCTCAGACCAGGACTAAAAAATGCTCAAATACTCACTGGGTAGACATGGGGTGACTTTGAAAAGACATAAAAAGAGAATGTCCCCCCACCCACACACACACACACTGAATCAGCAAGTAGCACGTTTGTGCCTTTCAATACATGAAAACAAAGGTCTTAAAATCAAGTCTCTTTTTCTTACACTAAAATATTGATCAAAGGGATTCGGCAAGAAGCTGGAAATAACAAATATATTAAATCTGAGTTTCTGGGATACCATAAAATGTAGGGAATGGATAGAGAAGACAAATAGAGTTGAGTTGAGGAGATGAATATCCTTTTGTGAAGTACAAAGGAGCTTTGTTTATGCATAAGTGTACACTAATACCATTTTTCAGGATTTTCAGTAAAGCTTTTTGTAACACTGCACCAGTATACTACTACTACCACCACCACCACATAGTTCTTATGTAGCATTTTTCATCAGTAGATCTCAAAGGACTACACAAAGGGAGTATCATTATACCGAGTTTACAGATGGGGGAAACTGAGGTACAGGAAAGGAATTGATTTGCCCAAATTCACCCAGGTTGCCATTTGCAAAGGCAGGAATAAAACACGTCTCCTGAGTCCCAGTCCAGTGCTTTATCCATGCTAAAAGGTTGGTACTGCTGTTCAAATCTGCATATGTGAAACATCTGTGTAATGATTACCACCATATTCTGCAGGACAGGCAGTGGTCAACAGATCTCCTTCCTTTATCCGCACACACCCCTCTCATCAATTGTTGCCCAAGCCAGTAAATGGCTGGTGATATTTATACATCTGTCAAGAGCAGGCATTCTATTTCTAGAGCAGAAGTTTGCTAATCCCAGCTCCACCCACCTACCCACCAGAAACTGGAGAGCAAACTCTAGAACACCAGGCCAGATTCGGAGTTGTGCCTCTCAGAATATACAGCACAAGGGTGGTGAAGGGCCAAGGTGGTTTCATGCCACTTTTGAACCCCCCAAATTTTGGACCTTGCTGGGGATGTACATGCCCCCCCCAGTGTAAGTCCAAGCTCTTCTTGAAAGGCTTGAATTTATGGTGCCACCCCACAGCTGCCTACATGCCATTCCATGGTGAGCACACCCCCCTGACACTCAGGAGTATGGCTGCCTATATGCCACCCACAGGATCGCTCTGTACCCAGGAAGCTGCTAGCTGGGGGAATTGAGCTTTCTGGCCCCTTTATACCACAGGAGCCGTGAAAAGGGGCTAGAGTACAGCGGAGAATCCGGGCTGCTGTGTCTGCACTAGGAGACCAATCTTGACAACCCCCACTCATTCCCACTGATGTCAAGGTGACTATTCATGAGAGGAAGGGCACAGGTAATTCAGAGCTGGGAATCTATAAACAACTGATTCAAAGCTAACGTTATTGCATTTTCCTCTTTATCGGATATGGCTACAGTGGTAAGTGGAAGGAATCCCACATGACTCTCGTCAAAATTATTGTATCAAACAGAGCGAGTTGCAGATTTCCTGCCCACTGGTGCACTTCATTCTCTTCTTAAGATGGTGCTAATTTATCCCTGCCAACTCTGACATTTATATATGGGACTTAAAATATATATATTTGAGAAGAAAATAGTTTGCCTTTAGAACATGAGGTGTCAGATATTTAAAAAAACAAAAATTCACAGGGCAGACACCTGCAGTAACGCTTCCAGCATTTCCTTTCCCTGCCACTCTAAGTCAAATCCTCTGATCTAGCATCAACACAATCAGTCTGTTTTTCAGAAACAAAGTATCGAAGTATGCCCAGCAAGTGCACCTAATATACATTAGGCTGTTCAGTGATGTTGCCGTCCAACCCCCAACTATAGACTGGTGATGAGAGTGCATTATGGATTAAAAGACCCGAATATATTTTCCCATTCTCTCACCTCTCTCCTCTGTGAATACATGCATTCCTTGTACCCATGGGTTAACACAAGTCAATAGGACACATTTTGAGAAAGTCTTTTGTTAAAATATTGGCAGCACATCATTGCCTCGATCAGCAGCAAAAGACAAAGCATGGAACAATGCAGGCTTTCATGCTACAACAAAAGCTTCTGAGTGTATGTGGGACAAAACATGTGTCACTCCTCAGGCCCCATTTGTTGTTCTGTTATAAAAATGAGACACCTCCCTCCACCTCCTTTTTTGCCACATCCTCAGAGTGTAGAGCAATGGCTGGTGATAGATCATGATTTAAATTCTCTACTTTAGGAGAAAAAAAACGTTGTCTTGTCGTTTAACCACAGAACTTGATGTTAGCCAGCCAGGGTTCTATCCTCACCCCCTATTAACTAAACCTCAGGGCACCTAAGTTTCTCCATTTGTAGAATGAGGTTAATAGTATTTATATAGTAGGATGCAATTCATTAATGTTTGTAAAGCATTCAGTTGAGATCTTCAACTGGAAGCTGCTGCAGAAAAGCAAAATATTATTACTTATGTCATGGCTGAAGTTTGCCTTGCTTTGGAGGGAGGCAGAACATTTGGGGGCCACCATTAAATCTAGTTAAATTCAGCAACTACTTAACAAATTAGATGCACAGACTATCAGTGTCTGAGATACTGAATTTAAGCTAAAAACCTGTTACTGAAGGCTATTTGACACAATCTGCAGTATTCAGTGCTAGATCCTTCAGTGCTAGATAGGAAGAGACAAGATTGCTAGCCACAGGAAGATGATAATAGAACTCTCTCTCTCACTCACACTCACACACACACACACACACACACACACACACACTTTTCCTGGGCAATCTATTCTTTCTTTCAAAACAGCATAGAGGTTTCCATCCAATATTAAATCTTAAGGACATGCCTGTCTGGCTTAGCATTTCAGAAAGAAAGGAATTCTTCTTCTAAAAGAGATCATTCTAAAAGATGACTAGATAATGAAGTTATATTTAAAGGGTACCTTATCCAAACTCCCTATACACCACAAGCATCATAAATATTTTGGAAGGAAGTTTAGTAGCCTTACTTTTGTTTGTTATCTCCATCATGTTTCATAAAACTAATGAGAAGCAATCACAGCATGCATTACCTACCATAAAAGCCCAAGGCAGTATTTTTAGGTGAAACACAATAAAATCAAGTATCAGAGGGGTAGCCGTGTTAGTCTGGTTCTGTAGAAGCAGCAAAGAATCCTGTGGCACCTTATAGACTAACAGACGTTTTGCAGCATGAGCTTTCGTGGGTGAATACCCACTTCCGAAGGAGAAAGTGGATAAGGAAAAGTTATTTACTTATTCCCATAATACAAGAACTAGGGGTCACCAAATGAAATTAATAGGCAGCAGGTTTAAAACAAATAAAAGGAAGTTCTTCTTCACGCAGCGCACAGTCAACTTGTGGAACTCCTTACCTGAGGAGGTTGTGAAGGCTAGGACTATAACAATGTTTAAAAGGGGACTGGATAAATTCATGGTGGCTAAGTCCATAAATGGCTATTAGCCAGGATGGGTAAGAATGGTGTCCCTAGCCTCTGTTCGTCAGAGGATGGAGATGGATGGCAGGAGAGAGATCACTTGATCATTGCCTGTTAGGTTCACTCCCTCTGGGGCACCTGGCATTGGCCACTGTCGGTAGACAGATACTGGGCTAGATGGACCTTTGGTCTGACCCGGTACGGCCCTTTCTTATGTTCTTATGTTCTTATACAAACTATTGGACCTCCTCTCAGACTTGATCTAAGCAATTTCCCCCAGGTGCAAGCCACTTGCTGAGACTCTTGAGATTGAAGGCAAAAGCCCTGCTAACTTAGCACATCCTGCCCAAAGGTGGTGTCATTTTGGGAAGAAAAGCACCACGTTCAGTCCTCCAAGAACTGCCAAAAAGGCCACTCAGGATCAGCAGCAAGCAGAATCAAGGATTGGTCCTCCAGCAGCTAGAAGGACTGGGAGCAGACAGAAGCCAATCAGAACCTAGCAGGCAAGATAAAAAGAACCGGCTTCTTCCAGTGACCACTCTGGGTGAAATTGGGACAGGGAGGAAGGATGTCTCTTGCTGTAACCCAAGAAGCCTGGCCATGTTCCTAACTCTGACAGTGCCTGTTGTTGAGCCAGGTGATTTTAAAGCCAACATGGCCCTTTTGATCTGAATATTAATTTAATGTGGTAAAAATCAGATGAGCTTTCTTCATTAGTCATTGGTTCAGGAGAGCCTAGGACAGGGCCATACTCTGCTATTCACCCAACTATCATAATAAAGTTGGTACTTCAGGGTACAGGGTGAAAAGGAGGAGCAACCCCTTTTCCCAGAAAGACCATCATTTATCAAAGTAAAATGGGGGTTGTAATTTGAGGCCATTGGAGGAGAAGTGACTTTTCAAACCCCTACACATACTGCAGAGCACCAAGAACTCACACTGCATCATGTATCTGTCTCAAGCCACTTAACACAGCCAGATGGCAGCCAGGCTTTTATTTGGACTTAGGCCATAACAACTCACAGGGGAAAGAATTCAGGGAATAAATAATAAGCAGCCGCAACTGAAGGGATTGTTGTAGCCTACGGTACCATGGCTTTACCCAGGGTCACTAGGCTAGATTTTTTTTCCTCCTGCAATGGCGTATTAAACAATGACAGCTTGAGGTCCTTGGCTACAACAATCCACTATTGATGCAGAAGCCAAGTGTAAAGTGAGTAGCCGCTAGACAAGAGTTCCCCTCAGAACACATTCCTTTGCTAGGTAGGAGCCATGTGCTCCTGGACTGAAAACTCACATTACACACTATCTGCTGGATTCTGCTCCTTGTCTGGTATGTTTCATGCAGACATACTGTGTACTGCCTGGTGAAGAAAGCAGAGATTCATTGGCTTCCTTATTACACCCTAAGGAAATAAACAGACACTCTGGAGATGGTCACTGAGTTAGATTTATCCCTGGTTTACTCCAGCATCATGCAGAACACTGGGTCCAGGGGAGTGGAAAATCCTCCATGAGGGATACCGCAACCTACTCTGTTGTCAAGTAGCCAAAGGGAGTGAGTGCAGCTCAGAGTGTGGGTGGTCCTGGCCAAAGTGGGGCATCACAAGGGTGGCAAGGATGCGTTATTCTCTTTATTAAAGGACAGGGAGCTTGTATATAGCACAAAGTGTTTTTATTTAAACATTACATAACTAACAACAGCAACCAGTGTCTGGTGCTGACTGTAGCCTGCCACTCCGTGCAATCCAGAACCCCACCTTCCAAAATAGACAATGGCCTGTGGTCTCTGCAGTCACACCCTACATCCTTAAACAGCAGCAGCAGCTACAAATTGAGTGCACCCCTCAGCCTCTGTGGAGGCACAACTGCAAATTAAAGCCACCCTCAGCCAGTGTAAGCATCCCTCCGATGAGGGTGAATCCTCCTGGAGTGCTGGGAGGTACAAGTGGCATACTTGACAGCAGCAGGGAAGCGCACACTACCACCTAGCTTTCAGGGGCGGCTCCAGACTCCAGCACACCAAGCGCGTGCTTGAGGTGGCATGCCACGGGGGGCGCTCTGACAGTCGCTGGGAGGGCGGCAGGAGGCTCCGTTGGACCTCCCAAAGGCGTGCCTGTGGAGGGTTCGGTGGAGCCGCAGGACCAGCAGACCCTCCGCAGGCACGCCTGCGGGAGGTCCACCGGAGCCGCGGGACCGGCGACCGGCAAAGCGTCTCCCGCGGCATGCCGCCTTGCTTGGGGCAGCGAAATGTCTAGAGCCGCCCCTGCTAGCTTTACATCCCAGTAACCGTGAATTCACCTCAACTCCAAGCCATTTTCCTGTGATTCCTGGCTCCTAAGAATGGTATCTCCTGAATTAGGGTGCAGTATGTTTGAAGGGATTTTTAATCTTTCCATGGTTTCCTTATGAAAGGCAAACAACTGCACCACTTACTCAGACAATTGGCCTCCCTCCCGCCTCCTTTCAGCCACTCACTCAATAGTGCTCATTCTTTCCCTACCTTTTGAACTTCATTTGCAGGGCAATGGCAGTGCCTGGACCTGAACATTTGTAGTCCACATTTTAACCTTCCTCTCTTCAAAAGAAATATTAAATAAGAATTGTGGGGGGGCGGGTTCTGGCAACAATCAAAGCTTTATTACAAACAGGAAATCTGCCCTATCAAGCCTCTGCTAATGGCTCCTTCACTTGAGCAGTAAAATCCCCACAGAAAACAATTTAATAAACATAGGCGAGTGTGTCCCTAAGCTTCTTCAACCACTTAGACTTTTGGGAGATACATGTTTTGATCTGGCCTTGTTATGCTTTCTGTTCTTTCATTTGCCAGTGCCCCGCTGAACTATGTAGTCCACTGAAGAAACAGAACTCTAAGTATACAGAGAAGCAGTATACCAAGGCAGACAAAGTACAGATCAAATCTGCCTCACAAGTCCTATTACATGGTCTATAGCTGAGTCCTGTTTCCTATAAAGGTGCCTCTTGAGCAGAGGAGCAATTACATTTAAAAAGGTAAAAGATATGGGGAAACCACAAGCCCTGCAGCATTTCTAAGGGGAACATTCACAGAATAGTCAAACATTCAGGGAGAGGAAATGTGTCCCCCCCTCAGGGGCTGCACCTGCACTCATGTGGAAGCTGCAGGTCCAAGTATGCAATGATCCATTTTAAATAGAAGTGGCCAGGTAAAATGTGGTTTCTACTAGAACTGCTGCTATATACTTAAAGCATGGCTTCCCTCATTTTATTACTGACCCACTTTTCATAAAAGTAGGTATTATATAGTGTTACAAGAAACATTCAAGGACTCTGCATCTAACCTCTCTTAGCGCTCTTGCCTTTCTCCTACTGTCTACCAGTGATCATGAGGAATTCTCCCATTTCAACTAGAGAAAGCAAGTCACAGGATAGCATATCGCTGTGCAGATAAGCTAACCCTTTTTGAATGCCAGGGGGCTCTTCAGACAGGCAAATTCCCCTGGGGTCAGAATGAACCTTGAAAGCCTCATAACTAAGATGTGCAAGCTGTTTGGCAGGACACAGAAAGTCAAGAAAAAGAAAATTTAGGGTTAGATTAAGCATTTGCTGTTAGCCCAGTATGAGGGGAGATGCATAGCTGTGCCACCAGAGGGGTAACTCGGAGAAGGAATCGGTCTTCTGTGAACCACAATTCTTTCACTATTCCCCATCAACTCCCTCCCTGGAGATAATAATCTGATACTATGCTGGCTGAAACATTATGGGGTGGAGTTAAGACTGACAATTCTTGTGCAGAGTGGGAGAAGGGGTAGAATTAGCGGATTCCCCGCCCCCTCAATTCACCCTTATGCCTGCAGCAGTAACTGCAAAAAGGCTGCACAGGGGCCAGGGGGGAGGTCTTACTCCCTCTTACACCCTGTATGGCTCCCCAGAGCTGGGCCATGATCAGGCCATTTGTAAGGAAGCTTATCCCATTTAAACAGCCTAGGCCCAATTGCCCCCTCCCTCAGAAAATGCCACTATAGACGGTTTGAGGGAGAGAAAGTGCATGAGGTTCCCCACATGGAGTTTCTTCCAAATTATTCCATGGGGAGGGGGATGGGTATTAATACTACCAACACATGCCAACAACATGGCGGTGCAATAAAATGGCTTCCAATCCCTGGAGTTTGCCTCCAACCTTCATAAAATACCTCTTTTAAAACGGCTAATTTATGAAAGATGTTACTTCTCTTAATTACCTGTATTTCCTGCTGCTACGTCATAAATTGTACAGATGGAAATTGTTGTGGTTTTTTTTTTTTTAATCCAACTTTTATTTCCTGTCAGATTTGCAACAGGACATTCTTTTGTGTTGTTCAGTTTAAACATGTATTTCACACTTCCAGATTCAGTGATTACATTTAATCCCTTTGTTGTGTCAGGTACTTTTCAGACATCAACAGCTACAGCCAGAGTAGCAGTGCTAAATGCACTAAGTTAACAACTGTGGTAGCAACGTAAGGTGTGTGGATGAGAATGAAAGAATGTGTACATCTGTGTTTGTGTGTCTACATGGACATGTGGGAAATCTGAAAGCTGGGGCAGGTCTTTCTGCAGCTGAAGCACAATTTTTTAGGTTAATGGTGAACTAGGACAAAATATTTGTTATAACTTAGGCAAACTTTCATTTTGCTGATCAGTTACTATCCTACTAGTCATGTCAAGACATTATAAGTTCAAATCTTACTGTTGCTGCTGGTGATGTGGTAGCAGCTATCTGTAAACCATTGACCTTTCACTTCTCTTCTGACAGGAACAGCACTTGAAGCTACCAGAGTGTGTCAGCATGTGGACTTAACTTAAATGGCATTATTGACCCAGAAAGCAACCTCTTTCTATCTATAATAAGCAATATAAAGTACTTCTTCATACTGAGACATCTAAACTGGATCATCAGTCTTTACTTCAAAGAAATATGGCAAAGTTCTGCCATGAAAAAGGGGGTGGGAGGACGAGATAAAAAATTATTATTCTGCATTTTCAGTATTTTGTAGAAGCAGATACACACTGCAGCTAAACAGACAGACCAGGGAAGAATTTTTCATTCTGTTGGACTGCATTACTTTAAAGAACAGTGAAGGCACGTCACCAGTTTTCCCCAGCTTGGATTCTTATCATGTTTAATGCACAAGAACGTTACATATGCAAATTCTGCCCATCATCTCAAGACTTCAGTTCTCTTCTTGGTTCTGATCGGTACATACCTCACCATTGACTTTTATCCAGCTGTTCTTTGCAAGTGTAGTCAGATTGTTCTCCACTAGCATTTCCCATCTCCAAGGGATCCAGCAAATATCTTGAACCCATTTAGAATGTAATGTCATTTCATCTGCTTCCCCTTCCCCACAAAGTAGTAATAGGCTGAGATTTTTTTTCAAAGCTTTTTACGTATACAGTATTTTTGAAATTACTGCCACAGGTATAACTATAGTAGTGTTGGCAGATGCCACAAGTTGTTTTCTCCCCAAATATATTGTACGTCATCATTCCTCCTATGGTTATCAATATAGTACTTTATAAAAGTAAAGACTAGGCCAAGAAATGGGTCTTGCATCTAAGGCACATGCTTTTGAATAACTTACTTTGTTTCACAAAAGTAGGAGGCTGTTCTCTCTGCTAATTTGACTGGTCTGATTTTGCAATGTTGGGTAAAATTTTCAAAGGCTCCTAACTGGCTTAGGAGTAAATTTCCAATGATTTTCTATGAGACTTAGGTGCCTGTATCACTTTTGGAAAATGTGAAAGGCTCCTAAATCACTACGTCGTTTTGAGAATTGTACCCATTGGTTCAAATCCTGCTCATCTTACTCAAGCAAATAATCCCACTGGTTTCAGTGGGTCTACTATATGAGTTTGCCAAGCAGAACATGGCTCCTAAAGGGCTCAACTATGCCTAGATAGACCCACGCCTAGGTAAGAAGTGATGAAGAGCTGAGCCATCCCAGGTAGAGTTCCAGGAAGAATTGTTCTCCCAGGCCTGCAGAAGAAGTTAACCTGTTCCTACACACCTAAACGCGCAGCAGCAGGCTCTGCTCCATGTATCTGATCCGTTCCATAGGCTGATGCAGACAGGAACTGTGATTGTGCCCATGAGACTTTCCTCCACCCAGACACTTTTTCAGCCACACAGGGAACAGCCACAATCTGGCCCAAAGGATATAGAAGTGTGGCACTTTTAAAAATAGAAGAAAAAAAAAGAGTCTGGGAAACTCATTGTGGCTGATTTTTTTTTTTTTGGTTGCATTTTTACACCATCATATTTTATTTCTAAATGCTTTCCTCAATCTTTTTCATATATGATCATGCACTTAAAATTGACAATTAACCTCTGTCTTCTACACTTATTAATTCTCTTTATACTACTTCTCTCTTAGCAAGTCGTTAGTATTACGAAGAGGCAGCAATATTCTCAAGATATTCTGCGGAAATTCTTTTTATGCCCAGATCCAGGAAAGCATCTCTTTCCAGGAAGGCAGTTAAGAATACACTTCAGCGTTGTGCTAAATCAGGGCGTCAGGAACCAATCCTGAGAGGTGCTGAGTGCCCTTAACTTCCATTCACTTCAGTGATAGTTGCAGGCAGCAAGTATCACATAGGTGCAGGATGGAGTCCTTATTCTCCAGTCCTTAAATTTATGTCTCCTTTCTCTTGTGTTTGAGTCTATCTGGAATAACACTGCAGCAATTCCTTTCTCCAACATTCCCCTCAGCATTATGTGCACTTTCTAACAAAGAAAGACTTAATTTTATAATCATTTCTGACAGAGCTGCCGGGGGCGGGGGGCGCAAGTGGGGCAATTTGCCCCAGGCCCCAGGCCCTGCAGGGGCCCCAAAAGCCCTGGCCTGGTGGCAGTCCGGGTCTTCGGCCGGCATTTTAGCGGCGGGGGGCCCTTCAGTGCTGCCGAAGACGCGGAGCGACTGAAGGCCCCCCCGCCGCCGCAGACCCGGACCGCCGCCGGGTGAGTACAAGCGCCGCAACTCCCTCGCTTTGCCCCATGCCCCCTGAATCCTCTGGGCGGCCCTGATTTCTGAATTACTAAGCAACTTCTCTCCTTTCCTTCTGCTTCCCCTGTTGTGTACCCTCTGGATTTCTATATGATCCTTTATAGCAAGAGTCTAAAGCTACAGAATAGCCAGTTCCTTCCTGTAAATTATATTTAGTGAGCAAAATTCATCATCCACCTAAGTGGATACAGCTCAACTGATATAATTGACATTGCACTCACTTATGCGAGTGACAAGTTCCTCCCAGTGTTTGTATGCAATATCCATAATTTGGTTTGCTTTTTCGACCCGATTACTAGATGCTGTGCCAAAGATTTTAGCATTTCAATCCTAACTAATAGGACACACTAATAATAATATTGTTATGATAAGAGTTGGGTGAAACCTGACTGAAGCTGGTGCACTTCATTAAGGATAAATGTAAGAAGCAGTTAAGTCCCTTTTAGGAGTAAGATAGCTAAAATAATAGGTGCCGCTGCTGAGCTATGTGCGTAGAGGAGTTTTGCTGGGGGCTGAATACAAACACAGGAGGCTGAGTATTGTTTGGAGGAGGTATGTGTGTCTGTGGGCAGAAGCAGACAGCAAGAGAAGTACTGGTAACATGGCCGTAGGAGACTGCAAAGATGGGGAACATTTGGGCACAGAGTGCTGGCTGGAAAGAGAGTTGGAACCATAAACGAAGAAACTGCCTCCTATTTGATTCCTACTCTGTTCAGAGAAACAAGATTTTGTATTTATTCTTTGTAAATAAACAGGATTGCATCAGAGAAATACCTGAGTCCATCATCAATTTTTCCCACAAATGAAACAACCTGTAAGACACTGAATTCTGGTTAACCACTCAGGTCAAAAGGGGTAACAATATTATTATTAGACCTCTTTCCTGAATGGTGTTCCAAACAATATGAAAATGTGAAGATCTAGTATAGCTCTAATGTTATTTTAGTCTTAACTTCATTGCCATATCTTACAGTGTATAGTATAAGCCATTTGTATAACCACAATCCTATCATGCAACAGTCATGCTGAACTATATTGGCCTTTGGCTTTGTGCTAACTGGCTCCCTTTCCCATCCCCTTTTTTTTAATACTACCATGGGGCACGTTCCTTCCTCCAAGTCACCATTACATACTGTAACAACAGTTAATTTCATAGTTATCAGGGCTAATGGGAGTTGCCATGTAATTGTCTCATTTCCAGTGGAGTCACCATGCAGTTACTACAAAAAAACCTCTGTTCTGCAGAAGCTATGTAATCAATTTGGAGTGACCTGTGTGTAAATTTAACCAGGCTGGTTCTCCTAATACTAACCTCTGTCATAATACATGCACACCTGTCTTACTTTGAAGTTAATAATAAAAGGTGTCCTGCTGGGGTTTTTAAATTATTTTTTATGACAGCAGCAACCATCAGTTTTAACAAGAAATACATGGAAAGAATTCAGAAGGTGCCAGGAACGGCTTTCAACTATCAGGACAGAAACAATTCCTTCCTGGTCCTGAAGGTGAATGCCCTGAGGTATAAGATTTGATTGCCCTTATCATTATCTTAGTTTGCATAGCTACAGACATTATTAGTGGTCATAAAATCATCCAGCTATAGTATTTGACTTCATGACCTCTTCGAGCCGTGAATTCCACAGGCTGACAAGATGCTGTGTAAAGATATATTCCCTTCTATTTGTACTAAGTTTACTGCCCTTCTGTTTCATTTACTGCCCTTTAGTGTTCCCTTGTTTTTATACTATGGGGCAATGTAAAACAACGCAATTAAGCTCCCTCTATATATTCTAAATATTCTGGGGCAGGTATTTTCTCCATGCTGACCCCAACTCAGCAAGCTAATTTGAGGCCAATGGGATTATTTGTGTGCTTAAAGTAAGGCACGTGCTCAAGTGCTTTGCTAAATGGGGCTGTCTCTCTCTCATACAGTGCCAAGCATGTTTTCAACACAAATAAATTCATCAGCTCGTTTTCTTTCCAGGATAAATCATATGTTTGCAATCTCTCATTTCATGCAAGCCGCCTCATACTTCTTAACCTGTTTCTTTCAGTTTGGCTTTTAAGGCAAAGTCATCAAAATGGAGCAGTTTATTTCAAATGAGGCTGGTGACCTCCCTCTTTCTAATGAGCCCATGCAGCAGTATATTCACTTGCAAACTGCTGCTGTGCACAAGACACACATCTTCACTGAACTGTCCATACTGATTCCAGAATCGTTTCCCACAGATAATCACAACTTTTGGTCACTGATAACCTGGAATGGATTTGAACCAGTGACTGCCCTACGAAATACTTTAAACTAGTGCCAACATCCTGAGCTATCCAGACCCCTTTAATTCCTTCTGAGAGATGTCATCATGTGTCTAAAAACATACATGGAATTTACTCACTGTACAGTATGTTTTCATATTACAACTGGGTAAATGTTACCATAACATTTTTTCAGTAAACAGTTGCATAGCTACAAGATTTAAATCGTGCTTTAAGAACCACTCACCCACCCCAGACATGCTCAATAAAAACTGTCCTATTAATAAAAGTATCTTATATGAGAGTTGGTTACCCATATAATCTGAAATCTTGCACAAAAGGTCCCTTTAATATATTTTACACTTCTAAAGGTAAATGAAGTGGCTTTAATGTAAATGAGCTTTAATGTAAATGAGAATCAGGCCCTTTTAACTCTAGCAAATAGTTGGTTAATTTGTTGAACTGCCCAGGAAAACATAGTAAAATTAGCTAGTTGAACATTAGATTAGCTGAAGCTGATCTAGCATTTAATTCAGATACAGATCATGGCCTTTCCCACTACATATAACCTGTGTTTTTGTCTGCATGGACCATCATCATCCATCTTCACTAAGACATCCCTACACTGAGCATGTCACATTCCCACTCTTTCCTTTAGGCCTTTGGGTCTGTGGAGAACTTTAAGAAGACTGATAGTAGTCTCTCAACTGGAATTTACTGCACATTCACTAAGAGGCTGAATGACAACAACCCATCTCTCCTGAGTGGCCAATGCAGGGGAGACAAACCAAATTTTTCCGAAGTTACCATCGATTTGGGGTGACAATTTTTGGATAATTCTCTCTAGTTGGGCATCAGCATATCCTGGTAATTTTACCTATACGAATTAAAGGAGATATGGCCAGGGTGTGGGGGAAAGAAAGAAAGCACTTAGTGGAAACTAACAAATATTCAGAAATTCTTGTTATTCCCGCAATCTTCTATTTTTAGACTACCAGGATTTTTTTTTATTACTGTCTTCCAAAGTCATAAAAATTAAGTAATAGTATTAAATTTGTTTCTTTCATAAGAAAATAAAGTAACCAACATTCACTGGGCCACAGGGGGCGTGCACAGGAATAAAAATGTGGCTGCTTTTGGAGGGGCACTTTATGGGTCCCCCGGTGGCCGGAGGAGCCGGTTCTCCTCGCCGCAACCCCGGGGCAGGTGGAGCTGGCTCTCATCACCCTTCCCCCCTCCGCAGCCGGTGGAGCTCACGCTCTCCAGGCATCTGGATGGCTGCAGGGGGGGGGGGGGGGAAAGAGCTGAAGGAGCTCACTCTCCCCTCTCCATCCCTGGAGGAGTTCTGTGCCCCCTCTGATGAGGTGGGGCGGCGTGCCCCTGCTTGCCCCCCTTGTTCATGCCTCTGGGGGGCCCACATCTCTACTTTATGTTATTTAATATTTGTCAGACATTGACTGTGTGTGCTCTGTAGGACACAAAGATAAGGACAGTTCCTGCCCCAAGGAACTTACACTTTAGAATAATTCAACAAAAACCATCTCCATGAAGCTGCAAAATCAAACAGCTATTAAAATCCATTCAAGAGATTTCAGTTGATATTTATATAAGCAAACAGCAAGATTAAATGAATTGGCCAAGTGGGAATAGTGAGCAGATATACAATGGATTTAATTACAAGCGCTTTAATGAAATCCAAATCTATCAACAAACAGGCTCATCATCTGAGATGGTGCCTAAACTCTAGTAATCCATCTAAATCATACTAAGTGTTGCATGGTCATTATCTTCAATTTTCATTACCTCTTAGAGCACTCTAAAGAGAGTTCTAAATGCCCATGAACTGTTTGTTTCTCAGCTGATTAGAAAAATGTTGTAACAAGATATTTCACAGAGAGATCCAAGAACAAATTTTAGAAGGTCTCTAATTAAAAAAAAAAAATTAAAACAAACACTATGGACCAAGTTCTCCTCTCACAATGGTGAGAATCAGGAGTAACTAGGTTGAGGTCAGTAGAGTTGTAATGGTGTAAAACCAGCACAGGGTTTCACAGGGTTTTGTCTATACAGTACACGCGCAGTGAGCCTTCCAGCCTGGGCTGGCACACACGGGCTAGCGGGGCTCATGCTAGCGCTCTAAAAATAGCTGTTACGAGCCCAAGCTACAACAGCGCTAGCACCAGCCCTGCTAGCTTCAGTCTGTTGGCCTGGGCTGGGAGGCTCACTTCTGTGGGCTGTATAGACACACGCAGATTTCCCCCGCCCCCCAACCCCCCCATACCTTTTACATGGCACCTCATTGGCTTTTACTCTGTACCCTGTGTAGTCACTTACACTAGGGCAAATTGAATGCAAAGCAGGCGTAAAACGCTATCAGATCAGCATGATAGCCTTTTATGCCCATACTGCAGAATCAGCATAAGACATGGTCTTAGAAACACTCTTAGGAAGGAATCGTTCCTAACAGAGAGGTTAAGGTTTCCATGCCACTCTCCTCCTCCAGTACTATCAATCACACCTCAGTGAGACTGTTTCTAAGTTTCTTATTGATAGAAGCATGACAGTTCACTGAATAAAGGCAAAGGACATGATGCTGATCTCAGTTACTCCAGTGTGAATCCAGAGTAGCTCCATTGACTTCAGTAGGGTTACTCTGGATTCACACAAGTGCAATGAAGATCAGAATCTATTGCAAAGTGTATAGTACTAATAGCAGTAATTTCCTTTGGAGGAGACGTTCTTAGAGAAAATACACGTAGAAGAGGGCAGTTAATATATGTAGATAATTAAAAGTGTATTTCTGTTGACTCAATAGACCACATTCTGGTCTCAGTCTCAGTAGTGTAAATCTGGAGTAACTCTACTGATGCCAGTGGATTTACATTCGTGTAAGTGAGATCAGACACAAGACCAACACTTTTATGCATTATGGGTGACAATTAATCGGGAGCTGAAGGATTCTTCAAGCCCTCCACACCACTGAGGCCTTGGGGTGTATCAACCACACAGGGGAGACTCTAGACCAGGGGTAGTCAATAGGCAGACCGCAGGCCAAAATTGGAGTGCCAGATGCTTTTTGAAAGGACCGTGAAATCTTTTTATTTACCTATTATCATCATCATGTCTGTGCAAAAAGCATCTCTGGAGTCTGGACCTTGACCGTACCTTGACCAAGAAATTTGGACCTTGACAAGAAATAATTGACTATCCCTGCTCTAGACTTTGTGCCAGCTTGAAAACAGGCCAGCACATAGAGAGCAGACTGGGAGGCAAGCCATTGGGTCTCTACATGGATCCTGTGGCCTTCCCCCCATAAGAACAGATGAAGGGGAGAGATAAAGAAATAAATAGTTTGTAATGGAGAAGGGTGATTTTTCAGCAGTAGGTCATGGTATGTTCCCTAGGCGCAAACAAAGCAATTCACACTGGATGAAAATAATTTAGCATCTGCGGGAACTATTTTTGTGCTAAGAGCTGTGGTGGAAAATTAAGCTGGCCCTGATAGTCTAGGCTTTTACATGCTTGGTCTAGGCCTGCCTTGCAGCTAGCAGGCCCAAAACCTGAGCTAAGCTAAGTGTTGTGCTCCCTGACAGCGGCGGTCAAAGGTTAAGACACAGGGGGTAGGGGGGTGCAGAGGGAAGGTGGTGGAAAGCCCCCGAAACAAGAACAATTTGCAATGTGTGTGTGTGTACAGCTTATAAAATAGGATAACCACTTGTGTGAAGCAATTATCTAAAATGAATTTTTAGACTCCCTCCCCTATCCCAATTGTGTAATTGGCCCCATTGTGTAACTGTACCCTGTAAAGGACAATTGTGTAAGAAACACCCCATAAAAGGCAAGGTTATAACCACGGTGGAAAGTACCGAAAAAGACCTTAACTCAAATTGCACCCATAGCGGGCGAGGTTGCAAAAGAACACTGGAAAGTACCAAAAGACCCTACCTCTCTAATTCCTAATAAGGTCACTATTACCCAAGTATGTGTAACTCAATTCCTAATATGGACAATCATTACTTAACAGTGTGTAATTTGTTTGTGGTTTTAAGCTTTAAAAGCGCCTGTATGCTTTGCTTCGGGGGAGCAGTTCCAATAGCTGCTGCCCCCAACGCGTTGGTGTGTTATCAATAAATGGGCCTCAGGCTGAGTCTTTGACTAAAATGATGCGTGGGTGAATTTTTCCACAACAGAGCTAAAGCAGGGCAAATAGCAAGGAAGATGTACCCTGGATTAGGAAGCTTGTTAAAGAGATCTAAATTCAAGGATGCTAAATTCACAGACTTCATAGATCACAGCCTTAAAACTTCCATAGTCTTGTCTTTTCCCAAGGGCACAGTTTCAAGTGTTCTCCCCTGAAACAAAGCCGCTATTTCTGATCTCCTTGTTTTCAGAAAGTACAATAGCAGCATACAGTAAGCGATATTGTGTATAAACTCAGTTTAATTGAAAAAAAAAATCTGTCAAAAAGCAGGTTGTTTTTTCAGGAAACAGGAAAGAGAAAACACAAAATGGGCCACAGCCTGATTAATCTGATTTAGTGTATATTATTTGTTGGAAGGTCTTCTGTTTTCATAGTAAACATGCTTCCCAAGTGTTGTGGATCATTATTTCTCTTTCCATTTCACAGTCCAATCTAACAATGACTCTTTCCACTGATTACAAAAAATCTAAACAATGCCACCTATCCAATGGCAAACTGTTCCTGTTACCTACAGCTAAAGTAACAAAGGTTATTTTCCAAGCTCTTCCACAAATTGTGTGTATGAGACCATTGACAAATCAGTTCCCTTCTCCGTGCATGTTTCCCACATGTGTAAAATGGAAATAACAATATTCACGTACTTCATAGGTGTGAAGCAATATGCTTGAAGTTCTTTGGCAGGAAGGTGTTATAGAAGTGAGAGTATTGTTTTACTACAACAATTGTGGTAGGAGATTATTTTATGCCTCGCACTTTCCAATGATGTTTGTGTTTATTTTTTCCACTCTAATGTTAGATAGTCTAATCAAGAAAAGGTCTTGGGGCCATACTCTCTACTCGTGCAAGCAAATGTAATTTTATTGCTGTCACTGGTGTTGTGTTTCCTTGTACTAGCAGCAAATAGGGCCTTTGGCTTTTCATGGTACCATCTAAAGGGTACTCCGTGGAGTAGAAGACATTCCTGCACTCAAAGTGGCAATGCAAGTAACCGTTCATACAGAGACAAAATGATGGCAAGCATTTACACAGATATTCCACACTAAATCTTTTTCCTCATGAGTGGTATAAAAGATCCAAGAAGAAGAATATGGGGAGTGATAAAAATGGTCCTGAAATAAATGAATTAACAACAGCTTAATATTTGCTGTTTCCCACAACACAAACCTAAGTGAAGATTTAGCCAAACCAAGCCACCATATACTTTTTATTCCCTTTTACCAGTCTAATATGTACCACTGCTAGGACAACACATTATTATTTATAGTACCGTAGTGCCTAGAGGCCCCAGAGATAAGCACCTCATTATGCTAGGCCATACCGACATACAGACAGTTCTTGCCCCAAAGAGTTTGTATCCAAGTAGACAAGGCAGACTAAGGTAGGAAAGGAAACAGACTTGAAGTGACTCCCCAAGGTCACATAAGAGATAAGTGTCAAAGCTGGGGATACATCCCAGGTGTCCATCTCCGCCCATTCCATCTACAAATTTCTGTCTCATGATTCCTTTCACATAAATACTGGTTCAATCTCAGTCATCAGGCCAGGTGTCCGTCTCTCCTACTTTTATTTCAGCATGAACTGAAATTGATGAACTGGTCTAAAGCAATGCTTCCACATGCTCTAAAGTGCAATACAGCACTCAGGAGATAATCAGTGGCTGCTAACGTTGCTTCAAGGCATTTAGGATTATGAGGCTGAAGTCTCCTATGATGACTGACTAGATCACATAGTAATGAAATGGGCAACAAAAGAGGTCATTTAAAGGCATTTTTCCTGCCAGTTATTTTTTTCCAGAACCCTCATTTATCTTGAAACAATCTAATCTGCTGATTTAGCAACTAAACCTACCCAAAAAATGGCCAAATTTAGCACATACTGGGCATGATGCTTTTGAAACTCCTCAGTGACATTTGGAGGTAAAGAGTCCTCATGCTAAAAGTGCTCTATAAACCTGATTAATTTCAGCTGGTGATATTGTTTGGCCAACAGGACAGAAGAGGGGTTTGTTTTAATTCCTTCAGAGTTAAAAATCCTCCAGTTCTAGGGCTTGATTCAGCTCTGCTGAAGTTAATGAGAATCTTCTTGTTGACTTCAATGGGAGCTTGATCAGGATCTTAAACAATCACTGCTTAGGAATACACACTCCTCTTTATCCATGTGTGTAATGCCTATTCATATCTCTGCAGTGATGTGCCTGCATGGAGAAAAGAATACACCCTTTTGTAAACAAGGGTGCATCCCCCCCCATCCCCTGACACACTTCAGAAAGATCATGTGAAGTCCACAGAGTATTAAGAAAATTGTCTTAAAGTATATAATCAGATCCACACCAGATCAAAGAAGAGTTTCACTAGATCAGAGATACGGAGGGGCCCATGTTGTAACCAAGACAGAACTATCTTTATTAAATGCCTGCTTAATCTTATTTCTCATATATTAGTTTTATTTTGTGCCCAGAATGCAATTGTGTTTTGACACACACCCATGGGGACTGAACTACCATCCTCTTCCCGTGGCTTAAAGCTGGCCTACCTCCACTGAAGCCAATATAGTTACATTGGGATGAGTGGTTGATGGTATCTCACTACTATATTGTTTCTTCCAGTGTGCATTCTGCACTCTTTCTGGCAATTTCTGTGTTAAATGCATGTCCTTGTCCCTCTGCAGGACTGCATTGTGATGATTAAGGAAATGCATATGAATAAAACATACAGAGTCAGATTGTACCTTGCCTTGTCTGTGTGCATAAGTAGGTTGAGGAGTGCAAAGAGTCCCCCAATCTGGAAACACTGCCGGTGATAGACTCCTAGAAACAGCCAAGGGGAAAAGCCAGGCACTAGTGGGGCCCTGAGCCGCCGCCTCTTTAAATTGGTCAGTGGAGCAGCTGCCATGCTCCCCCTACATTCCCAAAGGCATTGTACCTAAGGCACAATGTAATGCTAGCGTCTGCTGGGGTGGTGCACTTCCAGACCAACCCTGTACCATCCAGTGACTTTACAGCCATGATCTGGCACACATTGGGGGGGATCTGAAAGGAAAAACATTAAGAGATGAATAGGTTAACAATGGTACTATCAAAATAGGCTATTACCAGAAGTCGTTCATTTCTTTGTCCTCCAGAAGCTAACAACTGTGAGAAAATGCTGGTACCTAAAACTGACTAATATTTAACTTTACAACTAAGGGCTTCCTCAGTTAAACCTGTTTAATCCTACTGTAAGGGTGTCACTGAGATCAGAATATGACCCTAAATCCTTTAAATAAGGATTGCACTTGCAAAGCTTGGGCCAAATTCTGCACTGACCTACATCCTGGGCAATTCACTGAAATCAGTGGAACAGCAAATTGTGTGTACAAAGGTGCAGAATTCAGCCCTTTATATTTTGTTTCAATATGTTAGTAGTTACACTTATACCTCTCCGGCCAAATTCTACCTTCGTTTACACCACTGCAACCCCGTTGCAGTCAATGGGCAGTATCTACCCTCTATTATTTTCTTTATTTTGTCTCTCTTACTAGCTACAAATTATGAAGGCAAATTCAGCCAATTTTTTATTATATATAAAATAAAACTTTCATTTTTAAATCTCACGCATTCAAAATGGAGCCATTCTAATGTTAAAAAAGAAGAATCCTTTGATTTAAATATTATTTAACCTTTGATTTGCAAACAAATGATTTGCTGCACTACCTGCAGAGTCTTCAAGGGACATTTTTAAGACTACAAACTGGACTGGAGACTTTTTTTATGCTTATGAAAATGAAGTCTCAGCTACATTAAAGGACTTGAATGATGGAAACTGGAATCCTCTCCCTTTCTGAGGCACAGTTACAGATGTTCATGCTGAGATTTCCTAGTGACCTTAAGCATGATAGGCAGAGACCAACCCCCTCAAAGGTTACAGGTCATTACCCTCTATTCTTCTTGTATCCTTGGAGCTCTCCTGAGTACAACCAATTACATGAGGTGGTTGTGAAAGGTGAAGCATGGTCTCATTCCCCCTCAGAACAGATTGCTGCATTTAAAATGGCTTCATTAGCTGGGAGTGGTGCTTCTTCACCCCTGGCCACATCAAACCCCCTCCTTGCTCTTCAGGAAATACACCCGGGGCAGGTCCAAAGTTCAGAAGCAGCTGGACAATTGGCCTTCTTCATTCATGCCTTTCATATTGTAGAGGCAGCTCTAACAGACATACTGAAATAGACCTATTCAGGTTAAGGGTCAGACTAGGGGTGTGTTGAAGGAAATATGTTCCCCTCACTCCATACTAAAGAGAAATTCCATTTACCCTGAGAACACACCAGATCCATTCCTTATTACCTCAGCTGTTCTCACATTTGGGATGACAAGATGCTAAGGGCCTGATCTTGACTTCATTTGCATCTGGTTCACATTGGTGTTAACACCATTGACTGCTGTACGTTTACTCTGGATTTACACTGGTGTAAAGTGAGAGGAGAATCTGGCTCTAAACATATTTTATCTGATAAAGAAACAAAAAGTTTCTCAACATACAGAAGATGAGGTCTCTATCAGCCTTTCACATTTGTTTTAATAAGAAATATAGTGCTGCCTACTACAAAGGAACAACGAGCCAAATTCTCTTCACTTCAATCCACTGATTTGAAAAGGAGTTATCCCAGCATGGAATTTGATACCACATTTCTAAAGGCCATTTCAAGAACACTTTATAAAAAAAGAAAAAAAAAGTTTTACATGCTAGCTCTCTGGAATCACATTACACAACAATATCAGCCATTAGTAACTTCCTCGTTACCTCCCACAAGCATATCATCCAAGCAAACATATTCATTACTATTATTTCATTTTGTCTGCATGGGAATATAATTCTTCACCTATAAAATCTTATATCTTTGGGACCAAAAGCTCTCTTGTATTCACACCCTACACACCACTGTAATAAGCTAATATGCCTTGTGAGGTATCATTGGAACACTAATAACTCACTGGTCAATAATATCCTGGTGACATATATGGAGCAACATTATATCTAAAGTTAAGAATTCCCCCTGTATGAAGCTATTAGCATATGTTCAAACCCAGACAGTTTCTGCCTAGGCAAAAAGTTGTTAAACAGGCTTATCCTAAACAAAGGAACGTGTGTTTACCTCAATTTACATAAAAGTAGTAAACAGGGCCAGCAAGACAGCAGGGAGAGGAGATGGCAGGAAAACAGAATAATTTGCATTTTAGCAAACACAAGTATGGGAAGAAAGAGCATGGAGCTTCCTTCACTACCAGATTCCATGTCCCCGCCTCACTGTTTGGATAAACTTTGCTTTGAGGGGTAACCTTCAGCAGAATCCATTTCAAAGCTTCACTGAACCATAAAAAAAAAATGGGGGGGGAGGGGAAAAAAACCCATGTTCTCTTTCATCTATGAAGACAAAGGCATCAGCACCTTTGGGCCTCTGGGAGAGATTCTGACCTTCCATCAGTCACCATCTTGCTGGAAGACACTGGTGAGAAAGAACATCTTAAAGCCTTGAACCAAAGCTTTGCTAGATTAAGCTTTAGACTTTTAGGTGTGTGTTCATTTTTATTTGCTTGCAACCATTTCCAACTCTCTCTCATATATCTGAATTTTTACTTAAAATCCTATCTGCTTTTGCTAATAAACTTGTTCTTTTTTTAATCTAAACCAATCAAGTGCTGTGTGCTTAACTGTTTGGTAACTCCAGTTAAAGTAACAAACTTAAATATTGATGCTTTACAGGGACATTAGATGTAAATATCTGAACTGTCCAGGAGAGGGCTGGTCAACTCTGCAAGTAGTAACCAAAGCTGGTAGAAGCCAGAGCATGAACTGGCGTGTGTGGCTGGCAAGCTGATGGGGTCAGAGGTGCAGCTATACGCAGACATTCAGGGTATGACCTGCATGCTGGAAGGCTGTGAGCACCCCGGTTGGGAGCTAGAGCAGCAAAACACTAAGAGACACCCAGAATTACAAGGCAGAGGGTGACAACTCCTTCTACAGAACTGAGCCTCGGGGGATGACATCTCAGGCTGTTGATCAGGTCAGTGAACAAGGTCTTTTTGAGGTGGGATTCTTGGGAAGGGAATTAGAGCTCCTCCTCTGAGAATGTTTTCACAAGGTCTCTGAGGATTTTCCCCTTCTGAGGCAATGTTGTGCCAAGGTTGAAGGGGCACTAGAGACCCTCAGGGACTGATGTGCAGGGAGTTCTCATAACCTGGCTCCAGAGCAGGGCAAAGAGGGCACTCCATCACTCGTAGTTGACTTTTTCCTCAAACCAGAACTACTAGCTACCCTACTAACCAACAACTAACTAAGATAACTAAATTAAGAAAAAAAATAACCTCAGCAATAGCCAAGATACACACAAAGCAGACATGCTAAACCAGGGGTAGGCAACCTATGGCATGTGTGCCAAAGGCAGCACGAGAGCTGATTTTCAGTGGCACTCACACTGTCCTGATCCTGGCCACCAGTCAGGGGCTTCTGCATTTTAATTTAACTTTAAATGAAGCTTCTTCAACATTTTTAAAAACCTTATTTACTTTACATACAACAATAGTTTAGTTATATATTATAGACATAGAAAGAAACCTTCTAAAAACGTTAAAATGTATTACTGGCATGCGAAATCTT
Source organism: Mauremys reevesii (assembly GCF_016161935.1). NCBI lineage: Eukaryota > Metazoa > Chordata > Testudines > Geoemydidae > Mauremys > Mauremys reevesii. Next base: position 71,383,237 of record NC_052625.1, read on the forward strand.
AAATTAGAGTGAATAAATGAAGACTCGGCACACCACTTCTGAAAGGTTGCCGACCCCCGTGCTAAACCCTGTCTCAGGCTGAGGTGATTGAGAAGGAACTGAGGGCAATTCACTCATGCAGCCTGAGAGAGCCTCAGTGCGGGGCACCTGGATATCATTGGTGCATGCACTGGCCGAATGGACACTGCTAATGAAATTCATAGGCACCTGATGTGGAGCACCCATAGGGTGATTACTCAGAGAAGAAACACAGATTTTCTGTTGATCTAAGGGTAAATTAGATATCTGGGGGGATGGGGATAAGCTGCAAAATTCAGATTCTGAACACCTCCAAAGATTAGGAGTGTTCAATTCCAGGGTTTTGGTTGTGGCTCATCTCCCATTAATTGGCTGTCCAAGATATCCTTTAAACTGTAAGGCCCCAGTTCAGCAAAGCATTTAAGCATAATGTGCTGTATAGGGATGGATTTAAGCAAATGCTTGAAGTTAAGCACATGCTTAAATGCTTTGCTGAATTGGAGCCAAATTGTATACTATATGATGAAGTCTCTGAAAACAATGGCTGGTAAATGATGTTTTCAGTGACATTAGGTTCTGGTAATCAACATGCTGACAGCAGACACAGTAGGTCAGTTATTTATGAGGTACTTACAAGTCAAGTCAGGCATATTGGGTCTCACTCCCTACCATAACTCTGGCTAATTTTTCCTTCCCGTTACTCCCACTTCCTCCAACCGATACTTTTACCCAGCTACGATACTTTTACCCAGCTATGGCAGATAATCAGTGCAGGGACATTGTCACTATTATTCCATGACAGACTCACATCCAGACAAGTTTCCTAAGCTATGGAGCAGGGGAGGAAATCAAGACTCCAAATCCTCACTAATTGTGGTTTCATGGCTTTCACTAAATTACAGGATTATCTCACTCCGCTCAGAGCCCATAGATTTCTTTTTCACATCACAGCTGAGTCATGGGGCTCTCATACTCATAGGATAAGCCTCCTTAGCTCTTTTCAATCCATGGGATACCCTTTACCTCTCACTTCCCTTGGTCAGTGTAATATCATGAAGGAAAGAGTAATGATTCTAGGGGTCATTAAGCCATGCAGAAAAATGCCATGTGACATCAAATCACGCCAGAGTAATTGTAAAAAAAATTACAATTAGCATGGAATTCTGAACTTTCCCATTCTGATGGGATGAGTCAGGATACAATGAGTGCATTCGTTTGAAAAAAATTTCAAATATAATTAGCCAGTTATGGTAATACACAAGCTTGACTGATCATTTCATGGAAAGAAGGTCAGCTGATGACTTATGACCCCACTAACATCACTGTGTATCTAATTATCAGTTATCTGACGTAAAAAGGACATTGGTCTATTCAGAGGAAAGATGTTTCATATATAAGTGTGGAGGGTGGGGCTGGCAGGAGCTAGGATTAGATTAGGAAATTTTGTTTCAATGCTAATCAGCTTGTTCTTTTGGGTCCAGCAAGGGACAGTTGGCCACTTTGTGAAATCAAATTCTTGGTTTGTGTTTTCTATACTGGGATCATTGTCTAAAGATTTCCGTTAGTTTGTTAGCATCCAAATAAACTGAAACAACACACACACACACAGGATATTTGTCCAGCATATTCACTATCAGCCATTCGGTCGCAGGGGCTAACAAAGGTCTCTAACTCTTGCAAGAGAGCTTTACCACCCAAATGCAGGAGGCCTTTTAGATAACACAGGAACTGTACTGGTTTAAACATGAGTCATACAAAATGTCTAGACCAAAACCTGACTAGGTAAGGGGACGATTGTCTACTGCCTTAGGCACCCAAGCAAGGGTCCCTGCCTGATAGACCAGAGTCACAGCTCATGGGAGAGAGGAGCCACTCTTCCTCTGTGCAGCCACTACTCCTCCATGCAAGCAGATGGATTCAGGAGACCTGGATTCTATTCCCAGTCATGTGGTGTGACTATGGACAAGTAACTTAACCTCTCTGTGCCCGTTTCCCCTCCCACCTTTCGTCTCTCATCTGCCCCATGCTCTTTGGGGCAGGGATTGTCTCTTGCTCTGAGTTTATACAGCACCTAGTATAATAGAGTCTCTAGGTGTTACTGTAATACAAATAAAAATAAAGGGCCAGATCATCTGGTGTTGTATCACTGATTGATTTTGGCCATACAGCCAATGTACTGGAGGCCTCGGTGGAAGGACACAAATCTGGGGTAACAGGCTTCTAGGCTACCACCTTCCCTGCTGCTGGTGCAGAGGCCATGCCCTGGACACCCCATCCTATCTCCAGCATAGTACTTTGCTAATCCTTCTGCAAGAACAGCGATATCTTGAGAAGTGCGGTCACAGGGTGTGGTAGGCACTTCTCTTTTCCTTTGCTTGCTATGTTCATGCTTTGACAAAGCAGCGCTACCTCTGCAGTGTAAATATCATATTACATACACTTAAACACCTGTTAATCTGCAAATTGAATCAAAAGTATGATTTAGGTACCTCCTGTTATAGGCTTTAGAAGCAATTAAATTAGCCTAGCTCTGCCATAATGATCATTAACACTTCAGCCTTTTGCTGCTGTATGTGTTTATCACCAGCAGCAAGTGAAAGGGAAAGAAATTAGAGAGCAGAGACTTGAAAGAGCTTGAATCAACCGCCCAGATCTGAATACCCCCCACACAGTGTTTTGATCCAGGTTTGAACTTTATATCTTATGCCAAACTCTAGTCATTACCAATTTCTTGCAAAAAGCCTGTGCCTGAAAGAGTTAGTATGTTACAAGGCAGCCCTGACCAAAATCAACCCCAAACAAATCATTCATCACTGCAAAGCTCCAGAACTAACTTGCACTTTCATCGAGAACAGTGCGGTTATAAACACACATCACAGATAAAGAGGAAACACAAAGTATGTACTGTAAGCTTTCATGAATCGTACACAAACAAAGCCTTTGATAGCTCTCTGAATACACACTATATCATTATGCCCAGGGCTAGCAGGCTCTCTGTAGTCTAGGTTTTTGGTTTCAAAAGGGATGCTTTTTAGTGGACTAAGAGAAAGGGATACATCCCCCCCCTGCTCCCACTCAAATCTCTCCACTGGCTTTCTGTCCCTTTCCCGGTCAAGTCCAAGCTCCATGTCCCCAACATGAAGGAACTGAACATGTGGTGCTCATCCTGCCTACACCAGTCCTCATCTCCTGCTACAACCCTGAGCTTGTCTCTCTGCCTTTTTCCTCACTGCCCACCCCATGCCTGGAATAGCTTTCCTTCTCCAGTACAACATGCCACTTCACGCTCCTTTAAATTTCTCCAATTCTTTTGGCTTGTCTTTCTCACTAACCCTCCCTCTCTCTGACACACACTGCTCATTCAGTAACTACCAAATTCTTTTTTTAAAATAATCTAGAACAGTACAATACATGTGCCAATCTAAATAATGTAATCCAGGTTCTAGGACCCTACATAAAGATGGAGAATCCTTCTGCTGACTCAAGCTGGCAACCAGACAAGAAGGGAGATCCAGTTCAGGATATGAAAGCTTTGAGAACTCTCTTCAAAGCAGAGAGCAGCACTAGAAACCTCCAAGTTCAAGAGTAAGCTCCGGCAGGCCACTTATATTTGTTGTTGTTGTCGAAGTTAACGCTAAAGGAAACCCATGAAAGGGGTTTGTTTGGCCCCTACTCTGTCTGTTAGGAGAAGGGGGGATACAACCTGCTCACATGCCTTTCCCCCATTCCTTTTTCTTTACGTTTGGCTTGGGTTGTCAAGTCTTTGGAGGTGAGACCTTGCCTTGTGTCTGCGTGTAAAGTTATTGCACTTGTGAAGTCATAGCAATGTAATAATGTACTAATTAATAATAAATACACCAGTAGCAATTACTCCCAAGGTTAAGATTGGACAAATGCTTGGTGATGGGATAGCTGAAACAGTTGATCAGTAGCTTTTCACCTATGGAGACTTTAGTTGAGGGTTTGGCCTAGCTTTTAAGTGGTTTCATTTTAGGGTTAATTTGTGTAGCACACCAATTGATCACATGAGCCGTGACCTGCTCAAGGGGCTCAGATTTGGAACAGCAAGGGATGTTGCAGGTCAGAACCCAGGAGAGCTGTCAGAGTGACTAATATGAGGAGAAGCTTGTGCAATGCTAATCCACACAATGCCTTTCACACAAATTTTACAAGGATTAAACCCATCCAGTTTTAGATTGAACTGAAATCTATTTTTCTCCCTCACCTCTCCCAGATAGACGTTTGAATTCTTTGAGAGTGAATGAATCCTCCACCCAAAACTGGGTTTCAGAGGGAGTTTTGTGGGAGTATGCCCTAAAACTAAAGAGAGGCAAGAATTGTGATTTCCATTCTGTGAGAAAATTCCAACATTTAAAAAAAAAATAGTTGTTCCAATTTGGAATGAAAAGCCAAATTTAAAAATATCCCACCAAACAACATTTTGATTCAGGACCATCAAAACATTTTATTTAGATAGTGTTTCATTTAGATAGCTGTCGCAATTCATTTCATTTTGACTTTTATACAAGTCAAAATGAAATTAATCAAACCACTATTGATATGAAATGTTTCAACTTTTTCCTCACCAACAGTTTGGTTTCTAATATACATGTTCCCATAAAAATGTTTGAATTTTGATGAAACTTTTTTTAAAACTTTTTCATGGAAAAATTTTTGACCAGCTCTACTTAAGACCCAGACATATGGAAGGGTTCACAAGTGCAGATCCAAAAGAGAAAAAGGATTTGGAACCACTGAACTAGGGAGCGTCCCCAACCAAAAACCTTGAGAATAATGGTCCAGGCTCTCATGCTTAAACTAAAAACAGAAGTTCTAATTGCTAATGACTCAGATTTTAGTGGATTCTTTAATGTGGCCCAACAGTGTCATTTTTAGAGATACATTAACTAACAGCTTTACATAGATAATGAATAATGAAATTTCCATACAGTTGCTGACAATTTAATTGTGACACTTTCTTGATAAAATTGTTGCTCTGCCTAATTTTTATAAAAACACTGCGACTTTGGGATTCTTAACAAAATGAACAGTCATATACTTACAGCTGTAAAGTTTTCCCACTCATTGTAAATGATAACATGGCAATCAATGAACAATAGAAATGTACTGATTAGGGTGGTATCCTGTAAGGTGTATCATCATCATCAAATGGCCAAATCCTGAGGTCCTTGCTCAGGCAAATTCCCTTTGACATCAGCTAGTGTTCCCCTGTGTAAGGAATGAGTATAAACTCAGGGTGAAATTCACCCATATGCAAAGGGCCCACAGAAAATCTTTACCCCATTGAAGACACAACTAAGCACTTGTGGTGCATATACATTGTGCTGATACTCTGCACAGGGGAGAATTTTACACTGAGTGTGACCTTCAGGATCTGGCTCAAATCCAATTTGGATTTGGCCATTATTAGTTTCTTAATTGTATGCATAAAACACTGAATAGAAGAAACTTGTGGGGAATATAATTTTTGCCCCTGATCAAAACACCCTATTACCTGTTTACTAAGACGTCACATAGAAAAAAGAAAAAACTGTTGAACTAAAATTTGGTCTTCTCCCCGTCCCTCCCCTCCTTTTTTGGGGGGGCGGGGGTGGGGTACACAAGTCTCTTGTCTGAAGACTGGAAATTGAACTGAGTCATCAAGTTTTAACCTGTGATTTGGATTCAGCCCACTACAGAATCATGGGTCAGCTGTTAAATAGCAATTCAGAGCTAGAAAAGTTGTTTTTTAGCCTATGAACATACAGTAAGTTATTAAAGCGGGGAGCTTTTGAATTCACACCTATTTTACACACTTTCAGATAGTAATTTTTGACGTATTCTGTGAAAATATTGGAAACACTCTCCCCCCCTTCCCCCGCACGCTGCTTCAGAAGCACATACCTAGGAAAAAATCACAGGTCATTTCATTCTCATTGTTCTCAACATGAACAAAGCAGTGCTGTCATTCATTCCCTGTATCCTACACAGGGCTCTGGGTTTAGGCAGAGACTGGAAATGATTTTCCACCAGGAAGGTTGAAGAACGCTCTTGGAAGTACTGTAACTAGGATATTTCCTAGTATGTGAAATTGCCTTGAGGGCACAGAATGGTATGGCTTATGAGCCAGGGTTTCCCCTTTTTGGAGAGGTGTTAGTAGGAAAAATAAGGTCAATTTTCAAAGCACTCAACTGTTTCTGGCAGGTTGTCTAGACTATCTGACTAAAGCTAATTTATAATGGGGAGATGCCCACACCAGGAGCCATTAAGTCTAGCCAGTCCCACAGCTCTTGTCCCTGGGCATCAGTTTGACAAAATTATGACATAGGAAGGCACTGAACCGCTGCTGGAAACATAATGCTCTTTATCCCAAGGAGACTTTTGTCTGGTTCTGTTAGCTATTGCATAGTGAGGGTGTTTCATTATTAGGTGCAGGAGAAATATTCAATACAAGGAAATATTCTCAGGCAAGGGGCTAGAGCAATTTTTTTCCACTTTCTCTTCAGGCCAGGAAAATTAGGTTCATTGTCAGGGTTCTAACTGAGCTGGGAAAACTGATATGGTCTCCTAGCACTTTTCCCAGCAGGATATTCTCGCTTTCTACCGACCAATGAATATTTTTATATAAGAAATTTATTATATAAAATAAAAGAAATTGGAAAGACAGATCTAAAGCTGTGCTGATAATCTGAGATCATGTGTAACATAACATATTCAACAGATTTTATCTGTTTTCTGTACAAAGAATGTACACAGGCAGAACACAAAATTCTCACATTTATTCATCATTCAGAATTACTCATGAATTTAATCCCAAAATTATTCTGCTGAAGGAAATAAACAGTCAGAGGCAAATATTCAAACTTTGAAATCCATGCTTTTTTATAATTAAATGACACGGGCTGCCATTTCTGTTCCTTATTACCATAACTAACCAATACTGACAGAATTTTAATTTTTGAATATGACAACTGAATACAGAATTTAAAATTCATGATTAGCAATGACTGCCCACCAGTGCCCAGATTTGTTAGTCTCCTGGGCTCACTACAAAGCCCATCTTTATTCTCTTTTGCAAATCTGTCGAGAAGGGGCTGGGCTGAGGTGGACTGATCATCATGCAGTCCTTTTGCATTACGTTGTGATTTAACCGTATTGAATAGCTATGGACATCACAAGATCAGCATCGATAGTTACATTTTAGACAATTGCAGAGCCAAGGTTTGCAACCACAGGACGATGGACTGGAAAGTAAGCCTGCCCCACACAGGGGCGGCTCTAGAAATTCTGCCACCTCAAGCAGGGCGGCGCAGCGCGCCGCCCTTACCCGGTCCCGCGGCTGGGGCAGAAGTGCCTGCGGACGGTCCCACGGCTCCGGTGGAGCATCCGCAGGCATGCCTGCGGGACCTCCGTCCGAGCCGCGGGACCAGCGCACCCGCCGCAGTCATGCCTGCGGGAGCTCAAGCGGAGCCGCGGGAAGAGGGGACCTTCCGCAGTCATGCCTGCGGCAGGTCCGCTCGTCCCGGGGCTCTGGTGGACCTCCCGCAGGCATGACTGCAGAAGGTCCGCCGGAGCCAAATGCCGCCCCACGCGCCTGCTTGGCACGCTGGGGTCTGGAGCCGGCCCTGGCCCCACAGAGGTGGCTCCTGTCCCAGGGGCTAGGCCTGGCATTGCAACCTGGTACACGGGGTCATAGTTCCATTCAGGTTTGCCCCAGCCACTTTTCCGTCATGACAGAGGATCAGCTGGACCATATCTGAGTGATTAGTGTTGTGACCTGGCACATGGGGTTGCAGCGCCATTCAGGTTTGGCCCGGCACCCCTCTGGAAAGTTGGGATGCCAGGCCAAATTTCAGAGAGTAGTGTGCATCATGTTGCAAAGCCCAGAGCAGGAAGCTGGGCCCAGTCTATGCCAGGTGAGTGCAGGGCAGGCTCACTCTCTAGCCCTGTGTGAAAATTCATGGCAAACATCTCCTTTCATTGATTGCACAAAATGCTTGAAAAGATTCCACACATACCCTATTAGCCCTGCCATTGACTTTAGACATTTGAAGAAATAAAATCAAATATTTAAGCTTTCAGATTTAAAATATGATGGATTGGCACCAGCCATGGGGCTGCCTGTGATTAACCTGACTGCAGCAGACCAGTAATAACCCCGTGGAGCTCTTAGACTCCTCGAATAAACTTGTACAGTGTGGTCATGGACAGAGGTCCATAAGTGTACTCAGGGGGCCAGGTTTATATAATTTTTGGTGGTATCCAGAACAGGTCCAAGCAGAGCCTGTGGGGGGGGGACACGTAGCGCTTCAGGGGGCGCAGGGTCCAGGGCGGCCTGAGATGTTTGGGGAGGGCCTGGCGCCAGCAGCAGCAAGTGACCTGGCCCCAGCCTCAGCCTGTCCAACCCTGCCGGCTCCCAGTGTTACTTGGGGGAGGGGGCTGAAGCCGGAAAAAGGCGGGGCAGGGACTTGGGGGAAGGGGTGGAACAGGGATGGGCTGGGGCCAAGTCGCTCACTGCTGCTGGTACCAGGCTCCCCGCTAATCCCCCAGGCCGCCCTGGAACCAGAGTCGTCCTGTCCATGGGACGGGTCAGGACAACCACCCTGGACCCCACGTTTCAGGGGGACGCAGGGTCCAGGGCAGCCTGGAGGATTAGCAAGGGGTCTTGGCGCCGACAGCAGCGAGTGACCCGACCCCGGCCCACTCCTGCCTTGCCCCGATTCTACCTCTTCCCCCAAGCTGCCGCCCCCACCTCTTTTCAGCTTCTGCCCCCTCCCCTGAGCAACGCTGGGAGCCAGCGGGGCTGGGCAGAGCGGAGTAGGGCAGGCTGGGGCTGGGTCGCTCCCTGATGCCAGCGCCAGGCCCTCTGCTAGCTGCCCCAGACCCCAGAAGTGCGGGGCCCCCAAAGCACAGTAAGCCCAAACATTGGTGGAGCCAGGCCCACATTCCTAAATGTTGGTGGAGCATGGGCACCACAGGCCCATAACTCTATGCCTATGAGTGTACTGTTGTTGTTCACAGTACTAAAGCTCAACCATCCAAATGCTCATAGAAAATGAAGGCAAAAAGTTGGGAACACAATCAAATTGAAATTACTTTTCCTATTCAAACAATAATTCACAATTTTGTATCCACTCTTTGCTCAGGTCAAGTTTTTTCTTAGATCAAACTGCATAGTCCATGTCACATACTGACATTTCCAGATGTGATTCAGGAAACTGTAAAGTCACATATATTTTCCAGCTAAAATAATTAAATACACTCTTATTTTTTGACCCAACCCTTTTCTATGTGTGATAAAACTGATGTCTCAGTGTTCCTCTTTCACTTATTTTTTCTTACCACAACAGTAACTACTCTCATAGCTGATAAGTATTAAAATAGAGGGATTTACCCTGCAAATACTTATTACTGAGCACAGGGCCAGATTTTCAGACGTATTTAGGGGCCTAAACATGGAGATAGGCGCCTAGTAAAATTCCAAAAGAGGGGAGTTCGGCATCTCATGGGATTTTCAAAAGCATCCAAGCAGATTAGGTGCCTAGCTGCATCTTCAGTTGTTGTGGAAAATCTGGCTCGTAGTGCTTAATACCATGCATACTCAATGAGAACACCCACATTTTTAAAGCAGAAGTACATTTTTGTAGGGTCGGTCCCACAGTGTGAGTCTGGGAAAGAGATGTTAGTATGATGAAGATTATTGAAGTGTTTAAATAAACATTTTTAAGCCACTTACCTGGTACGGATACAGGGTGACCCCATTTGTTCTCGACAAGGACCAGGTGCCGTCAAGGTACTGATGAGCCTGGATAGCTACAGAGTTTAGGATGTTGCCATTGCTGGGGCTGGTAGCCATTTGTAGGCTGACCTTGGCCTGGTGTCCAGGGGAACCATTTTTCTTCTCCAACCCATTGATGATCCCCAGGCTGTTGGGCTTCCCACTGTGCTTGTTGGCCACAAAGCCGGTGTAATTAGCAGTAGTGTAGGAAGTGGGCATGTATGCCCAGTCTCTGGGCTGCAAGCTGCCCATATGTCGGGAGCCCACTAAGGTGGGAATATTGGAGAGGGGTGGGGGAGAGCCTGGTGAGGCATCATACTGTTCGGTGTTGGCAGCCTGCTCAAGTGTCAGCACCATCTGAATGGCCTCCTGCTTCAGCTGGTTCAGGTGGGTGGCACAAACATCGCATCTGTTGTCCCTCTCGTTCCATGCCTTCCGAATGGTGTTGGGAACTTGGAGTTTGTCATGGATCACCGAAGAGAAAGCTGGGTCCTGAAAGCCAAGCAGAGGGAGGAGGAATGTTTAACCAGGATCATTGCAGTGAAACATTTCTGCTGAGGACTGTGCATTTCAAAAGGCAATTTATGAGATAAGCTTAAAAAGCAAACAAAGGCCATTTGACACAGTGAACATATGCCAGCAGCAGAGTTAAACAAAAATTAGAAACTAGGACGTGTTCAGGAGGAACCTTCCCTTTTACTTCAAATGCAGAGAAATAGCAAATGTATTTAAATATTCTTTATTCCATCGCACGCCTCAGTGCATGGCAGAGAGAATGAATTAACCTGCTCTACCCCACTGCTGGCTTGAATGAAATCTGCTCTCAGTTACACAGGTGACATAGAGCCTAACTCCACTGAAGTCAAAGGGCTGATAAGGTTCACAGTCTATCCAGAGGTCAGTATTTGGTCTTTGACAGCTAAAAGAGCTGGGTGAAAAACCAGGAAAACAGTTTCACAATTTTTTAATTTTTTTTTTTTAACAAAACTCAAGAGATGCAAACCAAGGCAGGCTAGTATCCACACAGTGGGAAAGGAGGAGTGGAGAGTATAAGGCATGGAGGGAAGGGTTCATAAGTGGGAGGGTCTATATAATAAAGACAGATCGTAATTAATATCTCAAGCATTTTATTTTCTCTGTTTAACTACCGTGAAGAGCTCCTCAGCATGCAGTGATTAATTGATTCATAAATCACGGTGCCTTTTTATGCACAGCAGCAAAAAGAGCAGTTCTAGCAGCAGAAGCCCAAGAGAGTCATATAAACTGATGGGGAAACAACAGGGGGCTGAGATCTGATCAAGCCTCAGGCTGGTCACTTCTATTCAGTGCACAAGGGGGTCAGAGCATCAAAGTGTGTCAGAAGACAAGAGTTGTGTTGTACAGCAGCTCCCTGCTCGTCACACTGCCGTGAAGAATCAGAGGAAAATGGGGAAGCCCAGTTGTCAAATTTTATTTTCCATCCCACAGAATGCCCACCATAGCTATGGCTGCAGAGCAAGTAAACTAGCTTATCCATTTCAACAGCAATATAGGAGCTTTTCACCCTCTTCATTTACATCCAGGTAATGCAGAAAGGGAAACTTAACTTTCACCACAGTGCTTGAGAAAAGCTCTCTATGTAGCAAGATTAAGATCTCGGTCTTATTTCTAATTTGCTTGATATGCATCAGGGAAACACCCTGACAGTTCTACCTTCCTCTAGCTAGTGCCACAGAGCTAGTTATTGTTCTATGAAAGTTAACCACTCCTTAAGGCAATTGGGCTGGAACCCAGAGTAATTACATACAGTGCTCAGATCCAGCAGCAGTACAGCATGGAAATTCCTGGACACTATAATAAGTATTCCAAGAAAATACTGTTCGGTCATTTCTAAAGTAAGCAAGTGTCAGAAAGATATAAATAATATTAAAGTAGCACAGTGGCTTTAAGAGATACTGAGTGTCAATGACTTCAGCTTCATCTCAGTGTTAAAACAAACATCAGATCATTCTGACATAATAAACAGAGTGAGAAAGGAAGATCTTTCCTCTTCCTGAGGAGAAACTAGGAAGATGGGCTTAACTTTGGATTTTTGATCCTGATATATGGTCTTGCCATTCTGACAAGAGTCCATTGGATAGCTCTGCATTGGTTTCAGGACGCGAAATATAAAAAACATAATATAACACAAACAAAAGACATACGGGTGCTAGAAAAATGTGTCACTAGGCAAACTAATACCCCCAAACATTAATCAGATTTGGGTGGACTAAAGTCTGTTCTCATAACGTGATCTCTAAATGGATGCTGGCTTCAAAATATTAGTCTTGACTAATTTTTGTTCTTCTGCATTGGCAGACCTGTTGCAATGTTGTGCCAGGAAAGGAAAGTCTGACTGGGACGATGGACCCTATACTGCCTCTGACGTGGAGGACGTTAAAACTCCATTCTCAGTGAGACACCCAGGCAAACACTTAAGATTGCAGGGAAACAGCCGTACGACAACTGTGGCTTCAGCATTCCATCAGCAAGTAATCTCAGGAGTTCGTTGGGGGAATGCTGGTTATTTTAATAAGCAGCAAGTAACTGGTCCCATCGGTGTGTATTAACTAGAGATGGATGAACCTCAAAAGAAGTTCATGTTCACTGCAAGAAGCGTCAGGAGCCTGAAACGCTATCCAGATCATCAGAACTGTTGGGGTCTGCAAAACAGCACTAAATCTCATGACAGCAGGTTTGCTTGAGAGTTTTCAGTTAGGGCTAAAAATACCGGGGTGTTTTGGCACTTGTTCCCAGTCCTGGCTGGAACACAGGAGTTCAGAGCTCCAAAACTGAAATATAACAAAAAAGATTCACCATTCCTTTTTTTGAATCACAAAAAAGACTTTGTTTGAGTTCGGGGCAAAGGTTCAGGATGGCTTTTGTTGCAGCAAAATTGGTTCACCCATCCCCAGTATAAACAGCATTGTAATGTGGGGACCTAGTTGACACTAAACAGGCAAAGAAGCTTAAGGAGTCTGAAGGCATCAGGAAATCGGTCACAATGAAAACTGAAATTCAAGTGAGTAAACTCATAACAGCTAGGCAAGTGGTGATCTAAACTGTGCACATCATCAGCTTACAGAATATATGCTCTTATTACTGTTACCTTCCGCTCCTTTGTCCCAGCCTGTTTGTGTTACACGATACCTGTTATTTGTATTATATTGATGCCTTGAGGACCCAACTGAGCCCATAACCCACCATCCAAATTGACAAGACAAAACAGAGTGGGGTAAAGTAAGGATTATTATCCTCATTTTACACATGAGAAATTGAGGCAGAGAGAGATTAAAATTTGTCCAAAGCGATTGCAGAGCCAGGATTCTGAAACCCCTGGCCAGTGAATTGTAAGCTTTTTTTGTACAACACCTAGCACGACGGCACCCTGGTCCCTGACCAAAGCCACTGAGTACTGAAGTGATACTAATATGTCTGCGTTCGCTGTGCTAACCCATCATCCACACGCTCAGTACTCTATATTTATGTGCACCTGCATCCCCTATGATCTCTTCGTTAGGGCACACACTTGTTGTGGCTTTACTTGAACACACTGCATTGGCAATATTAAATACTCACACAGTACAATGTGGGTGTATGTCTGCCCTGGTTGCAGGAAGACTTTCCTGTTCGCTTTGAATCTTGAGGATCAGGAAAAGTACTTTCCTTTTATGTTTCAGACTCTCGCTTAAGGGACCCCCCTCCTCCCCACATTCTGAGCAGTTGAGCAATACCTGAAGCTTTGACTCCTGGACTCACTCCACATGAGAACATTCCTGTTTTCTAGCTGACATCACCATAGCTATCTCATCACAGAAAGAAAGGGAGACACAGCTGTGGTCATTCCCCATTAGCAAAGCATGCTGCTTACCTCTAAAAAGCTGATTGGGACAAACTATAGTACTTACACAGGCTAGCTACACCACTCTAGGCGAAACTTCAATCTCATCACTAAAATGGCAGCTCAAAGCCAGAAAAAAAAAAAATCATGGCTTCCTCCCAACTGGGTTGGTGCACATCTCCCTGATCTTATAAAAGGGAACTTAAAGGATAGATTTCAACATTAAGTATGCCCAGTTGCACACCTATATTTGCTTGGAGCTCAGATGCTACAGGGGTGAGGGTCATGCAAATAAGGAGAGAATGATGGGCACAAATCAGATATTTGCACATGCACATGCCCAATTAGGTACCTATTAGACCATAGGTACGTGGAAATACCTGCTATGCATACCAGATTTTTGCACACATATGAAAAGTATGTGCGTGACTGTGCACATCTAACTTTGAAACGCTGTCCCTAATTGTAATACTTCTGTAGTTATTCCTTAGGTTCAGCCAGTTATGGTTTTAATCTTGTCTCGGTCTCTACTGAAGAAGACTCCATTCTCCAATGGACCTAGTGTCTCTTTTATCCAGTTGTATTCATTGACACTAATTTATAGACGATGCTATTAGCCTGTCAGAAAGAGTGGTGAAGAAGAATTAAGAGTCAGTGAGGCAGCTGGATGGTGGGGGCTATCTCCTGCTTGAAGTCACTCACAAAGTCCCACACAGAGCTTCTATTTTTAAAAAGGTACAAGCAGCAATGGCTGCTGGTATGTGATCAATCATACAAGGTGATGGATGAGGGGAAGGAGAACAAAGATCAAGGGATACACAAGTCTGTCCTGGAAGAAGTGTGGTTTCCAGACTCTCTCCTCCCAGCAGGGGGTAAGAACTTATTAAGAAACGTTGATGGGGAGGGAGGCCCTTTCCCTGATAAAAAAACCACATGGTTTTCACCATTGTATAAATACACTCCAAGCACCGTCCCTCTAGCCAAGTGACTGGTTTCTGTTTAAGAAGTAAACTCCTTTGCTCTCTTTTCTTGTGTGAAGGTAAATGCAGTGTGTTTTTCCTTCGACTAAAAAGTACCTACAAATTCACATTACTGACACATCTGGGATACAGGGCTGGCCTTACCATGAGGTGAACTGAGGTGGCCGCCTCAGGTGCCAGACTGTAGGGGGGCGCCACTAGGACCCAGAGTATAGAAAATTGTGTCTGCTGCTGGTGTATATGTATTCTCTCTGCTCTATATGCACAGAGATGGTGGAGTGCTGTGCTGGAGGAAGGAGGGCACAAGAGACATAACAGGCAGGCAGGAGAAAAGGTGAGAGGGAATAACAGAAAGCAGCAGGAGCTGCAGGGAGAGAGAGGAGGAGGAGGAGGAGGAGCAGCCTCTTATGTACCTCTCTAGCACCCCAGGGAGCCTGGACTGATTAACACCAGCTTCTCAGGGAGCTTCCTGCTGCTTCCCTGAACCCACTTGAGGAGAGCAGGCAGTCAACTGAAGTAGTAGGAGCCACATAGGCCCTTAGCACGCTGATATCTTCCCTCACTCAGGCCCTGCTACCAGCCTGCTTATTTGTCACCTTCAATTGAGTGTTGAGAGCCACTATAGCTGGCACAAAACAGCAGTCATGAGTGAAAGAAGAAAACGCCCCTCTGGGGGCATTCAGAAAAAGAAAGCAAGCAAAGGAAGCTTTTCTATCTAAGCAGGAAGGAGCTCTCCTGAGATACATAGACACAAATGTTCACGGTGAGCCTTCCAGCCCCAGTGAGGATGTGACTGGTGAGGAGATGCTGGATCTTCCAGTTAGTCAGAGTGTAGGTGACCTGGCGCTACTGCAGCATCCATATCTCCATCTCAAATGGATGTAACCATGCACATTCCTGAAAAAAAGTGTAGATCAGAGAAGAGTGTGGTGGAGGCGCAAGAAACAGCTGCTGCTGAGTTTAGTTCCTTAAGTCTAGATGATCCAGGACTGTGGACCCACTTGAGCAGTAGCCTGAGGGACTTCCTTGTACAGCATGGGCCACAGCAAGTGAAAAAACTTCATGTTCCCCAAACACAATGAAAATAGAAGTTTCCATCCAACACATTACTGGCATGAAATCCCCAATGGTGACAAAGTGGAGAGGCCATAGCTTATGTACTCAGAAACGCAGAATGCTGCATACTGTTTTTGTTGCAAACTCTTTTAGTCTAATGTTCCAGCCACATTAGGTTCTACAGGAACAAAAGACTGGAAAAATCTGGCATGCCATGAGAAGGCAGCAAATCACCAGAGAGCATTCCATAGTTGGAAAGAGCTTGAGATGAGACTACAGTTAAAGGCCACCATAGATGATCAGCATCAAGAGAAGATTGCATCAGAGTTTCTTTACTGGCAAAATGTTCTGAAAAGGCTCATTGCCATTGTGAGAATGCTTATACCCAAAACCTAGCAAATGTGTGGCACTTCAGATCAGCTGTATGTGCCAAACAATGGAAACTTCCTTAAAATTGTGGAGCTGATGGCTGAGTTTGATGCTGTACTCCAGGAGCATCTAAGAAGAGTCACCACCCCCAAGAAATGTACACACACTACTACCTTGGAAAAACTATTCCAAATGAGATCATACAGTTACTGGCAACAAAAGTTAAACAGAAGATTGTGGAAGATCTGAAAGTCAGCAAGATATTACTCTGGACTGCACACCTGACATCAGCCATAGGGAACAAATGACTTTAATGGTGTGTTTTGTAACAACAACAGAATCTAGTGAAAATGTCCCTGCAATGGTGATTGTCAGCGAGCATTTTCTAGAATTTATTGACATTGATGCTACTACTGGAGCTCGTATGACAAATATGCTTCTTAAAAAGCTGGAAGATACAGGAACTGTGATAGCTGACATGAGAGGACAGGGCTACAATAATGGTGCCAACATGAGAGGAAAGAACAGAGGAGTGCAGACAGGGATCCAAGAGTTAAATCATCGAGCTTTTTTTGTCCCATGCAGTTCTCATTCATTGAACTTGGTGGTCAGTGATGCAGCATCAGCTTCTAGTGAGGCTGCTGAATTTTTTAATGCAATTCAAAGCATCTATGTATTTTTCTCTGCATCAACTCATCGATGGCAAATTTTGAAGCAACATCTGGGAACATCCTCTCTGAAACTGAAACCACTGAGTGCCACATGATGGGAAAGTCGAGTGGAGGTGATAAAGCCTATCAAACACTGAACTGGGAAGATAGATGATGCCATAGTTGCCATTATGGAGGACAATGTTATAACAGGAACTGTTCATGGGAGAACAGTGGCAGAGGGAAATGGAATCACCAGAAACATACATCACTTCAAATTTCTGTGTGGCTTAGTGTTGTGGCATGACATACTGTTTGAAATAAATGTTGTAAGCAAGAGACTCCAAGGTGTTGACCTTGATATATCTGGAGCAATAGAACAACTGGACAAAGCAAAGTCATACCTACAGTCTTACCGGTTAGATGAGGGATTTCAAAACGTCCTGAAGAGTGCACAGAAGTTGACAGAGGAACTTCACACTGAAGCTATTTTCCCACTCATTCAATAATACAAGAATCACTGAAGAAGACGACATTTTGATTACAAGGTACGGGATAATCCCATAAGAGACCTCAAACAACAATTCCAAGTTGAATTCTTTAACCAGGTGCTAGATTGTGCAATACAGTCAGTTGAAGAACGTGTCACGCAGCTCAAAGAACACAGCAATATATTTGGGACATTGTATGATATTCTAAAACTCCTCACTATACCTGAAGAAAACCTACACCAACAATGCAGGGCACTAGAGACAGTGTTGACATGCACGATATTGATGTGAGTGATTTAGTTGGTGAACTGAAAGCCCTTTCAAGATACATTTAAGAAGGATCAACTCCAAAGGCTGTTCTGGAATATATGTGCACAAATAAGATGTGACCATCCTCTTTCCAAATGCTTTTGTTGCTCTGCACATACTTTTAACACTTCCTGTAACAGTTGCCAGTGGAGAAGGCAGCTTCTCCAAGCTGAAGTTAATAAAAACACATCTACGCTCCACAATGACACAGGAGAGGCTGGTTGGCCTTGCAACCATCTCAATAGAGCATGAGCTGGCCCAGACTGTGGACCTTCAGTAGGAAGCAGTTCAAATCTTTGCAACCAAGAAGGCACGGAAAGCACCACTTTGATTATTCAACAGATAAAAATGCCAGTGTTTACTAGACAAGAAAAGTTACATTTGCTGTTCAGGCATCTGAAAGTTAAGTGTTACTTAAAATTTTTGAACACGGCATTTTAAGTTGTTATTTCTCCTTTATTGGGGTAGGTAGCAGCAGTACCATGAGAGGAGTAGAACAGGAAGAAGGCAGAATTGAGACCTTTCAAAGTTTTGGCCCAAGCAAGAGGGCATGGGGGTGTCATTTGAGCTCCCGGCCTCAGGTGCCAAAATGTTGTGGGCCAGCCCTGTTTCCAAATGACTCTGCACCCCAACCTGAACACATGCGGCCTCTTAAAACTGAATGGTCTCTGAGACTTGCTGCTTTCAGCAGTCCATTGCCTGGCTGTTGGGAAAAAAAGGAGCTCATGACTGCTGGAATGGCAGTGCTTCTGTTGAAACAACAGGAGGTTCAAAAATAAACTCAAGTCAATGGGAGGTTTACGTGAACAAGGACTGCAGACTTTAACCCAGTGACTAGAAATTAGTAGCATTCCACCATCATCTGAGCAAGGTGCTGTTGTATACAAATCAGCTGTTTTTCTTAAGCAAGGGGCTGGTTTATTTGAACACACTGAAGGAGAAAGATCTGTCCACACCCTCCAGTCATGAGGAAGATGGGCAAATAAAAACAAGATATACAGGCATGAGGGTGGTATAACACACAGGTGGTCCTCCCCTTTCCTGTTGCTCCCCATGCTTCCTCCTTCCCCCACACAAATGACCAAACCACTTCCTTCTCCTGTCTTCTGCACAAAGGAAACTCCCCTCTCCCCCTACTTCTCTCATCCCCCACAAAGGAACTGCCCTCTCCCTTAGGAATCCCCATTATCCTTTCCCCCAGCTGAGGAACTCTCCCTTTCTCCACTAAGATTTTCCCTTCCTCCAGCCCTTCCCTGGGCCTCCTTCATAAAGGGGAAAGAGGCTGAGGAGAAGGAAAGAGCAAAGTAAGGGATCCCAGTAGGGAGGCCAGAAGTAGGAGACTTGGGGAAAGAGAAAAAAGGGCTTTTACAATATGCTGGTTTCAGTGAGACTCCACACTGCCTCCTTGAAGGACTGGCGTCTCATTGACCCTGGCCTGTAATACAACCCTTGTTCTCTGTTCCGCTGGTTTCTCCACATCCACCCTCTTCAGTGACACTCCACCAACTCTACTCCTGTCCCTCCACGCCCCCTCCCACCCCGGTCAGGCAGAACTCCTACCTCTACTTTGCAGCGGGGGCTCCATTCTCCCTTTGCAGAAAGTCAGTGGCAGTTTCTTGTACGTTGGGAAGAATTAGGCCCCAAAAGTACAAACTGGAAGTGGAAATTATATGGGGGCCTCAAACTCATTCTTCTCAGAGAAAACTCTAAAATCCTAACACCGCCTGTGCTGCAACACGTAAATTTAAATAAAGACACACTGCACATCCTAATAGTTTCCAGCATCATTTTCCTAAGTGACGTATACTAGTAAGATCTGCACAACATACATATTTTAATACAGATAGTCTAAGCTGTGGCTTACTCATGGATATCCTTCAAAGATTTGTAAGCAAATAAGCCCACTTTGCACCCCAAAAAGGGCTCTCAGATTTATTACCTGAAAATCACTAACCAAGTCCTATTTCAGCAGCTTTCAGCACCAGAATAAAAGCAGGAAGGAGGAGGAAAAAAACAGAAGAAAGGTTATAAAAAGAGAACAGGGAGGAGGAAAAAAAGAAGGGGGGAAGGATAATTGTCTTGTGGGCTGGCTTGTGGCTTGAGGCTCTGAGAATGGATCAGCAGTAACAGGCTCACAGCTGTACACATCTGGCACACAGGTGTTTGCATATTATTTGCTAGCTAGACAGCAGCCAGATTTTTAATTGGGGTGGGAAGAAAAGATGGCAATACCAGCAGGGTACAATCAATAGGGCAAGTCCATATCCTGCCCATTCATCTGTGCCCTGCAGTCGACTGAAGCTCTGTAGCCCAGTCTGACTCTGGCCACAGAGTGTGCGCGGTATCCTGAGGGTAGGTTTTTCATGGCTACTTTGCAGCCAGACACAAGCTCTTGCTGAGCGGCTGGAATTTGTCAACAGACTGTTTTACAGCATGGACACCAGAACCAGTCAGTTTTCCAGTAGTCGTCTCACTAATGCTATATACAGTGATACTAGCACCTCCCAACTTCAGTACAATATTTCCCTGCTAACACATCCAAGGACTGCATTTGCCCTCTTAGCCACCAGAGCACACTACGAGCTCGTGATCAGCTGATTATCCATTATGGCCCCAAAGTCCTTTTCTGAATTACTGTTTTCCAAAATACAGTCCCTCATCCTACAAGCGCAACCTACATTCTTGGTTCCTAGAGGTATGACCTTGCATTTAGCTGTATTAAAATGCATGTTGTTCAAGTGAGTGCAGTTTATCATGCAATCCAGATCACCTGTCCTTATCACTACCACTCCACCAGTTTTTGTATCATCTGAAAACTTTACTAGTAATGATTTTGTTTTAGTTCATACCATTGATGAAAATATTGTGAGATACCACTACAAAACCCTGGACAATGATTTCTCACTTATAATTACTTTTTGAGATCTATTAATTAGCCACATTTTAATCCATTTACTATTTGCTGCATTCATTTTGTATGATGCTAATTTAAAAAAAATTAAAAAACAAATGCCGTACAGGTGTCTAAGTATATTCTGTCAACACACTTACTTTATCAACCAATCTTGTAAACACATCAAAAAATATATACAATCAAGTTTGTGTGACAAGAGCTATTTTCCATAAAAACATGTTGATTGGTATTAAAGAATTAAATGACGGTTAGCATAGTCAGGCTTTCCATGATTTTAACTCAGATCAATGTCAAGCTAACTGTCCATAGTTACCTGGGTCACCACTTTTAAAATACTGGAGCATTAGCTCTGTCTAGTCCCTTGGGATTTGCCTATTATTCCAAGATTTATTAAATATCAATATTAGTGGCTCGATAGAAGCTGTTTAAGTATTAATGCCACAGGACAGTTACACTGGTGCACCTCCTCTCTTTCAAATGTAGTTTGCTGTTCTCGTGAGAGAGATCCTACAGTTTCCTGATGAGTGTCAGCACCAGGTTACTACTGACATCATAACCAGGGTATGTCTACAGGGCAGCTATAGATGTAATTTCCAGGCTGGGTAGAAGTATATGCACTAGCTTTGACTGAGCTAGCACACTATAAATAGCAGCGTAGCCTTGCTGCCCAAGTACGTACTTAGGATCTCAAATGGGATTGTACTCAGCCAGCTAGCCTGAGTCACCACCCACGCCACTGTGGCTACGTTGCTGCTTTTAGTGCATCAGCTTGATCAAAGCTAGTGTGTACACAGCTACCCCTGCTGACAGTTACACCTCCAGCTGCAGTGCAGACATATGTCCAGTCCAGTGACTTCCCAAACGACTATGTCACATGCGTGCAGGATGGTAGCCAAACAGATCATGAAACTACTAAGAGTGAAGGGGAGAACAACATTGGTCTTTCCTACCTACTGCTCCCCAATATTAGCACGTGCACATGTGTATAATTCCAGTAGCCTCATGGGACATTTCTAGAAATCCAGAACCATCTGTAACAAGTTGTTTTGTTCAAGCAACAGTGTTACTTGTCTTTTAAAAAAGACTCATGATGCTTCAGGAGACTATTTCGGTTTATTTCATCATAACTTTCTTGCCGCTCAAGAGAGCTACCAAGCAGAGAACGTCTCTGTATCTAATCTGGCTTCAACTTCCAGTACATCTACAACCAAGTGTTGTTAATTGGGAAAAACCCTAAGGCGATCCAGGAGTCAGAAAACCTACTCTCTCTTCCAATTAGGCCTCCTCCTCACCCATCCAGGATATATACTGTAGTGACCTTTCCTGTACATTCCTAGCTTTTGCCCTTATGTTTTTCTTCCCACATCAGAAGTTTGCTTATGAATGAATGGTAGCTTGTTGTTTTTTTTATTTTAATTAAAACAGCAATCCAGCCAAACTGGTTTGTGCTGTCACCAACTTCTATAGGGAGTGAATAGACCGATTTACACCTTTTCTTTCTTCTCTCCTCTAATTTTCTTTTACTGGCTTTTCTTATGGAAACACACACTGTGTAGCTAATTTCCTCATCTCACTTTGAGGTTCAGAATTGAGCTCATTCACCATATCCTCCTCCCTTCATTAGTCTCTGTTACACTTGCCTCTCTCAGCTCTCAGATTGAGGCCTCTCTCCCATTTCTCTTTCCTGGCACCAAGTCACTATCAGGCTTGATAGGTAACTAGATGGGAAGGTCAGGGGACGGTTTGGGTAGAACAGCATTTGTACAACACTTATGTTCAGTGCTACAGATCTTTATTGAATATACTCCCATGCTTAAGTCCCACTACACAATATACATATAGAACCTGATTCATTCCGAGGGCTATTCCCACGGAAACCAGTGCAACCTAGTGAGCAGAAATAGGGATACCATTGTGCAATCTGCCTATTACTGAAGAAGCGGCCAGCATAGTCTGGAAATGTGCTGACTGAGAACCTGTGGACTCTTACATATAAACTAAAGCTGTTCCCTCCTAGCTGAACTGCCAGAAGAGGGGTGAATATCTCCCTCCAGTGCAACTATTCCTGAAGGTGCAGGTGATTAAATATTGCACTTCCTGAATCCATGGGGATGAATTTGGGATATGCACTGCAGATTAGAGAGGAGACTGACTTATACCGGGTTCATGGCTGTAGTATCTGAGCATCTTCCAGTAACGCTTTTAGCAACATGAATATTATCTGTCACATTTGTTCTCTCATCCTCTCCCCAAGATGAGTGCAGTGGAGGGTCTTGTTTTGGTAGGTTTTTTGGTATTGCTTAAATATACATGCTATGTATTTACGTTAGGGCTTGTCTTTACAGAGACAGAGACAGAGTGCAGCAAGCTGTGGTATACATCTACTGGGGATCAGCTTTCTGGCCACGCTACAGCAATAGATCAAAACGCACTAGGGAACTTATAGTGCATGGCAGCAGGGTGCACTCAACCAACTAGGGCACAACAAGCTGGTGTGCTGTACATTTACACCCCAGATTGCCATGCACGAAGTCTCTGTATAGACAAGCCCTTAGAGAAGACAGGTCACAGAAATGCACTTTGGACTTGGAGCGAAAGGTGGTGAGATTTGAGAGGGTCCACACAGGGGTTTAATGCGGTTTAACTAATTCACTTCAAATTCACACTGGTAGACTATGTACGAACATTACTTTTTCCATGGAAACAAACACTCATTTAAAATATATGTAACATCCCACAGCTGCAGACATGAAGGGCGCATAGCCTGCTCCCAAATCCTACACAATTATGTAGCTGCAGGAACAAGATGTGAAATTGGGACTGAGACATTAGGGAACCATCTATGATCTCCTTTAAGTAACCCAGATACACTGGTGTATCTAAACAGAAGCAATTTTACAACAGGATATGGCTGTTACTAAGCCAGATGTGATGCAGTTCAGTATATCAAAATACAGTAATATCACTACCACCACATATTGTTGTAGTGCCTAAAAGGCAACCAAATTAAGGGTCCATTGTACTAGGTACTGCACAGTCTCTTCCCCAAAGAGCTGATAGCCTAAAACATGGTGTAAGTAAAATACACGATGGTGTGGTATGACAGAAGTATTTATGACACTTGTTTGAAATGTCCTGCTTAACTCACACCTGGCTTTGCCACTCCTGAATAGTGAACCCATCCCAAACTGCTGCTGTCAAATCTTAGCATGTTGTGTGTGTTACTTGCATTTTGCTACTTAAATCCTCTGACTACATTATGCATTATCATCATCACCATCATCGTTATCATTAAGGGGAATTGAGCAAGAAAATCCCTGTGCAACAATGAAATTTTATTTTAACATTTTTAAATTATCTTGGAGGAGATTACACTTGCATATGAAAGCTTTTAATCTTTTATGTGGTATTAGATGATGCAGTTTGTACTTAGAACGGGTTGCATTAACATAATTATATTAAGGGTTTGTTAATGATCTAATTATTAAATTGCCTAATGATAGCTATTTTTTCTTTATTTATGTGTACACAAGAAATTAAATGTGTAATTATTTGCCTGTGATCCCTGGAACCCCCAAAAATGAGATGTGGCATATCAAAGAGGCTTTCTTGAGGAGTGAAATTTTAACCTGGAAACACATTGCTCTGCCTCTCTCCCTAAACAGCTTGCAGCTTGCCGATGGATGCCTGTCGTGAGATCAGAGAAATGCCCATACCCACACAAACCTCTCCTCCTCTAAAATATGTAATATAAACATATGAAGGATGAATAAAACCTAAAACTGAAGAAAAAATGTTGGAACATCATGCAGAAATATAGGCCCCATCCTGCAAGTTACTGACTGCCCTCAACTTTCACTGAAGTCAGTATAAATTAAAGGTACTCAGCATCCGGCAGGACAGGGCCCTGAAGTAGCAATAAAGAGATTATTCTCTGTTTCAACACCAATCCAACAATCATGAACATCAGTAGCCCCATTGATTCCAATGAAAATATTCCCAGGACCACAGTTATTTGCAGGCTTCTTTCCAAGATCAGGGCTTTGGCCATGTCTGCACAATTATTCTACTGGTTTAACTATTCTGATTAAGGGTGATATTAGAGTAGATTACACTTGCTGAAAAATCATGCTGGTAACAATCCCTAGTGTACATTCAGTTATAATGGTATAACCTATTTCCCTTATTTTAAGAAGCTACAACATCAGCATAGGTGCATCCACACTAGGGGTGAAATGTACCACTTTAACGATACCCGTATAGTTATAGTGGTACAACTAGTGTATGTAGACAAGCCCCTAGGGAATGATCCTGCTCTCACTGAAGTCAGTGGCGAACATACCCACCAAGTTTTGTTCAGCTTCATGTGTGACAGATATATGAGGAGCTAAATTTCATCCTTGCAAATCCTTTGCATATGATCAGAAACTTTGTCTTATGGTCAACAGTGAGCAGCAGTTGAGACAGGATATGGGGCTATGCAGAACTTGGCAGCTATGGTAGGGATTCAAGGAATGGTGGCTGCTGGGGTAGCTGAGTGGGTAAGTGCTGGAAGATGTCTGTGGAGAGGTGGGTATTGGAAGATGCTTGGGTCACTGGGTAGATGATCTTGTGCTCCCTTCTGGCCTATGGCTCTACAGGCAGGTGCTGGAGGGGGTCTGGAATTGCTGACAGGTGTCTGGCATGCTGGATGTAGCTTGGTCGGATGGTGTGGACTGGGTGGGGGTTGTCTGGCTGGAAGACTGAGGCTGGAGGTCAGTGGGTGAGGGGAAGGTTGTCTGTGGGGCACTTGGTGCCAGCACTGAATCTCATCTCTCCCCTCTGCAGCTGTTGATATTGGCCACCTGTACCCCCTCTTCTGCTCCTTGCCACTAACATTATGAGGGCTCTGCAACATGGCAGGGCTTTCAATTGCTTTTGGGTTTTTAACAATTCAGCAATTCATTATACGTTTCTCCATTCCATTGTATATGAAACTTAACTACTAGTTGTCACAAGATCCCGTTCTCCTGGACTCTCATAAAACCCCAAGGCCTCCAGCCTGTGACTAAATGCAGGATATGAATGGTCTCCGCTGAAAAGTCTTCGCGGCAGGGACCCAATGAGAGCGCATTCAGAGCTGAGCAAGGCCAGTCGCTTCCCATCCCCCAAGCTCTCTTCCCCCCCCCCACACACACACACATACACCATGCCAGCAAGTCTTTGATACTGAGCATAAGGAAGAGCCATGTAATGAGTGCTCGCTACCGATCAGCATAGTGTTGCTGGCCCTATGTCACTGATCTACCAGTGTGGGCTGAAAACATTACCTCCCCTTAGCCCCTCCGCAGCTCACGTTCTGTCCTGAATAAACTCACTGCTGACAAGCCCAAGAGGGGATCAGCCTCTTGACTTGTGTGGCCTGACGAGGGATAAGATTACAAATCTTTTCCCAAGTGCTCCCCTAGTGACCCACCCAAAAAAAGAAAAGAAAAGCATCCAGTCTAGCCTGGTAACATTACCCAACCCGCAAATCAAAATACACTCGTACTTGGGTTACAGTGTGAGCTGAAAAGGCCTCTAATCAATGGGGAGGGGAACAGGCTTCCAACCCTTTGAAAAGGGTAAACTTTAAAGTCACTGATCATTACTTCAGACTGATGCTGTGTTCCCTGTGTACCCCAGTCACAGACTAATCAATAGGGAAATACGAATGTCATCTGAAAAGAAGGTGCTCTTAGTTCTCAAGCTAGCCTTGGGCACTGCTGCAATGCTCTTGAAATCCACTGATCGGAGCTACCCACTCTTTGCTTCTCCAAGGGCACCTCTTGCAATTAATCTAGCATTCTGAAATAGCAACTCTTTTTGAGCTCAAGTGGCTCCAGGTTCTCCTCCACTGACTCCATTCTATAGG
This sequence comes from Mauremys reevesii, assembly GCF_016161935.1. Lineage (NCBI taxonomy): Eukaryota > Metazoa > Chordata > Testudines > Geoemydidae > Mauremys > Mauremys reevesii. The sequence continues at coordinate 71,409,554 of NC_052625.1, forward strand.
CACTGAAATCAAACTTGCCACACAACGCTCCTTTTAGGAAAAAGTTAAAACATCCCTCCTGAAATGAAAGTGGATTTTGTGATCAACAAAAAATATCCAATGGCTTCATGAAGTATTTTATAAAAATTCTAGTAATCAGTTGACTACTGATCATATACAATACAGGCATCCCTGCTGCAGAACTCAGCCAACCTGAAATATCACTTCTCATTATGCATCTGTTGATGGACTAACTGACATTTGCATTCACTTTCAAGTATCAAAGCTGATGCCATCTAAATCCAGCCTATATGTGGAAGAGTCTTTTAAACTTTATCACCACCTGTAAAGAAGAGTATAGGGGGAGGGAGTGCATGTGCGCATGCATTACTTGTACTTCCCCTAATCTGCTTCTTTTTAGCTGAATGTCTACAAATAAATAAATCGGAGTCCAGAAACATAGTAAAGAAATCCAGATTATTTTGTAAAACAGACAAAACAGCTAGTACATCATCTTGCCTACAGATCCATTCCCAGAGCCTGGGTCACATGTGTTTGTGTTAAAGATTATTCTCTATTTACACTTCCCTGCACATCTCAAATCCCTCTGGCTCAAACACACAGTGCTATTCCCTCATTTAGGATTATTTTTTCCAGCGGCTTCTTTGTTCTCCACTGAAAATAAACAGGGACAGGCTGATCAATGTACCACATTTAAAATTGGACCTCAGTATTTCTAGAGCATAAAGGCCCCATTGGTGGAATGAGACCTCTTAGAATTGTTAGTCTGATTTCAATTGATTTCTGCTGATGGAACTGGACAAGGGCTCACACAATGATCAACGAAAGGGAAGGGTGTCACACAGTTCAGAAAGAGCTAAGCAAGCACTAGGGGCTTGATCCAATCCCACTCAAGTCAATGAGTTTTAGAACAGGCGCTACCTCCCTCCACACAAACAAGCCAAAGTTCCTGAGTTGATGGAACTGCTCTGGCAGGACACCGCTGCAACAGAGCACAGGGCAGTGATGGTCACAAGCCCCAAATTAAAGTCAGCTCTGATTGCATTTCTTAGGTTTAAATCCCCCTGGCCCTCCAAAAAAACCAAAACAAAAAAACCCATACTGTATACCTACGAACATCTAGTGGCCTAGATTTGGCCAGGGTTTATGATGGTCTAAGGCTTAAGCTATGGCAGAGAGGGCTCTGGGATGGAAATCTACTGGTGGGAGATGGCAGAAACAGAAAGACAACAATGTCTTCTTCCACCGCTCCATGGGGACCAGTGCTGCCCAATAAACTAGCCTGGGGGTGGCACTGTGCAGAAAGGAGGCTTGGCCAGAAAGTGCTAGATCAGCACTGCCCCTGAGCAGCCTCCATCACTGGAAGGTCTACGGTTCCCCAACTGCAGCTGTGCCCCTCCCTTCCCCAACAGGAACCTCAAGGGAGAGCAGCATAACACTACTGTACCTAATGTGCCTCAGGGTGAATCCCCTCCTAGGCACAGGAGGCCCTGTGGGAATGCAAGGTGTAATTTATACTGCCCTGCCCAAGCACTCGTGAATTTGGCCTAATATGGGCAATCAATCACTTTCCACATGGGGTATGTGTCACCCACACAACTGAAGGTGAAGGGTCATGAAGAGTTTTCTGGTTTTGCTACAATAAGATTGAAGGCAAGTAGGCAACTCATCAAAACATCAGAAGATGGGGAAGAAAGTCACCAGCCCACCGGCCTGAGTTCCGGGGAAGTAAGGGAGACATGCCATACAATAACCATCAATAACATTTTTGTAACACAGGATAATATTGCCCTTACCTGTTTTGTTGGCCAAACAGGGGACAAACAATTGCACTTGCGAAAACACAAACTAGCTCCTACAGTAATGGCCATTTGCACATGCCGATTAATGGGAACTGTATGCAAGTACTAGCCATACAGTGATCCGATTTCCACATGCCAATGGACCATATTGTTGGCATGAATGTTGCCTTGCCTTACACATTCTTGACCTGTATGTTTGAACAAATGGAGTTCCAATACACCTCTACCCCGATATAACGCGACCCGATATAACACGAATTCGGATATAACGCGGTAAAGCAGTGCTCTGTGGGGGGGGGAGGAGGGGTTTGCGCACTCCAGTGGATCAAAGCAAGTACAATATAAGGCAGTTTCACCTATAATGCGGTAAGATTTTTTGGCTCCCGAGGACAGCGGTATATCGAGGTAGAGGTGTATTACTCGTACTTAGACTTTAAGATTGGAAATAATTTTACTGTGTAGCTTGATTTCTTACCACATTTTTTAATTAAGTGCAAGAATTTTTTTTCCCCTACAACTTATTAGTAACTTTAATTATACAACTGTGGCTCAATCTTACAAGGCTTTTTTTTTATTAGATTCTTAACTTATTCTACATATATTTTACCCGCATTACTCAGGCTACTTTTAAAATGTTCAAGGCTTTGCCAAGAGTGAGCCCAGTAACACTGGGATCTTTTTTATTTATTCGTGTTTAAAGAGTCAGCATTGATGACACTAATGCTTACCATAGGGACTGGAAGGATGGTGTTACTAGGAAATTTTTCCTTTTAAATGCTTTTGGTCCTTCAGTTAACCATACTCTGTTAGTGCTATAATTTAAGCTACTCACATTTATTACTATCCACCGAGAACTTCTTGGCACGTTAACAAAACCACCACTTTTTTGGCATTACTGGTGTAACATTTTGCTAGTGAATCAGGCCCACACTCTAGATCATTATGCACACTATGACTCACATTATCGGCATTCTGCAAAGCAGCACTAGACAGGGAAGAACGAACAAGTCCCTTTCCTCCATAAAGGAAGCCTGCACAGGAGGCAGCCATAATTTAGTTGCTTGAACTCAGAGCTCTAGGGGACAGGTTGAGCAGTGCTGCTGGCTGCAGTAACTAGGCCAGGAAGGGCATATTGGTGTAGAGTGGAGGAATGTCCATAGTCTTGCTCCCCTGTGCACCAGTCCTCGGGTGCAAAGCAGTTCCATGGTGGTGTAAGTAGCTGGTATTGTTATGATTTGTTCTGAGTACTGCACCTTTAAATGGAGAGAAGTCCTCCCTAGTACTCTCTGTAGACACTTTATTTTTGTTCTTTCATGTTCCGCTTTCTTTGTTTTACACAAAAATCATTCTAAGCAAAGTTACGTGGCTGCTTTGCACATAGAAAGCATTTCAAAAGGGAAGGCTGGCTACCCCATAGTGCAGTCATGGCAAATGTCTCCTCAAAAGTGCACTACCCAAAACAATGAACCAGATCTTCAACTGCATAAATCAGCAAATCTCCACTGATTTCCATGCAGCCACGGTGATCCGGACCAGCTGAGGATGAGACCAAATCCCTGAGCAGATGTAGGGTGGGATTTTCAAAGGCACTCATGCAGCAGTGGCCTAACTCTGATCCCCTTGAAGTTGTGGAGAAAATCCCATTGATTTCAATGGGAGCAGAGTCAGGTCAATACTGAGTGCTTTTGAAAATCTGAACTGTAGTACCTCCAGGAGCCACTGCTCACATGATGCTGTCTCCTTCCACTCTCAGGGAGCTCTAGTCAGAGTAGAGCCCAATATAAATATCTCACTAAAAATAAATGAAAGCTATTGCTGAGGTTGATCGGTGGGAAAAAAGTCACAATAGCAAATCCAGAGGTTATGTAACTTACTCTAAAGTAGCAGCTTTTGTTCATTACGTTTATTAGCAAACTCCAATCCAAAACCTCAGATTACCCTAATCTAAAACATATTAGCTATCTTCTATAAAACACTAGCTCCAAAGTAACTAGTCTATGAAGAAGATCAAAAGGATTCAATTTTTCACATCCACCCATAAACAATTTGTCAAAGTTGACCAACCGGAGTAAGTCTATCAGCGTTTAAAATGTTATGTATTATTTTGAACTCCTATGGCCTGATCCCACTTACATTGACTCCAATGGGGACAAGACCAGACGCCTTCCTTATTTCCCCTCTAATATCTCTCTTAAACTCTCCTTTTACTTTTCTCCCTCATACAGACCATGTGAAGATGCAACAAATTTACTGATTTCTACCTTAATGCAGACTTCAAAAACGCTCAAAAATAATTCACACTGACTGGTATACAGCCCCTTGCATGCAGACTGATCCTACAGCACTTTACAGACTCACTTCACATAGCATTAAAATGCATCAATCACTATTGCAGAACCTGGTAGCAGCACTTCATGCTGGGGATGAGGTGTTTTCCTTGGTAGGGAAGTGAAAAATAACTTGTCTGACTGAAGCTACAGACGGAAAAGTAAGTAAGGGAAATGTAATTACTTCCCCCCCCCCCCAACACACACCCTGGACTTTTTATTTTCCCCTTCTCAGAAGCAGAAAAGCAATGAATCGGATGTCTTCTTTCATCAAGTCCCTTTTTCAGGAGGCAGCACTTGATCCAGGTATGCTGTGGCACACAAGAACATTCAGTTTCAGTGTAAACTTCACCTTCTTCCTCAAAAGACTTGGCCATAGCAGATTTATGGCATTCTATATTAATCCACAAGTTTAGGCATACATCTTGAAAATCTTCCTGCCACTGGAGGTGCTTTGCTGCTGAAGATTTTAATTTTTGCAAAGCAGCATCTACTTAACTTCTATCTGCTGTTAGGGAAATAAAGACTTGAGAGTATTTCTCCTCCACTTGTTTCCTTGGGAAAATAACTCCATTATTAAACAGAGGCCTCATATAAGCAATAGCCTAAATCCGAATTAATTAAATTGTGCATGCACAGCCAAATAGAGAGGTAAGTGTTAGTACAGGCTCTGAGAAAGCATATACCTTAATCGCAAAGGTTACCACCCTACCTCCAATCTTTGAAGGGCTCATAAGAACTGCAGGATACAGAGCCATGCCAGCCAGGTGATTTTCTGTACTTTACAGGCCAACAAAGAGACCGTCCTGGGGTTCTGTAATTTCCTCTACTTCCACGCATTCAGTCCCTTTTCTATCTTCTTTCTAAGGGTTTTAGCACTTTGCTTTGACCTCATGTCATCTGAAATGCATTCCAAATCTGCATGCTACCAAGGATGCGTTCCAAGGTCTCCTGTCCCTGTTCTAAACCATCCAGTCACTTATGCTTTCAAACAAGCCACCAAACTGTGACACCATGGATACCTTGGCCAAGAATATAAAATCAAACCTAAAAACATCCAGCCCAAAGCACTGAGAGATTATATCTAACCTGATGCCAAAACACACCATGCACACAGCTGGCAAATCAATCCAGCCTCCTTTCTGTCTAGGGGGTACATCTCCCCCGCCCCCTAAAGAGGTGCTTCAAGGCCTGTTGTGATATCCTCCATTTCACCCAGCATGAAACTTACTGAGCCTCTGCTAATATCAGCAACATTTCGGGGAGGGACAAACAAAACAAAAACCAAGAGGGAGTGTGAATAGAATTCATGAAGGAAGTTGAAATAGCAGAAATGCCAAGGGTTGGCTGTCCTTATGAGTGAGACTTACAGCCCCAAAGAATGAGATTCAAGGCCAAAGAATAAGCCTTTCCAGGTGGTGGTAGGTCATTGCTTAAGACGGACTCATCTTTGGTCCTGGTTTTTAATCCAACCAACACTTAAGTTTGTTTTTAAATGTACACTGCTTCATATTGCATATGAAACACTTAAATGATCTAATTCATACTGAAGTCTAGGGCATGAGGGAATTCTATATGCAATGCAAACCAGTGGATTATAATAAAAACAAGTATTTGCTGACTGGAACAAAAACATGGATCACTGGAGATCCCTGAGGACATGAATTTGTCCAGCACGGTTTAAATTTTGAACTGTATTTTGCAGACCCTGCAAACTTTCAATCAAGTCCTGATCATTTTTTGGGCAAACTCATTTTTTTGACAGTCAAATTCACACACAAAAAATCCCACATAGCCTCCTCTGTCCTCTTGTGCAGTCCTGCAGCCTCTATGGTTACCACAGTACACAAGGTTGGAAAGCGGCTTTCCGAGCTCTAAGCCCCATGTCTTAGGCCCCAGATGTATTGTTGTCTCTTGCAGCACCTGAGTACAAATATTTTAAATCTTCATACAATTACTCAAAATGAGCGAGATAAACTTAGGAATGTGTGTGAGAGTGAGATAGCATGCTAAGGAGTGAGTCTCACACCCAATCAGTAAGACTTGACATGTCTGAAATAGATGGAAAGTCAGAACAGTCACAGATGTGAAGCAGTTACTGAAAAGAAGGTTCACTCAATACACTGAAGTTAAACACAACAAGCATTAGCCATCCATATATTCCAGATCTGGAATGCTATTTAATTCAGGGATATTCAAAAAATTAGGAATACGAGTAGTCACAGTTCAGGGCAACTGCACCTGTATCCCCTTCCGTGATCCACCAAAGGCAACTACAGCTCCTCAGCCATCATTTCTCTTGGGCAGAGGTCCGTGTCTCTTCCTCCTGACCGTAGTTCCTCCTGGCAGCACAGTTCCCTGCCTACACTGTGATATTCCCAGAAAGCCAGACTGCCTACAGAGGACAGTGTCTGAGCTTTTATTCTCTCTCCAGAGGCTATGAACATCTGTAAAGGTTCACACTTACAAGTTACCACACAGGTCTTTAGAAACAAGCACATTTATTCTTAAGATGAAAACATTACAGAGAAAACATTAAAAACACACAAAAAAGCTTACCAGAAGTCACCCCAACTCCAGCCTTGGTTTGTGGTAGGTGTCAATCCTTCAAAACCTACAACTGAATTTTCCCCTGTGGCAACAAGTTCATAACGGTCTCAGATTCAGAACCAGAAGAACCATGAATATACTTTCCTTTATACTGCTTTATACTTTTCCTTTATACTGCTTGGGCCTTTGATCTTGTTTTCATGTAACAGATGATCAACAAACATTGGCCTGCTGCTCAAGTCTTAGTTGCAAAGGGCTGAGTTTTTGCACAACTGGATGTGGGAAATTTGCATTCACCTCCCCCCAGATATCCCCCAGGAAAACCACTTAGCACTTTTTGTTCTTGTCTGGCACGTTGCTCAATGTAGTAGTCATTTGAACCTCGAGGTCTCACATCTATCACATCTTCCCTCTAGAGAGGTTACATACAATCCTGGCCCATTCATTTAATACAATGGATCCCAAAGATTCTTAAAATGTAATTCAATAAAATTTCCCAAGAATATGGCAGGAAATTGCCATATCTGTCAACACTGGTAATTTGGAGAAGGTTTTACCAGCAACATTAATGTTGATAATCCAGAGATGGATATCTTGGACCAGCTTCTGTTGCTATCGAAGCCAGTGTGATTTTTGCCATTGACATATGTAGGACCAGCACCGAATCCACTAAAAATAAGTCATGTATCTGAGCATGATGCCCCTTTGGTCTATTTATTAGGCAATAGGACACATGAGCTGGGGCACGTTCAAATTCAAGCCAGGGGTCTAACAACTTTGCGACTTCTCATTATTCTTTGACACAGTTCCCACCAGCAACCATCCTCACTATTACATTCAAACAGCAAGCAGCACTCTTAGTTCCTTAGCGACATATCACAGCAGTTAAGGGACACAATTCTGACATTATTTACACTGGTATAACTCAGGAATAACTCCATTGAAGTCAACTAAGTTAAATCTTTGGGCTATCAGAATCAGGCCCAAATGTCTACCTCATCTTTGCTAGAATTACTGTAATTCCCATAAACATTAAAACCATATTTTCACCTACACACACAGATACGTTTGGGTTGCCATTTCTCAGGACTCAGAGAAACCTGATGTGATGTGATTTTTGGTTTAAGTGACCATTATAAAAGTCCAGTTTGTCTGGGTGAAAAGACAGAGTCTAAGGGAACCCTGGGCAACTCCACTGTAAGACTGGTATAGTGATCCAGAAGTTCATATAACTTACTGGCTTGGTGAAATCTAATTATAGAACCTAACACCAGTTTGAGGTGTCTACACTTGTTTTCTGACAGTCTGACCTGAGGTAGGCACACTCAATTGTGAGCTACTCCAGAGATTTTGACAGACCTCATAATGCAAGAATGTAATTTCCACGAAACTTGAGCAAGAGATAATACAAAAAATGTTCATTTTATTAGATAAAAAAACCTCTTCTAAGTAAAGTATGGTGAAGAGTACACAGAAACCCCATTCTGTCTTTGAAGAATTTTTAAATGAGACTGGTTAGAGCACTAGAAAATATATTGTGAGAAAGAGAATGGTGTAGGAAATCTAACAGCTGAGTTATAAATTAATTGGAGAGAACAGCATATTAAGATTAATAAAGAATTAAAGGAGAGTAACATAATTAATGCCAATCAGCATAGTTTTATAGAAAATAGATCTTGTCAAGCTAACTTGATCTCTTTTTTTATTTTTCATTTTTTTAAACAGTGAGGGCATTTAACCATTAGAACAATTTACCAAGGGTCATAGTGGGTACTCTATCACGACATTTTTTAAATCAAGTTTGGATGTTTTGCTAACAGATATATGCCCTAGTGTGAAGAGGAGTTAATTTAAGGACGTTCTATGGCCTGTGTTATTTAGGAGGTCAGATTACATGACCCTTCTGGCCATATAAGCTATGAATCTGTGAAAACAGGTCTTTTTCTCCTCTAACATCTATGAGTCATATCCTCAGCAGGTGTAAATCAGTTTAGCTTCATTGAAGTAAATGGACTATGCCAATTTACAGCAGCTGAGGATCTGGCCCTGAGATTCAAAGAACCTTTGCTAACTTAAAGGAACATTCCCAAGGTAACAGACCATCTTCGGTCAAGGCCCCCAAGCAAATGTAAACATTGTAAAGAGTGTTATAGTTGCTGAGAGGTACAACAGATGAGTAGGCAGAAAATCTGCTATCAGCCAAGATATGAAAGGAACGGAAATTTCTTACCTGATAGTTTAGTTTATCTAAATCCCTCTATCCCAGGTTAGACAGAGGGTATAAATCCTATCACCATAAGAGGGAGACCAGAGGAAGTTAAAGATCTGGTAATATCATCTTTTCCTAAAAAGGGATTTGCTCTGTTGATCCTGCTCAGTTACAAACTTCTAATGTGCCCAAGAGTGTGTTTTAATTTCAAAAACTACATATAAAAACGTTCTGAACAGTCCAAGCAAGACCAGCACAACAAAAGCAATGTGGGATGCCTGGGATAGCATAGAAGGAGGGGAGGGGAGGACATAAAATACATAGACAAAATTACGGTCCTTGACTGTCCCTCTATATCAGCCTGTAGCACGGGAAGTGCAAGGATGGGATCCAAAACTGGAATGGCCATGGAAGGTATGTAGTGTGACCAGACATCCTCCATTTTAGCTTAACAAAGAGAAGGTTAAGGGGTGACTTGATTAGTCTATAAGTACCTACATGAGAAACAAATATTTGATTATGGGTTCTTCAATCTAACAGAGAAAGGTCATGATCAAATGGCTGGAAGTTGAAACTAGACAAAAACTTAACAGCGAGGGTAATTAACCAAGGGTTGTGGTGGATCCTCCATCACTGGAAATTTTTTAAATCAAGATTGGATGTTTTTCTCAGGAATGATTTTGGAGAAGTTCTACAGTCTGGATTATACACGTGGTCAAATTAGGTGATCACCGTGGTCCCTTCTGGCCAGGGGCGGCTCTAGCCATTTCGCCGCCCCAAGTACAGCGGCACGCCGCAGGGGGCGCTCTGCCGGTCGCTGGTCCCGCGGCTCTGGTGGACCTCCCGCAGACGTGCCTGCGGATGCTCCACCGAAGCCGCGGGACCAGCGGACCCTCCGCAGGCACGCCTGCGGGAGGTCCACCGCAGCCGCCTGCCGCCCTCCCGGCGACCAGCAGAGCACCCCCCACGGCATGCCGCCCCAAGCACGCACTTGGCGTGCTGGGGCCTGGAGCCGCCCCTGCTTCTGGCCTTGGAGTCTATGAAAGAGTAGAAGGGGCACATCACAGTCACTGGACTATTCCTTTCTAACAGACTTCACTGGGAAAGCATTGTTAAAGAAACATCATGCTGACTAATACTGTCTCCGTGTTTCCTTGTACTCCCCCATTTATCATCTTGTCTTGCACTTAGATTGAAAAAACTGCGGTGGCAGGGACTGTCTTTTTGTTCTGCGTTTGTACAGCACCTAGCATGGGGTGCTGGTCCATGACTGCGGCTCGGTGGAGTGATAATACAAATAATTAACAAAATCTAGAGCCCAGAATCAAGATTAGGGCGCCCATTGGCCTAGGTATTGTACAAAATACATAAGAGACAGTACTTGCTATGAACAGTTTATTCATCTTGTCTACTTAGATTACAAAGGGTGGGGGAAAGGTTTCTTGAAGGGGCCTCAAGAAAACCGCTGACTTTTGCGCTGAAAACGGATTAAAAAGCCCCTCACAGTCGTTCTTCCAGACACAGTGGATATACCTCAGCAGCAGTAGAGTAATTAGAATTGGATCTTCCAAATGAAATGAAAACCACCCGACTCCAAAGAAGAGATGTGTCCTGACATCTTATTTACCTGCCCCCTCGTACAAAGCCTGCAAACACAACTTGGGTTACTGCCTAGGACTTTGTATCACTTCATAAAAAAATAAACACTTTTGTGCAATGCTAGAGGACAATTTATATGGCTCTGCTTTGTAGCATACCTGCACCCTTGTTTTCTGACAGACCATGTCTACACTTATAAGCTTACAGCAGCAGAGCTGTACCAATACAGCTGTGCCACTGTAAGAGCACTTGTGTAGCCACGTTATGCTGATGGGAGCGCGCTCTCCCATCGATATAATAAAACCAGCAAAATGAGCAGCCGTAGCTATGTCAGTGGGAGGGCATCTACCACCAACATAGCGCTGTGCACAAGAGTGCTTATGCCGGCAAAACTTATGTGGTTTAGGGGAGGTGTTTTTTTCACACCCCAAGCGACAAAAGTTTTGCCGACGTAAGTGCTAGTTTAGACACTGAGGCGATGGAAACCACGGTGTAAGTTAGGCTAAGTACTAATTTTTTTAAACCAAGTGGCTTTCTCTCTCTCTCTCTCTCTCACACACACACACACACACACACACTATTGTTGAGCAACTCAGCAACTATTAACCACATTCAGATTTTTCACATAAAAAACCCCCACTAGAGTTGCAGCAGTTTGTTCTCTCGCCACACTGGTGCCTGTCACTAACTGCTTTTGGAGCAGTCATATAAAACTGCCACAAGAAGTCTGAAATTGGCAGAGCTTGCAGCAGTGTGTTTCATAAGCAGCAAGCGCCAACGAAAGCTCTCTCACACCTGTGCTTCCGAAGCACTCCTGGCTACTGATGCACTTCAGAACAGAGTTAAAAGCCTGGTCCTAATCTAAAATGTTCTCAAAGAGAGATTGATGTAGTCAGGAATCAGAAATCCATCAAGACAGCTGAGCGCCACAGAGATGAGGTAGATGACACAGGCAAGTTTAGACTACCAGGCGATTAGATCAGTCTTAATGGCAGGACTGCTTGCCAGAAGACATCAAACTGAGCCCAAACCTGACTAACCCGTAGGGACTGGAAAGAGAAAGCGCTGTAGCTTTGCACTCTTGCTTCTTCCTTATTTTTGTCTGGCACTTACATACAGTATCTACCATCAACAGATTAGACAGAGTTTCTAATTCATGGTGGCATTTTTAAGCCTCCACGTGGCAGCCAACATATTTTTGAAATTCTGATTGCATATTTAGGCTATGTCTACATTTAAAACACTACAGCACTTCAAAGTAGATCAGTGATCCCCAACCTGAGGTGCGCCCTGCTATGGGGGGCATGGAGGAATATTTGGAGGGTGTGCAATAGGGCCCAGCCCAGCCCTCATGGGGGAGAGGGGAAGGAAGTACCGCCCAACCCTGCTCCATCCCCAGCCGCAGCTTCATCATCATTCCCTCTCCGCCCCCAGGCCACCTCTCAACTCTAACTCCAGCTCCTCCCCCATCCCCCGTTCTGCCTTCAGCCCAAGGTCCTCTGCTGAGCCAACTGTGCTGTAATGGAGGCAGGCGTAGCCAGGAAACGTTTGGGCACCACCGATGTAGATATTTAGGGCAGAAGCTCTCCTGCCAACATAGCTCTGTTTACACCAGCACTTAGGTCAGCGGGGCTTGGGCTTACCAAACCATAGCTTGGGAAAGAGAACAGAGGGGAAATGTAACATAGCAACACAGTTATGCCCAGCGGCGTCTCCAGGCACCAGTGCTCCAAGCGCGTGCCTGGGGCGGCAAGCTGTGGGGGGTGGCCTGCCGGTCCCTGCGAGGGCAGTCATCAGGCTGCCTTCGGCGGCTTGCCTGCAGGAGGTCCGCCGGATTAGGCGGCAATTTGGCGGCAGGTAAACCGAAGCCCTGGGACCGGTGGACCTCCTGCAGGCAAGCCGCTGAATCCGCGGGACCGGGGACCTCCCGCAAACATGCTGCCGAAGGCAACCTGCCTGCCGGTTTGGGGTGGCAAAAAAGCTAGAGCCACTCCTGGTTACACCAAAGTAATTCTGTACTGTAGACCTGCCCAGTGCTTAGTTTGCACCAGGACTTGCCAGGGCTGAGTCCTGGCACATCTAGGCTTGGCAGTTCATAGCCCCGGCACCTTTGGGCTTGCTTCATCAGTTATGAACGTAAAAAAATTGCCTGATCCCCAGCACTGCTTTCATTACAAATTAAGCACTGGACCTGTTCTTATACATTCCTGTCGATGTAGTAAATCCACCTCCCCCAGGGGCAGTTGCTAGGTCGACCTAGTGCAGTCTACAAGGGGATTTAGTTTAACTACATCGCTCAGAGATGTGGATTTTTCACATCCTTGACCAACTGAAGTTGGGTTGATTAATTTTCTAGAACAGACCAGCCCTTAGAGACACTTTTATTCATGTGGCAGAATTTCTTCTGTTTGCACAGTGGGCTGTAGTTCTCATTGCTATAAAAAAGTAGCAGTCGATACTACATATACACCTTGGGAAATACAGCACTCTAAAACAGCCAAGTCTGACCCCCCATTTAGAATCTGCCTGCATTTAAGTTATGAATAAGGTCTGAAAAGCCACTCATATTTGAGCAAGTGCTGATTATGGGTGGTCCAAGTTTTCAGAAAGCCCCCTATTTACAGAAACAAAATGTGCAAGAGATATAGGCCTTATTGCAATAGTAAAATGGCACATTTAATGGCAAGATATTATGCTGCTGCATAAAGAACATATGGTTATTCTTTCCAGTTAGGGACAAACTCCTGGCATGGTGGTGTTGCCACAGTAATGCCTTCAATTCACCAGGGTGCTGCCAGTCTTACAGGTGCTATTGGAGAGTTTTAAGTGCTAGTTTTAAGAATCCTACTTTTTTTCCCCCTCTCATCTCTCTCTCTTCCCCCCCCCCCAATTCTCTGTTTGGAAGAAGAGTGGGAGAGTTTTCTTAATTGCTTTGATGAGAGGGAAAAGGGGATGTTGATCAACCATGATTAGATCTGCTGTCTATTACATGTTTCTTGGGCCAGATCTCCAGATCTTAGGCCTGGTGTATGCTCTGCCGACTTCAATGGAGCTGTGCAAGCTGAGGTTCTGGGCCAGATGGCATCAGAAAAACACTGGACTGGATTCTCACTGCTTTGCACCATGTGTACTCGCTTACACCTGTGTACAATGTTTGCCAACTGGGGATTAAATGCTTCTAAATCAGAATGGTAATGTTTGACTGACTTTGCACAGATGTAAATGACTACACAAGGCATAAGCCACTGGAGAATGAGGCACAGATCAAGGATACATAATCAGAGCAGGTGCTTAAATTGCCGTGATTACATTGTATAGTTACTTATACAGCAATATAAATACCTGGCGTGTTACAAAAACATGAGATGTGTCTGCCCCACAGAGATCACAATCTAAATAAGACATGAGACAGTAAGCAGAGATAAGTAATGGTGTGAGAGGGGCAGGAGAAAAGGGTGAAGAGTGATTCAGAAAAAGTACATTAGCTTTAAAATTCAGCCCTAATGTAACTCAGCTAAAGTCAAATGGAGATATGTGGGGCCAGACTAATTCCTGGTGTAATTTGAACTGTAAACTGTGTACATATATTCCAAAATCCTCGCCCCCTTGCAGCCCTACTCATTTTGGAGAATCAGGTCCGGCATAAGAATAAGAGACGAAGGTGTGAGGGTGGAGGTTTGCTGTGATCGCCGAAGAGAGCAGAAGGGGGCGAGTGATAGCATATTGCATTGTGTAGCGCACATTCCACTAGGGGGCTCCAAAACAGCAGCATTTGAGTGAGCATGCCTTCATTTTATTACCTATTTCAGCTACCCCAGAAGCAGACTCGGGAGGCAGGGGGAAGGGAGCCTATAGCTGCTGCTGGTGGGAACAGGACGACATATATGGTTTAGGATCTCTCAATCCAGACTCCTCTTCCCCTGAAGAGGAGGAAGTCTAGGTGCAAAATTACAGAGAAAACCACTGGAAATGTTTTGATGAACCAGAGCTGGAACATGTTGGCCAAACAGTCACTAGTTAATGTTCGCACATTAAGATATTGAGCTTGGTAAGTGACCCGTATTACTACTGGGAAATGCAAAAAAAGAGAGCCAGGGAGCATGAGAGAATGTTTACACAAGAAAAAGCAGTATACGAGCCAAATCACCCCTACGGTTACTGGTACGCTCATCAATCATTGGCTTCAGTGACACCTACTGATAAGGGCTGAGAAGTCAACTACCAACTGTCCTTCTCATTTTTTAACTAACTGGGAAAAAACCGACTAGCTTGGTCTATACCATTCAACTTTATAAACTAGTTCATTTGCACATACTTTCTCTCTTCCCCTACAGCAGCACTTTCAAGGGTGTACATCTTTGACGTCAAGGTGCTATTTTTATATAGCAATCAGATCCACCACCAGCTGGGAGTCCCTTCATACACACCTTATTCAAGAGAAATGTCTCAGAGAAATGAGAGATGAAACTACAAGAAGGAGGCATAGAGTCTGTGAGATGCTCTTTCATTTGTTTTTTGAGGGACAGACTGAAAAGCTCACTGACATGCACAGGCGAAAAAAGAAAAAGCTGTAAGATGTTTTTGTTCCTTGTAATCCTGTTACGGGAGTCACTGCGTCAATTGTCCTTTCTTTTCCCCACTAAGAACAAAGTTAGCATAGTAATTATCCTGCCAAGTAAAAAAGACATAGTAAAGAAACCTCACATAACGGGGAAGGAAATCACTATTTTTGCCAAATTGCTTTCATGGCTAGTTGTCAAGTCTGGCCCTTTGCCAGAGGCAGGAGATTTCACTAGGAAAGCTAAGCAAGAACGGCATGGCAGAATGACACATTATCTTCTGCAGTTAAATAGGCTACTATTCACGCTGAAGGAGGAGATACATGGATAGACAGAATGCAGAGTTCCACATTCTAACTGAACCCAAACACTGCTATTAGGATGGTTTTGTCCTTTTGATTTTGCTGTTTCCTACAATCAAGCTGGAGAGCTGAAATGGAAAAGGTTTCCTTAGCAGTTTCAGTTCATCCCATACCCCCACCCAATACGAAACCATCTGGGCCAGAATCAAAAAGATCCCTGTCTCAAACAGAAAATCATTACTGCCTTAAATCATTACTGCCTTAAAAAGGCAGCAGTCTATACCAGAATGCAGCTATTCAGCACTGCCAATTTTTGCAATTTTTAATCAAAATCTGGCAATATTTCATGTTCTATGGAAAGCCCTAGCTTCTGGAGACAATTGACTACATGAGAATTGCAGCTTTCTTTTTTTTTTAAAGTAAGTTTCTAGTCTTCATCATTGCAGAGAACAGCTTGAAAACATGATCCCAGTGTACTCAAAAGGCTCAGATACCAGAAGGCAAAGAAAAAAACCTAACATTTATTATGACACCCGCAGACTTCAGTGGCTACAGTAGACAACCTCCCTATAAGGGCTTTAGTTCTCCAACTGAACATTACAATTTCAAGACTGGCTCCATACTCGCACTTTCCATCTATGAATTTTTTCCTAAAAGTCTCTCTTTGTCTTTTACCTATCCGTACATTAACCACCCAATTTCAACCAAATTTCGAAATACTCTCTTTCTCCCCCCACCCCACTCATCCACAGAATTTCCTCATATGCTGAAGACTCTGTGCTTAAGTTTAGGAGTATAAAGAGACATCCTGCAAATGCTCATTAATGGGGGGAGGGAGGAGGGGAAGGGTACAGAAACATACCCTCAAAGCCTCAGGATCAGCTGAAAATTATTCTGCTGGGGGATGTAACTGACATTGTCTGCTTCACCTTTTCCTTCTTGCAAATTTCTCTCCTTTCCAAAATGACAATGGATATATTATAAGGTTTTAATTGATTAAGATATTATCCCATTAAGAGCATTGTTCAAGCCCATGAAAACTCAGTCTCCAATATATTCAGATCTCAGCTCACTAGCCTGTGGATGTGTCTCGACTTTAGAAAACAGAGGGTCACACTCTACCTCAGGGATTACGGGGCCTGGCTGAATGAATGGAAAAGTCAACAAGTTTCCCAGTTTGCTAAACCACCAATTTCATCCCCTGCTTCTCACCATTCAGACATTGCTCCTTTAAATAACGCTTGAATTTGCACTTTGCATGTTCTGATCCAGCCCTTTTGACCTATCTTGAAAAAAATTCCCTGTAGAATACATCTCTCTGAAGCTATAAACATCTGGAAATCACCGCCATGCAGATGTAGGATAATTATAACACCAGCCTGTAATCTGCAGGCCAGGAGTCAATCAGATATCATGCTGGCTCCCCTTGGGTTGCACCCACCAAGCAATTGTAAAAAGAGAATACCTTGGTTACCATCAAGGAGACAGTAAGGATTATAAGGAAATGATGCATCTAGCAAAGACAAAGCAACAAAACATATACTGAAAATAAGGAGGCTCTGAGAGGTCAGGCACAATGCTGCTTTATCACATGCCCTCCACTTGCAATGTTTCAAAAACATTTGACAATTTCTAATCAATTTGTGAGAGAGTCTGAATGACCGAGCCTGGGATTTTAGGCTTAGTTCCACTCTCACAATGCCAGGCAGCCATAAACCCAATTTAACAGGCTGGTTAAGCTAGGTTCATGGCTGCTCTACGGCACTAGAGCAGTACAAAGCAGCCAGTGCACACTGGGAAATCTGGCCCATTATCCTTCTATTATTTATAGTCCTGTAATGCCGAGGAGCCCTAGTTACAGACTAGGACCCCATTGTGCTAAGTGCTGTACAAATATAGAACAAAAAATGACTGTTCCTGCCTGAAAGAGCCTTATCATTAAAACAGAAACTGCATTAAGGATGGGATTTTCCAAAGCACTCCACATGGGCTAACTCCACTCCTTGCAGACACTGCTAAAACTCCCACTGACTTCAATGGGAGCAGAGTTAGGCCAACACTGAGTGCTTTTGAAAAAATCTTACCATATCTGTCTTGAAAGATAGAATCCACTCTTTGCAAGTCTCCCTGCTCTACAGACTCCTCCTGAGAACTCTGATGTCCTGTGGTTCCTAAACCCGACCAAAATCAATTACCTATTAGAAGACTATGTCTAACCCTATTCAATTAAGGACATGCACCAGAAGGAGAAATAAGGAGAGATCTCTCCATAATTAAGGTTGCAAACAGGTTACATTATAAGCCCTATTTCAGTCCTCTATAATTTTGGTTAGCAAAAATTGGTTTGGTCTGAAGAACTGATAGGCTTACACTCTGAAGAACAAGGACAACGTTTCTGTAAAGTTTGAAAATGATTGCTCAAATTGTTTGAGTGACAGTTAATGAAAAAGTTACTCAAGTATGAAATTTTGATTTGTGTCCGTTTCTTTGTCTCCCTCTAGCACTCAAAGACATCTTTTTCCAACTCTTCAGACGTTCCATACAGTTGAATCTCCTTGAAACTTATGCATAGGGTTATAGTTAGAAAAAAACCATTGTAATTAAGGAAAGTTATTAGCAATCAGTTGTATCTACTTGGAATACAAATAGACGATGCAGGAGCAGTTTGCCCTCTGGTGGCTGGTTGCAGCTTAGAGAGAGACCATAAGGCTCCTTCTGTACTGGACTAGTTAAGGACCCAATCCTGCAAACAGTTATGTAGGCGAGCAACTTTGTTCATATGACCAAAGTCCATTCAAGTTATTGTGAGTGAGTACTTTACACCAAGTTAAGTTACTCATATGTGTAAATGTTTGCAGGATCAGCCCCTCATATCAGCCAAGCACTTAATTGGAGGTATAAATGCCCTCCCCCTCCTTTTTCTACTGTGGCATCTTCATGCGACTGAATTTTATTTTGGATATATTTTTTAACATGCAAAATATTTTAGGAGTAGATATTTTCTCCCTGCCTCATTTTCTTTTCTCTTAGCAGTTCTTTTACTTTAGAAGAATTAATTAGTCTAGTGCTGCCTTGATGGAAAACAGCTACAATCAATTTTAATACAAACATAAAACCATAACAAGATTTGAACTCACTTCCTTTGATACATGAAACTAACAGTGGCTCAAGATGACTTTGAGAAACAATTATGAAAAACTACAGGTGATAAATTAACTATAGGAAGGTTCTCCATGTTGTTTCCTGAATGCAACAGAAACATACTGAGAACTGAAATAATAAAAAATAAAGCAGAAAGGCTAAAAAGCTCTAATCGGGTTTTGGTTTATTCCAAGAGCTATGTGACAGAAAAAAATCAAGGAAAATCAAAATCAGTTTCCCTACAGTTTTGCTTCATCAAGAGCAAATGTGAATTATATTCTTACATGTTAGCAATACTTTTTCCATAAACAGGTCACATATGAAAATTATTTTTGTGTATGCAACAGCAGATTGGCTAGGCCTTCCCACAAAGGGACAAATATTGCTTGTTTTACTCATAGAAGTAATCCTACTGACTTCACTGGGACTACTTGTGTGAGTAAAGCAAACAGGCTTTGGTCCAAAAGGACTAAAGTCCCAGTACCCCAACCTTCTCCCACAAATTCAGTCCTGTATCTGGTACAATGGTGGGATTTTTTCTTCTGTTATATGACCAGACCCTGTTCCCAGTGAAGACAACAACAAAACTCCCAGAAACTTCAATGGGAGCAGGACTGGACTCTGAGATTTGAGTCACTGAGTGAAAGACAAAAAGGTTTGTTAAGGACAGAATATCTTTCAACTGTTTCTGATGTTCCAAGTGTCACCATAAGATGTTAGGTATGGGCCAAACCCTTAAGTTGTTACTCAGGCAAACTGCCATTCATTCCAGTTTGATGGCACGAGGACTGAGTGAAAACAAGTGGCAATACTGCACTCCTAGATCTGTGCATAGAAGGGGACTTGGGTACCTTCACAGCACCTTTCACCCCGTTGAGACCTTTCCTTATGGTCTGGGGCCTGTGCAGGCATAGGGGACAGAGACAAGGAGAGGAGTGGGTAACCCCAATGAGAGTATACATAGTTTTCTACCTCTTCCTGCCCCAGAAAAGTAAAGCCTGGAGATCCTAAGGGTCATTGCACAGCAACAGCGGGATACCTTCGTGGGGCAGCTCAAAGGGTTCCATGCTGGCAGAGAGCTGGTGGAAGCACAGCAGGGTCCAAAGCCTATGGCCACCAACAGATCTGCCTGGTTTGGGATGACAGGAGGCATCTCTACATGGGAATCCTCCCAGGGGAGAGTTCCTCTCCTGGAATCCTGTCCTGTAGATTCTATCACAAGAATCATAGAATATCAGGGTTGGAAGGGAATTCAGGAGATCATCTAGTCCAACCCCCTGCTCAAAGCAGGACCAATCCTCAACTAAATCATCCCAGCCAGGGCTTTGTCAAGCTTGACCTTAAAAACCTCTAAGGAAGGAGATTCCACCACCTCCCTAGGTAACCCATTCCTGTGCTTCACCACTCTTCTAGTGAAAAAGTTTTTCCTAATATCCAACCTAAACCTCCCCCACTGCAACTTGAGACCATTACTCCTTGTTCTGTCAATTACTCCTTGTTCTGTCAAAAAAGCAACCACTGCCCCGTGTGAGGAACCATCAGGCCTAAAGGCTTGATCTAGTGTCCATTAAAGTCAACATTATTTCTCTCTGCTACAGAGTCTTAAATTTTTTAAATAATCTAGAAGTGTTAATGTTAACATATCACATTCCAAACCCAAACTGTTATTTACAATTTCCTTTTACACATGAACAAAGTCTAAAACGTTTTGTTTGTTTTCTTACAGTTTATCACCTAAATGAAACTAAACAAATGCTCAGCTCCCTCTTCTCAGCTCCCTCTGATGAGAAGTACAAGATAATCCATCTCTGTTTTTTCTCAGCAGTGGCCAATGCAAACAGCTTTGGTTCTATACTATTTCTTAGCCGTTGGGTGAAACAGGGCAATCAACCCATAGGGACAGCACAGCAGAGCTCTACTAAAATTCATATAAGATAAATGAAAACAGCTCTCTCATCACTAACCCCTCTACGAATGCCAAGCAAAGAGATTGCATAGGAAAGCCTACACAGTTAGAAATTACACGCATTTAAGCTTTCAGTGTTTACATGAGTTGTGCACTGGTCTATATATTAAACTGGTTTCTAGTGTATTTCCTCTTGTTCAATGGTTGGGTAAAGGACTGCGTGACAGAGAATTTCTACTAAAGGAGAACAAAAATCCAAGACAAACCTTATCTGTTGAAATCATACATCATCTCCTTGTAACATATCCAATATACAATCCTGACGAAGTCATC
Organism: Mauremys reevesii; assembly: GCF_016161935.1. Taxonomy (NCBI): domain Eukaryota; kingdom Metazoa; phylum Chordata; order Testudines; family Geoemydidae; genus Mauremys; species Mauremys reevesii. Next base: position 71,430,282 of record NC_052625.1, read on the forward strand.
ACAGCAGCTAACAGCAGGAATAAATCTTCAGAGCAAGCCCACAAAAATAAATGCAAAAAGCTGCATAGTATTTTAAAGTACCATAAATGTAGTAACTCAAGGCTTCCCAAACATTTTCATAGGATGGATTACAACTTAACTGGCAGTATCTTGTGGATGCCACCCCTCCCATTCACTGCTGCACAGAGCCTTTCTCCCCTCTTATTCTTATAAAATACCATCCCAGTGACAAGGATAGCAATTAGTACCCCAGCAGATTAATACTAGGGAAATACTTACTGGGTTTTTGCTGTCTTTTAGTGCAACTGGCGGCTAGAGACAAAGAAAATCAGCACCATGCAAAACACTAGCCAATGTTCTGCGGACCACAGTGTGGGAGCCGCTGTAGTAACTTACGCCTAACAAAAACAAGAAAAATTCACAGTTAAGGCTGCCTCGCCAAAAACTTAGTGTAATCCCCTGCGCTAGACCCTGGCATGGCCCCAGAACGACGAGCGATACACCACACCACATAGATGTGTCATCGTATATCTGTTAAATTCAGCTACTGTCCAAGCCCTCAGATCTGACAGAGCGGATCACAGTCCAGCATGCCTACATACCTTACAGAAAAATCTAACCTCAGATATCTACCACCACATGGGATCAGAGTGGCCTACTCAGCTGTATGCTTCCTTGGGTTTGCCAGTTTGTGAGACAAACCTAGTGGTCTATTCTCTGCTCATTTTACATACACACCTCCCCAGCCGCTCACCCCCCTCGGAGGCTAATGGTGCCTCCATCTGAACCTTCCCCAATGCACATGCTAACTACAGCTGTGTGACTGTCTCAAAACAAAAGCTGAAACCATAAGCAATGGCCAGGTGTGGGTTCCAGGCCAAGCAGTGAAACTAGGCAAGTTTTATCCAAGCCTTTCTAAGTCTACTGATATCCCCAAAGCCCAAATCCTTCTCTTTCTGAAGGGACATATTTGACCCTGAGGTGTGTGTGTTTTTTAGTTTCCTAACAACATTTTTTTGTGAATGTTGGTTACAGGGAAGTTGGCTGGATGAATTTCCACTGTGTGAAGTCTCCGTCACGTGACAATGGCAACTTAATCACGCAAGTCATTTTCTTCAAACAAGGAAGATTACACTAAGACAGCGGTTCTCAAACTTTTTTGAGCTGAGCCTCCCCTTTGACTTACAATTTTTAGTTGTGCCCTTCCAACCCAGACAAAAATAGACAATACCTGTCCCTTCCTCCTCAGGTTTTCAGAGTGGGGAAAGGCGCATGCGATAGTCTCTGGGGGTAGAGCTAGTGCTGGGCACGGAGGCTGTTGGGAGTGGAAATCGGTGCAGCTACAGCAGATGTTGACACTAACCCCCAGGGCTGGGTGTCCCACTGAAGTGAGTCAGGGGGTGGAGGTGGTGCTCCCTCCCTAAGCCCCACCTGGCGGTTGCTGGCCTGAGCCCCCAAACATTCCTCTGTGCACCCTTAGGTGGGCGCACCCTGTCATTTGAAAACCTCTGCATTAAGGAAGAGTAGTATCCCGAAAGCTTTTCTGATGCTCTGATTCAACTACAGAGCTTCTAAACAAACACTTCATTGGCCCTCTCCTGCCTCACTTCCTGCTACAAATTTAAAGAAATTCCCACGTCTGGATTCCATTTCAGATGATACCACAAAATCACACAAACTCATAGGCAAAAGCAATACAGCAGGGCTGAGCAGTTTCATTTGCGTCTTGGCTTCATCATGCATGTTTGTACGCAATCAATACAAAAGCATGTGAGCCAGAACTGTCAAGACAGTGTGACAAAATCCATATGAAGCAAACCGGTTAGTTTCACGCAGCTTTAAGTTACAGCCATGCAGTTTGTAGAGAACAGAATAGGAGATATATAAATGTCACTTTAAATGTTTTTTTCCCATTAAAATTGCTTTTTAAAAAAAACAACAAAGATTCTAAATCACTACATTAGTGTACATCTTCCCTAAGCTTCCAGATACATTGGGCAAATTTCTGCTCTCAGTTGCAACGCCACCTCCACTGAAATTGAGTTTCTCCAGAATTACATTGGTGTAACAGAGCAGAATTTATCCCATTGCTTTCTGTTAACAATTTAAGATTTTAACCAGCTACATCCATCTTTTGCCCACCCCTAATTAAAGTCAGAGCTAGGTGGCTGCAGGTATAGCAAATCTGCCAGACACTGCCACAGATCATTCAAAGGCAGTTTTGGAATGAAACCCAATTCAGGACTTCAGCCTACTGAAAATGAAGTACTGAAATGAATAGTTACTTTCTAATTAGTTTCCTAATTGTACCACTAATCATAAGCATTTGCTCTCTATGATTAAGTTCTTTAAAGTTTCCCCCTGAGAATCCACATCTCAGAAAGACTAGCTTTACAGAAAGGTGCTGGAAGCCAAAAACTCAAGGTGCACAAAAGAAGACAAGTGAGTGTAGCTCGGCAGTCGGGGGCTGCGTAGGTGAGTGGAGCTCTGAGTCTGGAGTTTCTTTAGGTCACTTCCCACCAATGTGCTGTAGAACTTCAATGAAAGGCTTTCCGCCATGCCATTGCCTGCTCTATTTGAGCTGCCTATCAGGGATCTGAGTGCTGGCCACCCATCCAAATACACTAATCTGCAACCAGCCTCAGCATATTGCTTATCTTTCTCTGGATAAAGTAGTATCTCAGCTGATTGACAGGCTAATATGGAAGATTACAAAACAAAGTCTTAAAGGGAGGTCCTGAAAAGAGCAATTAATCAGTGCTAATCTAAACAGCTGTGAGATATGTGGATGGCATCTTCCTCTGCAAATTACACTGAGGTACAGCAGGATATTATTAAAATCATCTTCGGCTAAAATATCAGTGCTAAAGTTTCATGGTGCATGCAGTGTGTGTATGCGAGCAAGCTGTGCAGAAGAATTTCTCCAGACTTTCATTATTCAAAAGGTATTGACTGATCCATGACTTCAGAAGGAAGTGACACTTTAAAACAATGTTATTAACTACAAGCCAAATTCTGAAATCTTTTATCGGGCTGAACTCCCATTTGAGCAAAACCGTCTCTCATTTACCAAGTATAAATCAGGAGTAGCTCCACTATGCACAATGGAACTACTTCTGATTTACACTAGTCTAATGAAGAGGAAATGGTCCAATGACTTCAAATCAGTAAGAACTGAATCAAGACTTCTGAAAGTCTCAGATACTATGATCATAAGGATGGTATAAAAAAATACAATAGGTAAAATTTGGGCCTAAAATTTGATTTTCAGCCTAGAGAACTTCTTGTTGTTAACTTGAGTCAGGAGAATAATTCACACCTGATACAACTTGGTAAATTTAGCACCCATTTTTCCCCACAAGTAGAAAATATGCAAACATACCATGAGTTCCTAATAGGACTTGATACAATTTTATGGAATTCATTCCTATCAAGTTTTACACTCTGTGAAATAATCACAAATAGTTCACTGAGAGTATTTAATAGTCAATTTTCAAAATCTGAGTTGTGTTGGTTAGAAAAGTCACCTGACATAGTTGCTGCTGTCTGATTAGACAGATTTCTAAGCACTTCCAGCATGTACACTCATGACCAAATATTTCATATTGAGATTCTGTGAGTTCTCATGCATGTGACTTTGAAATTTGCTTTCTGCTACCATTTATGTCTGTATGCTGGATCATTTGAATGTTCATAGAAAACACAGCAAAGAGGGCATGAAAAATAGTCAGAGCAAGTTCATTTAAAAGTTTGAGTGCATATTTGTGAAAAATTTTTTGCAGTATTTGCCTAGCTCTGAAAAAAGGGATTAATTTAAAAACAAAGACATGGCAATGTCTCTTCTGGGGAAGAGAGAATCCAAAAACCTTTCTATTTTCTTACCATTAAATGATTTATTAAAAGAAATCTGCAGTGAGACTCAACTCCTGGCATGGTCATTTAAGCTAGGGCAAGTTGAGGAGTTTTTAACAAAGACATTACCTGCTGATACATCAAGCTTACCTTGTTGTGCAGTCTCTTTTGGTTTAGCTGGTTTCACTACTTCACACTCCCTCAGTATGGGACTATTGTGTGATGCTATCCAGGAAAGCCCCAGGCCAAAAAACAAGCAAAAACCTTAATTTTTAATCACATGCATATACTAGGGCTGAAAGGGTCAGAGAGGCTTAGCTAGCCTTCACTTTCAATTAAAACATACAGGAGGGCTGGTAAGTCACCCCCCTCAGTTGCGTTTTACCATTAGTGACTCAAAAACAACAGAAGGCTTATTCCAGTACCTTGCTTCTTGTTTTGCTTTCCCAGTTTCCTCCATGTCTCCACCACACGCTGCCTGTGCTGGCAATACAGAGAGCTGTTGTGGCAAAACTGTAGTAATGGTTTTGTTACAGTTTTAGACCCAAAGGGGCTTACCGCAGCTGAATCATTTTATTGAATTGCTCTGCTGCTCATTTCTATGCACACAGCTGATGAGAATGAAGAAATAACTCCAAAGAGAGTCCTGTTAGTCTAACAAAGCTGCTTTGTCCCCCAAGGAACGTACAATAGGAAATGAAAGTTGGATGGAAAACAGATTCTAACAGGAAACAGAATGATCCCTGCTAGAGCTCAGCACCAAGATGGATCACTGTAATAACCCCAGCAATGTGAGCCGGGGAACTAGGGACTTCAATCTCTAATTCTAGAGGGAGAGATACAAAATAGCTAAGGGAAATAATAACAAATGAAAAGCCTCCACACTGGAAAATGAAGCAAATAGCAATGACAGAACACAAAAGTCTTAGACTCTGCTTGGACTGTGATGAAAATAAACAAATGCATAGATCATAGTGGGGGAAAAAGTGACAAATTAAAATTAGATTTAACCAAATATTTTATGTAGTTTAAAGAACTGTTTAAAGAAAGAAGAGAGGGAAACTATATGCAGCTATATCAATTATGGCTGTCAAGCGATTAAAAAAATTAATCATGACTAATCATACTGTTAAACAATAACAGAATACCATTTATTTAAATATTTTTGGATGTTTTCTACATTTTAAATATATTGCTTTCAATTACAACAGAATAGGAAGTGCACAGTGCTCACTTTGTATTTATTTATGGTGGTTCGGATTCTGTACTTTTCCAAATTGGAATGTTGCTCTTTTAAGACTTCTGAAAGCATGCGCCACACTTCATCCCTCTCAGATTTTGGAAGGCACTTCAGATTCTTAAACCTTGGGTCGAGTGCTGTAACTATCTTTAGAAATCTCACATTGGTACCTTCTTTGCGTTTTGTCAAATCTGCAGTGAAAATGTTCTTAAAATGAATATGTGCTGGGTCATCATCCGAGACTGCTACAATATGAAATATATGGCAGATTGCAGGCAAAACAGAGCTAAAGACATACAGTTCTCCCTCAAGGAGTTCAGTCACAAATTTAATTAACGAATTATTTTTTAATGGGCATCATCAACATGGAAGTATGTCCTCTGGAATGATGGCCAAAGCACAGGGCCATCCCTAAACATTTTGGTGCCCTACACAGCCCCCTCCCCCCCATGGGCAGTGGGAAGTGGAGCGACCCGGCCCCAGCCTGCTCCACTCTGCTCCCCTGGCTACCAGACTTGGGGGAGCAGAGGGGAACCGCCCCCCCCAGCACTCACCGGTGGCGCAGCTGGGAGCCGGCGGAGCAGATTGGGCTGGGGCCAGGTCGCTCCACTTCCCACCACCCAATGAGTATAGGGCAGGCCCGATACCTGCTGCAGTCCCCCGGGACCTAGCTCAGGGGCAGAGTGGAAGCAGGGGTGGGAAGAAGCAGGGCAGGGGTGGACGCAGCTTTCCTGGCCAGCTCAGCTGGCTGGGGGATCAGGCTGGCCGCTGGAGCGGCACGCAGCTGCGTAGGGCACCAGGAAATTTCAGTGCCCCAAATTTCCTGGTGCCCCATGCAGCTGTGTAGTTTGCATATGCGTAAGGACGGCCCTGCCAAAGCATGAAGGGGCATACGAACGTTTAGCATATCTGGCATGTAAATACTTCGTAATGCCATACTAATGCCTGTTCTTACTTTCTGGTGACATTGTAAATAAGAAGAGGGCAGCATTATTTCCTGTAAATTTAAACAAACTTGTTTGTCTTAGCCATTGGCTGAACAAGAAGTAGGACTGAGTGGACTTGTAGGTTCTAAAGTTTTACATTGTTTTGTTATGGAGTACAGTTATGTAACAAAAAAAATCTACATTTGTAACTTGCACTTTCACAATAAAAAGATTGCACTATAGTACTAGTATTAGGTGAATTGAAAAATACTATTTATTTTGTCATTTTTACAGAGCAAATATTTGTAATAAAAAATAATATAAAGTGAGCATTGTACACTTTATATTGTGTTGTAATTGAAATCTATATATTTGAAAATGTAGAAAAACATCCAAAAATGTTTAATAAATTTCAGTTGATATTCTATTGTTTAACAGTGCGATTAAAACTGTGATTAATCGCAATAAATTTTTTTAATCACGATTAATTTGAGTTAATCGTGTGAGTTAACTGTGATTAATCGACAGCCCTAATTTTAATAAAACACAGTCAGCTATCATACGACAATAGCCATCTACTCAGCAGCTACACTATAATAGAAACCATGCTTGCATGTTTCTAAAACTATGTCTGAAACTAGCAGACCCACCGTGACAGACCATCCCAAGACCAATGATACATTACACTGCAAAAAGCCCCAAAAGGGACAAAGAGAAAGGAATACAGTAAACAAGGTTTTCTGTGACTCTGGGGATAGGATTATAAAAGATTTTTTTTAAAACACAAGGCTTGAGCAGGAAGCCTTTCTAAATTACATTTCTTGGATTTTATTGTATTATCTTCATGGCATAGTTATTACACATTAAAGGTAATGACTCTCCTCTGCAAGTAACCTAATATTGGACGTGATTGATAACCCCTATCTGTGCTTTAGAGAACACTTTGAATTTCATAAATGGGGAAGAGAGTAGAGAGTTGGAGGAGGGGAACCTCAGTGGATTATTTTCATGCACACAATACATTGACTACAAGGGTTTCACTAGAAAGTATAATATTTCTTCTAACACCCACTGATGGCTCATGGACAAATTTACCCAGATCCTCTCTTTATAGCTAATTCTGCTCATATTACATATAATCCATTGTTTTCTGTATTTTTCTTCCTTATTTTTATAAACTACTTATATTTATAAATCCCTCTTGCTCCCTCTTTCTTATTCTGACAGGTTTTCTCCTGAGATTCACTTCTGTGAGCTGAGCTCCCCAGCCAAGCTACATTTCCCATGATGCACCATGGCAGGTCATCCATAAGGGATACCACAGTGCAACATGAAAGATGTAGTCCTTCCAGGAAACCCAGCTGATACAAGCAAACAGGGGACATGAGGTATCCAAACTACAACTCTCAGATAGGGAGACCAGACAGCAAGTGTGAAAAATCGGGACGGGGGTGAGGGGGTAATAGGAGCCTATATAAGAAAAAGACCCCAAAATCGGGACTGTCCCTATAAAATCGGAACATTTGGTCACCTTGCTCTCAGAGGCACCATGGAAGCTAGGCAGGCATGGATTAACATCAGACTGACCCAGAACAAATGTTTCAGTGCAGTTCAACAAACCAGAATGTTTCAAATTTATGAGGCCATGAACCAAAATGAAATATTTCATTTAGATGCCCTCACAGATTTGGTTTCATCAGCTTTCTTAGTACGGACATATTACAAGGATGGAAGACCGATGATTTATGATGCACGTTTATGAAGGAATTCCATTACATGGCCAGTGATCGAGTACCAAAAGTTTTGGTGGTGTGATAAAACTACCCTGGATGATGTAGACTGACCGTCCAGACAGACTGTCTTAAGGACTTCACTAGAGATTCATCTGGGTAGTGCTTGATCTACAAAGAGGCTATGTCCCTTTGGGATTTGCGGCAAAGAAGACGAAGACGACGAAGAAAAGAAGATGAAGATGACGAAGAAGAATGGAAAAAGTGAAAAATTTCAGCATCATCAAAAATTTTCCTGTGGGGAAAAAAAATGTCAGTTTTGTGGAAAACTCACTTTTAATCTGAAACTGATGGAAAATACCTGACTTGCTCTAGTATACACATATATAGAGAGTTGCACATTGTGTGCGTGTATGTGCAAGAAGTTGGAAGCAGCAAAAAACAGGAGTTGAAGAAACTCACTTGAAAATACTTTACCCTTAAATCCCACACAGATTGTACTTGATGGAAATCAAATAGTTGTCCTGGGCAATGTAGGTTCTGTGGCCACCTCTTCATGTTCACCTGAGACTTTAAAGCAAACCCACAAAAATGAAATAAACATTAATATTTTGAATTTTCTTTTCAAGGAAGGCAGTTCTTTGCTAGATGTGATGGATGCTGTCCTCTTAAGAGCAGGGCAGTTTGGGTTCCCTCTCTAAGAAATGAGGTAAGAGTTGCCAGAAGGAAAGCAGCGTGGAATAGACTCTTGGAAAGAGCCTGTGGGTACTGCAGTAAGAAGCCTAGAACCTAGTAAGGGAATCCTGCCTGATTTGTCTCTTTCTTGTTGCTAATAAACTGGGAATTGGTATTGTATGCCCCTGAGCCCTTGTAATTCTTAGGCTCTGAGCTCTGGGAGCCAGATGACCCTACATCACAACTACCTGTTAATGAATCATGCTGTTGCACAGCAAGCCTCTGTATTTAAGGGGCCCTAGCTGCACTCATTATGTTGCTTTTAAACTAGGGAAATAAAAAAGGCAGTAAAACCTCTTAAAAAGGAAACATTTAAATGAAGAAATGGTTCATTAGAAAGCAGCCGACTGATTTCTATTGGGAAGAAAAACAATATTTTTTCTTTAAATGCAAGTTTGACCAGACAGAGAATAATCCACAATGGGCCCTATAAAATACAGCTAGTAACCTTCCCTTCATTGATAAGAAACAGCCTCCAACAAGCTCTATAACTCTAAAGCAAAATACTGTCAGCCTATCTGGCTGTGGTCATAGTTTTGTGGTGTGATGGTTCCAGGGATAAAATGAGGTTTTACAGAACTCACTTATCATGTGCAGTGGAATCTTTGACAGCGAAGGCAGATTTTCCACAGAGAAACATCACTGTATTGAAAAACAACGGTTTGTCTAGACTTGGGAAATTTACACTGGTGTAAATACATCAGTTTAGTATAGCCCCATACTATAGACCAGGGGTCTCATAGGGCTTTCAGAAGTGGTGTGCCGAGTCTTCATTTATTCACTCTGATTTAAGGTTTTGTGTGCCAGTAATACATTTTAACATTTTTAGAAGGTCTCTTTCTGTAAGTCTATAATATATAACTAAACTATTGTTGTATACAAAGTAAATAAGATTTTTAAAATGTTTAAGAAGCTTCATTTAAAATTAAATTAAAATGCAGAGCCCCCCGGACTGGTGGCCAGGACCCGGGCAGTGCAAGTGCCACTGAAAATCCGCTCACGTGCTGCCTTCGGCACACGTGCCATAGGTTGTGTACCCCTGCTATAGACACACTGCACGGGTATAACTTATCCCAGTAATTTTTACAAAGCTAAATCACATTAGTGCAAGGCCTGCCTTACACTAACACAGCACATCTACACTCTGGATTTACACTAGCATAGCTATATAGTTACATTAAAAAAAAAGAGAGAAAGAAAGAGGAAGAGACAGGGCCTGAGACTTCAGTGATTAGAGTTTCACTCTAGCAAGTCTTCTAGGGTTGCCACCTGTCCTAGTATTCGCAGCAGCAGCACAATTTTCTGACAGAGTAAGTCAGTGCTAGGGCATGTGACATCACCACACTTGTGTTACAATTTAAGGCAAGACTTGTTACCTGTTACCTGCATGAATGCACTGGGGGCCGAAGGGCATGAAAAGCCTTTGGGAAGTGGTGAGCCCTTGACCTGAGAAAGAACATGGGAAAGACTAGCACTGGACCCTGCAGAGATTGGGGTGGGAGGGGACCATAACAGAGCTAGCAGGGCACAGATAGGAGTGGACACTGCACCTTCTGGAAGGCTGGTGCAGCTGCAACATTCTCCCTGTGCACCCCAGAGCTTTGGAAGGAACAGTGGGAAGGGAGAGAAGAGGACTCTGCTGCAGTTACCTCCCACCTCAGGATGGGAGAGGACGGTGAAGAATCTGTGGAGCTGCAGGAGGAGCAGAGATGGAACTGGGTGTGGAGGGGACAAAATTAATTTATTAGACTATGGGGGTTGGTGAGAAGCTCTGCGCTCTCAGACAGTCAGCAAGCGCTCCTGCAGCAGGGGCCAGAATCACCTAACTCTGTACATTGGAGATAGCTGAAACACTTACAGCCCGGTACCGACACACCAGGGTGGGGGGCTTGAAGAATTTAAAAAAATACATACACACCAAAAAAAAAAATCTAAAACCACAATAGATTTTTTCTTTTTTTTTTTTTGCGCACCAACCTCTTGATTTCTAGGGATCTGCATTGTGATATGTTGACTTTGGAGGTTGGCAATACTGAGATCACGACAGCAAGCAAGTGGGAGGAGTTAGTCTCACTTGAAAACCTTCCAATGGGGCAACTCTACAGTAAGACTTTGACAAAGATCATCTCGCCTGGAAACCTTATCATGTGCAAAGATATTTTTTTCCTATTTTTCATTCTTAATTATCTTTTAGCTTAAATGCTCAATCAGGTCACCTAGACATTACGGTGACAGATGTATCCTAAATCCCTAAGACAGACAGAAATGGAACACGTCTATGCATTCAAGCAGAGGCAATATAGTGCAAGGCTAATGTCACACACAAAAGCAATAGCAATGGAAGTATAGATAAAGTTAGATGTTGGAACAGGAACTATATTAACACGGTAGTGTGCAATGAGTTGAGACAAGTGATGTGCTAAGTGTTTTAAGGCAACCAGTGTTACCGAACAATAGTTGAAAGAAAAAAAATGTGCTTAATGTCAGCTCAGGTTACCTAGGTAGGTGGTGGAATCTCCTTCCTTAGAGGTTTTTAAGGTTAGGCTTGACAAAGCCCTGGCTGGGATGATTTAGTTGGGTTTGGTCCTGCTTTGAGCAGGGGGTTGGACTAGATGACCTCCTGAGGTCCCTTCCAACCCTGAGATTCTATGATTCAGCAGGCTTGCCCGTTATCAGAGATTGTTGTTTTCTTATCAATCTTAACTTGTTTTAAAACCAACATCTCAGCTTTCCAACCCTGCTATACTTCTTTGTTGCCAGTTTTTCATACCACACCAGAATAGACTAACCTATGTTGGAAAGAAACTACCCATTTCAAGTGCAAGAGCAGGATGGATTATGTACACAATCCAGCAGTCTTTAGCCCATTAAAATCTTCTGTGGGAGTTTTGCCTGAGCAAGGACAGCAGGATCAAGGCCTGAAAACTGTTAACCTGGGTCTGGAATTCTGAATGCTTTGGGCTCAGTAGTGCTGATCTTACATTGCTGAGCATTCATTCATGCAGGTAGCCCCACTGAGCTTCTCCAGCATGAGAAAGGGTTGCATAATCTAGCCTTACATGTAGACAACAGACTCACTGAACTTGATACATAGGAGTTTAAAAAAGGAATGCTTGGTAACAAATGGGAATGCAGGGAAATGAATACAGAATGATATCAGATGGTAGTAAATGAAGTGAGCCCGGCTGACTGATGTGCAAGACAGAAAAGTAGACTGATGACATGAACAATACAGGTAAATTGTTTCACTCAAATTTATGCACGGCAGAGACTGTGAAATGCAGTCACTATGGCAATAGGTTGGAAAATTACAGCACTTTAATTCGGACATGTTTCTTCCTTTGTTGTTTTTCTTTTTTCGCAACTCTTAAAAATCATTTTTCTTGCTGCTCGCCTTTTCCACATTTTATTAATCTCACCCCTTTTTCTTTTTTCCTAGCTGCCTTTCTGAGCTTCTGTTCTGACGTATCAAAAGAACAGTGTGTGCACGACAGGCAGCCTGCCAAGACTACACCGTTTCTAAAAATGTTCTAAATATTCCCATGTGTTTATAGTATACACGGGTTTGATTTGTCTCTCTTACACTGGTGCAACTTTATTTCAGAGGAGTTGCTCCCTATTGACACCAGTTTAAGCAGAGTAGTGGCCAAGAAACATAAGGAAAGGGTAAAAGTTTGTCTCCTTAATTGCACAACTGAGGCAAGAAAGTGGGGATATGGCCTTGATATACGCCAGTGGTTCCCAAACCTTAACAACCTGTGAACCTCTTTCACTAGAATGTCAAGTCTCACGAACCCCCGCCTAAAAATGAATATTTCCAGGGATTTTCTCCTTTACCTGCATATAAATTATAAATGCAGTGATCTTGGAAATATAAAAAAAATGACATGCTTATTACACACTATTTATTATTATTGATCATTACAGTATTTTTATTACATTATGAAAATGGCAACACTCTTCCAAGATCTCACTTTTGTAGCTTGTATCACTTTGAATAAACCTGTTATACGAAAAGGCTCATATGTTTCATCAAGGAGCACCAGATGTGAAACAGCATGAAGGTATTTAAGAAGCCAAAGTTCCTCCTACACAAGCTTTCAGGTCTTGAGCAGTCCAGGCAAACAAACAAAGCTTAAACTTGTTCTTCATAATAATTTTAAAAACAATATTCGCTACCTATTTAATTTTAAAAACAGCAAAAAATATCCACCTCCCTTTTCATTTCTTAAAAGGAGTCTTGAAGTTTAAATCTCCTCATTGTGACAGAAATGCTTGCTTTGATCTGCTTAGCTCTTGGAAGTCTTGGGGCTCCAGGCTGCTGGCCCTGCGCTGCCCAGGGTCCATAGGGACAGCTCTGTCCACCATTAGGGAATTTTTTCCTGAGAACCCCCTGTAACATATCATGAACCCACAGGGGTTCATGAACCCCAGTTTGGGAACCACTGATATACGCTGTTGCAATGGAACAAGGGCAAGGCAATGGCCCATATTAAATACTAAAATCCATACTAAGCAGTAGTATCCAATTGTTTAAAATGAATCTCCAATATAAAGCTAATAAATAACATTTCATACTAAAAAACAACAAACAAGCATTGCTTTCCTATGAGATTTAGCCTCAGTTTTATACAAAGAGGTCACCATGAGAGCAAGGAAAATCTTAAGCTGCAAGACGAGAATATACATCTATGGGTATGAAGCAACCCAACATGAAGTAGATGCATAGTTTCTGATTCTGCAGTCCTTATTCAGGCAAATCGCCTGTTGATCTAGATGGGAGTTTGTGCTGTGTAGATACAGTGGAACTGGCCTCTAAAGTAGTCTAATTCTGGTAAAGTCTTTAGACAATTAAAGCACCCTTTGCTACGAGTTTGCCATCCCTACTGTACCACCAGTATCTGCTTTTTAACTATCCAGCAAAAAAAAATTAAAACCAAAACAGTGAGAGGTCATTAAACAGCATTCTGCACTGAAAGCAGTTCTTCCCAATAAGGAAAGCTATGGGGAGGCAGTGCTACCAGCTTTCTTAATGGAAGACAAAGTTCTAGTCTTTAACCCTTAGAAAACTGGTATTTTCCAGGCTTACAGCTAAGATAAAGATTAACATCCACATTTGTGAAAGGTGTAAACACCAAGGGTGAGATCTTCACTCACACTCTGCCTATTCTAAGTTCCAGTGGTTTTACCTGGTGATGTAAAGAAGCCCTATGAGACCCATACCCATCCAGTGAGGATTCCTCAGGTGTGGGCACATGTACAAGACTGCATTCCAAGGACCTCCTCACAAGCTCTGCCATAGTGGATATACCAGGTGAAAGACTGTGGGTGAGAGGGCAATGCAGGTGGTGAGACTGCAGTACTGTGGAGATTCTAGGCAATGCTGGGACCCATAGGGTAGCCTAAAGGGGCTGGCATAACTTAAACAGGCCTCCAGGAACAGGTACGGGTACATCTATACTGCAAGTGAAGATGTGATTGTAGCACTGGTAGTAGGACAATAGTAGTGGAGAAGTGATGGCACAGACCTCAATGCAGGTCAGCAGTGCAAGTATATACCCAGGGTCCCCAATGGGTTTATATGGGGCAGTTAGCCTGTGCTGATGCTCACGCAGCCATGTCTTCATGACTATTGTTAGCCATGCTAGCTAAATTAAAGCTACCGCAGGTGTTCCTACTTCACACCTTAATTTGCTGTGTAGATGTACCCTAAAATAGGCTGTAGGCCTCTCCCCACCCCAGTGTGCAAGTTCAGTCATAGACTTTTACTCAAAGGAAGGAAAGGAACTGATTAAGATTGTAGCTCCTTGTACCACCTTGAGTCATAGAATGAAAGCAAGAAAGGGAAAAATTAGGTTAAATATTCAGAAAAACATCCTGACAGTAAGATATTATATAGTGGAGTAGTTTCCCCAAGGGAAGAGATGGAAATTGCACAACTTCAAAGCACTCAAAACTAGACTAGACAACACAAGAGAATATTCTGTAGGGAACAATCTTTGACTGGTAAGGAGTGAACTATATCACCTCACAAGACTTCCATCTCCAAACCCTATGATTCAGTGAATGCTTAAAAGAATGATCATACATGAGTGTTTGCAGTATCCAAAGGGCTAAATTAGAAGTAGTATTTCTTTTTGAGATATTCCTTTCAGCTTAAGAACTGGTGGAAATTTTAAGTATGTCTGGCCATTACACTAATTGACTTCTTGGAGGTTTTTTTTTTGTTTTTTTTTTTGCGGGGGTTGAGGGGAGAACATTTTGTTGGGAAGGCAACAGAAAGCTGTCAACATGAAGTTAATCTCTCTACCTTTCATTTCCCATAATGATTTAGCAAATGCACCCTTATCATACATAGGTGTGTTTGTAGGTAACTGAAAGTGAGTTGTTGAGCTCTCAGAATAAACCAGAAGTGATAAATGATAAGAGATTTTGGAAAGGAGTAAATTTGTCTTTTTGACAGCTGAGTTAAGATAGGGGTCATTGAAGTCTCCCTCAAGCCTACAAATGAGCCCTACAGTCTCCAGTACACACTTCAAGGTTAAGTCTACTGAAGCCATTACAAAAAACTCTGCACCACCTTTTCCCTTACTTTGCTGAAGTGTTGGTAAATACAGTGGACATCTTTCTTTTTCAGATGTATACACTGAATATACAGAATTTGAAAACTGTTTTGTTTGCTTGTGTTTTTTTCAGGTCACCTCCCCATCCTCCCCAGTTACCAAGGGTGGAATTTATAAAAGTATTTAAGTGAGATAGAGACTTGTGCTCCTAAACCACTTCAATATTTTTGAAAATCCCACCCTAAACTTAGTAGACATGACAGGGAATGGAGTGTCTTGTCAGATACTGAAGTCCAACAGTATAGCAGTGCTTTTAAGTTACAGCTCAGGCTGGAGGCTCAGGCTCTGAAGTCCACCCCCTTCCCATGGCTTCAGACCCAAAGCCACAATGTCTACACAGCTATTTTTAGTGTGGTAGAAAGAGCCCAAGTCTATCACCCAGGCTTGGAAGCTTGCTGCTGCACACCCATAGCTGTGAACTGGTATGCGCAACATAGAAATTAGGGAGTACAACCCACAAGCATTGGCTTCAAAACCACAGGCTCTTAGTGCACTAATAGAAGATCTCCATTAGATGAGTTAGTAGAAACACTTAGCTTTTTGAACACACAAAGCTGTGTTCAAGTCGAAGGCAGATACACGACATGGTTTCCTATCTCCATGGGAGTTTGGCAAGGCTGCATTCCATCACCATCATTGTTCAGCATCAGCACTGATTGGTTGATGGATAAGCTTGAGGAGGCAGCTGTTGGCGGTGTTGTGCTGAACACCATTATGCTCTGTAATCTTGAATACGCCAATGAAATTGTCTTGTTGGCTCAGTTTGATGAATCTCTGCAGCTGATGATTGATCTATTCAGGCTAGAAGCAGTGTGCATTGGTCTGGTTATTAATGCAGATAAAACTAAGTCCTTGGACAGTATCATCAGCAGCCTCCAGCGCCAGATTATAACCAGCTCAGTTTTAATCTATCCAAACAGGACACTGAAGAGGTGGAAACTTCCACACATTGGACAGTGTCATGGACAATGCTGGAGTAGGCTCGACAGATGTGGACGTTCACATATAAGAGCAGCTGCTGCCAAGTTTTGAGCCCTTCAGTGGCTTCTGCAGGGATGTCACAAGAACAAGCTGGCTAGAAAGTTTTGGATCTATAGAACCCCAGTTATACCAACTCGATTGTATGGGAGTGGAATGTGGGCACTGAGAGAAGTTGAAGAACATAGGATTGATATGTTGATTCTTGTCTTCATCAACTGCTCCACATCAAGTGGCAGAACAAGATCAGAAATGAGGATATTTGAAGCTGAACCCAACAACTGCCTTCATCAGCACTGGTTTGGTTTTGCCGGCTTTCTTGCTACAGGCATATTGGACTGGAAGACCAATGAATTCCAGACCATGTGTACCAAGGAATGCTGCTATACAGCTGTCGAACATGTGAGTACCAAAAGGTTCGGTGACACAATATTGCTGCTAGTCGTGGACAAAAAGGTCATCTGTCTGGATATACAGGTTAAGGACCTAGCAAGAGATCTGCAAGCAGGCCATGTACACATGTACACCCCTACCTTGTTCATTAAGAGCTACATTCACACCCGGGCAGAGGACCTGTGTACCACTTACATCCCTCTTGATCTCTATACTGAGGGTGGCTTATGCTGGTCCTCTGAACTGGGATGAATTTCACTCTGCATGCTGTAAATTAACATTATCCTGTGAAGTGCATCCTATAACAAAAAAAAAATCATCCTTTTACTACATGGCGGCCAAAGTTCTCTATAGAATTTCCTTCAATATTTAAATTAAAAATTATACTTTCAACATTACCCTAATATTTTCTCTCTGGCTTACTACCTACAATAAAATACAGTATTTTTAGTGAGACAAGGCTACGATGGCATGTATTCCAACTACATTTAACCCATGTTACAAATATCCCAGATGCACGAATCTCAGCAGAGTGTGTAGGTGATTGAATAACTTTGGCCTTATCTACAAAATGTATTTAGGCACACAACCACCACATTTATGCTCCACCATAATCCATATAACCCCCCACTCGGCTGCCACTTAACTCTGTAGATGCTTCAGTTTTCAGGGTAAATCTAAGCACCATTGCAGTCCGTGAATGAGGGAAGATAGATGGGTGAACACCTGTCTTCCCTGCTGGGTGCTCAGAAGCTGCCTATCAGATTGGTCCCCATTCCAAATCCAGGTCACTGGAGCAGGGGGACTGGATCCTGGGTCTCCCATGTCCCAGATGGGTGCCCTAGCCACCAGACTAGATTCTGTCCCCCTCTCTCTCTCTTTTCCCCCCTCTCAATGACTACTTTATCCAAAGTGGAACAGCTTCAACAGGGGACAGTGAGGGAGCCCCACATCAGAACACCCCATAGCTCAGTGACTAGAGCACTCTCCTGAGGGGTGGCAGACCCCTGTTCATACATCTTTACCTCATCAAGCAGGGGTGGTAATTAAACCTGGGACTCCACTTCTTAGGAGAGTGCTCCACCTGCTGGACTAAAAGTAATAAGGGGGGGCACACCCCTCACACCCATTTTGTGTGGTGTAAAGCAGGCACCTAACTCATTGTCACAAGAAACGACCTAGGCATATAATATAGGCCACCTGACTCCAAGACAGAGGTTCGTGTTCATGGGTCACAAGCAGATAGACGCCAAGCCCACACACTTCTCATTGGCTTGTTTAAGCATCTCCCGGCCTAGCATACTGGCTTTTGTGGTTCACATTCTTAGGCACCTATCTTGACCCTTTCATTGTATAAGGCACTGAGGCGCCCATCTCAGGCTTTGGGCATCTCACTGCTGTTCCTGTGGTTTTCTAGGCATCTAAAAATTAAGCACCATGACGCTCAGCATCACAATGCTGCATCACAATTAAAAATACTTTGAGATCTTTTAGTATTCAGGTTGATAGCCACCCTCCTCAAACCTAACAGAGTTTTGTTTTCATAATGACCGAGACCACACACTGTCTAATCATCCCTGCACAGACCATCTGTCACATGCACTCCATTTGTGTGCCTGTCTTCTGCAGGATTAATTTACGCTACTCTGCTAGACGGAATGTCAGGCCTCCTTCAAGATGTTCTCATGTGACCCCAGTGACCTCCACCTAAGAATGATACACTCTTTAGTTCTGTTATACAAGTGTGAACATTTCATAGGTTATCGCTAGTCAAATTTCTAATTGGCTAACTCCTTGGCAAATCTTACATGAAGTGTCTGACAGATATCTGAGAACAAACTAAAGAACAAACAAACAAAAACAAAACAAGTCCAGGTATTCCATGGCTTGACCTGTCAACTGGCCCTCAAACCCCATACTTCCCTTTGGCAAGTCTTATTTATCCTCAGGACTTGTTCCGAGCTCCAAGTGCCCTAGTCAGGAAATAGTTTTACCATTGGCATTTCCCACTGGATCCCAAGCCAGCAAATGCAACAGCTATGGCAGTCTTTTAAAAACACTCCCTTCCCTCCCATCAAATAGAAAACAAAACCTATCTCTTGGACACTTCCTGTTATGTCCTCTCCATACATCTACTAAGATGGTTGAGCATTATTAGCAAAGTATTATTGTAATGGTATGTACTGTCCCTGTAGGGCTGGTGGGACACTGCTGGGGCACTACCAGAGAGTGCTATGATGTTCCAGATTCTCTCTTTTGACAGGGGAAGTAGTCACTGAAGGAGACAAAAGTGGTCTCAGGAGGATAGTTTCTGTTGGAAGAGAAGCACACACCACTAACTGTGATTAACACCAACACCAAGTGGCAGGCAGGCTAGAACTCCCCCCTCTCCCCTGAGTATGGAATGATTGCTGGGAAATGTAGTTCCTGGGCAGGCAATTTCTGATACTGAACTGAGACAAGACTTGCTGGGAAAACGAGATCTATAAACCTCATGTTCTCCTAGATTAGTGAGAGACCTTGCGCGTGCCAGAGGGGCAGACAGTCTCTCCTAGAAGAAGGGAGAAGTAACCCATTTTGCAGTTTGATTAGCTCAGTTTTCCTACACTGCTCTTTTTTATTTGAAAAAAACGACTGAGGCAGACCCCTGGGGAGGTACCAGGATAATGCTAGATTTTGATCTGAGGTAGTCTGAAACAGACTCTCAGGATCACAGCATGCTACCTCCAGAATGTTTAGGGAAGAGAAAAGCCCTGGGGTAAAGCAGGCATTTTTGTGTTTTGGAAAGAATTCT
The DNA here is from genome assembly GCF_016161935.1 of Mauremys reevesii. NCBI lineage: Eukaryota > Metazoa > Chordata > Testudines > Geoemydidae > Mauremys > Mauremys reevesii. The sequence goes on from NC_052625.1 coordinate 71,449,553, forward strand.
AAATGAGGCCCTTTGTGTGGTTTGACCTACCACGGTGGGTGATATTACTGTCATTCCCATTTTACAGGTGGGAGAACAGAGACAGGGAGAAGAGGTTAAATGATTTGCCTGGGGACAGCATTGTAGTTTAGGGTCTTAGACTCTACTCCTGGTCCTGACACTGACTTGCTGCGTAACCATCTACAGGTCTTGAGCGACAAACATAACCTTCACTATTCCAATGGTCTATCATGGGTGAAGCTCAGGAACTGAATCAAGTTTGTAATGCTGCAGTTTTCCGCATGACCCTTGAATCCCAAAAATCAAAAGGCAGCAGTTGCTAAGAGTACCTTCATTAGCAACAGCAAACTTAGAACTGTCCACTGATGTAGCAGAAGATTCCTATAATGCAGCAGGAAATCTATTCTAAAGCACCTACGGGACATGGTAACCTGATAACATAACATGTCAAGGGTAAATCAGCACATAAAGGAAAATGATGCCTGTGTGATCAATTAGAATTCTCTAGCATAACTGTGAATAAATGAAAAATGGTGGTCATCATTTACTTGGGCTTTCAAAAAGGCATTGACAAAGTCCCCCACAAGAGGCTATTAAGAAAACAAAGTCATCATGATACAAGTAGTAAAATACTATCTTAGGTTAAATATGGGCAAAGAGACAGAAAAAGAAAACGTGTGGTCAATTCTCAGTCTGACGAAAGATTAACTGTTTTTTTATCCTAGAACCAATGGTTATTTTTACACACTTTTTGTATGTAAACGCAGCCCTAGAGTTATGTTTGTAGAACAGAGTCTCTGTTCTACAATCTATAGGTACTGGGGTGAGGTAGCTCTATGCTGAACAGGTGGATTTTGGAAAGAGGCCTGTTTCAGTGTGATTAGCAGCAAATTTCATTTTATAGTCTCCAAGAGTAGACCTGTTCATTCTTCAGTCATTTTAAAGAGAAAGAGCTTTGATCATGCTCCAACACAAATACTATTGTTTACATACAGTACAGCAGTGTTCACTGTGTTAAGCCTTAATCTGGAAATATTTCAGACATTAGCTTCATACTTCCCTATTCTTGCAATTTATACCTGAGCCTCTTCTGGCTCAGAAATTCATGATTTTCTTTTTCTTGCACGTAAACATTCATTCCCTTTCTTTTCAGGCATTTTGGTAATAGCCTCTCCAGAGGCTAAGAAGTGCAGGGAGATGACTGGAACCAGTAAAGGTGTTTCCAATGCTACAGATAAAGGGAAAAGCAAGCTCATTGCCTGCTGTTTGTAAAGCTGTATTGAAACAGCATTTTTTTCTAATTATATGAAATGTACACTTAGCCTTTACAGAACATGAGGGTCTGTAGGGAAAGGCAATTGCTTAAGAGCTTAGTGGAGTTACTCTTGGGTGCTGTGTGTTTGTCTGAGATGACCATGTAAACTTAAACATTAATACTATCATGTGAAATAATTGGCCTTGGTAGAAAATGTACTGACGTGGTGAAGATGGGTTTTCAAGTAGGGAGCAGGGGAAAAGTTTTAGAGGAGAAAACTCAAGGCTCCCCATGTTTCTGATTTCAGTCTAATGGAATGAGTTTCACACAGCTCTAATCAGTAAGCAAAAATGACTTTTCAAAGGGTTAGCGGCAGATTCTCCTCTCACACCAGCATACGTCACCGAAATGAATGACAGTACACTGGTATGAGAAGAGAATCGAAAGATTTGAGATTTAGCGAATATTATGGCAAAAAGCCAGGGCCGGTGCAAGGATGTTTCGCGCCCTAGGCAAAACTTCTACCTTGCGCCCTCCCCCGTCCCCAAACCCCCACCCTGAGGCGCCCCCCCCCCGTGGCAGCTCCCCCCCTTCGCCCTGAGGCGCTCCCCCTGTGGCAGCTCCCCACCCTCCACTCTGAGGCACCCCCCCGCACCCCAGCTCACCCCTGCCTAAGCTGATTGGCGCCGCAAGTCTAGGAGGCGGGAGAAGTGAAGCAGCCTCGGCGTGCTCGGGGAGGAGGAGGGGCAGGGGTAAGCTGGGGCAGGGAGTTCCCCTGCATGCCGCCTCCTCCCCCCTTACTTGCTGCAGGCGGCCCTCCCCGCACTCCCCTGCCCCAGCTCCCTCCGCCTAAATGCCGGGGGCGACCGGGGCAGCCGAAGATCCAGCCACTGTGGTCGCTGCCAAAGAAAATGCCGCCCCCCCAAATCCTAGCGCCCTAGGCGACCGCCTAGGTCACCTAAATGGTTGCACCAGCCCTGCAAAAAGCTAACCTGAACTGCCGCACCAGAAGGCAAAGAGACCAGTGGAGTTAAAAATGTGTGAGCAGAGGCAGAATTGCCAATCTTTGTATATAACAGAAAGAAGCAACATCATCATCTGTAGGGTTACAGTATTTCTCCATGAGTCCATGTTTGGCAACATGCATTGCGGATGTCATGTAAAGCACTGTGGATTGTGCCATGAATTATGCTGACTTTAAAGTGTTAAATATGATTAAAGCGAAGAAATTGCATTTGGCTTCTGTTCAGAAATGCTAAATCCTAATTAAACCAAACCACACCGGTACTGTACTCCCCAGTATTCCCATAGACTATCTAGTCAAGTTCAAGGTCTTTGTCCTTATCTTCAAGGTGATAAATGGTCTGGATCCAAGACACTTAAGCCTACCTAAAGCTCTAGGATGAGAACCCTGATCATCAACTCTACTCTTCTGGCAAAATGTAACTTCCTACCATAAGAACAAAGCTCATCTGGGTGGGAGATGGAGCTCTCTCAGAGGCTGGTCTGAAGTTATGGAATAAACTCCCTCAGGAACTAAGGACCATCATAAACTTCATCACCTCTACTCCAAGTGCAAAGTGAACTTCTTCAACCTGCCTACTCTAATATAAAAAACAAAATATCCACAAAACCTTACCAAAATATCACATAGCACTCACAATTCTCCCCCAGAGATATGGTTGAGTCTCTCTCCCCCATCCCAACCCTACTTGACAGTCACATCACTTTATGCACTTTCAGAAGGTGCTGAGATATAGTGATGAGAAGGATGATATAAAGAACCTAGATAGAACCAAAATAGAATATTTTGGGAGTCAGTCTGTCCTTCTCTAGAAACATGTGCAGCTGACTAGCTGGCTACCTAAGCCTCAAGGATCACCCCAACAGGACATCTCCAGAAGATAATGTGTCCCTTAGCCAAGCAGGAGCCAACATCCAGAGGCTTGCAAGTTAATTTCCCATGTTGGAACAGAAATCAGTGATGTGGAGTCTGGTATTTTCTTAGTGTAGGTTTTGTTGGTTTGTTTTTTTAAATACACAAAACATGAACAAGTCCTAGTTCACTGAACAGAGGTGGTATCAGACTGCAAATGGACAACTCAGTCTGACTGAGAACCACCTCTCCACTGCTCCAAAATCCACCCAAAGGGGTGAGAGGATAGATTGAAGGATGAGGAGAGAAAGGAGGGATGAGCAATGAAATGGCAGAATCCTAAGACCCAAAAGAGTGAAAGTTGAGCAGCTGAGAAAAGACATTTTCGTCGGACTGTTTAAAATACTTGTGGGTTGTTTTTGTTAATATCTATTTAGCTTGAATGACCAACTAGTATTTTGGATAAATGGATAAGTGAAGTCCTCCCAGGGAATGTCTTCACTTCACAGTTAACCCAGACTCTTACTAGGTTAGTAAGCCCAACCCCCCCAATCCCCTGCCCCAGAAAAGCCTCTGACCCAGGCTTGGAGGTGCTTTAAGCCCAGCCTACCTGGCATGGCAGGGAGCAGAGGCATTAAAGCCTGATCTCCATCTTTGCTCAGTTTGGACCGCTTCACAGCGAGGCCAAATCACACAAGTGCTGATAGTCCTCCAATGCCCTTCCCAGAACCTCCCTGAAGGACAGACATGTTCTTCAGCAATTCACCAGGAAATAATCCTAGACCATCTAAACACAAGGAACCACGGGATATGCCCCCAGACACACACAGCCACGTGAAAAACAAACTCGAATAGAGCTCTGCTGTGAGAATGCTCACACCTGGGCCAGGCTAGTCCAGGTGCCAATCACCAGGTTAACTGTCCAGTTAAGTCATATCCACAAAGATCTCCCAGCAAAACCAGATTTGACATTCCTGATCCCTCAAAAAGTTAAAAAGCAACCAGGCAGGGAACAAAGCAAACTTTTAAAGAAATATTTCTACATCATAGAGCAACAAAAAGTGCTCAAACTCATATTTTTGAAAATCCCTTGCAGGCCACTTTTAAAATATAGGTTTTATTTTTTGGTGCCTCGTGTAAGTGACAGACCAATAAAACTGACAAGAGTTAGTCGCAGTGAGGACAAGTGTGGTGTAAGCTTTCACTACGGCTCTGCCAATGCACCACTTATCTAAATTTTAAGAAAAGCTACTGAATGCATAAGTCTAGCTTTTCAGTTATTTCATAAGACTTGTAGAGGTCAATAAGATTAACAGTCCTTGCATTAATAAAAAGGAAAGAAAGGCTATACTGATCTCTTCTAGTCTCCATCCAAGCACAGGATGTCTATTAGATTGGCTAAGAGGCATGCTGCTTGTTAAATACACAGTGTGTTAACACAATATGCTTTTATTCTGTTATAAACACTTAATAGCAGGCACACATCACAAGACACAATGGAGAAGCCCCCTTGCTGAGCTGACTGCTTACCATTCAAAAGCTCGCAACAAATCAGTTAATTCAACTGCTAAATAAATTAGTACACCTACATCTTCTCTCCTCCCACAGCATCATACCCCCCACTGGTTGGCAGTAATCCAAGTCAGAACTTGTGAAGCAATGGCCCCAGAAGCTCTTCCCCCACTCCCACCCGTTTTGACTTTTAAACAAGTTCTTTTATTGGGGGAGGGGGAGAGAGAAAAGGCATTAACTAACAAATAACTCTCTGCTTCCGCAGTTAAGGAAACAGGAACCCTTTGCACTGAGAAAAGCAGTACGTGTGAGCGTGCTGTGAAAGCCAGAATTAGGTAGAAACTACTCCCCTCAACCTCCTGGCAGAAACCTCCCCCCTCGCACCACCACCACCACTCCTCTTGAATTTGAGTTAAAATAGAGCTGGGTCTGAATTCCGTGGGATATGAGAATATGGTGAACCTTTCTGCAAAGTAGGTGCTATTTAACAGAGCTGAACTGTGTTACAGTTTCCAGCACTATAACATTAGAGGGGCCCTGGCACACCTTGAGTGAGTAGTTCCACTGCCTTCATTAGGACTAGTCAGAGTACTAAAGTTAAGCACATGTTTAAGCCTTTCCAGGATTGGAGCCTAAGATTACTACTGATGGGCTAAATTCTGAAGTCCCTACTCAGATTTTTCCTCAGTCCTTCCTTCTTTTACTTCATGGTAATTTTGCCTTAATAGAAACTAACAGCCACATCATGCTCCCTTCATGGTAAAACTTGTGGAAGAAATCTGGGGGGTGGGGGATGACAGCTAATTCCCCGTTTCCCATAATTTTCTTCTGATGGGGACATTGCAAACTGTTTCTCCCTTGGGAGGAGGGGGGACCCCCCGTCTCCAAACCCAACAGGTTTTAGCCCCAGTTCTATGACAGTGTAGCTCCTAGGCCTGTGGCTGCTACTAAGACCCCCTCTTTCAGCAAGCAAGGGGCTCTCTGTGGGGTTGAGAGAGGGAAGATACATGCCATTTCTCACCCCTTCCTTATGCACATTATCCCTGACCACAGAAAGTCATCTGTGATGGCCATCAGTGGAACGGTGCAATAGTCCACTATGCAGGAGTGAGGCGATCCATGTGTGAAGTGTCCCCTCTGAATACAGATCTAGGTGCTAGATCCGTATACAGGTACGTTCCTCAGAGTACAGCCCATTACTTACGCATCTTCTTGACCCCTTTCCTGATTCATCAGAATAGCTGTTTTAATAATAATACTGTCAATTTAGGCCAAAAACTTTGGAGCACATATTTTTGGTGAGATTTTGGCCAAAACCAGAAGACAGGCTCCTTTTGCATGTGGTCTGAGACCAAAACTGTAGGGGCAAATCCAGCTCCACCTGGAATCAAATCCAAACTACCTCGCCCCACCCCTCATCCTGAAGAGGTTCAGGTTCAATATTCTGGATTTGGCCAGTTTCCACTTGCCAGCATCATTTTGCTCAATGTCCTGGCTATTAGGAAGGAAATTAGTGTGATTTTTTAAATGAAGTTGCTTATGGGGAAGCAGACAGGTATAATTTGATCAAGAAATGCATCTTGATTTATGACATGCAAAACAATAATACATCATAACAACACAAAAGCAATCATATACACATCCTGATCTAGGTGTGACTCTGTAGTATGGGTTTGATCCAAAGCCCACTGAAGTCAATGGAAAGACTCCTATTATTGGCTTCAATGGGCTTTGGAGAATCAAATCCCATCTCTCTAGTATATTGGCAAGTTACCCAGAAGAAATGGGCAGCAGATGGTGGATTTGACTGCAATCTGTATACCTTGAACTGTCTAGATTACATTGCTGTGTCTCTCTCTATTGGTCAAAAAGACATAGCAGGAAAATGGTTGCGAGATTTAATTCTTTAAGGGAATCTAATCTGTAGTTAGGCAGAAAGGGCAAAGAGATGAAAGCAGAGAAATGTGTGTGCTACAGGAGAACGTGCTGAATAGAATTAAACTAAATCCTGTTTATTACGGCAATACTAGTTTATCTATGACCATCCTTCAGTAAAGAGTGTCATGCTGACCTCTACAGACGTGACATTAGAGATTTACCATGTAAGCAAAGTTAACTAGTTATTCATTATGAAAATTATCTCTAATTGTTTAGGAATCTGGGGCTCATTGTACAGCAAAATTCCCATTAGATCCAGGGCTAGGGTTAACATGTTTTTCAGAATGCATGTTATATATAGATATATCACCCAGCACAATGGTGCCCTGATCCTGACTGGGGCCTCTGAGCATTGTAATATTGCCAATGACTGAATAAATAAGTCAGCTTTTAGAAAATAAAGCAGTGGTTCCACTAAAGTCTCTCTCAGACACAGGAATTTAATTATAAACCCTACAGGCAATGCTTGTTTCTGGACTAGAAGCAACTGAGGGGAAAGGATGTGAACTTCTATAAACTTTTATTGTCACGTCTAAAGGCAGCAACTGAAACCAGGGCCATACTGTACTGCACACTGTACAAATATGAAGTTAAAGACAGTACCCAATCTGAAGAGCTTGCCATCCCAGTGGACAAGAGACAAAAGGATGAGAAAAACTAAATATCATCATCACCATTTTACAGATAAAGAGTTTAGGCACAGACGGTGGGAGCCACAAAGGTTCTTAGGCACCTAAATCTCAGGTTTAGGCAGGTAAGTCTCAGCCGTCACTCCACATCATTCCACAAACCTCCTGCCGAACCCTGTAAACGTCTACGTTTTTCAGAGTAAAAGTTTCTTAGGTGCTTATGTTCCTGCCTCTGGACATGCACACTACTGCCCCCCTGTAGGCATTCAGATGCCTATCTCCCATCTAAGTCCCAGAGTGATTCACAAACCAAGAGAAGACAGGTGCAGGGCCTAATCCAGCAGGTGTGCTCAGAGGCCACATACCAGATTAGGTCCCTTTCAAAATCCAGTTGTAGCATGAGGTGCAGGTGGTGGTGGTGCCCACCTTTTAACTTTAAGCCCACTGGTAAGAAATTCACCTGGAATAAGTCCCAGGTTCAATTCCTCCATCTTTGCCAGAAGGGGAGAAGGGACATTCCTAACTCTCAGAAGACTGCTCTAACCACTGAACTAGGGGATATTCCATTGCAGGGGGAACCTTCAGTCTCTCCTGTTGGAGAGGGGGGACTGGACCTGGGATCTCCAACCTCCTAAGTGGGTGCCCTAACCGTCAGACTACAGAGTCATTCCCATTCTCTCTGCCCTCTCTCTAGCCCAGTGACTACAACATTGGGCCAGAGAGAGAGGGGGGGAAAAGTGAAAAACACGCCAAATGTTGGCATCTCCCATTGGCTAGCATAGGTGGGGAGTCACCTAGGGTGCTGGCTATTGTGGATCACATTCTTAGGCACCTATCTCTTCCCATTCATTGCATAAGGAGCCTAGGCACCTAACTCAATTTTGTGGGTCGCAGTGTTGTTCCTGTCTCTTTTCTAGGCACCTAAAGGTTAGGCACTGTGATGCTCAGCATTGCAATACCTACATCCCTTTGTGGATCCCATCCAGGGAGATTAAATGACCTGCCCAAGGCCACACAGGAAGTCTGTGGCAGGAGATTTGAGTCTTAGCCACACAATCATCCCTTCCTCTCCAAACGTTTATACAGTACTGCTGTTATACCTGATCCTAAGAACACTGAAGGCAATGGAAAAACCAGGCATAGTTCCAATGAAGTAAACAGAGTTATGCCAGTATAAAATTAGTATAACATAGGAGAAAGAGACAGACTTTAAAAAAATATTGTCACTACTATTTGCTGCTCTTTCATTAAGCCCCTCTCCCAAATGATTTAACACAAGATTCATACTTAGATGACCTTTTTTTTAGACAATGTAACAAAAACTTGCAAAGCTTAGAATATAAAAAGTTTTCCACCAGCCAACTAATTTAGATTTGCAGTTTTAAGCTTAATCAGCACCATGTGTCCCCCAAGATGACTGATTTGCACTGCACAAGGCTAGACCAGATGGTGCTGGGCTTTATTTGCTTTTGATTTTTATTGCTACTGCTAATTCTTGTGTGCCCATTGTCTCCCACGGCTTCATTCCCTTCATTTTCCAGATCAAGATCTCAAACAGACATAACACTGACAAGACAGAACATCCTACCCACCCCCACCACCACACACATATTCACAAGCACATAATTTTGCAAGTGTTTCTGCACTCTATACAAGTTTCTTCATTGCTTTGTTCTGTTTTCCCCATATCCTTTCTGTTCTCTCAGTAAAGTAGTTGGGAAAAACAGAAATCAGACACATCTTCTGCTGATAGCCCATACTGAGCAGAAATCAAAACCACCTCCCTGCTGAGAGATATGCACTTCCCACTTCAACAGTATGGACAACATTATACACATAGGAATGTGTATGTAACATATCCCAATGCCCCCAAGCATCCTGATTTAAAGAAATATTTTAAAACCCTCTACTTTGCAGCATATTTCTCCTATAATAGCTCCCACAGGTGCAGATAAGAACGGGGGTCTTATTGTGCAAGGATATTTTCAAAAACAAAGAAAGACAGGATCTTAAGTCCCCAAAAATCTCACAATAGTCTCATGAAGAAGCTAGAGAATGCTCCAGTGTCCATTTATTAGCATCATTATATTCTCATTCAATTTAAACAAGCAAGAGCTTCAGTTAGGACAGGTATGTGGGCTCCCCATGCAGCCATCTCTCTGAGATACGTATCAGATGTCAAAACCGGTCAGAAACCTACTTGCACATTAAATTGTCCACAATTCAATGAGTGCAAAAAGGTTAAATTATTGCATTGCACACTCCAAAGCAAGATGACAGTTACCAGCAAGTGAAACAGCTCCCATCTAAATAAATGAATTCTTCTTAATTTAAAAACAAAGGATCATTCCACTGACTATAAAGCACAAATACAAAAGGGCTGAAATAAATCAATTTTTCTTGCCTGCCGTGTAAGATGAACTAAGTGGCTAAAGGAAGATCTTAAACAACTTACTCATTTGAAGTAAAATAAATGAAAGTTTTGCCTTGAGGGACAGTTTTATATTTAATAGTTTTGTGTTACAATGACAGAATGTATATTTTCCTAATACGCGGGGTCTTTTGTTCTCTGGAATATCTTGAATATGGGCCGGGTCCTGTCTCTCAACAATTAAATCTCCCACATTTGATAAATCTTATGTCCCCACTGCAATGAAGAGAATTTTTACAGGAAGCCATTTTGTTAATCTGGTAAGGAAATAAGACAGAAAAGTGAAGCACTTCTCTAAGCGGAAGGGAATTCTTATTTTACCAGGCGTGCTCTGCCCTACATAACAGATGACTGACAACATCAATATAAACACAGAGATTCAGGGTATTATGGGAATATGATTTAATAGTCAAAACAAGTAGTAAAGAGCGAGTTATATTACAGTTTAGGGACATTTTTTAAATAGCAGAAATAGGATAGATTTCAATGATAAACTTCAGCATGATGGAAGAGCTAATCTACCTAAAATGCCCCCACGGAAACAGACATAACATCAATTTGGAGTCTCAGCTGCATATTCTCCTATTATGAGTCAAGGACCAAATCTTGATCTGGTATGTTTATGTAAATCTAGAATTCTCTTGACTCGAAAGGAGTTTCTCCCAATTTATATCACTGTAAGAGAAATCAGCATCTGGATCCAGATTCTGCTCACCTTATTCTTGTGAATAATTTCCTTATTAGCTTCAGTGTCACTACTGGTGTGAATAAAGGAAAGCAGTACTTAGCCCTTAAACATATAGTAGTTATTGGAAGGAGTAATTATTTTCTCCGCTCTCTGATCTATCAAAATATGCCAGTCTACTATCCCTTGTCACCAGCATAGCTCGATTTTTAAAAAGTGGCTTAGAACACAGGAATGGTCATACCTGATCAGACTCATGGTCCATTCAGTCTAGTATCCTGTCTCTGACAGGAACCAGTACCAGCTACTTCAGAGGAACAGCCAAAGCCCATAGGTCCAGGGACAGTTTTCACCTAGCCCCCAGTTAGTGGCTAGGTTATGCCCTGAAGCCTGAGGGTTTCTATCCCTTCTAATGGCTATTTAATCCTTTCTAAAGTAACATCCCACTTCATCTGCTCCATTCCAGCCTCAGATTCTGAAGGGTTCTTTGTTATTCATGGAGTTCTGTCAATTAAACAAAGTAGTGATTACATTATTGGTATTTGGCACATTAATAAAAGACAACACAAAACAACATGCTTATTCTCTTAACTCCCTCCTCCCCCAATGCAGGGGAGAATGCAAGGATAGTTTCCAGTATGCATTCTGAGGAATGATGCTGAGCTCATGTTCTGCTCTCTCACTGATTTGCAAGAGTACAATTCCATTGACTTCAGCAGTTCCATCCAGTTTACACTGGTCTTTGTTGAGAAAACTGAGTTCATCAGAATATGATGGGGAAAAGTGCCCACTAAACTCTCCTCCCCTTATGACAGGTCTTCAGAGAAGCTTTGAGTTGGGCGCATTGTGATTTTCCCTACACAAAGAGCAATAACAGGATTTGAGTGACGTAGAGTAAGAGAACAAAAGTAAAGTCTCCATGAAAGAGTACAATGAATATGTTTCATCAGTAATGGTAATTGTGCTACTGTTAGGAGATGCAGATACTATGGAAGGGAGGGGAAATAATGAGGAGATAGAGGATGGATAGGCAGCGGAGGAGAGGGAAAAATTTAAATTCAAATTCTATACTGAGCCAATAAATCCGGCAGCAGGATAGTGTTTCCAGGAACAAGGGCGATGCGGCCCAGAAAACACAGATTTAATGTCTTCTAAAATTCCCTGATCCTTCTTTGATACCTTTCCCTGAAAAACGTAATGCCCCAGAGGCTTCCTCAAGCTCATGCCCTCAGTTTAAGAGAGTCATGCCAATGCAATCAGAAACAACATGGCCTATGTGACCAATCACAACTAATCTAAAAAGCTCAGTTATTGAGTATGAAAGTCACAGAAAATCATCATCAACCGGTTCTGACAATGTAAAAACATTATTTAGATAAAAATTGCATAAATTTGAATAATGAATCAATTTGAGGCAACTGTTATCAATTAGTTGACATTACTATTAAGTACAAGTTATTCACTCAGCTCTAGTCATGTCACACTTTTCAGATGATGGGGATTTAGAAGCACCCAGTGCACAATTGATTGATCCTGATATCAGTATCACCAAGTGCTGATGGTAGCACCAAAAGCATCTCAGAGTAGTACCCAAAATGCACTTTGAAGAGCTCTTCTTAAGTTCAATTTACATTAACAAGATTGGCCCCGGGCAAATGCTATTTCCTAGCAAAGATTAATGACCGGCGAGATTGGTGAGAATTCCTTACAAAAGATTATTTTAGGACTTAAGTAATGTTCAGACACAGGCTGAATAGATTTAACCCAAATTCCAGGTGAAGGTCACAGAAGAAAGGAGATTTTTGAGCTAGTCCCATCTTCCCGTCAATGTCAACAATGCCAATATGTACTTTCTATACAATTATGGCTATACTGAAAATAAAAATGACTAGGTGAGGGACTGAAATAGCTTGATGATTGTACATGAAGTTTGCTAAAGCATTTCAATTAGAATTGGTCAAATGTTCCTTCAGAACATTCTCCCTCCCCTCAATAGAAAATAACTTTTGGATTAAACTAGACTTTTTTGCCCAAAAAAGCCATTTTTATTGAAAAATTTTAAGTTAAATAAAAAAGTGCTCCCTCATGGGGGAAAAAAAATCATCTGCATCAAAAAGAGGGAGATGAATGAGTCCCCTGCCTTAGAACTGAGGAAAAGGGACAAGTTAATGTTTGGATGTTGGTTTTTTTGTTGGTTTTTTTTTTTTTTTTAAAGGAATAACTCTCCCTCCCTCCCACACAGCACAAAGGCACCTCATCTTCCAGCCAGTAGGGCAGGTGTGTTCAAGCCCACCCATAGCTTCAGGACTGCATTTGAGATTCCAGGCTGCCAGAAACAGACCATATTCAGAGATTCTTACTCCATGATTGTTATTTATAGGTCTGCTTGATTATAGACCTGTTTAATTACATTGTCTCTTCAAAGCTGACCTCACCAGCTAAACCGTAACTGGTATTATGAAGGGGTGGGGATAACTGTAAATGGAAGATAGAAAGAAATCCTTCAGTGGTGGGATTACTGTAGCCTAGAAAAGCTGAAAGAAACCAGGACTATACACTGATGAATCCAAAAATTGGTAAAATACTGCAGACAGCAAAGAACCCTCCCTCCTTTCAGTCTTGCAAACTATTGCTGCTCCATTTGCAGGATTTTGAACCTGTGGGAAGAATACAACAGCCTGCAAGGGTTATATTTTTGCTCATTAAAGACCTACTTGCTCTTAAAGTCCTGTGTTTAATTGCTCTTGGCCCTTCCCCTCTCCTTTAAACTCATTGTGGAAGACATCACAGGCAAGAAATTCATTAGCAAATGTATTCATTCACAGGTTTAAAAAAAAATCATGACAAATCCTTTTATAACCAGCTTCAAAGGTGCAACTGCTAAGATGAGCTCTTTCATTTTGTGAGAGGAGTTTCTTGAATTCCAAATTCTTACACATCATGAGCAAGCCAGCCCAAAGGCAATGCTTGCAGCAGCAAATGGAGGGTGAAAAGGGGGAAGAGAGAGAGATATACACCTTCTATATTTAATTACATCAGGTAGCATCTGTGGAAACATTCCTGCAATTCATCAGATAAGCAAAAAATTCATTTGTCTGCATGGCTATGCACCAGAACTGCTTCCTATTTGCACCTCCTTGAAAAAGTGATACACAGGGACATTGCACATTTCATTTTCTTCACCCACACTGCTTGCCTTAGGAATTTCACAGCCAGTAAGGTTTCACCATCTTCTCCCTCACCAGCAAGTTTATGTATCAGAAAATTCCAGCATCTACCCTTCTAATACAATCTTCTAGAATCTTGCTATTTGCTTGATCGAGCCATTGGTCTAATTACTGAAGAATCTGCTCCCTATTTATGAAAGTGTACAACTTTACAACTTTAGTGATAATTAAATAGTAGACATGGGTCAAGTGACTATTCCAGGAGTTTGAGAGAGCTTCACAGATCTGGATACAAACTTTGCAGCTTGCTGCTATTCCTACAATGGGTCAAACCAAGACCCTGATCTGAACACACTGTGCTTTTGGAAAGTTAATTTTCTAACTTTGTGATTAGAGCCCTTCTTTACTTCTTACAGAACAATCTATCCTATGCTTGAAGAATCTGTTAACATTAGGATGTCATTATAGGAAAGCAATTTCTTTTCCTGTTATTTTTTGGTATTGTTTTCCTTAGAATTACACTTCTCCCATCTAAATTTAGCATTCAGATAAATCATCATTTTATATGGTGTAACTCCACCTACAGGAAGCTCGAAGCAATCTCTACCCAAGCATATACCCAATAAATACAAGAGTTGTGTGAAAATCTTCTCCCCCACTTGGATGTTTCCACTAGATTTGTAAAAAGTGAAGAATGTAGTAAGTTTGTCTCAGACTTTTCACTATGGTGAAAACTATAGAAGACCCAACCCTGGGAAACTTAGGGTTTTGTTGTGTATTTTCCTCCCATCTTTTTCTGGGAGGCTGTGTGTCATCATCTACTTTGATATTTTGGAGATCCTCCACTTACTGTTGGGTCAGGAAGATACACCATAAAGTACTCTTGTCTGGAGATCTGCCAGTGTGGAGTTGTAGTCCACAGTATTCGGATTCTTGGTAGCTACCAGGATTACCTTCAACCTAAATAAACTTTTTTAAAATGGTTCAGAAATGTGGGAATTGCACACAGCCCTCCCCAGTATCTCTTCTGTTTCCCAGATTTGAATTCAGCATCTCTAGAACGTCAGTAAGACCTGCAACTAAGACCAATATTAACTGAAATGTGTCCAGCTAAGCTGGAACTTCCGTCCTCCCACTGCAAGCCACCAGTACTTGCTTACTGATTTGTATCAAGGCAGTAAGCATTCCAATCCACAGAGACATCCCAACTTTCAGAGCAAGGAGTATAAGAGAAAGGGAAATTCATAGAAATATATCCTTCAAGTTTACTATATTTAGGCCCATAACACAGGCCTCCTGGTTTTCAAGGAAAGTGGCAGTAATTAATCCTTTCCCACCAGTGCCAAGAGGAAATTAGGGAGACTACACATTTTGGAAGAAAGTTGTGAATTGCTTACGAAGATACTCTTACATGTATGAAACGATTTTTAACTAGGGTTACAAATCCAGAAAACTCCTGAAGGGTGAACTAGAAGGAACTCTCTGCAGCGTCTCAGTTATAAGGTAGTTAGGAAGCACACTGCATGAAAACTGAAGGATCTGATAATAATGAGACTGCAAGTACAGAGTATCCCATTGGATAATACCAGAATTGAGAGAAGAGTTCATAGTTTTATTCCAATATAGCTGTGAATGTTCAGAAAGGGGAGTGTGTAAATTTGGGTTCAAACCAATGATATTATGTGCTTGCCATAAAGATACACACACAAGCCTGCAATAGTCTACGTTCCCACTCACCTCAAGCAAGTAAGCTTTATATTTTTATATTACTTCTATTCATCATGCAAAGGACAAGTAAATAGGCTTTGCTCTTTGACAGACTTGTTAATTGTAAAGTTTTCATCATTTTGAGAGTATACATATCTGAGTTTATATCTACAATCAATCAATCTATACTCAAATATGCTTGACATAGTTGACAGCTAGTTTCTTTACTTCCAGTATCCAATGGTAATGTCAAATCCCACCTGGGGGTTTCTCATCTGGCAGGGATAAATAAATTGTCAGAGGTAACAGTTATACTACGGACTACGGGTACGATTCCCCTGCTCACGTACACATACTCACACTCTCTCTCACTGAGCTAGTGCGAGTATGAATAGCAGTGTATTCGCAGTAGCATGGGTTACAACAGTGGCGGCATGGCTTAGCTGTGCCGAGCACATGCCAATTACAAACCCACTTGAAACCCAAAGTGGGTTTGTAATTGGCACCACTCAGCCAAGCCTCTGCTGCCACTACCAGTGCTATTGCATCTACACTGCAATTTACACTCACACTAGCTCAATGATCGCTCCTGTGAGTATGCGTGTACACAAGCAGGGGAATCGTACCCCTAGCTCATAATGTAGACACAGTCTTTGCAGGGGCCTTCAGTTTACTCATGTGCTTAACTTTACTCTCTGTGAGTAGTCCCACTCAAGCAACAATGCATAAGTTAAGCATGCAAGTCTTTGTGGGATCAAGACCATAAAAGGTGTAAAAAAACCACATCTCTACCAAAAATAATATTAATTTTGCAATATTTAAATCACTTCCCTGAGATCAACTTCAGTATCTGTTCAATCTTCATCTACAGCGCTCTTGATACCTGCTGCTTCTCCACCCCACAAAAACTCAGAGAAATGACTGCCTAGGTAAAGCAGCCACTCATACTCCGGATGGGGCTAATCAATAGAGCTCTAAGTCATGTACGTTTATTTTTAATTTCTTACAGAGAAACCCCCACTAAAAAGCAACACCAGGTATCTGAAGTGTGGGCAATTATGGACAAGTGCCATTTCAGCATAAATAGGGGAAAAATAAATGCAAATTATTGAACACTTAACTGAGACAATAGTATACAAGATGTTGTTTGGAGCAGCTCATTAATAAAATTCAAAATTGTTTTCAGCAATTATGTACAATCATTGTCATTTTATCACTGGCCAAAAAGAGTCCCTCACTGCATGCTTCAACATATAATTATAACAGATTGCTGAGAAAATCATCCTGTCTGCAGAGGAGACTTGGAATTGTATTGCACTGACAGAGAAGCAACACATACTAACTAAAGAGAATATATTTATTTTGGGTAGGAATTTGCTGTGAAAGAAAGCTAGTAAATGATGCTCAGAAATCAGGGAGATGACTTAATTAAAAAACCTGTATACTTGAGTAATTTGTGTGTTTGAAGAGCCATTTCAATGTACTTACTCATTTCCCTCAATCCATTCCTTGTTCTCTCTTTGGAATAGAAATGTAATGGAAATGGAGCCAGTTTTCATTCTCATATGCATTCCCCTCATCTGAATTTTACATTCTATTTTGTAACAAATTAACAGTGGAGCAGATGAGCATCTAAGCATTATCTTTTTTTTTTTTTTACCCTCCATGGATTCAGGCCATAGGACCTTCCCTGAATTAGTTTGTTTGAACTAGCACTTCCCTTGTAGAAAAAAATCCAGTAATTTCATGGTGCGCAGCACCACAGAACTGCACACATCATAAACATTAATAAATGTATCCTTGCAAAATCCCTGTGTGGTAGGTCAGTATTTTACCACTCTGTAAAATGGGAATTACACTGGTGGAGGGGAACACTTGCTACTAATTATCTATAGAAGATTCCAGGAATATCACTCTGAAGCCTAAAATGTCTTTTGAGTCAGCATGAAGCAATGGAAGCAGCTGCACGCATGGTTGAGATCTTTTTGTTCAGAATATCACCAGGTTGAATCATCACTGTCTTGTGTGGCCTTTTTAAGTTCTCAGCCACGTACAAGTTGTCTTCTCTCCCCACAAACCCCACACCTTTATGAATTAAAGCCTATGCAACACCACAGGTTTTAAATTATTTACTAGTAAATAGCATTGCCATAGCATCTACAATACACACTCCTTCAAGTCTCTACTGGCATCTCTGAGTGGGTGGTGCTTTCCCCTATTGCCAGCCCTACTGTAATCATTCCAAAATATTCTTACTTTGATCCCTGCAGCATGTAGGGATGTTATCCTACTCCTATAAACAGTTTGTGATCCCTCTAGTAGCAATCACTGTGTTGTATGTTGTAGAAGCTGTCTGAAATCAGTCAGAGCAGCAGCATGTACGTAACTGTGCCAGGTTAGGTCTGCGTATATTTAGTAATCATGGCTGGTTGGGACCCAGCTGTGCCTGTGGTTGCTTCATATTATTTTGATATGTAAAGAGCAAAAGATGCAGCCATTCCCCAACCCCTGCTGTCCAGGACTGTAGCTTCAAACTACTCTGAATTAAGCAGTAGCATGCGTCTCACTTGCAGGAGAAAGTCACAGAAACATTTTACTTTTTAGCTAAATTACCCATTTGCTGATAAATTCTCTCTAAATGATTATATATACTTGCAATTACATGCTGACAGTTAAGAAGCTCCACTTCGTAATTGAGGTCTTGAAACAGAACATAAATACTGTCTGAAAGACTGTTCTTTCAGCTTTACTTTTTCATTAGCTGTAAACCTTTGGCATCAGATTCCTCTGTCACCCATAATCTGACACGCAAGAGAATGAAGTGTTTTTTGTTAACCATCACTTGCTAATTTCCACAGATAAGGTCTGGCCCTTTAAAATTTATGAGATTGAAGTTTGCCTTGAAGGGCCTCAGTTAAAATGCAATCATAAAAGAAAGGATCTGTTGGAGTTGTATTTACTGAGGGATTGTTTTCATATACAGTGCTGCAGCTGTGCCACTGTATGCTTTAGTGAAGACGCTTCTCCTGTCGGCATAATTAATCCAGCTCCCCAAGAGGCAGTAGCTGTGTTGATTGGAAAAGCTCTCCCATCAACACAGCACTGTCTATACGGGGGGCTAGGCCAGGATAACTACATTGCTCAGAGGTGTGGATTTTTCACACCCCCGAGCAACATGTTATACCATATAGGTCTGTAGCGTAGACCTGTTCTCAGAGGTCAATCAAAACGATAAAGTTTACATGTTCTCTTAAGAGCAAGTACTCTATGAAAAAGGATATAAAAATAAATAATTTTGTAACAAACAATTTAAGGATCGTAATGAAATTTAACGCAAGATTCTCCTCTCTCATCCATGTCAATCGGAATAATTCCACTGAAGTCAATGGAATTACCAGCGTAGGTAAGAAGAAAATCAGGTTGACATTCTCTATCTAAGGTAGGGTGGCGACTTACGCCTGCAGGAAATCTGAACATCCCGGTACTTCCGGGAACGGCGTGGGCCTGCCTCTGCTTTGACCCTATCCCTGCCAGTGACACTTTCGACACATGTGTGAGAGAGCACGCTGCATGGGGGGCACCATTTTAAGAGCACACAGCCCCAGCCCTGCCAGTATGACTTTAGACACCCAGTGCGTGTGGTCACACCATAAAGGAGGGGCATCATTTTTAAAAGCGCACCACTCCACCTCCTGCCAGCATGACCTTGCATGAGAGGCTGCGGGGCAGAACGGCATGCTCTTCAAAATGTATTGTCCACCATCCAATATCAGACAAAACCACACCTAGTTGTCCAAGTACTGGATAGGGGACAAACCCGAGAAAAGCAGGACTGTTTGGTTTAATACTGGAGAAGTGGCCTGCCTAGTCTAAGGTACAGTACTATGGGTATTTGTTTTCTATTACCATAATATCTGAGCACCTCAGAGTCTTTAATGCATTTAGTCTCACAGCACCCCTGTGAGGTAGGGAAGTGCTAATATCCCCAATTTACAAATGAAGATTGTCTTGTAGAAAAGCTAAGTGACTTGCCCAAGGTCACACAAGAAGTCTGTTGCAGAGCAGGGACTTGAACCCACATCTCAGATGAGCATTCTAAGCACTGGACTCTCTTTTCTTTCTCCTGAGGGAAGTTTAGCCTCAAATGAGCCCTAGCCTAGCCTGTTTTCTGATTGTACATATAGAGTCCATATGAATAAGGTTGTCAACGCTGTCTGGAGTGGCTCACGACCCGAGTGCCAACCTCAGGGCAGACAGTCAAGTAACATGGCAGACACCCCGAACAGGTTGCATGTTCTATAATTAGATTTCAATCAACCTAGTAACAAACATGGACTCCTGAAGCGCTATCACAGTCTTACCATGGAGTCATAGACAGTCCCCTCAGGCACTCAAATCAATTTTACCACTCAGGCAAGCTGGACTTAGTGACAGTTTGCTATACACCGAAGATCACAAAAGATTCAAGTTGCTTCCAGTCCCAAGAGACTAATCACTTACCCCAGTGATTAGTCTCTTCGTCACTTACCCTTATTTTATATGTACAATTTGTACCATAGCTCTCTCTCCAAAGACTCTTTTAGCCAATCCTGTAATTAACTAAAGATTAGCTAGAAATGAGAGTTATTTACGCGCGCGTGCGCATACACACAAATTAGTTACAGTCTATAGTTTTAAAAGGTGACAGAGTTGTAGTAATCTGTCAGCTCAATGTTTTTTAGGGCTAATTCAGGTTGACCCTGGGGAATCGCTCCAGCTCTGTGAGACTCCAAATAGCAAAAAAGCGACAAAAAATTTTCTTGTCAGCTATTTTTATTTCCTTCTTTCAGAATTCAAGCTAATGGGGCGGGCCCTTTTGCATGTAGCCTCTTGTGATATCCCACAATGGTCCATTTACTTTTGATAGGGCTGCTTGATGAGCAAGAGACTATTCTTCCTGACTGATTTCATAGATTCTCAGCAAACACTGTTTACAGTTATAAAGCAAAAACAAATATAACCTTATAGCGGGTAATAAAGATATGTGAGATTAATGCATGTAGCAACTTACAAGCATGTCATAAAATCTCAACACTACACACAGTGTTGTAAATTCAATACCCATCTTAATCATAACTTACACCCTGGTGAAACAGACTGGTTTCCAGCAATGACTAGGTCAGTGCTTGGCTCACAAAGGTGAGCAAGGTTTAGTCCAATCCTCGTACCATGATGTTAATAGGACATGGGAAAACAAGTATTGGCAAGATAAATGGTCTCCCAGGGAGCTGCACATTGAAGTGGTCCTCCATGCACAGATCTCCCCACAGCACCTTCCCCGCTTCCAGCTTCCACACACAGGGGGAAGAGATGAAAAGGCAAAAGGGAGCTGAATCATCCTCTTACTAGCTCTTCTGTAGAGTATCAAGATAAGGCAATGCCTTTTCCGTATGTGTTCCCCATGCAGGTGATCCTGCCATTTAAGGGGAGGGGGGGGGGGAATGCTCAGGGGCAGCGATGGCAGAGAAGGCTCTGGAGCCATGCTGCCAGAAGTTTCTGCATAGATGACCCGTCATCTTAGAATCCCCAAGACCAGTTGGGTTCTAGGCATGGAACTACAGCGCACTCAAGAGGAGAACAGTGGCCTCCTCACCACCACATTTGACATGGAATTAGTATTTGACGAAACATGCATGAAGAGATTCTCATTAAGTTTCTCCCTCCACCCTAAGAGAGGATGCTTTGGGCTAGCGGTACAGTCTGTTTTTTTATTTTATAGTGAATCCTTTACACATCCCTGAACACTTTCCTCTAGTTCCAGCAACAGCACTGTTATTCAGGGAGACTTAGCTACTGAGATTACTTGGGTAGCTTTCACAGACAGGGGGCCCAGTTACACTAAGAAAAGAATTCATAGAAATCTACATTAGGGGAAAACTATGTTTTAAAAAATCCCTTTAATCTTAGCTAATCAGTCGGATGGGCTGTACGTTGTCTATCCCAGTTTAGGCCCCAGTTCAGCAATATACTTAAGCATGTGCATACCTTTCAGCATGCGGGTGGTCTCTGGATTATTCATGTGCTCAAATACCTTGCTGATTCAGGGCCTAACACATCTGTGCCACTAACAGTCTCTATAGTTACAAGGAGCCATGTTCCTCCACTGTGGACATGGACATAGGAAATCAATCTCTGATGTAGCAGTCTAGAAAAAAGAGAGATCAAGTAAAGTGTGGATGCTTTTACGCATTGTTTATTTTTCTTAGCCAAAAAACACATGAACCAAGAAAAGCAACTCATCAATAGGCTAAATTCTGCTGTCAGTTAAACTGGTTAAAATGGGGGTTTGTTTAAGTGTAGTGACTCCAGATTTTCACCAAAAATGCAGAATTTGGCCTAGAGTCTGTGGAACATGCCTGAATGTCAGAATCCTAATTGCACTTCTTTACCCTAACACAGACACCAGCACCAATCAGGCAGAAAAGATTGAAATTGTGCTTTGCGGGCTTTATCATCATGCAAAATAATGCTAAACTATAATCAGTTTCTTTTAAGAATTAAGTGCCATTAGTGGAGTACCATTATCATCTAGAAAAAGAAAGAGGGCTTATGACAGGAAGAAAGGGGTCAAATTGCCCACAGCAAGTTTTGTGTTCTAAGAAGTGATTGAGTGGAAGGCTGTCAAGAACACAAAGACAGACTTTTCTGTGGTGTATGGACAACATGACACCAGGAAGAATAAGAAATGTTCTCCTCTCCCAGCCTCCTTCTGGCCCCATTACTGTATTAGCTGCATTATGTAATTTGCATCTGTGGAATGTTTATAAAATCAGTTAGGTGCTTGTCAAACTACCTGTCATTATCTCCCTCGTAAAGCAATTATTCTGTCTGGCATTACATCACCTGCTTCGGTCTTCTCACAGTTTGTGGTTCCTTCTAAAAAGTTAACTGCTTCATATAACTTGTTTTCTAAGCATTTCATAAAATGTTGATAAACTAACTTGACTGAACAGAAAAAAAGAGCTAGAAACGGGTTAAAATTAATTAGAAAATAATTGAAAAAATTAAATTCTGGTCATCTAAGTCTTCAACTACCAATAAATTTTACTCTAATTGTTCATAAGAATTAGAATAGTATTTTACATTCTCTAAAGTATTATCCTTTTTACAGGTGGGGAAAAGAGAGACAGTCCTTCTCCCACTGAAGCCAGTGGCACAACTCCCTTGAATATACACTGGAGCAGAGGGAGACTAAGGCCTTGGCTACACTTGCAAATTTGCAGCGCTGCAGCAGGGTGTGAAAACACACCCTCTCCAGCGCTGCAAATTGTGACACTGCAAAGCGCCAGTGTGGTCAAAGCCCCAGCGCTGTACGTTATTCCCCACATGGAGGTGGAGTACGGAGAGCGCTGGGAGAGCTCTCTCCCAGCGCTGGCGCTTTGACTACACTTAGCGCTTCAAAGCGCTGCCGCGGCAGCACTTTGAAGTGCAAGTGTAGCCATAGCCTAAGACTTGCTTAAGGCCCAAAAGCAAGTCTGTGGTAAAGTGAGAAATAGAAAGCAGGAGCTCTTAGTCTCAAGCTCACACCACTAGATTCACAACATGGAGCCTCTCTCTCAAAACTTTGATATCCAAAACCTAAAGACAGAGCTATTTACTCTCCCAACATCTCCATATTCTCAGTCCTTTTTCCAACGGTGAGGTTTCCATCTCAGTCCCAAATGCTGTCCAACTTTTGGAATGCAGAGACATCACTAGAGACTTTCCTCATAAGTAGCCAGGTTTGAAGACACGAGTGAAAAACAAAACAAAATAAAAAAAGGTGAAGATCAGTGCACATACATCAAGAGCAATACACAGAAAATACAACCTGAAGATCTAAATTATATTGGAAGAAGGCTAGGAATACCACTGGATGGCCCAAACGAATTCTTCAGTTGTCAATCAATAACGGGGCTTAGAAATGTGAAGTGAACTGCCTGATCCTATTCTCAGAAAAGCTAATAAAGCAATGAAAGGAGCATTTCTCTAAGCCTTAGCTATAAAAGAATTAGCTATTTAGAAGAAATAGGAGGAAGAGAAAAAAGAGTCAATTATTTACCCCCTCCAAAATTGATTAAAGATGGGATTGCACAGTCTAACTTTGCAGAGACCCTGTTCATACTGCAAGTGATGGGTCCTCAATCAGCCCCAAACAAAAAACACGCTACAGAGAGAAATCATACAAAGACTTGCTTTCATTCTCCTACATCCCCCATTTCCATGTAGCTATTTGCAGCAGCACTGAGTGGATGAGGCAAAATTTCTTCTTTGTTTTGCTAGCCCATTAAAAATATGTTTATAGAGCAGTCATGAAAGGGGTGCGGGACAGTTCTTAAAGTTTTAGTGCCTGGGGAAAGTGGCCAGTCTTGTACAGAAGAATTATCAATTTGTAGAAGAGGTACGGTGGCTGCAGCACCAGTGCTAGCTTCCCCATATAGCCCCACACATGTACCTCCAATCTGAAGCAGAGGGATCACCTGCATGGACAGGTGAGACTACAATCCATTAGACTAAGTCCAAAAAGCCTGTCAGCTACAGAGTGCCAACTAGGAAAGTATGGTGGGGGGTGGGCGTTGTGAGTTAAATACCTGCCCAATGGGAGCAGACAGACTACCAACTCTTTTTTTCCCCACTTAGACCACCAAACATCCATCAGAGAGTAGCACCTTTTGAGTGCTACAGATTTAATGCTCGGTTTGAACTAGTGGCTTAGCTGCAAAGGGCATCAGAACACATGTCCAAGAAGCTCAGAGCCATTCAGAACACTGCTGAGATGTACTAGTAGCAGATCACCTTCTCTGACCCCAACCCAACTGCCTGCATCTCAGACTCCAATCATAAATGCAGTTTCAGTCTTTTAGAGGCATTAATATTTGAACCTGACAGAAAACCTAATTGGCGATTCATGGCAAGTCAAGTCCAGGATGTGTCGCTACAGACAATGCACAGATTTCTGCTATTCGGTGCACTCCTTCCCACACCAGCCCACTCCAACTGCATTAACAAAAACATTCACTGTCTTCAGCTCAGTTTTTGCTCTGATTCGCTAGCCTTTAAAAGAGTACAGAAAACAGCAACTCACCTTTGCCCTCTTCCTCAAACCTTTACAAAACTAAACACCTCCCTGTCCTCCACCTCACTAGGAGCAGGATTGGCCTCCAGCACCAGACAAAATTCTGAGTTCTTTACTCAAGCAAAATACCCTTTGAAGCCAAAGTTTTGCTCAAGTAAAGACTGTAGAATTTGGCCTGGTGTTGAGTTCACCACTACATGACCACAGTCATCAAGGCTTGATCCTGCCCTGTATACCTAATGTACTTACTTCACTCTTCAATCTTAGGCATGGTCTACATTACAGACCTACTTCGATATAAATAAGTCACTCGGGAGGTCTGAAAAATCCACATCCCTGAGCAACGTAGTTATACCAACCTTAACCACCCATGTAGACATTGCTATGTTGGCAGGAGAGCTTCTCCCGCCAACATAGCTACTGCCTCTGGCAGAGGAGGAGTTAAGCCAACAGGATAGCTTTCCCGTCAGCTTAGAGCATCTTCACCAGAAGCGCTGCAGCTAAACTATGTAAGTTTGTAGTGCAGACTTGCCCTTACTCACTTGATTAGTCCAACTGAGTACAATGGGAACACTCATGTGAGTATGAGCTGCAGAATGGGGCCCTGTTCCAAATACTTTGACATACTGAAGCAAGCAGGCAATACAGACAGGTTAGTAGGTAGGTTTTTTAGTATTCAAACAATTATAAAGAGAAACAATGACAAAATGCCTTCCTTTGCCGCTTCAATTCAATACTTTAAATGACTGCTTCTTGGAACAACTGGTAAAGGACCACAAGGGGAGAGGCAATTCTCGATCTAGTCCTGAGTGGAGAGCAGGATCTGGTCCAAGAGGTAACTATAACAGGACCACTTGGAAATAGTGACCATAATATAACAACATTTAACATTCCTGTGGTGGGAAGAACACCTCAACAGCCCAGCACTGTGGCATTTAATTTCAGAAAGGGGAACTACATAAAATGAGGAGGTTAGTTAAACAGAAATTAAAAGGTACAGTGACTAGAGTGAAATCCCTGCAAGCTGGACACTTTTCAAAGACACCATAATAAAGGCCCAACTTAAATGTATGCCCCAAATTAAAAAACACAGTAAAAAACTAAAAAAGAGCCACCGTGGCTTAACAATCATGTAAAAGAAGCAGTGAGTGACAAAAAGGTATCTTTCAAAAAATAGAAGTCAAATCCTAGTGAGGTAAATAGAAAGGAGCATAAACACTGCCAAATTAAGTGTAAAAATGTAATAAGAAAAGCCAAAAAGGAGTTTGAAAAACAGCTGGACAAAAACTCAGACAGTAACAACAAAATGTTTTTTAAGTACATCAGAAACAGGAAGCCTGCTAAACAACCAGCAGGGCCTCTGGACGGTTGAGATACAAAAGGAGCGCTTAAAGACGATAAAGTCATTGCGGAGAAACTAAATGAATTCTTTGCTTCAGTCTTCAGGGCTGAGGATGTTGGGGAGATTCCCAAACCTGAGCTGTCCTTTGTACGAGACAAATCTGAGGAATTGTCACAGATTGAAGTGTCACTAGAGGGGGTTTTGGAATTAACTGATAAACTGAACAGTAACAAGTCACTGGGACCAGATGGCATTCACCCAAGAGTTCTGAAAGAACTCAAATGTGAAATTGCGGAACTATTAACTATGGTTTGTAACCTGTCCTTTAAATCGGTTTCTGTACCCAAAGACTGGAAGTCAGGTAATGTAACGCCAATATTTAAAAAGGGCTCTAAAGGTGATCCCGGCAATTACAGACCGGTAAGTCTAACGTCAGTACCAGGCAAATTAGTTGAAACAAGAATAAAGAATAAAATTGTCAGACCCATAGGACAACAAAAATTGTTGGGCAAAAGTCAACATGGTTTCTGTAAAGAGAAATCATGTCTTACTAATCTATTAGAGTTCTTTGAAGGGGGTCAACAAACATGTGGAAAAGGGGAATCCAGTGGACATAGTGTACTTAGATTTCCAGAAAGCCTCTGCCAAGGCCCCTCACCAAAGCCTCTTACATACATTAAGTTGCCATGAGATAAGAGGGAAGATCCTTTCATAGCTTGAGAACTGGTTAAAAGACCGGGAACAAAGGGTAGGAATAAATGGTGAATTTTCAGAATGGAGAGGGGTAACTAGTGGTGTCCCCAAGGGTCAGTCCTAGGACCAATCCTATTCAACTTATTCATAAATGATCTGGAGAAAGGGGTAAACGATGAGGTGGCAAAGTTTGCAGACGATACTAAACTGCTCAAGATAGTTAAGACCAAAGCAGACTGTGACGAACTTCAAAAAGATCTCACAAAACTAAGTGATTGGGCAACAAAATGGCAAATGAAATTTAATGTGGATAAATGTAAAGTAATGCACATTGGAAAAAATAACCCCAACTGTACATATAGTATGATGGGGGCTAATTTAGCTACAACTAATCAGGAAAGAGATCTTGGAGTCATCATGGATAGTTCTCTGAAGACGTCCACACAGTGTGCCGTGGCAGTCAAAAAAGCAAACAGGATGTCCAGAATCATTAAAAAAGGGATAGAGAATAAAACGGAGAATATCTTATTGCCCTTATATAAATCCATTGTACGCCCACATCTTGAATACTGCGTACAGATGTGGTCTCCTCATCTCAAAAAAGATATATTGGCATTAGAAAAGGTTCAGAGAAGGGCAACTAAAATGATTAGGGGTTTAGAATGGGTCCCATATGAGGAGAGATTAAAGAGGCTAGGACTTTTCAGCTTGGAAAGAGGAGACTAAGGGGGGATATGACAGAGGTATACAAAATCATGAGTGGCATGGAAAAAAGTGAATAAGGAAAAGTTATTTACTTGTTCCCCTAATGTAAGAACTAGGGGCCACCAAATGAAATTAATGGGCAGCAGGTTTAAAACAAATAAAGGGAAGTTGTTCTTCACACAGCACACAGTCAACCTGTGGAACTCCTTGCCTGAGGAGGTTGTGAAGGCTAGGACTATAACAGGGTTTTAAAGAGAACTAGATAAATTCATGGAGGTTAAGTCCATTAATGGCTATTAGCCAGGATGGGTAAGGAATGGTGTCCCTAGCCTCTGTTTGTCAGAGGGTGGAGATAGATGGCAGGAGAGAGATCACTTGATCATTACCTGTTAGGTTCTTTCCCTCTGGGGCACCTGGCACTGGCCACAGTTGGAAGACAGGATACTGGGCTGGATGGACCTTTGGTCCGACTCTGTACAGCCGTTCTTATGTTCTAACTCAAAGTGCCCATTTATCTGTTACCCAGCACTTTGTGCAATCATTTACACCAGTGCAAATGGCAACAAAAAAAAAATTGTAAAATGCCATCAAATCAGAACAGGAGCATTTTACATTCACTTGCCACTCACTTTGCTCTCGTGCAAATGGCTGTACCAAGAATCAGGCCCAAGCTGCCTTGCTGACTGCAAAGACCTCTGACGCACAAATCGGGGATCCAGTCCTGTTCCTTCTGAAGTTAATAGGAGCTGTCCTATTGATCAACAGGCCCCACAGCTGTGTTCCTGAAGCTATTTACTCATAGGAGAAGGCCTTACTCACATTACGAAACCCATTGCCTTAAATCAGACTGGCAACGTGAATAAGGTGTGCAGGTTTGGGCCCCATAGTTTACATATAATGTACATATTGCACGTATAGTATATAGGTAAGAATTCTCAGGGAAACAAGCAAGCAATCCACAGGGGAAAAAGTCAGTTACAACAGACAAAGAAGGGTGTGTGTGTGTGTGTGTGTGTTTTTTTCCATTTTAAGCCAGTCTAAAAGCTGGATAACAACCTGTGGAAGCGTTTAGCTGCTTTCATTTCTCAGAGTAATGGCTTCCCCCTCTCCTTTGTGAAGGAGAACACTGAATATATGCCACGGTGAAAGATCGAAGACCTAGAATTATAGGTCATTTACCATAGTTATCTCTCTTTGCCTTTGGGTAGAAATGTCCTAAAAGTTATAAAGTTATAATTATCCAGGTGGCGAATAACCCTTGCAGGGTAAAGTTTCCCAATGGTCAGGAAAACAGCTGTTGGGGAGTGGGGAGAGGAGATTGGAAATGTATGTATGTGTCTGGGAAGAGTCTTATCTTAGCTGCTGAAAAATCAGGGTCTTTGGGAATGTTAAATTGATAAAGAAGAAATTTCACTTTCATTCCCTGCTAGATTAAAAATAAGTCAGGCAGCTGTGTTTGTATTATTATAAAGAATGGATATTTTGTATTTTATATCATATATAAATTATTCATGGCCCCATAATTTAACCAGTAACAATTAGGTAATTAATTGTTAAAAAACGTGTTGAAGTTCTACAGCATCTTCCATCTGAGGAGCTCAATGCAGGTAATAAAGTAATGAATTAAGCTTCACTGTGAGAGGTAAGTTTTCTAAACTGAGGCAACAGTACATTGTGAAAGTTGCACAAGGTCACACAGAACATCTCTGAAACTCGCATCATTTGACTCCTCTTCCTGCCCTGTAACCATTAAATATGGGGTTCAAAACACAGTGTGATCCCTTGTTTCTCCACTCTGGGATAATCCAACACTCAGACATCCCATAATTTATATGTGTAAGAAGCTATTTGGGTTGATCCCTGTACCTGAAAGAGTGTGTAGATCTCAGACTTTGATGCTAATGCTGACTAGCAAGTAACCCATACCACTGCTATCAACGGCTTAAATATCCAGGGTTACATCTTCTAGAGGTTGTCATCACACCCAAAAACAATAAAATAAAATTATAGGCGGTTTGGGAAATTTTTAAAGATGCAAATGAAGCAAGAGAAGCCTCAATGAATGCTTGTGGCAGTAGAAAGAACAAGTAGTTGACTGAAATCTGTTGTACATTTCTTGAGAAAAGAAGACAGAAGGGACCTGATAAATCTTCAAAATACGTTAAGGGCTGTTATAAAGAGGATGGTCATCAACTGTTCTCCATGTCCACTGAAGGTAGGGCAAGAAGTAATCATCTGCAGCAAGGGAGATTTAGGTTAGATATTAGGAAAAGCTTTTTAACTATACAGAGAGTTTAGTTTTGGAATAGGCTTCCAAGGGAGGCTGTGGAATCCTCATCATTGGAGTTTTTTAAGAACATGTTGGACAAACATCAGGGATGGTCTAGGTCAGGGGTAGGCAACCTATGGCACGGTGCCGAAGGCGGCACGCAAGCTGATTTTCAGTGGCACTCACACTGCCTGGGTCCTGGCCACCAGTCCGGGGGGGCTCTGCATTTTAATTTAATTTTAAAGGAAGCTTCCTAAACATTTTAAAAACCTTATTTACTTTACATACAACAATAGTTTAGTTATATATTATAGACTTATAGAAAGAGACCTTCTAAAAACGTTAAAATGTATTACTGGCACGTGAAACCTTATTTTAGAGTGAATAAATGAAGACTTGACACACCACTTCTGAAAGGTTGCTGACCCCTGGTCTAGGTTTACTTGGTCCTGCACCAGAACCTGGAGCTGGACTTGATCACCTGTAGAAGTCCCTTCCAGCTGTACATTTCTATGATTCTAGAAGGTTATTGTTTGAGGTGAGTTGTAGTGTTTTCCCGACTGCAGTCCTGTAAATTATGAACCCGACCTATTATATCCCAGGGCTATCCTGGACAATATAACGGTTGCCGTTAATAAGTCATTTCCCCTGCATTACAACTTTGTGATATCAGTGATACCACAAGTATTCCTATGCAATGAAGAGGGCAACACTGAGGAAACCCAGCCACTGCTGGCAAAAATTGACTTTTTAATAGCAACACAAATGAAAAATGAAACATTTACCTATATTAGATTAATCTGAAACACCAAGGCTACAATCTATTCTAGTCAATGTGGGTAAGAATCAGAATATGCAAAAAGGAAAGATTTAGATTTTTTCAGCTACCCCGATCTAGAAGGAAAGAGGAAGTTTTGAAAGAAAGTAGACAGATTTAGCATTTTGTCATGGTTAACATCCTTCCTATGTCAAAAGCCAGCACAATGCTCATGCATCAGTTAAGTCCCACTCAAGCCTTATTATTCCACTGAAGTGTGACTTACATGAAGCATAGGTCTTGAGCTGGGTTTCACCTATCAAATAGTATCACTGAAGCCTTTATCTTGACCATCTTTCTTGCCAGAGCTGAAAGAGGACAGATTCACCATCAGACCAGAAGAGATCTGGTTATAACAAGAAACTTTTGTGTAAATAGTAAGGTACTAATGAAGGGAATTTTGTGTGTAAATCAAAACCCAGAGTCTAAAAAACCCACAATGGACACCAATCATCATAATCCCTGTTGACCATATTGTCAGAGAAGCCTCAGGTTGACTGACCATGGAGACAGAACTACTGTTAGAGAATTTTCCACAGAATTTTGAATGATTATCCATGATTAAGAAGATCTGAAGTCCATCTGAAAAAAGTGTTCCCACTGACTTCAGGGAAAAGGTATATTCTCTGTAGTGGTTTAATGGGGAAATAAACTGATACTAACAATGCCATCCAGCACTCTATTGTACAGTCTTGAGCAGTGGTTCTCAACCAGGGTTATGCGTGCCCCTCATCTAGATCAGTGTTTCTCAAGCTGGGGGTTGCAGCCCCCAGGGGGATCATGGGATGGGTTTTGGTGGGGATCCCAAGAGCAGGGCTGGCATTAGGGAATGGCAAGCAGGGCAACTGCCCAGGGTCCCATGCCACGCCCCCCCCCCAATGAACCTAAGTTACTTGCTTCAACCCTGCCGCCTGGGGCTCAGGCTTCAGACAAGGCTCAAGTATCACACTGAAATGCAAGTACAATAGTTATATTCCAATTGATTTATTTTACAATTATATGGTAAAAATGAGAAAGAAAGCAAGTTTTCCAGTAACAGTTTGCTGTGACACTTATTTTTGTCTGATTTTGTAAGCAAGTAAGTGAGGTGAAACTTGGGGGCATGCAAGACAAATCAGATTCCTAAAAGGAGCATAATCTGGAAAGGTTAAGAACCACTGGTCTGGAGCTCTAGATGTCCCCCCAAACCTCAATCCTCATCTCTTAAGAGCTGGCCTCTGGGAGAGAGATATTTATTAGCTCACCATTTTTCATAATTAAAAGAAATCTATCATTATGTTGAGTTAATAAGCAGAGACTCCCGGACAAAAGAGCAGCAACATCTGTTCTCTTCATAGTTCTTATCATATTGAAATGTGGATCCATCCCTTCCCCTTACCTCGGATCTTTCTTGCTGATGGACGCTGGGAATGCCAGAGTGTTGAAAGATTATAAACAGATTTGGACTATGCCACAGACCAGTTCATTATAAATAATAATGCTTTACTGTGAGGTTCGCAATTTGCAGGAGGCCAGAGGAGGTGGGAGACAGACAGGTCTGTGGAGAGTTTTCCACGCCTCTTGTCTAAACCAGTGGAGACATTTCTAAGTTTTTTCAACACACACAAAGAAACAGTGTTTCAAACATGGCTATGGGTATACAGAAAACACACTCTTAGCAGTGCTGTTGGTTGGTTACTCTATGCGTGGTTTCAATGTTCTACCTTTGATGAATAGGTAGCGAAGAACAAGTCTGCTCAAAAAAGAAAAAAAAAGTCACCTTTGTGGATAAAAGCAGAGGATTACTATTAAAAAGTTTAAATGTAAAGGGTCACAGCTTTTATAACGACAAAAACTATTCCTACTTGGTACTTCCTTCTGTGCCCTTTCATTTGTAGATGTCACTCTTTAATTAAGTGGTTAGGGCAAAAGGACTGAAAGACGAGAGATCTGGCTTCCATTTCCAGCTCTCTGTGACATTAGGGGCAACAGACTTTTTTACCCTGCCTCAGTTTCTCCCCCACCCCATCTGTAAAATGGAGATGAGATGAAGTGCTTTGTGAAACACTGAGACCTATGGATAAAAGTGCTGTGCAAGTGTTTAATATTTCTTCATATTTTAAATGCTTTTGTTTTATAATGTATTTCATATATGGCAGCTGAGTTATTTTATTCAGGGGCATCAAGATTGCTATTTAAAATTGACTCAAAAAACAGTGCAATAGGAGCTTCTTTCTTCTATCCCAACTTGTGTCTAGACAGAAGTGATCATTTTTAACATTTTCTGAACATTAGGTAAAAGAACTCCAACCACTTGCATTTAAGAAGAAATGCCCGAATCTCTGCTGTATATGGCTAGGGATACTTCATGCTTTTCCAGTACGCTTTGGGGAACGTTGAAGTTAGAACAGGCACTCTTCACACTCATACTGAGCACGTGACATGGCCTGCTAATGGTGCTCTGCACTGCAGTGCCACCTGTGAGACCCAAGGGAAAGTTCCAGTTCTAGTCTCTTGCCGGGCCAACCCTACAAACCCTAAGTGATGCAAGTCAGTCATACTCACACAAGTACCCCTTGAACTGAGTCTGGCTATTCATGTTTGGACAACTTGCACGAGTCACTGTTTGCAAGATCGAGCTCCTGTTGTCTAGCTCAAGAGGGGATGAGAAAAATTAAAATCCTTTGAAAACCATTGAATTCTATGTCATGCTGGAGTCTGCACATAATTTATTTTTAAATTTAAAGTGCTGCAGTTTGTCTTCTAGATTTTTCTGGTTTTACCAGAACAGGCCATATTTCATAGACCTTGATCTTACAGACAGTGCCAGATTCTGCCAGCCTTATTCCAGATGTCAATTCCCCTTCACCCCATGCAGTTTAAACTCCACCAGTGGACACTATCCTATATATCTGGGCTCAACTTTGTATTTATCCATGGTTAACATTGAATTCACCATCAGCCATTTAGCAGTGAGTAATGCACATTTAGAGAAATCCCTTATTTCTTTACGAGGTTTTAAGCCCAGCCTACTCCTGTTGAAGGCATCAGCAGAACACCCCTTGCTTTCAACTGGGCAAGACTAAGTCCCATGCTAGCTAATTTCTCCTTTTCCTCCAAGGACCACTGATTTGGAATTCAGGAAGAATTCACACACTTACTTTTCCTCTATTGTACAGAAATCTTCACTGGTCAATAAAATAGAAAGGGGAAGTCTCCAAAGGTACAAATGAGAGGTAGATGTCCAATGGCCACTGATTTTTGCTGCGAGTGAGGTGCCTCCCTGCCTTCTGTGCTTTTGAAAACCTCCCCAAAGTCCTTTTTCTGGGCTATTCAAATGCTCTGGGGAATCATTCTCTGCATAATAGACAGGATTGAGTTTATTGGTTTGCTGTATAAGCACTGTCACAACAACATTTAATTGGAATGCATAGCACAGCCATGCTCAGATTAGCATAAATACAGTACAATAGACATGAAATTTAGGATAGTTTGATCTCAATATGGAAAGATTTTCTTGGATTTCAATGAAAATCACCACATGCTGTAGCATATTACAGGACACATCCTTTATTCATCCGTGTATAGCACATCATCTTCCAGTTGTTCTTCTGACATTCACCTTGGTCATTTAATTTCCTCTTCCAGATCCAACAGACTCTGTCCTGAATTTTGTTACGCTGATGGTTATTGAACCCTCCCTTCCACCTCAGGAAGTGGGGAAAAACAAGGCAACTCTGAGGAACTTTCTGAAGAACCAAAGTTGTCCCCTTTATTCAGCAAGTTTATAACTTCCTTCGTTTGTTCTGTTGAATGTTATTATACGGCTCTCAACAGCGTGCTAGCTGCTTTACTGAGCTCACAGAAAGATGTTTGGTCCCTGCCCTGAATCTAACATTCAGATGGTGCAACAAGTGAGGATAACAGACATGAGAAGACAGGACTGTGAAGACAAGAGATGCAGCAATAGCATATCATGCTGTTACAGAGTTTAGGTATGTGCACATCTTGGCAGTTCTATTTTAATTTTAAAAAACTGACCTCTCATGGGCCTCACGGAAGCAAGCCAGCCTTAAGGAAGGGTATGAACAGGAAAGGATTCACGGGTATAGATATCACTACTAATGGGTCTCTCCTCTGACCAGATCTTCCTTGCAGTCTGGAGAATTTGGAGCAATGAGAAGGGCACACAGCTATACTTCTCAAAGGGAAACACTAAAAACCACAGTGGGCTATTGCTATCATGACTGAGGCACTATGGAGAGGGGAGGGGAGCAGTTATAAAGAGCACTAGTCCAATTAGGGAAGTGAGTGTCAGGCAGTTGAATTCCCTATCATTTCCTGACATTGCTGCCTTTAATTAGGCTTTGGATTGATTACTGCCTTTGTTCTTTATTGACCCTCCAGTGACACTGACAGGGGTTATATTTTCCTCTACTACATTTGGAAGACAGAGTTCTGAGTGTCAACAAGCATTACACAGGCAACCAGACTGTTTAACTTTAAATTACAAAGCCTTTGGAGAGAAGCTGTGTACACAACATTAATGTGCACACACTTTAAGGCAACAGCAGGCTAAAGAAAGCCCTGGAATAGTGCCACTGAGCTACAGCAGAAGTAAATTTGGTCCAATACTCTTCATATGCAGCGATTATGTACTGCGTTAGAGAGACAAGGAGCCAAATTGTTAACACCTAACCTCCCGCAAACACTACCTTTTATTATTTAACAATAAGGGGAAGGGATGAGAGAGAGTTGTGGGAAGCTTTAAATTACTGTTTGCATGTTTTGTAACTAACAAGACATGAGGGCAGGATCTGTTTATACAGTGATAATTGGGAGAAAAATACAGAGCTCCACATACATTTTCTAGAGCGAGAGAAGACGGATAAAAGCACTTTAAAAAAAAACACAAAAAAACCCACTAAGAATGGTGTTTCTCTAGCATTGCTTATTTGTATTACAGTAGCATGTAGAGTCACTAGCCAAGATTGTGGTCCCATTGTACTAGGCACTGCATAAACAGTAAGAGGATTCAATCCCAAAGCATTTACAATCTTAATAGACCAGACAGATGAATGATGGGAGGAGAAAGAGGATGTGACTTGTCAAAGGACACACACAGTAGGTCAGTACCACAGCAAGGAATAGAACTCAGGTTTTCTACATCCCATCCAATAATCTGTCCACTAGTCACAGAAGAGAACCTGGGCCAAAGCACAGGACCAGACATCAGACTATCTGGCTTCCATTCCTGACTCTGCCGCAGCCTCCCCATGTAACCTTGGACAAGTCACTTCACCTCTCTACACCTCATCTAGCGTAGGGGGAGTGTTGAGAGATAGATCATTAATTTTTTGAACTATTTGACTTTTATACAGAACAGTCCCAAATAATTTGTTACATAAACAAAATCAGTCATTAAATACAAATGGCCACACATTTTAATATTTTGAGTAACTGTGAACATCATCATTTATTCACAAGGAAATTCTGATTTAACAACTTTTTCCCTGATGGCACTTAGAGGATCTCAGAGCATATCTGAGTGTGTGGGTGTGGCCATAGGATGATCACCCCAGAGAAGAGGAACTCTGTGGTGGAATCGATCTGGCATATAGACTTTCACCATAATATAGCAGAAGAGTAAAATAAAAAAAATGTAAAAAGCAGGCTGTAGAGAAGCAGTGAGGAATTAGGAAGAGAAAAGAGATGCAACACCTGATTCTCCTCTTGCTTACCCAGTCTTCACATGGGCCTGACTCCATTGGCTTCAACAGAGTTATTCCTGGTTCACACCACCTTGAGATCAGAGTCAAGTTTGAGAAGGCTGGAGAACTGTAAGCAGAATGAAGTTTTACTGCCCTGTAAAGTGGCCAGGGCACAATTTTGAGTAGTGCAGAGGTTTCCCACGACCCACCCAGGGAGTAGCTGGCACTACTGAACCTGCCTCACTTTGTGGTTAATAGGCTGTTGGTTTTTTTTTTTTTTTTTTTTTTTTTTTTTTTTTAAGAAAAAACCCCTGCAGTTAGAATGCAGCAGCTCCATTAAAAAACATAAAAGTTAAATCTCATGGGGCTTTGGCAACAGAAGTTGATGCCCACGATATTTATCCATCCATATTATGAGGCTAAACTGAGCCATTGACAATTTTTGATTACCCGTCCCAGAGTCACAGATTTGAGTCCTATCAAACACTAAGAAAGAAAGGGCGGAGAGGGACGCTTTCAATGACTGTAGATTAATAAGTGATGCGGAACTTCTCAGTAATGGAAAGAGCCCAGACAGAATGTAAATTCACCCTGTTGCAATGTAGATCTCTTTGCTGGGTTTGTTTCATTAGACAGGTGCTCCTCTTTGCTACTATACACAACACAGAGGGGAGCAAAAGGAGCAGGATATTGGATGCATAGTGCTTTGCACTCTCAAACTCAGCAGCATACTTCCTTGCTCTCCCCAGAAGCCATTCCATGCAAGGGGCTGTTTTGGGGTAGGAGGCATGTCGACTCAGAGAATGGCTCTCTGCACCACATGTTCCTGTCACCTGGTAGGGTTTTTGCAGCATTCAATCCTCACTTGTTTTTTCTAACTCTGTCCAAGAGGGCACACCCCCAGGAAAGGAAGCCTTTGGCCCCCTGATCCCTTAGTGAGCTATACTGATGGAGGGGGCGGGAGGGTCGGTGGAAGAGCGATAAAGATGGATTATCAGGCTTTTCAAAAGGATTCCCCAGGATCCTCAGAGTTGGGATCCCACAACTTCCAGTTTTGCAGGGCATTACTAGGTCTGCTCTCACCTGAAGGAACAAAGGTGACAGTAACTCTGCAAGGTGAATTTCTCTGCATATTTCAAGCACTTTTCCCCTCTCATGGGCTTTCCTTCAATAAGGCAGCATTTAACCCATGCTTTGTAACTACCAATGGTCACTTATTACAGCAATACTCTTTTCAATATTCCATGAAGCACTCCAGCCCGACCACTACATTTGCCAGTACAGTACCTGTCTACATTTTCTTCCATAGCCTTAATAATTGGGCAAATCAAAGCACAAAACTCCTGCCCTTTCTACCTATTTATATCACACAGATTTAAATCTACGTACAGGAAAATGCTTGTAAAAAGATTTAGTTGAGGTAATCAGACACAGTGATATATAAAGGGCTTGGGTTCTGGCATGATACAATCAGAACTGTGTGATCAAACCAGTGTAAATACCAGGACTATCTCTAACCACAGGGTGAGAACTTTTAGCATTATCATTAGGTCAGCTGAACAATTCAGGTCTTATCTAAACCAAGCCAAGTGGGTATTTGGCCATTGGAATACTCACATTGGTTCATTAAGCATAGGCACTTCCCCCGGAATGAGGGGGAACAAAGGTGAAATGAGGATTGACATGCTGAGTGAGCAAATCACAGGGTATGAGAGGTGGCCAAAGGACAGCTTTCCCTTACACACTGGCTCCAAGCTCATTCAATCCTTTAAGGGCCAAACTCTGATCTGGGTCACACTAGTGTAACCCCCTAAGTAACTCAGCTCACATTAACACAATTACCCTGACATGATGGAGAGAAGAATTTGGCCCATGTAGCATCAAATGCAAAGGTCTCCATTCTGAACTTGGTTAGAATAAATCTCTCTGCAGGCAACAAGGGGAACCAGGGAGACCAGATAGCAAGGGTGAAAAATCAGGACAGGGAGTGGGGGGTAATAGGCACCTATATAAGACAAAGTCCCAAATATCGGGACTGTCCCTATAAAATCGGGACATCTGGTCACCCTAAGGGGAACATAGCCTGCACCATTTACCACCTGATTGGCACAGCAGTGTGCCATTTGCACTGTAGTAGGGCCATACTGGTGCACTTGATGCCTTTCTAATCCTAAATCATTCATTTACAGGCGGAGGGGGGGGGGGTTCTTTGGAGTTTGGTTTTGTTTTTACTTCTTTCTTCCGCCTGCCTCCCCCAAACCCCATTATCCCTTTGGGAAAAATCATTAAGAAAAATACAAACTATCTTGTCAAATCATTATTGCCCCTAGTCATTTGTAGGCAGATTTTGCACATTTTTAATGCATTTCTGACAACCTGTTTAGCAGGGTGCCTTCAATGCTATAAAGATTGAATGGAGCTGCATAGCCCTGCTGCTTCTGCAGAACTTCCTTGCATTGTCACCTCTGATGCTAGTTGAGAAGTTGAAGTTTTTTTGTTAGCACCTGGTTTCTGGAGTAAATCGTGCTTTGAGAGTTCCCATGTGTGACACTAGTTCTAAACCTGAACGGTCTGTTTAAGATTTCAAACCCTGGCTTACGTCAGTTTTTATTTTTTCATTATTAGTACATGGGCTAGCTTGCTAGTGCCCATAACGCAACATTAATAAGATTCCCAAGGCCCTTTATACATTTAAACTGGAATTTAATGTTTTCTGCAATGTAAGAAAACATTAGGGCTGGGCTGAATGCCAGTGTAGTTAATTATAAACATACAGAAAAGCAATCAGCACAATAGTAGTTGTTCAAGTTCTATCCTAAAGTCTTTTTAGCTAAAACCATAAGGCTTTGTTTACAGAATTGCTGAGCACACAGCTCCCACTGAGTTGTATAATGTTCACAGCAATCGGGCGGAGGGTGGGGGGGCGGAAATCAAACCAAACCCATCAACTTGGGAATATTTTAGTCACCTTGAAAAACTGGTAAAACTCTACACAGTAAACTGCCATCCATACTGTCATAAACAGTTAGTTAAGGGTTAAGGGTTTTTTCCTACCTGTAAAGGGTTAACAAGCAGTACCTGTGGACACCTGACCAGAGGACCAATCAGGGACAAGATAATTTCAAATCCCTGTGGAGGGAAGGTTTTTTTTTCTGTTATTTGTTTTTAGAGAGTCTCTCTTGGGAGTTAAGAGAGTCCAGACATCTTAATCAAGTCCTCCCAGGTTTCTGCAATAAATTCTTCTATTCAAGCTAGTAAGTATTAGCAAGGAACTAGTATTCTTATACTTTTACTTCTGTATTTGCAATTCTGTGTTTTGCTGTAGAATTTCTTTAATTCTGTACTGTTATTGCTTTTACTGAGAAAGAAAGGAGGGGGGATTCTCTCCAGAGATTGATAAGTTTAGACCCTGTATTTTTGCATCTTGGTAATACAGAGATAGTGTACTTTTTTCTTTCTTTAATAAATTCTTTTCTTTGGACTTGGTTAATTCCTTCTCTTGTGGAGATTCAAGGGAAGGGGAGGGGGGAAGAGTGAGTTCCTCCTGAGGTTGATTCACAGGGTTGAATCGGTGTGAATCTCTCCAGAGTGGCTAGGAGAGAGGGAGGGGGGGAAGTGGGCTACTTCCCTGTGTGTAGAGATTCAGGGAGATTGAATCTGTGTTCCCAAGGGGAAGTTTGGGGAAGGACTGTGTCCCAATACACGTACATTATTGGGTGGTGGCAGCTTTTACCAGATCTAAACTAGGATTTAAGTTTAGATAAATCCATGCAGGTCCCCATATTGGAACCCAACAGCTCCAAGTGGGGGTGAGAGCTATGACACATACTAAATCAATAACCATCTTAACATAGAATGCATCTGACTTTATTTTCATGCTGTTTTGTCAGCTCCTGTAGACCCCAGGCTGCCAGGCAAACCAGCAAGTTGCCATCTTAGGGTTAGAGTTAATTGCTACATTCAGAGAGCCAGAGGCAATCCTATCCAGATGAGTCATTAGTTAGAAAAAAATATTAAAGCAGGGGTGGGTGGGGGAACCACGGTTGGGAAGTTAAGCAGCATAAAAGATTTAGAGGAAAGAGTTTTAAAGTTTGTGTGTGCGCATGTTAACAGAAGAAGCTGCAGTATGTTCAGCAAGCACAGGCTATAGCAAATTAAAGGCACCTATGTTCTGGGTGATCTAACAAACCTCGGACTGCCTGACAGAATCCATCAACACACTATGATAAAGGGGAGTACAGAGTACCTTACTGCTTCAGCCAGATGAGAGGAATTCCTTACAAATGGCTGTACACACAGGGCATTTATATTTACACCCCACCATGTCATTGAAGTCACTGTGCTTACATGAGGGTAAGTGAGGACAATTTGGCTCAGGATATGCACAATTTAGATTTAAGTAAATTAATGTTATATGTGTTGTAAATCTAGGGACCATTTATTTTGTGTTGCCTGTGGATTTTCCACCTAAATTCCTATGGTGGTTGCCAGCTGATTCTGGGAGACAGACATAAGAGTATTATAACATTAGAGTATGAACTTTACACCAGAAGGTTCAAATTAAGGGATTTTAATAAGCTGCTCCATAGGCACAGAAGCAGCACACCCAGCACCGCTCATAGGGAGATCAGTGGCTCAGGACAGGCCTGCCTCAGGATAAATTCCAGAGCACATTGCCCAATCTGACAACCCTCACTCACACGATTGAAGCCAAAAGTAAGGTTGTAAGGGTTGTAAGAATGGACCCCTGACCATTGGCCAAGCTAAGCAAGAACACACCTGCTGCCTAGTCATTTAACTGCAATGGTGTTAGTTTTAAAGAAAAAAAATTACTTGTTTGCCCTTCTTTTCTCAGCCCGAATTAGCTTGCTGATAGGCAGCACACAGAGGGAAGGATGTGGGGGGAAAAAAGTGAAATAATGTCAACAAATAAAATAGTCATCCATTCATAAATATCTATTCACCACTGATGACATATCTTAAAAAAATGTTCTAAAGGGTCAGTTGTGGCACAAATAGGTAGGAAAATGTGACCGTGTGTGTTTTACCCAGTTGGGTAAATGCTAGAATTTGGTACCCCCAGGATGAAGTTCACCATGGAGACTAATGGTGGAGCTTTCTCAGGAGAGGATCCATACATCTGGATTCACTCCCTGTAGAAAC
Source organism: Mauremys reevesii (assembly GCF_016161935.1). Lineage (NCBI taxonomy): Eukaryota > Metazoa > Chordata > Testudines > Geoemydidae > Mauremys > Mauremys reevesii. The sequence continues at coordinate 71,490,526 of NC_052625.1, forward strand.
ATAACTAAGCATTAACCTACCACTTTTTAATACATTTGCAAACCCCACGTCTTTGCCCAGGCTTTCCCAACTGACTAAATCCTGGTTTCCCAGACAACTGATAAAGTTGCAGGAGGCAGAGAAGCGTGGTGTTTGGTTTCTCTTACTTATATCTTCAGCATCTCAACTTAAAAACTTTGTAAGAATTCCAGATAATACTTTGATGGGAACCAAATAAATGCTTGGGATAATGATGATTTTTAAAGTTTTGGTTTGGTGAACCTGGATGCTATGTAACCAGAAATAAACTAGTGACCCCATGAAAATGGAGGGATGAACCAGAGAGGGGCAGAGGCTGCACTCTCAGTGCAGAGAAGAGGCATCAGACACCAAAACACTATTTGGGGGTGGGGGAAATGGGAGGTATATTCAGACAAAGGATATTTTTGCAACCCAAGCCTTATAGATAATGCCCTTAACTATACAAATCTGAAGATTGGAAACCCAGGGAAGGAACATAGTTGAAACAAGATCTGGTTGAGTATTGAAAAGAATTATTCAACAATTACCAAAAATTAACACCCCCCCAAAATAACGTATCTATAAAGCTGATCAAACAATAGGGAAAAAATGCATCCACAGACACGGTACTTGTCAACTGGGGGCAGGGAATGAATAAAACTAACCACCAAGTTGGGAACCTAATTGGAAAAGTCAAAGCCCCCCTCCCCTTCCTTCTCTCTTTGACGCAGTTCAATAATATGTATATGTTGTAAAGCCGTACATCATCCATTTGTTCTTTGGATAGACATTGAGAATCAGGCTAAATACAAAATTAAATTAACAAGTACAGAATGCTTAATACCATGTCATTCACAGCAGCGAAAACAGAGGACAATTAAATTATTCATGTATATGAGCTGTCCAGGTTTGCCCTGACCATTTCCAGGAGGCTCAGAGGGAGGTGGGGAGAGAAGGGGAACAAAACATCTTATCTTTAAAACCGAAAGAACCAAATCTCACTAACTGCCAAACCGGTTTAATTTATCAGTTCACTTCTGGTAAAGATTATACAGTGCCAGTCATGCAGAACCAAAGCCAGAGTCTTCCCTTTTCTTCTTAAAAGATTTGTCTCTCTCATATTGAGAAATTAGTAGCCAGGTATTCTAATGCCATACTCCACGCCCTTAAGAATGGAGATGCAAACTGCAGCTCCCCACTTCCCTTTGTAAGGAGCAGGTGATCACTAGAGCAGGTACAGTCAGCCATTGAAAGAGGAGATTGAGGAGGCGAGAGACAGAGAAAGGATTGTCCAATGGATAGAGGGCACTCAGGAGACATGCGTTCAAGTCATTGCTCCACTGCAGACTTGTGGGCAAGGGATCCTTTCAGTCCCGCATCTGCAAAAGAGAATAATGGTACTTCCCTCCCTCACACGAGTGAGGTGCAGATAAATACATTAAAGATTAGGAAGTGCTCAGCTACTATGGTGACAGGGGCCATATAAATATAACAGATGGTTTGTGCTACCACAAGAATGGAGTTCTACAATCTCTGAGCATTTGAGTGTTACTGTCTACCCTGAGCCAGGGTATTCTAGCAGAGTTAGTTGGCAATGTATCTTCTCAGAACCAATTAAAGAAAAGCAACCAACAGCCAGGTCCTCCATATGCTGCTCTTCCCTCAATAACCTTCAACTGCAACTCTGTTCCAGAACCTTCTCCCCTGAAGGCATGATTCTGCTCTCACGCTAGTTTTATGCCTGTGTAACACTGTTGACATCACTTGTTTGACTCCTGATTTACAATGGAGCAAACGAAAGGAGAATAAGGCTGTAAGCTTCTCTCAGAATGAAGTAATCTTTAATATATATTTGCAAACAGCCCCACTTTCCTTAGCAGAAGTTAATCATGGATCTTCCAGACAATGAAAATTAAGAGTCCTCTTTCCCCAAACCCCACTCACTGCCTGTGCCAGAAGTGCCCTGGGAGCATGTTTGTAACTTAACTGTTCATTCTCCTGACTACAGAGAACGAAGCTGAGGCTATTAAATTAATTTCATTTGGTGCAAAAAGGATTCCAGAAGTCAAAGGCTAGTATTTTACCCGGAAAGCCATTTTGCTCTTAGAAATGAGACTAGCAGGCTAATCAGAAATAGCCTAGTGCTGCTGCTGCCACTGCCATTATACGTCACTGCAGAAAGCAATGCAAAGCGAGAAATTATATATATGCAAAGCAAAAACCAAATAAAACCTGCACCGAATTCATAGCAATGAATCCTATCCCCTCATTTCATATGTAAGTGAGTAAATAGTGGCTCCGAGATTTCAGTCACACAGAGGAATATGGGTATGCTGGGAAATCATCTCAGTCTAACAATTTGCTGCAGATGCTTGTTTAGAGGACAATTTAGCAATCTCATCTATACGCGTTACTATACACTACTTCCTCAACAGCAGTACTTCTACACAAGCTTCCCACACACTGTGGTCCCTGATATTTCAGCCACAAAATAACCCTTATCTGAGCTTTCCCAGTATGTGCTTATTGAAATGATTCCTGTTAGCCTGTATCTGCATTTGGACTGGGGGAGGGAAGAGTTTTATTTCCTTTGCTGATAACACAAATAGAAAAAAAGAAGTCAGCAGTTCTCTCTTCTCTTGTACTTATGTATAGCTCATTGCTTATAAAGAACCATCACAAGCATTCACCTTGGTAAAAACTGACTCCTAGAAGACAGACATTTGGATGCTTCATCTTTGGTTAAACTGAAGTGGAATATTAAACAGACAAGACAGAAACAAGGAAGAAGTGAGGTGTCCACCATCTGTGACTTAAACTAGAGCAGTGGCAGAGTGCGCTAATCTGTTAAACTACAGCGAGTTAAGGCCATTTTACTTCTGAATGAGTGCATCCACAGTCATTCAGGATTTACCATGCGTTAATTTGTGTGCATAACTTCACAGCTTGAGTTGATTCCTTTTAGCTTTCCTGAATGTTCACATGTAGATGACCCTGAGCCAGAGTCTGGTGGATAAGGCACTTGCTTGGGAGTCAGGAGACCTAAGCGCAAATGCCAGCTCAGCCTTGACCTGATGTCTGACCCTGCACAAATCATTTCATCTTGGTTTCCTCTCCCACCATTTGCCTTTCCTGTCTATTCAGACTGTAAACTCTTAACTCTGGCACAGGGATGCTCTCGCAATTATATGTTTGTATATAGCCTGGACCAGTGGGGCTCTGCTCTCAATAGGGGTCTCTAGGTTCCTCTACAAATAATTACTGATAATAAATTAATCTGGAGAGTCAATCCTGTCCCCCATGGATCTTAATACCTGGGCAAGAAGTAGTTAGATTTAATTCGCAGTGCAACAGCCTCAAGACGACCTGCCACACATCCAAGGTGCTGCAGTAGAATGTACAGGTTTTAGGGACTGGAAGAAGAGGATGAAGAAATTAACTCATTCAAGGAGGAAAATCTGCAGTTAACACTCCCATAGAAACAAGTCACTGCCTCAATCTTGGGAAATATAAATCAGGATTAAAATACTAAATAAAGGAGATTCCTTCAAAATACCATTTCTGCTATTAGGACAGTTCACTTTTTTTTTTTAAATGAAATGTGCACAAGTCTCTTTACATTGTGATCTAAAAGAGGGAGAAGGAGGATTTGGGGGTAATTTTTCTGGCTTTTATATAAAGTGTATTTCTATAAATCTTTCACGTCTCCAGAAGAGCTCCTCTAGCAATGAGCAGAGTTTTTTAAATCAGGACAGAGAAGAAGTGGTGAAATACAAGTGAGGATGTCTATAGTTATGGAATGGAAATTCTGTACTTATCACCATTTTCTCCCAGACTCAAGTCCCTTTACAATATTTTGTGTGCGCCTCTCCCTCAAACACTATTTCTTTGTGCCTTATTCCTCTACTCTAGAAGACTTACCTTACACCTCTTCTATCTCTAGACTCCACTCTCCTACCACAGGTCCAATCTAGGTTCAACGGATTTTCAAAGACAGGTGTGTGCTAGTTCCTTTTATCCATATACATCCCCTGCTGCTCTTTTTTCTGTGAGGTGGCACATATGTGGCACACATTCCCATCAGTGAGGGCTGACCCATACTTTTGTTTCCCAACTTCCCCAACAGACTAAGATACTAGGCCTAGTAAGAATAACTCAAAATACAGGCAAATTCTTTCAGGACACCAAAATATCCTACTTTCAGGACAGGTCAAAGTAGGATATTCCCACAAAGTGGAATCAAGGTGTTTATTCCACAAGGTGTTAAACACCCTCAACTATTGAACTGTGGGGTGCTCAGCACCTTACAGGAGACACTTAAGCCAAAATGTAATGGACTGGGGGCTCTTTTGAAAGTTTTGGTTTTAGTAGATAGTAGAATTGGATCTTAAGTGAGTGTGCATACAAGACACATTTGCAGACCCCTCCAGATGATTAATAAAAGCCAAAATAAACATACCATCATTTCAGAGGAACAAAACATGGAACCTTGAATGTGAATCTAGACAATGTAAGCATCTGTACTCTGACTTCTCAGCTGAGGGGAAGGAAAGCTGAAGCTCAGTTGCAAAACTCTATTGCATCATTATTCAGGTTCCCTAAATGTTCTGTGGCTTTCCAGCCAAGGGAGGGGACTTGGGACCATATATTTCTAATGTAAAACAAGCAGCAAGGGAAACAAAAACCCACTGTATTTTTCCTATATCGTTCCCCTTTAAAAAGCATAAGCTAAAGGGAAGCTATATTTAACTGAATGTATATATTTCGACTGCACAGCATTAATAATGAACATGTTGCAAAAAAACTGAAGACTGTTATTCAACAGTGAATTGTCAAATACTCAAGAGCTAATCAATAATTTTTGCAGCTTCTCTATGATAAGAATGGGCTACATAATTATAGTAATGTTTTAACAACTGTGTTATGGATGAGATCATTAAATAGGTTACAATCAAAGATTTATTTAGTAGCTTAGTGTGCTTACTCAGGGATAGTAGCTGCTTTTATAAAAACACCAACAGTGACAGGATCAAAGAATGCAATTCGCACTCAGCCCCGGGAGAACTTTGTATTTTCTTCTCAGACCAGCTACTCACTCTGGCGGCTTGTCACAGAGCTCTCTCGACAAGGCTCTGGAAAAGCATTGGAAATAAAGAGTGGACAAGGGGGAAGAATGGGGGGGGGGGGAAATCACAGAATACCCCCCCACACACACACAAAAAATCTTAATTTAAACCTAACTTCCTCACATAGAATTTTACTGGCCTTTTGAGCAGGATATTTTCAAAGGCATGAAGGGCAGTCAAGTGCTAACTCTCTCACTGAAACTCAACAGGAGTTGGGTGCCTAACCTTCATTTGTGCCTTTGAAGATCTCCTCCTCAATCTTTTCGTTGCATTCACTTTCTCTGAATGAACATAAAAGCAAAAAGTTATATAATTGCAACCCCTTATTAGTTTAGCATTTTGCCAAAATCATATTCCCAAGTATTAAAATATAAAGGGGAAGTAGTAGATCAGAACTGCTGGTGATCAGAAAACCCCACTGAATCATAAGAGGCCAACCAACCTCTTTGCAGCAACACCGCATGAGAAAGATTTACAAAAAACATCTCTTCAAGAATCCCAGAGCCCTATTTTTCATATTTACTATGTAAGAACGAAGGAGGCAGCAAGAATCTCCAATAACCCAATTCCTGAACTTTAGTGCCTTCATTTTCTTAAATGACCTCAATGCCAACTTTTCCCACCCCACCCCAAAAAAATCTGTGTGACTTTTCATCATTAGTGGACTTTTAGCAAAGGAAGCAGATGATGATGTTAGGCATATTAAAGTTCACCTTTGTATTTCATTTACCACTCTCGCTACAAAAATACTTATAAAACCATCACTAACAGCCTTGCAGGTGGCCAGTAATTCCACGACTTTCAGCCTGCTGAGACAGCTAGCTATCCTATTCTGCTGAATGCCCTTTTTCATTGCATCTTCCAGTTTATTAGCCACCTTGACCCCAATAAAAGCTATCTATGGTCTAACAATCTCTTAAATTTGAAACTCATACCAACTAACATGTTCGTCACTTGTACATTTTCCCAGCAGGGTTTCCATGCAGTAACATGCATGCCTATTGTGAAGAATTTCCATTAGAAATATTTACACTAGAGCTACAAGAACAGTGGGGAGAAAAAGAAGGGGAAGGAGTACATGCTATATATTAGAAATGCCCCCATCCAACACCTTTTTTTGTTGCTTATATAAAGATATATACGGACAACATTTAGGCAGCCTCAGCACTTCCCCCTGAGACACAAACGCCAGCCACACAATCTCAGAGTGCTAACTCTTCCTATGGGAATGCTGCCAGCAATTCCCGCAATATTGACCCTGGGAATACTAACATGATTTAGATGACTTGTTAACTTTTAATGATACCCATTAGGAAAGGGGAAAACACACAAGTCAACTTTCAATTTGCTGCATTTGACTGCTGAATAGGACATTAATGTTACTTTCTGCTGGCACTGTTAAATGAACAGAGAAACTAATAGAGATATGAAGAGTAATGGCTTCTATTCTTACTGTTCGGCGCCTGTTTACAGTTAAGATTGCTCTGGTGCCTTAATGCCTACTAGGATTTTTGCAGAAGTCTATCAAGTGAATGGAGTAAATGAGTAATGCTTTCAGCATTTGGCACTTAGCAAGTCAGAGGTTCATTTAGCTAAGAGGCATAGAAAAAATGAAAATATCCATTTGAAATAAGTATTGTGAAATCATTTCATCATATGTTGAGACCTAGACTGGGGAACTGGTTGTTAGATGGAAGAACAAGTACTCTTTGGTATAAATTCCATTACTATAGACAGAGACAAACAAACCAGGGCCAAATTCTGCCCTGACTCAGATCCCTTTGAAGTTCATTTGGTTCTGATAGAGTTTTACGGGATTTAAGTGAATCTGAACAGAATTTTGCCCATCTACACCTCTCCAACACATAATATACCAGAACCACCATCATCCCCATTTCACTCTTCCTTACACTTCCCACAGAACATTAAACCAAATCCTTGCCAAAATAAGATGAATAGGAATTTTCAAGCAAAAAGATACAATAAATCACACAATCTGGAGGATTTTGTTCATACACTTTCCTTCATGAAATATGGTCCTTGTTTACTTTGGACTGGTGATAAAAACCAACATTTGATTCCTCATCATAGGCAAATAGGCCTAGATTCACAAAGAGACTTAGGTTTCAGAGTAGCAGCCGTGTTAGTCTGTATCCACAAAAAGAACAGGAGTACTTGTGGCACCTTAGAGACTAACACATTTATTTGAGCATAAGCTTTCGTGGGCTTACTTAACATGGGGAAAATAGATTCAGAGACTGGGAATGGTTGGGCCATTACACTAATTGAGTCTATTTCCCCATGTTAAGTGTCCTCACACCTTCTATGGGTCATCTCAATTATCACTTCAAAAGTTTGTTTTCTCCTGCTGATAGCTCATCTCAATTGATTGGCCTCTTACAGTTGGTATGGCTACTTCCACCTTTTCATGTTCTCTGCATGTATAAATATCTTCTTGCTGTATGTTCCAATCTATGCATCCGATTAAGTGGGCTGTAGCCCATGAAAGCTTATGCTCAGATAAATGTGTTAGTCTCTAAGGCCTGGTCTACACTACAATTTTAGGTCGAATTTAGCAGCATTACCTCGATTTAAGGCTGGACCTGTCCACAAAACGAAGCCCTTTTTTCTGACTTAAAGGGCTCTTTAAATTGATTTCTTTACTCCACCTCCAACGAGGGGATTAGCGCTGAAATTGGCCTGCTGGGTTGAATTTGGGGTAGTGTGGATGCAATTCGACGGTACTGGCCTCCGGGAACTATCCTAGAGTGCTCCCTTGTGACCACTCTGGACAGCGCTCTAAACTCAGATGCACTGGCCAGGTAGACAGGAAAAGGCCCGCAAACTTTTGAATCTCATTTCCTGTTTGGCCAACGTGGCAAGGTGCAGGTGAGCGCAGATCTCATCAGAAGAGGTGGCCATGATGGAGTCCCAGGATTACAAAAGAGCTCCAGCATGGACCTAAAGGGAGGTATGGGATCTGCTCGCCTTATGGGGAGACGAATCCGTGCCAGCTGAACTCCATTCCAGTAATCGAAATGCCAAAATATTAGAAAGTCTCAAAGGGCATGAAGGACAGAGGCTATAACAGGGATGCACAGCAGTGCCACGGGAAAATTAAGGAGCTAAGGCAACCCTACCACAAAACCAGAGAGGCAAACGGCCGCTCCTGATCAGAGCCCCAAACATGCCGCTTTTATGATGAGCTGCATACCATGCTAGGGGGTGCTGCCACCACTACCCCAACCCTATGCTTTGACTCTGTCAATGGAGAATCATGCAACATGGAAGTGGGTTTTGGGGATGAGGAAGATGATGAGGAAGAGATTGAAGGTAGCTCACAGCAAGGAAGCAGAGAAACCGGTTTCCCCAACAGCCAAGATATGATTTTCACCCTGGACCTGGAGCCAGTAACCCCCGAACCCACCCAAGGCAGGCTCCCGGACCCTGAAGGCGGAGAAGGGACCTCTGGTGAGTGTACCTTTGTAAATATTACACATGGTTTAAAAGCAAGCGTGTTTAATGATCAATTTGCCCTGGCATTCGCGGCCAGCACAGCTACTGGAAAAGTCTGTTAACGTGTACGGGGATGGAGTAGAAATCCTCCAGGGACATCTCCATAAGTATTAGACAGGCCAGTAGGACGTAGTCGGGAATCATTGCATAACAAAGCATGGCAGCGTATGGTCCCGGTGTTTGCTGGCATTCAAACAACATCTGTTCTTTATCTTGCTGTGTTATCCTCAGGAGAGTGATATCATTCATGGTCACCTGGTTGAAATAGGGTGTTTTTATTAAGGGGACATTCAGAGGTGCCCGTTCCCGCTCAGCTGTTTGGCTGTGGCTGAACAGAAATGTTCCCCGCTGTTAGCCATGGGGTGGGGGCAGGAGTGAAGCGTGAGTCATCTCTCACACCAAACCGGCAGGCCCTCAATACAAGAGGCAAAATGCGACCTTGTAATGAAAGCACATGTGCTGTGTAATGTGAATAGCAAGGTTTAATGTGAAAGAGTGTAACCATTTTTCTCTAAAATGTGTCTTTTTAACTACCACTCTCCCTTTTCCTTCACCAGCTACAAATGTTTGTCCTTCACAGAGGCTAGTGAAGATTAGAAGGTGAAAAAACGCATTCGGGATTAAATGTTCTCGGAGCTTCTGCTGTCCTCCCACACTGACAGAGCACAGCAGAATGCATGGAGGCAGATAATGTCAGAGTGGAGGAAAGCACAATATGAACATGAGGAGAGGTGGCGGGCTGGAGATGATAGGTGGCATCAGCTTGCTGACAGAAGGCAAGAGTCGATGCTCAGGCTGCTGGAAGATCAAACTCATATGCTCCAGAGTATGGTTGAGCTGCAGGAAAGGCAGCAGGAGCACAGACCACCACTACAGCCCCTGTGTAACCAACAGCTCTCCTTGCCAAGTTCCATTGCCTCCTCACCCAGATGCCCAAGAACGTGGTGGGGGGCCGCTGGCCACCCTGCCACTCCACCCCAGAGGATTGCCCAAGCAACAGAAGGCTGGCCTTCAATAAGTTTTTAAGTTTTAAAGTGCAGTGTGTCCTTGTCCTTCCCTCCTCCCCTCATCCACCACCCCACCCTACCCGGTGCTTCCCTTCTCCCCCACCCCTCCCGGGCTTCCTTGGCAGTTTTCCCCCTATTTATGTGATGAATTAATAAAGACTGCATGAATGTGAAGCAACAATGACTTTATTGCCTCTGCAAGCGGTGATCGAAGGAGGGAGGGGAAGGTGGCTAGCTTACAGGGAAGTAGAGTGAACCGGGGGGGGGCGGCGTTCATCAAGGAGAAACAAACAGAACTTTCACACCGTAGCCTGGCCAGTCATGAAACTGGTTTTCAATGCTTCTCTGATGCGCACCACACCCTCCTGTACTCTTCTAACTGCCCTGGTGTCTGGCTGCGTGTAATCAGCGGCCAGGCGATTTGCCTCAACCTCCCACCCCGCCATAAATGTCTCCCCCTTACTCTCACAGATATTGTGGAGCACACAGCAAGCAGTAATAACAATGGGAATATTGGTTTCGCTGAGGTCTATCCGAGTCAGTAAACTACATCAGTGCACTTTTAAATGTCCAAATGCACATTCTACCACCATTCTGCACTTGCTCAGCCTATAGTTCAACAGCTCCTGACTGCCTGTGTATGGCTTCATGAGCCATGGCATTAAGGGGTAGGCTGGGTCCCCAAGGATAACTATAGGCATTTCAACATCCCCAACGGTTATTTTCTGGTCTGGGAAGAAAGTCCCTTCTTACAGCTTTTGAAACAGACCAGAGTTCCTGAAGACGCGAGCGTCATGTACTTTCCTGGCCATCCCACGTTGATGTTGGTGAAACATCCCTTGTGATCCACCAGTGCTTGCAGCACCATTGAAAAGTATCCCTTGTACTCGCTGGCTTGGTGCTCCGGTGCCAAGATAGGGATATGGGTTCTGTCTATCGCCCCACCACAGTTAGGGAATCCCATTGCAGCAAAACCATCCACTATGACCTGCACATTTCCCAGACAGTCACTACCCTTCGTATCAGCAGCTCTTTGATTGCCTTGGCTACCTGGATCACAGCAGCCCCCACAGTAGATTTGCCCACTCCAAATTGATGCCCAACTGACCAGTAGCTGTCTGGCATTGCAAGCTTCCACAGGGCTATTGCCACTCGCTTCTCAACTGTGAGGGCTGCTCTCATCTTGGTATTCTGGCACTTCAGGGCAGGGGAAAGCAAGTCACAAAGTTCCATGAAAGTGCCGTTACGCATGCAAAATTTCGCAGCCACTGGGAATTGTCCCAGACCTGCAACACTATGCTGTCCCACCAGTCTGTGCTTCTTTCCTAGGCCCAGAAGCGGCATTCCACAGCATGAACCTGCCCCATTAACATCATGATGTGCACGTTGCTGGGGCCTGTACTTTGCGAGAAGTCTATGTCCATGTCTATGTCCTCATCACTCTCGTCACCGCGCTGCCATCACCTCCTCGCCTGATTTTGCTTTGGCAGGTTCTGGTTCTGCATATACTCCAGGATAATGTGCATGGTGTTTACAGTACTCATAATTGCCGCGGTGATCTGAGCGGGCTCCATGATCCCAGTGCTATGGCGTCTGGGCTGAAAAAAGGCGTGAAACGATTATCTGCTCTGACGGAGGGAGGGGCGACTGACGACATGGCTTACAGAGAATTACAGTCCACAAAGGGGGTGGCTTTGCATCAAGGAGAAACACAAAAAACGCTCCGGAAGTCGACGCTAGCCTTGGTACTGTGGACGCAGTCCACCGACTTAATGCACTTAGAGCATTTTTTGTGGGGACACGCACAACCGACTGTATAAAAACAATTTCTGAAAAAACGACTTCTATAAATTCGACCTAATTTTGAAGTGTAGACACACCCTAAAGGCGCCACAAGTACTCCTGTTCTTTTTAAAAGAGACTTAGGTGTCTAGAGAATCTCAGGAGCAATAATGCAATCCACAAAACCTGAGTTAGGCACCTAGGCTCCCTATACAATGAATGGTGGGAGACAGGCTCCTAAGAATGTGATCCACAAAATGCTAAGCAGAGAGCTGCCTAAACTAAACAATGGGAGATTCCAACAAGAGGGGTGTGTCCTAAGTCCTGCAGCTCTCACAGAGGCAGGCACCATCTCTGCTAGCAATCCACAAACAGAAACCTCTCTTCTGTAGTCAGGTGGCCTAGGTACCCAAGTTATTTCTTGTGAGATGCAGTTAGGCGCCTGCCTCACGCTGCACAAAATGGCCAGAAGAGGTGGTGATAGGGCCACCACCACGGGACCCATTATAATTTTTAGCGCCGTGGTTAGAGCACTCACCCAGAATGTGGGCAATCCAGGTTCTATTCCCCACTCTGTCATTCAAGGAGAAGGGATTTGAACAGCAGTCTCCTACCTCTCAGGAGAGTGTGCTAACCATGGAGTTATGGGATATTCTGATGGGGACCAGGGGTAGGAGGGCTTCCTCCTCAATCTCTCCTACTGAAGCTGTTACACTTTGGATAAAGAAAAAGTAATTGTAGCAGGGAGACTGGACCCAAGGTCCCCAAGCATCTAGGTGGGTTCCCTTACCATCACGCTACAGAGCTACTCTCACTCTCTTTGTCTGACCCCGTGACTTAAATTTATTTACTCACAGTGGAACAACTTCAACAGAAGAAACTGCAAGCCACACATCTGAAAATCCCATAGCTCAGTGGTTAGAGATTTAGGATCTGCATAGGGGTCTTCCACCTCTTTCTCCCCATCAAGCAGAGGGATGAATTGAATCCAGGTCTCCCACATCCCAGCCGAGTGCTCTAACCACTGGGATAAAATATATAGGGCGGGAGGGCACAGCAGCATCACCACCACCTCCTCTGGCCAGCTTTTAAATGGAACCAAATCTAGTAGGCAACCTTGAGCACACCTACTAGATAAGGCCCCATGGGTGAGGTAGATGCTCCTCTGCCGGTCTTCCCCCAGTTCACTGATCGCACTAGGGGTTAGGTGTGAGGTGGCTGTGCAGATACCTAGAGTAAGGCAGCAGTGCATGTACCTAGAAGGAGAAACTTGGGTATGTAGGGAACTTTTACTGCAAGAATGTAGGTGTTGAATAGTTCAGTCATCTACAGCGGATAGGCAGCAGCCAGGTTGGGATTTTGTGGCTCACAGTGGAACGTAAAACTGGAATGTAGGTGTCTAAGTATCTTTGTGGAGCTGTGCCACAGGCTATGAATGGCCTTGAAGAGAGCTGGACAACCCCTTTGCCCCAAGCAATTGCAGACATTTGTTAATACAAGCACAAATTTGCTATGATGGAAGTCATAGCCCCTTTTATTTGCTTTACTCATTCATGCAGGTGGAATTTTGACCCCCATGAATATTCATGGAGTAAGAAGGTGTTATGAATACCCATGTGAAAAATATATCCAGGCATGAATACTCATGATTAGGGCCCTATCAAATTCATGGTCCATTTTGGTCAATTTCACAGTCATGGGATTTAAAAAATTGTAGATTTCATTATTTCAGCTATTTAAAACTGAAATTTTACAGTGTTGTAATTGTAGGGGTCCTGGCCCAAAAAAAAGAGGTTGGGGGAGGGTCGCAAGGTTATTGTAGGGGGGGTTGCAGTACTGCTACCCTTACTTCTGTGCTGCCCAGAACCGGGAAGCACCCCTTCTTGGACTCCTGTGCACCTCAAACCCTAGTATTTGTGATCTCTGTGACCACAGTCTGCTACTGCCAGCGTGACACTTCCCACAGCCATGTTTTCATGCTTGCAGTTAATCGTTGAATTAACCGAGTTTGGTGGAATCTTTTTGAAGGACAGACCCCTTGGACTTACAGAACTTAAACAACCAAATAGACACAGCACAGGCTTTATTTACTGTTAGCCAATTCCTACTGACTTCAATGGAAGTAAGGTGAATGGAATTCAGCTCAATGTTTAATTATAAAGGAAGCTAACACAACCTCAAACAGGCAATACAAAAGTCTTACCCAAAACAACAGTCATTTAAGTGATTCCAGAGGAGTCAGCCTTGTTCTGCGGAGAGGGATAACTTACGTTTCAACCATGGGCTAAGTCTACAGAGTTAGGAACATCCTCCTAACTCTTCAGCAGAACTCCCACTGATAAACAATGAAAGGTTTGCACAAGAATATAATTCTACCTTTGTGTCATAACTAAGTTTTTAGTTAGTAAAATTACTGTTGCATTCCGCCTCACTCAGCAGGGAAAAAATGATGCAGGGCCCTTTTAGGACTGAAATCATGGTGGTTTTTTTTCCAGAAGTATACTACTGTTGTGAGAGTACCCTTTTCTACAGTAAGAGGCCATTTTGGCTCCAGCAGGAGCTCTTTTAATGACCTGAAAATCAAAAAGGAAAACTACAAAAAGTTGAAATAGACAAATTACTAAGGATGGGTACAAAAGAATAGCACAAGCACGTAGGGACAAAAATCAATAAGGTTAAGGCACAAAATGAGTTACACCTATTAGCAAGGGGACATAAAAAGGCAATAAGAACAGCTCCTACTGTATTTGTACAAGCAAGAGAAAGACAAAGGAAAGTATGCCCACTAATGATTGGGGAAGGAGAACTAATAATGGATTACATCCTTATGGCTCAGGTGCTTAATGGCTACATTGCTTCAGTATTCACTAAAATGATCAGTTGTTACCAGATATTTACCACCACCAATATTGACTACAAAAGGGAAGGAACACAAGCAAAATAGGGAAAGAACAGCTTAAAGACTATTTAGATGTATTCATATCAGCAGGTTCTGATTAAATTAATACTAGGATACTTAAGGAACTATCTGAAACAATCTTGGAACTGTTAGCAATTATTTTTAAGAACTTCTGAAGGGGCAAGGTCCAAGGGAATTTGAGAATGACAAACATAGTACCTATCTTTAAAAATGGGAATAGAGAGGAGCCGGAAAGTTATAGACCAGTCAGCTAACTATGACACCTGGAAAGATACTGGAACAAGTTATTAAACGATCAATTTTAAGCATCTAGAGATAATAGGATAATAAGTACAAATCACACCAAACGAACCTAATTTCCTTCTTGGGCAGGGTTACTGGCCTAATGAATAAGGGGGAAGCAGAAGATATGATATATTTTGGTTTTAAGAAGGTTTTGATAGTTGTACATGACATTCTCATAAGCAAACTAGATGGAATTACTATAAGGTGGGTGCATAACTAGCAGAGAAATAGTACACAAAAAGTAGTTAAAGATGATTCGGTCAAACTGGGTGGATGTATCTAGAGGGTTCCCCACAGGGGTCTCTCCTTGGTCTAGTACTGTACAATATTTTCATTAATGACAAATAATTTGCAAGGACACCAAGTTGGGAGGGACTACTAGCACTTTGGAAGACAGGATTAAAATTCAAAACAACCTTGACAAACTGGAGAAATTGGTCTGACAACAAGATGAAATTCAATAGACACAGCTGCAAAGTATTACACCTAGGAAGGAAAAAAAATCAAATACACAAATATATAATGCTAGCTGTGGATCACAAATTATATAAGAGTCAACAATGAAATGCAGTTGCAAAAGGGCTAATATCATTCCAGAATGTAGTAACAGGAGTGTCATATGCAAGTTTCATATGCTGTTCTTCTTAGCACTGGTGAGGCCTCAGCTGGAGTACTGTGCCTAATTCTAGGTGCCACTTTTAGGAAAGATGTGACCAAATTAAAAAAAAAAAAGTCCTGAACAGAGGTATAAATATGATTAAAGGTTTAGGAAACCTGAACTATAAGGAAAGATTAAAAAACTAGGCACGTTTAGTCTTGAGAAAAGATGACCGAGGGAGGATGAGTAGTAACTGGTTCAGTCTGCAGTGAGGGAGATTTAAGTTAGATATTAGGAAATCCTTATAACGATAGTCCAGCACTGGAATAGGCTTCGAAGGGAGGTTTTTAAGAACACATTAGGCAAACACCTGTCTAGGTATACTTAGCCTCCTGTGCTGAGGTAGGACCATGACCTCGAGGGCCCTTCCAGCCCTATACTTCTATGACTGTCATAGATAATTAAGATGGAAATATTAATTGGGGGAAGATATTAGAACTGCAAACAGCTGTTCATTTGAACCACAGTTTGAACTAATCAACAAATTTTAGCAACCCACTATAAAGTGATACAATTTTAAGAGACCAAACTAAAGAAAAGTTAAATATACCATTGTCCGGTGCTAAATGGCTTTTTAACATAATACTTTCCACATTTTGTGATCTTTATAAAACATGAATTGAAATATGAATCCAGGACAAAATAGGGGTGGGGGAAATCAGAAAACCAAATTAAGTCTTGGATTTACTGTCCAATAACTTTATATTATTGATAGCAGTGTTTGCCTCAAAATTCTATTGAGTCAAGTAGTTAAATAAAACTAGTACCAAAGTTCTAAATTAGTTACGCCTTAGACACATTTAGCAATCCCTTTTGTCAAGGGATACAATAGGTGAAATTTGGCTTTTTTTAAATTGCAATTGCATTTACATAGATGTTCAAGTCAAGCATGTTAGTCTAAATGTTTTAGCCATCCAATAGCTGAGGGAATGGCACCGTGCAACTCCATGAGGGAGCACAGCAGCCCCATGCATATGATCTTCCTCTCCTAACTGGACACAGCAAGAAGGGGAGAGTCACAAAGGCCCCACTTCTAGGCATTTGCACACATCTGACTATTTTACTTCTGAAGCAATTTAGCTTTGCCTACAGATGGTATGGAAAGTCAAAACCAGGCGGCTGGACTGCTGGATATGCTTTGGCTATGTTTGAAACTGCTGTCTTTTGGAGGGGGTTAGTTGGTTAGTTCTTTGTTTTTGAAGTCAATGGCCAAGCTCCTATTTACTTCAGTGGTGTGAGAATTCCACCCTGGCACAAGTCCATTGATTTCAATAGCATTAACAAGGTATACATTTGGACCAGTATTTTTTCAGAGGACCTGGATCAGCATTCATGTCGCACTCCCCGTCAGTACCTGGCCCGGGGAACCTAATGATCCAACTAGCAGACCAAATTTGATGATGAATCCTGGTCACATGCCACCTGAGGCACGTTGAACATATGCTAAGAAGTATTTTTTCCACAGTACTTCAGTGGTGACATAAGTTCCTAGCAATATTTGGCATATTATACCAAGAAGCTCACACTTGGAATTTTCAAAATTCAGTAATATTTGTTTAAGGATCTGTTAGCAGCCTCTACATTCGGTTTTTTGCTCTGTTGATATGATAGAGTCCTACTTGGAGAAGCCCCATCAGATAGTTTGCTATTCACCAATGGGATACCTCCTTGTGGCTCATCTGATGTCCCCTCCTTCAGTCGCTCACCCTGTGGTGGGATGGTCTCTCTCTCTCTGGATTCAACTGCTCACTCTTCCTAACCCAAGGAGGTCCCTTTTCATGGTTTGTCCTTCTGGTCAGGTCACTATAATTTTCCCCTTTCAGGGTGTCAAAGTCCCTCTGGACAAACTGTTTCAGGCAGTTTTCAGCTCCACTGCTCAGACTGTGCCACTTCTCCAGTGGCTGGTAGGGGAACTTGTACCCTCCCACTGCTCCAGGTTCCAGTCCAGGGACTATGTCTAGCAAACAGTCTCAGACCCTGTTACTGTTTCCCTGGGCTCTTTCCTACTTTCCCTTATCTGCTGGCCCACCCCTGGAGCTTCCTCTGCTCTCTGTGGCTACCGCACTCCCTTTGCTCCCTCTCCCCCTCAGTTCCTGCTACAGTCTGTATTCCCAGAGTTTATTCCCTCCTTGGACTCCTCTTTGTCTCTTGCCAACTCCCACTTCAAGAATGTGAATGCAGAGTTCTTCCTACAGCACCCTCTTACCACCAACTTCCTCTCTTTATGCTTAGTCCAGCTCCTCCCCCAGCTGGGCTTCATCAGCCATTAGGCCTTATCAGCCCTGATTCTTCTCCAAGTGCAACCTGTCACAAGGTTAATCGGCCCTTTTTTTTACTTCCTCGGGTCTTGTGTGGATAGATGCTGCCTCACAGCCCAACAAAAGAGGTAGATTGAAAGCATAGATAATACTAAGCTGCATTATACAATCAAAGAGATAGATCTGAAGGAAAAATATTGAGCATAAATGAATGCCAGTTTTATCTGGAATAACTTGTACTCTACAGCAGCTGCAGATGGACAGTCGCTGTGGAGTTGTCTGGTTACTTGTCTTTCTTTCACTTGTCAGTTAAATGAAAGATCCCAACAACAATCAGCAATATTAGTCAAATTATGCTCAGTTATGTTTTTGTAACACCACTTAAAATCAATGAGGTTTCATGGGAGAAATTGTGATCAAAGTTTGGCACATATGGCCTTGGAGGATTTGGTCCCATAAACTACTGAACAGAGACATAACTAACTATTAGTGTGTTCATCTGTGACTCAATCTAGCTCCAATATTATTCATGCTGTGTAAAAGAAAATTGCACGTTTCTTTCAGGTGAGCACTCTAAAATTTCAAAAGAAAAATAAGCACCTCTGTGCATGGAAAAAAATAGAAATGTGATAATTTAGCATCATCTTATAGAACTTCACACTTCTTGGAAAAGCAAAATGGCACCTTTTTGGTGTATTGGATTGTTGCTTTCCTAAATCGGGGACATATTGTAGTGTAAAGGTCTTAAGCATTTGCTTAACTTTACGCACTAAACTGCTTTCCTGAACAGGGATTCTTCCCTGAATGGAGACCTCAACAAATATGGACTGGAAACTGCCTATCCAAAACATGAAGTGGACCTGCAGTTCTTGATAGCATCTAACATATATGTTAGTGAAGTGTGAGGAATACCATGCACATGTTTTTTATGCTGTGGCATGACACCTCCATTGTGACATGTTATAAACTAGCAGTGTGACATACCAATCAAAATCATGTGTGACATGCCTCACAGTTCAGACATATGTACCATGGCCACAAAAAGCTGCAACCCCTATTACATAACAATGCAAAGCATGAAAGTCAGGTATAGTGCAGAGATGGGCTGTACAATTCAGTGCTTGGAAGCATCTCAATTTCTGATCTTAAAGGGCCCATTGCTGATGTGGCTAAAGCTGTGCAAACCTCTTTCAGCCCTAAATTCACAGATACTGTGATCTTTCTAATAATCTGCTGACATAAGCAAGCATCCCATTACATACTGATGGCCCATATTTGTAGTATGTGATATTTTCACTAGTACTGTCAAGGGAATTCATTATGGAACATTCTTCCCAAAATTATACACTGGGACTCTGTTCTTGTAGCACACACAAAAAATTGCTACAAATGATTATATTCCCTTTTAGGAAGATAATCCAATGCGTTTAGTTAAGAAACTACTTGAGACCCTAGTGTATTCTCTGTGGCTTGTAGAAGACACCTTGAATTGACCAAAATACTCAAAAGTCACCTTACGTAAGGGGCTAGCTATACACTAAGCATTCACCTGTTTCTGAATAATGGGTTGGCAAACCCATTTCACAGTTTGTGGAAGGGCAGAGTTTGGTCAAAATGTTACTGCCCCTCCTCACTCACAGAAACTGACTGAAATTGTCATTGTATGCAATTTCCCCCACCCCCACCCCCACCCCAGAGGTCGGGCCATGGCCCTCTGGGAGCATTTTCTGTTCAGAAAGGGAAACAATCTCCAACCAATTGAATATAGAGATGGGCCTGGTCCTAATTTCCATTTCAGTCAATAATAGTAAGCTTCTGTGATCCCATAGAGGTGACTGCATAGCTAAGAACCTTGACAGCTTCATAAGAAGGGATCTTCTTAACATACAGTATTTTCACCTTTCCCCAAAGCAAAGTTGCCATATGCAAGTTTGGGCAAAATAATCATATCAACATTATCTCACATGCAGGAGTCTCAGAGCGAACTGTAGCTCAGGTGACCTCCGACTGCTTTCAATGGCAAGTTTGCATGCATTTTTCATTGGTGAAGATATATTCCTAGGTCTGCTTTCTCCAATATACATATCTAATTTGAACCATTCTAAGCAGCTGTAATTCCAGGGCAAAGGAGGAAGAATGTGGGAACATCCCTATTTGCCAGGAGACACGCAATTGCAAAATGTGTTGCAGATGATTTATACTAAATGTTTGGTATTGTGACCTGTGATGTAATACAAAAGAATAGCTGTTGTTGTCTAAACTTTAATGGAGTTAATCCCTCCAAATGCTGACAAATTACTGCCCCAGGCCATTTAAAAATCAGATTTCTAATGCAATAATCCTATCTGCATTACAATGAGTTGGGATGAAATGATTAGGTGCCTGATATTTTTGCACAGTGAATTAAGTCACTGTACTGGCTGGCCGTGCTTGTTCACAAATTAAAGGTCTAGACAGAAATGAAATTCCATTATTCTGCCACTTACTAAGCTTCGAGGAAGGGTTCATTACTGTCCTGTCTCTACTGGGAAGGTTTCTAAAGTAGCTACAAGCTATCAGGAACCTATTTTTCCCATTATATCAACTGCACAGCTTTTTTCATTATTAATATTATTAGTTAAGCCTTTGACTACTGAACACTTCTGAAATGGGAAAAGGCTAAATCAACAATACATGAGCACAAATGAGCAAAAGTTTCAGAAAAAAACAAGATGTAATTTTTTTCGCCCATAATCCACAGGACTTTTCATGGTTAGTCATAGGCCTAAACCAGATCTATTTATCCACCACCCAGGAACTGTGGGCCATTCAGCTAAATGGACCAGGATACAAACCACTTAACAGATGGTGTTTTACAAAACTAACCTCTGTTTCGGCCATCTCTAATGTTTAGTTAATATGTGTCAGGTAGATAAGTATAAGCACGGAAATTATTTCCAAATGGGATACATTTAAATTACCTCTTCTGGTAAAGGCCAAATTTTGAATTTTGTTGAACCCCAGAACAAGATAACTTTGGAAAGCCTGAGACTGTACTCTTGAGCTGAATATTCATGTTATTTATACACACACAGAGCAGAATCTTTAGTTAACCCAGTTATTTTTTAAATACATAATGTCTGTGTTTAGCATCATTGAATTCAATGGGAATTTTGCCATTGACTTACATGCAGACAAGATTTAATCTCAAGTCTATAGTAAATGTAAAGATATCACGTCATACATGTGTATAGACAAAGTTGAGTCTGATGCCCTTCTGAAGACATATTCCAAATGGGCCAGGTTCAGAAAAAAGCTTAATGAACTCTTTTAAAAGAGAAAAGGATTAAGGAATAAAAACCTACCAATAGCCTTATTCATTTCTGAGACAGTCCCTATTGCTGTTCAAATGGCATACTTCATTAAAATTGCCTCTAAAATATACTGAATTCCTTTTAATACACAGCACAGTGTATAATTAATTACAACCTTCTAAGATCAGTTGGGTTAATCAGATTCAACACATATGTGTTTCAGGGTACAGTTACAGTAACTCATCTCATTCTCATAGTACTTAACCCCTTGAATGCAGATAGCTAGTTTGTGTACATAGTTTATATCTGTATCACTGGGGGAAAAGGGATTTGAGCTTTATGATGCCTGTTCCAGATGCCAGGAGTGCAGCATTTAAATGGTTAAACTAAGGTAGAACTTCTGTACTTAGAACTAATCTTTCTGCCAAACAACAAAAACCTTAAATTTCCATCCTGTTGACATATTTAGAATGAATGTTTCTAGTTAAAGTTAAAGCTCCACACCTCAGTGCTAACAATGAGCTAGTCAGAGACAGCCTTGTTCCACATTAAGCATTGCTTTTTCTGTACCAATGTAATGCTTCACTGCATAGCTTCATACTCAGTCTGCTTACACAGCAATTAAGTGTGGTATTGGGCTAGATAGATATAGGCAAACATTTTAAATTATATGATTACTCAGTATGAAAGAATTTATGTAGGTACAGGTTCAGATAAATCATTGTAGATTCTATTAATCTCTATTGTGTATATGCCAAAATAAAGCTGCTAATGGATTATTATATTCACTACAACAATATCAACGACCCAAAGTTATATGCATTTTAAATACAATATAAATGCAAAATGAAAAATATGTTTTGCTGACTATAGATACAACACTTATGAAATTCCAGGCTACTTTCAGCAGCAAAACAAAAAAAAACTTGTAAGTCAGCTAGATCCATACAAGATGACTAATGCTTTCTAGATCCCCTATTTGATGATCCTCCCAATATTTCATAGTTACAAATGGATGTTAGTAATTAAACGTATGGTGGACACCATGTATCCTGCAAGGTGCTGAGCAAGTTGCTCAGCAAGTTGCTCCTGAGGGATACTGAGAACCATCCATTTGACCTGCTCCCACTGAATTAAATTGTCAAACGCCCATTGAAATCAATGGGAGCAGAATTGTTTCAGTGGGAGCTGAGGGTGTTCAGCAACTTTCAGAACTCTAAGAACAGTAATACACTAGATCCATTTATGGGCCTGATCCTGAAAGTCTTACATGAGGAATCTTT
This sequence comes from Mauremys reevesii, assembly GCF_016161935.1. Taxonomy (NCBI): domain Eukaryota; kingdom Metazoa; phylum Chordata; order Testudines; family Geoemydidae; genus Mauremys; species Mauremys reevesii. Next base: position 71,512,654 of record NC_052625.1, read on the forward strand.
ACAAAATAACCCTAATAAAGTCAATGGAACCACTCACGTTATGTTTATTATGGTAATGCCTAGAGATTAACCAAGAATGGGGCCCCAATGTCCTAAGCAGCTACAAACAGAGTAGACAGTCCCTGCTTATATAGACGAGGTAGAAAAAAGATAGGAGAAAGGGATATCCATGCACACATACAAGCAGAGTGATGGTTTGTAAATGGTATGTTAATTCTATAATTTGTTTATTTGTGAACGGGGGGCATGCTAAATGGAAGGGGAAGACAGAAGGGATATTAAGGAGGAAAGGGAGGAAGAATTACGCAAGTGCATAAGGCTTGCAGGATCAGGCCTCTAACACCATCACGGCAGCTGGATTTTTATTTATTTATTTATTTTGAGTGGACAATGCTAAGGTAAGTGATTCCAGGGGATTTAATGCAGTTGGGAATGAAGGTAATGACTGCAGCTTTTAGAGTGTTATAATACAGAACCATACAAGAGTGTGGAAGAGTTTTTACCTCATACAATGAGATCTATCATTTAATGCCTGACATTTTATGATGGGCAGAAAACCCTACAGTTTATGATTTATCCAACCATTACTGTAAAATATGATTCCCCCTCTTATCTCAAAGCTCACATTATGATAATCACACGGGCAGTAATTCCAAAGCTGGCAAGTCATAGCTGTTGCATATCATGTAACTTGAATTTTTAAAATAAATTAATTCCAAGCACAGCTTCCTCAGTATTCAGCAACAGTTATGAATATTTAAGCCAATTTAACCCTTTCAACATACATTTTTTCCCAGTTTGTGAATAATTCAGCTTAAACAAACCAGCTATTGAGATGAGGTTACTACTAGCCCTTATTCTGTTTGGGATCACACGGATTCCCTTTCACAACACTAGGCACATAAAATAAATAAATAAATAATGGTAAATACAACAACAGTACTAAAGACCTTTCCACAGCAATCGGCTCTTTTCCTGGTACTTCTTTATTGTAACCACTAATGAAAACTCTTTGAAGTGGAAGAGTAAATATTATCATTTGATAGTACTTGGGCCCAACAGTGCAAACACAATTGCATTGTGTTACATTCTGGGAGCTCTAGATCTATCCACAATACAGCACTTGCAGGGTTGCTATGGAGGAGTCCAGTGCTTACAATTCTGTTGGCACTCAATCAGCACAGGAGCTGCTGATCACTCTTTCAGAGCTGTTCACCTTAATCTTCATCTGCAATACAAGGGGGGAAACTACTGACTACAGAGGATGGCTTTAGTAGGGCCACATTTTCCAATGCTGACCACCCACAATCAGAGCCAAAAAAACCAACTCTGTTTTAGGCACTTAAATAAGAACCAGATTTTCAAAAATGTTCTGCACCCAGCAGCTCCCAATATGACACCAATGGCTAGATCCCTCATCTCTTTAAGAGAGATCATTGCCCTTATGGTTAATGTTGTAGCTGGGGACCTGGGTGCAATTGCTTGCTCTGACAGACTCCCTGTGCGGGTTTAGGTACTTCACTTTCTTCTCCTCAGTTACCCATCTGTAAAATGGGGCTAATGGTAGTTCCCTAACTCCCAGGGATGCTATGAGAATAACTGTACTGATCACTAAAAGGTACTCAAGATACTAGCATTAAGTGCCAAGTAAGTACTTAGAGCAATCTGGGTGCTTGTTGGAAAGTCTGGCCCCTAGAGGGGAGGAGAGAAGCTGTATGAAGTGGGAGAGGGACCACAGATGCTCAGACATTTGCACCGTAGCCCATCCTCTGTTACCAAACAATACAATAGGTATGTGGGGAATCAGAGTACAAAAATACCAGCAATGGAATGAAAGGAGAAGGCAAAGAACGGCTTGAGGGACTGACTCAAAACGTCCAGAAGCCTTTCACATGTGCAAGGGCAGAGGAGAGAGTCCAACAGGGACAAAGCGGGGGGATGGGGAGGCTGGAGGGAAAGAAGAGCTAGGAAACGGGGAATAAAAACAGGGTATTTAAAAGCCCTCCCCCCAAATTAGGGGTGACCCCGACCTTCATCAATCCTGGCTGTGAGTCTGCGGGCGCCAGTGGAGCCCCGCCGGCTTTGTGAATGGGGGTGGGAGCATGAGCCCGTGAATGCCCCCGCCTGCCCCAGGGAGGCTTTGCACTCACCCCCTCGGCGGGAACCCAGCCCACGCGGCCCGCCCGCCCGCCGGGCCCCGCTCACCTTGCTGCTGAAGGGCCCGGGGATGAGCAGTTTCAAGGCCTGTCTCTTCAGCTCCACCAGGCGGGCGTTGCAGTTCTCGCACCAGACCCCGCTGCCGGAGCCCGGCGAGGAGCCGCCCCCGCTGCCAGAGCCCGGCGAGGAGCCGCCCCCGCTGCCAGAGCCCGGCGAGCCCGTGCCGAAGCCCGGGGAGCCCCCCAGCGAGCCCGGCGAGCTGCTGCCGATGCCCGGGGAGGCAGGACCCGGCGAGCCGCTGAAGGAGCCCGGCGAGGAGGTGCCCGATCCGGGGGACGGGGTGCCGGACGAGCCCAGGACGGAGCCGGCTCCCTCGGGGGCTGGGCGGCTCCCAGCCCGGGATTCCTCGTACGCTTTCCGGTACCAGCTCTCGGGCGAGAAGGGGGCCGCGGGCTTGGTGGGGGAGCAGGGCTCGGTCACCTGGAGGAGGAGCAGAGCGGGAGGCAGCGAGTGAGGCGCGGGCAGCGGCGGCGGGCAGACCTCGCGGGGCCGCCCAGCTGCCGTCGGTGATTGCGGCTGCTCGACCGACCCCGGCTGCGAAGCGCCCGGCCTCCCGCGCCCGGCATTGTCTCCGGGCGGCCACCTGAGCGCGGGAGGGGGCGAAGCGGTACCGGCTCCGCTTCCGATCCCCACCCCGCGGCTGTCTCCAGCCCCACGCCCTGCGGTCGCTCGGGGACTCCTTCCCGGGCGGGGGGTGTCAATACACGCTGCACGTGTGATCGACAGAGAATCGATCCCGACCGGCGTGGGGCCGCGCGAAGCCAGGTCAGCTCGGATCGCTCATTGAAAGGCCACCCGGGGCTGGAAATAAAAACAAAGTTCCGCAGGGAGGATGAGGAGGGCGAAAGTCTACAGCGGTCACAGGGGGAAAGGAACCCAATGCACTTCATGCAGTTGAGAGCTGGTTGAATAGACCAAGTAATATACTCAGCCAGGTGAAGCTCTGAATGGGAACATGCAGCTTAATAAGGTTCACATGTTGGTACCATTTGTTACCGGTCAGTTTACAGGGAAAGCTATAGCATGGGTCCTGGGGAAGGAGAAGGAATTAAAATCCTTAGTGCAGATGGATTTAAAAGATTCCCTGCATTTCACGTATGGATAACTTACCCCATATTTCCTGCTTCTGGTTGTGACTGAAATTCTCTCTTTATTTCCAGCCACTGAATTCATGATGATTTTTATAAAACAGGAGAATGTCCAAAAAATTTCCCCTGTTACATCCAAAATTGAGAATTTTCAATTCAATAAGGTTCACCAGCTGGATAGATAGATTGTAAGCGCTGCACCAAATTCAACCTTTCCCTCCAGAGAAAATACAGAGCCCAGAAGCACCATCAATTTTCAGGCAAATGTTTTGGATTTTTTTTCTTCAAAACATCTTTTTCCTCATGATCTTCTCTCTCTTTCACTTACACCCCTTGTTTTCATAGACACACCAACATCCAGAGTATCAGCATTTTCCCCCACCAGCCAGTACAGTTTTCCTCCACACGTGAAATGAACAATCACATCCAAGGTAGCTTTAGGAAGGTATAAGAGAGAGAAAGCCAGACAGCTATGCTCTGCCTAGAAGCAGAGATTTCTCTCTCTGCTACTGGTGCTGTGGTAACTTGTTTCCTTCACTAAGGTTTGTAACTGAGTTAAAAGAAATCCTCCAAAAATATCAGGATCCAGTCTCTGGGAGGAGCTTCCGAGTCCCTTGCAGCCAATATCCTTCTGCCCATTTGTGCCTGACAGTTTTGTAAGGGAAAGGAAGACTCTGGCTATATAACACTCCTTGGTCAGCAGAGGAGCTGCAGAACGTTTGCAACTGACGCCCCTGAAGGCTTTGAAAATACTGTCAAAGCTTCACTGCAGTTCTGTGCAATAGGTTAGCTGCTGAGGAGGTTCCATTTTATTTTGCAGTGTTTCTTGATTGACATTTATGATTTTTTTCTTCTTAAAAACAAACAAAACCCCAACTACCTTGTTGCTTCCCTGCAGTTATTGGTTAGTTGCCAATATCCAGGGCTTTAATGAACACGATTTTTGCAAGTGTTCCAAATATTGTATAAATAAATCATGAAAGGAAAGCAGGCTGGAATGTTTGCCACATCTATAACAGTCACTAGAATCTCTTTGTCTGTGTTATTGTTTTGAATGTATTAATTAAACTTGCAATAAAGGGCATGTTACAGTGACTTGTTAACAATCAAATTCCAAAGTCTTACTATGTCTCCTCCTCTCCCCCATCCCATTTCATAGAGGAAGGTTATTTTGCCCTGATCTCTATTTATTTCAAATCCTGAAGGCAGCACAAACATTTCTAATAAATCTCTTAAAAAATTCACTTGTTGGTTCCCACAGAAACTAATGAAATTAAGAAACTAGGCCCCAGACTCTAATGGGTATTTAGGTTGCTCATTCCCATTGAAATCCAAGGGAGTGAGGTGCCTAAATACTTTTGAGGATCTGGGGCTTAGTACCAGATCCCCTGATATGGTCAAAATGCAGAGTGCAAATTAGGGGGCATGATGCAAAGGTGGCTAATCGCCACCTTTTCACTCTTCTGGTACTGGTGCTGCTCTGTGAATAGCATTCCCTCTACACTGTTAAAGCAGCTTTTGGTATGTTCTAATGTATATGGGGATGTATTGGCCACAAGGGGACAAAAGTGAAGTCCTGTGTTCCTGAGCTGAAGGGATAGCCCAGTGATGCCCCCTTTTCTTAACTATGCTGCTAGCAGGAAGGGTGTATAGCATAAGAGCCTCTCAATTGGTTTGACACCACCTATTATCTTTATTTTGGAACAATTCTTCCTGTGCTGGTTGAATCAGCTTTACAGCCAGATTACACGGGTAGTGCAGCAGAAAACAACCACACTGCTGGTGGATCTGACTCTGAATATTGACAAACACATTAAAATAGGATCAAAAGGGCAAACAAAGAAGGTTCTCCTTGGGTCCCTCTAGATACAACCACATTTCAGAAAACTTTCAATACAGAGGTACAAAGTTATTCATTCCACTGATAGGAGCAATCAAGTCCACAAAGTAATGAAGAAAAAGCAATGCAAGTCCCAGCTTCCTGGTATTACAAATGACTGTGCTCTGTTCTCAGTCCCACAGGAACAGAGACCATGAATAGAGGCAGGCATGTGCCATGTACACCATAGTGTATAACTTTTAATTTTGGGGGCTCAGCATTTCTTATGGTGAACTGGCAGATTTGCTTTTCTTCAGCAGATCTTTCATTACCCCACTACTAGATGTGCCTGCCTACCCACATCTGCTGTGTTAGTCATCATCAATGTGTGTGTCACGGCATGCCTTCCTTGGGAGATTATGGATATAGTGTGGCCAGGGGGCAACAGATTGGCTAACATGCTTACACATTCCAAATTGCAGGCTACTGCCCTGTTAGGGACTGAGAAGCAGAGAATCTACAATATCTTGGTGTCCATCTCCTTGAAAAGTTCATAGGGAGGAAACAGTAGGTATTAGAGGATGTGTGTGGACACAACAACAGTTCACGGATGATCAATGAGGCAATATTGTACAGCTAATTGGTGAAGCAGCAAACACAAAAGTGCATTTAAATACTCAGTAGTTTTCATCATTTAGAGTTGCCAAATGCTGCAGGGAAGAAGTAGCAGAGAGAGAGAGAGAAATAACGCCCACTAATGCTTCAGTGTATTACCAGTAGCCTTGTCTACATAAGGGAAATTAGGACCCATAATTGGCCACCTTTGCAGCTCCACCAGTGAGAGCAATAGTGGAAGATGGAAATAAGGAATATTTTTTAACAGCAGGGGTAATTAACCACTGCAATAGTTTACCGAAGATTGTGGTGGATTTTCCATCACTAGGAATTTTTAAATCAAAATTGGATTTTTTAAAAAGATATGCTCTATCAAACGGGAGTTATTGCAGGGAAGTTCTATGGCCTGTGTTATACAGGAAATCTGGAGTCTAGAAATCTAGAGCATCCAGGATTTAGGTGTTCTGACCACTTTGCCATCTAACCTTGATCGCAGTAAGATTAGACAACAAAGTGGTAAAAATGCCTTAGTCCTGTCTACATTATAGCCCCCAGTGATGCTGCCACTGGTGGAGCTGCAATAGGGCTGTATCGGTGATGAATCCTGGTCACGTGCCACCTGAGGCATGTTGCGCATATGCTAAGAAGATCATGGCTCCTAAATTTACGTAGATGTTGCCTTGCAGTGTGGGCCAGTGAGGATGAGAGCCCTCAGCACATCTTCCCCTTCTGCATTTGTGTTCACCAAAACAGCTGCAAATGAAATTTCACTACCATTAGCAACACTTTGCTTATCAGGTTAAATGCAGTGCAACTGCACCCACGAGATGAAATGGACAAAGTGGTCGTGCAAACCCCCTCTTCCCTCAACAAACAGAACATAACAAACCTCTTGCAAATTTGTCATGTTGAACAGCCATGATTTGTATTCCAAAGCAGAGGAGTCCAAAGAGAGAGAGAAAGCTTTCAGTGGGATGTGAGTGCCCTCTGCTGTTTGTAATGTATAACATGTAGACTGTGGTATTTTGATCCTTACAGTGTAGATTCCGGTAATATTTCCTATAAGGAAACTATGATGGGGTGGCCTGCCCTAGTCATCAGCCCACCCCACCACCTGTCATGGCTCTTTAATGATTTTGTTAGGCCCAGTAAAGATATACGAGGACCTAAGGCAGGATAGAGCTAGAGAAGAAGCAGTACCTGGAATAAGCAGGGATTGGGAGAAAGCTAGGCACTGTTTCTTTAAAGGCCTGGGACTAGGAGCCTGGCAGAATGCATGGGGCATGGCTCCTGTCTTCCCCAACCAGTTGGAGGATGAACTGGAAGAATGGGGCCAGCATATAGGCTGTCTCCTCTCTCACAGAAGATGGCTGGTCTTCTGAGCCCACCAGCTGGGAAGAGGGCTAAGGAGGAGGGAGGAATCGACTGCTCTTAAAAGCAAGAGGCAGAGGGAGTGCAGCCCAGAGCCACCATCATAGCTGGCTAGGGAGAAGCTCTGTCACATCACAGATCTAGGCAATGATAGCAAAGTCTAGAGATCTGGCGAAGACATTGATGAGTGTGTTGAGGGTAGGAGCAGCTCAGGAGATAATCGTAGAATATCAGGGTTGGAAGGGACCTCAGGAGGTCATCTAATTCAACCCACTGCTCAAAGCAGGACCAATCCCCAGACAGATTTTTTTTCCTTCAGATCCCTAACTGGCCCCCCTTAAGGATTGAACTCACAACCCTGGGTTTAGCAGGCCAGTGCTCAAACTACTGAGCTATCCAGTGCTGGCAGAGGGATGAAGGAAACAGCCTTTGTCTGCCTAAAACAGAGTCATTGGCCTGGGTTACCCTGCCTCTCCCCTGGACAAAGAGGGGGTGCATGAGACCAAGAACAAGACGTTCCAGATAAATGTTGGCAGATGGGCTTGAAGTCCGTTAGATGCTGAGTTTTCTATTTTTGGACCTTTTGGACCTGGAAGGGGAATGGACTGAATACTGACAGAGAATATGATAGATTACTGTGGAACCAGAATGGCTAAAGGGGGTGCAAAACTTAAAATAAAAACCCTGCAACACCACACCTGAACACGTAAAGGAACATTACTGTCTGTGCTAAACTTACCAAAATCAAAGTAAACTGGCCACTTGCCTAGGATCCTGTGATGGCAATAATTTGCTCTTTCACCTGCCGAGTTCTGAATTTTTTAGTACCGGAGAATAACAGGCAAGGAGACTGCTGCTCATACTTGCTTTCCACTATACTTATAGCTTCTGAATCTTTCTGTTTTTGAGGCCACATTGCTGTAAAAGTTACACACAAATCTTGCTAAATGTTCTTTTGCATCCTATTTAGTCCTGTTTCTCTACAGGTTTCATATATCTGTAGGAGTTCCTGATTTATGTTTGTGTAAATGAGAGGAGGACCCCTGGGGCCCAGTCAGGACCACCCCTCCACTCTAACCTCTGGATCCAAAACTGTGCAGGGAAGATCCTCCTCCACTCACAAACACACACTACAGGGGCAGTAGGATCCAGAGGTTGTCGATTCCCCATGCAGCCTTGAGGGAAAACTGCAGATTGGAGCCAGCCAGTAGCAGCTGAAGCAGTCAAAGCAGGGACCTTTGGCAATTCACAGAACTTTCTACCATTTTCATTGGACTGCTCTGTGCTGATAGGCTGTTTGCTCCAAACCTCTCTTTCCCTCACAGTCACTTCACTCCACATCTGCCCTGTGCCCTCGCTCCCCTTTTCTGTCCGTTTAGCTAATCCTCCTCCTAAGTAAATTCATCCCACCAAAAAACAAAACAAAAACCACGGAGCTAACATGACATGTACTGCCATGACCTTGTTCACGCTCCTTCCCCCTCCCTGTGTCTGTCTGGTCTATTTAGTGTGTCAACTGTTTGAGGCAGGGACCATCGACTGCTCTAATGGTACAGTGAGGTCCCATTGTTGGCTGGCCCTTAGATGCTCTGTAATAAACATTATCAAAAACATATTGAGCAGGATTTTTCTGAGATGAAAAACTGGACTAATTCCATTTGTTTCAGTGGAGTTACTCTGGATTTACACTGGTGTGAAAACACAATCTGGGCACATCTTTTGTATTCTCATTTTTGAGTGATTTCCGTATTAGTTCTGGCAACAGATACCAATGGGGCTGAAAGTGGGCATGTGCCAGATACTGCTGGGTTTCTTGATTAAAGCAGTTTACACTGTCTATGGAGGCAATATTCACATATGATCTACTGGTGTTGTCCAGTGGCCCATCCTTAAGTCATTAGCTTCCTAAACAAATTCCTTTTGTGAAGTAATTTTGGCCTGCTTCCCAAAAGAGAATTGTTTCTGAAAGCTTGAACAAAAACTGTTCTGCTGATTTTGGGTTAGCTGAGGATGACAAGAATACTTGTTTTGCTCTTTTTTGAAATTTGCTGACTCTTTGTGATCAAAAAATGACTAATTTTTGGAATATCAAAATTGGTATACAAATGTCCTTCAGTGTAAACCTCTAAGAGGTCACTGAGGACTTGATCCTGTATTCATTGAAGTCAAAGGCAAAGCTCTCATTGATTTTAATGGTCCAGGATCGAGGTCTGTATCTCTTTAATATGTCTGATGATAATTAGTTAAGATATAAGAAAGTTATGAGCAAAAACCTCATATATCATATGTTTGGTACATGTATATATTTCCTTACTGATTAAGTTGTGCATCTGTAGGTGAAAATATAATAATAATAAATTCACCCTTGATGTGGATCTATTGACATTAATAGGGCAGCATAAAGGCTGAAACTGACCCAATAATATTTTGCTCAGATATCTCAGTTTTCATCCAGGGATTGCAAAGCACTTTACAAATATGCCTATTTCCCTCATTTTACAGCTGGGGAAACTGAGGCAAAGAGAACTGAAGTGACTTTCCAAATTCACACAGCAGTCATGTAGACCTGGGAACAGAACCTAGGTTTGCAGATTCCAAGACACTTGCTTTGGAGAACTTTCGAAAAGCTGCCTTTGCCACTCTGCATGGGCTTGGGCTGGCCAGTTTTAGGGTGCTCAGGAAATAGGGAATATTCAAACCAGATTTTTTCCTTCCATTTTTCTTAAATAGGCTCTCTTTACTGGGCACACAAGTTGTCTAGGTGCTAATTTCTTACTTGGCCGTGCAACCACTGGGATTTTCAGAACCTCAATATTGCCATACATTGCTGCCCCATTTATCCAGTGCAGGTTCCATTATTTCTAAATTTCACTTCTCTGTCTTCTACAATCAGTTGGGATACTACAATAATTCTCTCATGGGACACCCAGGTGGCTTAATGGGAGTTCATAAAGACCTGAATCACACCTTAGTCTCTACAAAAGCAGCATTAAAAGGATGGGCATGGGGAATGAGTGTCACTTCGAATTTTAACAATAGTATTGTGCTTTCTAGCATGGTCAGGCAGCTGAGAGTGTCTTCTTGTGACTATGCAGCTGTGGTACTACGGGAACTCAGAATGATATCAGGGATATAAAGTTTAAATAACAAGATGGCTCCTAGACTCTGAGCATGCAGACCCTCAGTGTGCCTTGTATCGTGTGTAAGAGACCTTCATAATGGGATGCTCTCCAGTGATTACACATGACTAATCTTAAAGAGACAGTACCAGAATAGCTACAAGTATTGACAGTCTATGCTATAATGTTGAAAAATGTGGAATGTCACCCAGATAAGGGGCAGTTTCTGTTCCCGATGACCCAAAACTACACACTTTGAATAAAACCCTCATTGCACATGAATCATTCTTTTGCAATTCACACATCAAAGTAACCCTCACTGCAGTGTGCCAGGCCTAGCGCCAGATGATATTCTTCATTTAATTTTTTAGAGCTCTTGGGGAACGGAGTGCAGCTTTAGAACAGTCTGATGGCTCTATTCTCTTGCTTCAGGAAGGGAGAGCCAGGCAGCCTGACAATCATGGCACACATTCCAAAGAGGCCACAGGATTAGTTGCACAGCATAGGTGAGGATTCACTTGTCAGGTTTTCCCTAGAGCTGTTCAAAGGGTTGCTTCCCCCAGCCATCAGGGCCTGCCATACAGCCACAGCAAGTTAAAGCAGTGGGAGCGGTTTATAAGGCTTTCCCAGTTTACTGACTACCCAGTATTCACCCAGATTCAGTATCTCCCTTGTTGATGACTGCTGGCAGTCCTGGGTGCTCCAGGATGTGGGATTCAGTGCATGGTTCTAGATATCTAGCCCCCACAGCTATCTACGCTATCTTTGCATCACACACTACCAAATAGGCACATTCCTGTAGGCAGCATTGGTCCCCTCAAAAGCATATGCATTCCATACAGAGAGCCCACTACCAGTGAGAAGTGAGCAGAACAAAATATGGTGGTGTGTGTTCCTGTCCCTGGGGAAGCTTAGATGATCTATTACTACAAATCACAGCACTGAGGAAGTCCTCCAGGCACTCAGAGGCAGTGCTCTAGCTGATCCCTTTGCGGTATGTTCAGCAAACTCTCATCTAAAATGATGGGCAATTCTGGGAATCCCACATGTCTTAACTCTGTTGCAGAGTCAAGTTTCTCTCATTGTAACAAGTCTTCTTCTTCGAGTGATTGCTCCTATGCATTCCATGTAGGTGTGCGCGCCGCGCGTGCACGGCTCTTCGGAACATTTTTAGCCTAGCAACACCGGCGGGCCGGCTGGGCGCCCCCTGGAGTGGCGCCTCTATAGCGCTAGTTATATACCCCAGCCGGCCCGTCCGCTCCTCAGTTCCTTCTTCCCGCCCGTGACGGCCAGTTGGAACTGTGGAGTGCTTGTCGTCCTCCACTTACCTAGCTCACCTTGGTTCTAGTTTCTATTTAGTGTATATAGTTAGTTGTTAAACTGAGTTAGTTGAGTAGTTAGTAGATAGATTAGGGGGAATTAGGGGGGCTTAGCCCCTCTTTTCCCGTCCGGTGCGGGCGTATGCCCAAGACACCGGGATTCAAGCCCTGTGTGGCTTGCCAGCGGCATATGCCCGTTGGGGACCCCCACGACGCCTGCCTTCGTTGTCTCGGTGAGGGACATCGACCAGACAAGTGCCTCATTTGCAGGTCGTTCAAGCCGCGAACTAAAAAGGAGCGGGACATTAGGTTGCGGCAGCTCCTTATGGAGTCGGCGCTTACCCCTGCGGTGCCGACTCCTCCGGCTCCGGCGTCGTCCTCTGTGCGGAGTGCTCCAGCGGTCCCCGGCCGGTCCGGTACCGAGACTGTTAAGAACCAGCCAGCACCGAAGCCCCGGCACCGTTCCCATTCACCATCTGGGAAACGGAAGCCTAAGCCCAAGGCTGTAGAGACTGCTACGGCAAGAACATCGGTCCAGCAGCCAGCAGCGGCGCCTTCGGCACCGTCCGCGGTACCGTCGACTCCGGCACCGGCTGGGCCGTCGAGTCCGGTACCCCCGCGCTCCCCAGTGCAAGCCGTGGTCGAGCTGCCTCTCCCGTCCACGCCCGAGATGTTCTCGACGGCGAGGGAGCTCATAGAGCTAACAGAGGCACCGAGCCTCCGGCCCCCGGTACCGCCGGTGCGGGCTGTGCCGTCAGTGGGTAAACCGGCCATGGTACGACCGGCCAGCCCTGACAAACGGGATAGAAGGCGATCCAGGTCCCGCTCCCGGTCTCGATCCCGGAGACGGTCACCTTCCCGCCGTTCAAGGTCACGGCACCGGTCTCCATCACGGTACTGCTCTCCTTCTCGGCGCCGGTTGCAGTCCCGGTACCGCTCCTCTTCGCGGTACCGGTCGTACTCCCGGAGGAGTTCCAGGTCCCGGTCCCGCTCTCCGGACCGTCGGCACCGAGGGAGGTCCGGATCCCGGCACCGCTCCCGACGCCGTTCTCAAAGCCGCTCCCGTCGACGACGATCGAGATCGCGGTCGACCTCCCGCTACTCTCGCGGTCGAAGGTCCCGCTCCCGCTCTCGGCACCGAGACGATCGGCACCGGTACACGGCACCGTCCACGGACGGACTGGTGGCATCGACGGCGCAGTCTCTGAGCGCCTCTGCCCCCCCGTGGCCTTCCCGCCAGCCGTCGGTCACTTCACACGACGGCAGCGGTGCAGATTACCGCGCGGACCCACAAGGACAAGACCTGGGTCCCCAGCAATGGGGTTTCTGGACCCCCTGGGCTGGTCACGAGGCTCAGGGCGCCCCCTTCCTCCTGCGACAGGGGCCTTCTGACCATGGGGTGCCGGAAGCCACCGTCAGCAGGCCCCCTCCATCGCCTCCGGTTGAGGTTCCACCGCCGCCGGTGCAGACGGAACATCCCGTGGAGATGGCGGCCTCACACCCCATGGACGAGCCTCAGCCTCTGCCTATTGGTCAGGCCCATTCCTCGTCTTCCTCGCCCGACGAGGCGGTGGCGGGATCCTCGACATCTGATCCCCCACCGATTGACTTACGTGCCCATCAGGACCTCCTTCGTAGGGTGGCACAAGCTGTTAACCTCCCGGTAGCGGAGGTCATCGAGGACGAGGACCCGATCACTAATGTGGTCGGATCGGACGCCCCCATGCGAGTGGCCCTACCGTTTGTTCGGACGATCCAGAAAAATGCCACCACACTCTGGCAGTCCCCGGCGTCCATCCCTCCCACTGCCCGTGGAGTGGAGCGGAAGTACTCGCTACCCCCGACTGGGTACGAGTACCTGTACACCCATCCGGCCCCGGACTCCCTAGTGGTACAGTCTGTGAATGACAGGGAGTGAAATGGGCAACCTGCGCCTGCACCTAAGTCCAAAGACGCGCGCAGGATGGACCTGTTGGGCCGGAAGGTATATTCGGCTGGCAGCCTTCAATTACGCAAAGCAAATCAGTTGGTTCTCCTGGCCCGCTATGCTTACGATAACTTCGTAGCCCTCTCTAAATTTACGGAGTTGGTTCCAACATCCTCCAGGCAGGAGTTCTCAGCTTTGCTGGAAGAGGGCAAGAAAGCTACTAGGTCCTCTATTCAGGGCTCACTGGACTCTGCAGACTCCGGAGCCAGGACCTTGGCATCGGGAGTGACAATGAGAAGGATCTCCTGGCTGCAATCGTCCACCTTACCGCCAGAGGTTCAGTATACTCTGCAGGACTTGCCCTTCGATACCAAGGGCTTATTCTCGAAGAAAACGGACTCCAGGATACAGACCCTTAAGGATGGGCGCATTGCCATCCGTACGCTAGGCATGCATACGCCTGCAACACAACGGAGGCCTTTCAGGCAGCAACCCTTTCGGCCGTTCAATCAGTCCAGGTCTCGGCCGGATAATACATTCAGGGGCAGACTGAACCGCCGTAGACCATCGGGCAATCGGCGTACCCAGTCCCAGGCGCCTTCCAAGGCCCCCCAAGGGCCGAAGCAGGCGTTTTGATGGGACGCCCGAGGACGGCCCATCAGTCTCTCCTCTGGATCCTTCCCCGTTATTTTTCAATCGTCTTTCCCACTTCCTCCCGGCGTGGTCCCAGATTACATCAGACAACTGGGTGCTACGCACGGTAGAGTCTGGTTACCATCTTCAGTTTGTTTCGCCCCCTCCCTCCCACCCTCCCACCCCGTCCCTCTTCAGGGACCCCTCTCACGAGCAAGCCCTCCTACAAGAGGTGGAGTCTCTGCTGAGATTGGGTGCTATAGAGGAGGTGCCGAGCGATATGCGAGGCAGGGGATTTTACTCCCGATATTTCTTAATCCCCAAGGCGAAGGGAGGCCTACGACCCATACTCGACCTCCGAGAGCTCAACAAATACCTTGTTAAGCTCAAGTTTCGCATGGTAACCCTGGGGACTATCATTCCCTCCCTGGATCCGGGAGACTGGTTTGCCGCCCTCGACATGAAGGACGCGTATTTTCATGTCGCCATTTACCCTCCTCATCGGCGCTACCTACGCTTCGTTGTCAACAACACACACTACCAATTCACAGTGCTGCCGTTCGGCCTCTCTACAGCGCCGAGGGTATTCACCAAGTGCATGGCAGTGGTGGCCGCGGCCATCTGCCGTCGTCAGATACATGTCTACCCCTATCTCGACGACTAGCTAGTCCGAGGGCCATCTCGCCAACTGGTGGCGTCCCACATGGCCACGGTCCTAGCCCTGTTTCAGCGTCTAGGGCTCATGATAAATGCCGAGAAGTCGATGTTGACCCCTTCGCAAAGAGTGGAGTTCATAGGTGCGGTCCTGGATTCCAATTTGGCCAGGGCCTGCCTGCCCCAACCTCGGCATCAGTCTCTGGTCTCTCTAGTTCGAGACCTACAAGCTTTCCCATGGACAACAGTGCGTTCCTGCCTCCGCCTCCTAGGCCACATGGCGTCGTGTACGTTCGTCACTCAGTACGCGAGGTTGCACCTTCGCCCATTTCAAATTTGGCTCGCGTCAGTGTACCGGCCCCACCGCGACTCCATCGATATGGTGGTCACGCCCACGAAGCCAGCACTCGCTTCGCTCACTTGGTGGCTGGACCCAGCAGTCGTGTATGCCGGAGTCTCTTTCCACCCTCTTCAACCATCCGCCACTCTGACCACGGATGCGTCAGAGCTGGGGTGGGGAGCGCACCTGGCCGACTTGCACACCCAAGGCCTCTGGTCGCCCCGAGAGCTCTCCCTCCATATCAATGTCAGAGAGCTCCGGGCGATTCGCCTCGCCTGTCAAGCCTTTTGCCCCAGTCTCCAGGGGCGTTGTATCGCGGTGTTGACGGACAACACAACGGCGATGTTTTATGTCAACAAGCAGGGTGGAGCCCAATCTTCTCCGCTGTGCACGGAGGCGATGCTACTGTGGGACTTCTGCATAGCCCACTCCATTCACCTAGTGGCATCCTATCTTCCAGGGGTGCAGAACACGCTGGCCGACCGTCTGAGCAGATCGTTCCTGTCCCACGAGTGGTCCCTCCGCCCAGACGTGGTTCACACGATTTTCCGGAGGTGGGGGTTTCCCCGGATAGACCTGTTCGCCTCCAGAGAGAACAGGAAGTGCCACCAGTTCTGCTCGTTCCAGGGTCGCGCCCCGGGCTCCCTGTCGGACGCATTCCTCTACCCCTGGACGGGTCACCTACTGTATGCCTTCCCTCCGTTCCCGCTCGTACATCGGGTGCTTCTCAAGCTTCGGAGGGACAGAGCCCGCCTCATACTTGTCGCTCCGGCCTGGCCGAGACAGCACTGGTACACTCTGCTGCTTGAGCTATCGGTACGAGATCCCATCCCTCTGCCCTTATGGCCGGACCTGATAACGCTGGACTTCGGCAGGCTCCGCCACCCGGACCTGCAGTCCCTCCATCTGACAGCCTGGTACCTGAGTGGTTGACCCACACGGAGCGGGCCTGTTCGGCGGCGGTCCAGCGGGTCCTGCTGGAGAGCAGAAAACCCTCCACTCGCTCGACCTACCTCTCCAAATGGAAGCGATTCGCCATATGGTGCGACCAGAGAGATCTGAATCCGTTCGTCGTCCCTATCCCAACGATGCTGGACTACCTCTGGTCACTTAAAGAGCAGGGTCTTGTGGTCTCATCGTTAAAGGTGCACCTGGCAGCGATATCGGCATTCAGGCCACCCGTCGGTCACCGATCCATCTTCTCCGATCCTACGGTTTCCCGCTTCCTCAAGGGTCTTGAGTATTTGTTCCCGCCAGTGCGGCCCCCGACTCCACCCTGGGACCTGAATCTGGTCTTGGGCAGGCTCATGGGACCCCCCTTTGAGCCCATGGCTGCGTGTTCACTGCTCCACCTGTCATGGAAAACAGCCTTTCTCGTCGCAATAACCTCAGCAAGGCGAGTTTCCGAGCTCCAGGCCCTGACGGTCGGTCCTCCGTACACCATCTTTCATGCGGACAAGGTCCAGCTTCGGCCTCACCCGGCCTTCCTCCCTAAGGTGGTGTCAGCCTTCCATGTAAATCAGGACATTTTCCTTCCCGTTTTTTTCCTGAAGCCTCATGCCTCGAGTCGGGATCAACAGCTGCACACCCTGGATGTCCGCAGGGCCCTTGCGTTCTATATACATCGGACAAAATCCTTCCGGCATTCGCCACAACTGTTCATAGGGGTTGCAGAACGTATGAAAGGCAAGCCGGTCTCCTCTCAGAGGATATCCTCATGGATCACCGCATGCATCAAAACTTGCTATGAGCTGGCTGGGGTGCCAGCTGACCGTCTTACCGCTCACTCTACGAGAGCGCACGCCTCGTCTGCCGCCTTCCTGGCCCGTGTCCCCATTCAGGACATCTGTAGAGCGGCCACCTGGTCCTCTGTCCACACCTTCGCCTCCCACTACACGTTGGTGCAGCAATCCAGAGACGATGCAGCCTTCGGCTCCGCAATCTTGCACTCTGCCACGTCTCACTCCGACCCCACCGCCTAGGTAAGGCTTGGGAGTCACCTACATGGAATGCATAGGAGCAATCACTCGAAGAAGAAAAGACGGTTACTCACCGTTGTAACTGTTGTTCTTCGAGATGTGTTGCTCCTATCCATTCCAGACCCGCCCTCCTTCCCCACTGTCGGAGTAGCCGGCAAGAAGGAACTGAGGAGCGGACGGGCCGGCTGGGGTATATAACTAGCGCTATAGAGGTGCCACTCCAGGGGGCGCCCAGCCGGCCCGCCGGTGTTGCTAGGCTAAAAATGTTCCGAAGAGCCGTGCACGCGCGGCGCGCACACCTACATGGAATGGATAGGAGCAACAACAGTTACAACGGTGAGTAACCGTCTAATTGGCTTAGGGGAGAAATCTGTCAGATCTGGGGATGGCTGTATACTGCTGTGTGTGCAGTATCAGCGCAAAAGGTTATCAGAGCATTGCCTTCTCCGGCTGAGTTTCACCTATCCTGGCCAATGAAATCTGAAGGCTTGTCTATACTGGTTTATTTTGCCTTAGTGTAGCTACATCAGTGCAACATTCCAGTATAGACACAGACTTAGAAGTGTTGGACTTGTGTCTCACTACCTGTGAACTGGTCCCTTGTCTCTTACTGATGATTAAGACTAGCCAGGGATGGTGTGTTAGCTCCATTACTAGCAAGGACTGATAACACCTCCCTTCAGGAGAAAAGGGTACCATCTTCCCTTAAACAGGAAGCGGTGACAGCCTCTGCCCCAAAAAGCATCTCTTGGGGTTAACAGTCTCATCACTTATTTCCTATTCTCCCACTTCTCAAATTTGGGAATATGGAGAAAGAGGTGTTGAGATAGGTCCAATTGCATCATATTGGATCTCTCGTTCGTTACAGCAATGGCACAAAATGGCTTTTTTTTCAGTTTGGCTAGAGTGGGAACTGAAACCAGTTCATTGTGAAATGGGCTTCAGCACAGAAACTTACATCCCATGGATAGATTAATACAATGTGATTTACTTAGCGCTGCGCTTAACCAGTACATGGAAACCCCAGCAGGCACACATTATTTTGGGGCAAGTTTATGAAGAAAGACCTTTTTAGATTTGTAATTTATTAATTTTGTGTTTATTTTTTAGTTAATGCAAAGTTACCAGCTGCTGATGAAATCGGTATTGTTTAAAAAGGTAAATATATAGAGGTGGGCCTGAACTGAAGCTTTAGATCCAGATCCAGGTTTCAGTCAAAGTTCCCAGCTCAAACCTATCTCTATAATGGGCTAAATCAAAGCTCTGGGGGCCAGTGATAATCTAACTGCCTGTTTTGTGTCTGTACATTGGAGATATACACAAAAGAAAGCCTAGTGATCACCTAGCTGAAAATTTGGCCCTGAACTCAAACACCCCCAAATCTGGGAAAGTTCTGATTTCGATCCAGTGTTTGTACCCTTGTGACTGGGAGTGTTAAGATCTGGGATTTTGGTTTTACCCATTGAGAAACATGTAATTTGATTCTGTTCACAACTACACTGGTTTTACATTGCTGTCACTCTATTGATTTCAGGGGAGTTACTCTGAATTTACAGCAGTGTACATGAGATCAGAATTTGACCTGTAAAGTTCAGCTATGTAATTTGGATTTGGTGTTTGGATGCCGGGTTTTGATTTAGGCCCCGCTCAATAAAAAAATAGCATTTCATAGGAAAAGAAAGAGAAATGTTGGTTGCATCACATAAATCCTTTGAGGCATTAAAATGTATAACAAATCTATGGATAAAAAAAGGTGATGGCAGCTTTAACTTCAACAGTCATCACACCCTACACAGAAGCCTCATTCTCAGGAGTGGTGCTAATAAGACCTGAGAAGCAGGTCTTATTTAAAATTTTAAAAAGCTCTTTTTGGGAGACTCAAGAGACATGACCGCCTAGCTACATGAATGGAGTTGCATATAAACAAGTTGAAATCCATCAGAGGACCAAATCGAAAATCAAGTGCATCTTTAATAATTGGGACAAAGAACTAATTATAAAAATATGGGCAGCTAGTCATTGGCTACCACAAATAAAATGATAAAAATCTTTCCAATTAGAGATGCTTGGTTTCTAAATCTCTCCCAGCCAGCATAGAAAGTCTTCTTGCTCTCTTGCATTTCCCAAAGTATATTATCATTCCAGCAAAAAACTATGCTAAAAGAATATTAATGCCTTGATCTTTTTCTATAGACCATGTAGTGCAATAAAAAGCACAGATATATAAGGTCTGATTATGCAATATTTTCACTGAGGAGTGTTTAGAAGTTCTCTTGGTGCACTGAGGATTGAAGTCTTTGGATGTTATATTGCCGTCTGTGTGATTTGGATTGCTTTCTATGTTTCGGTGCAATCCTGATGGACATGATTGACTTCACCAGGTGGTGGTCAGTCCAGCAATTGTCGACTCCTCTCATGACACGGTTGATTTGGACATCTCTTAGATCCTGTGTTCTTACAATGACATAGTCTAGGAGGTGCCATTGTTTTGAGCGAGGGTGTTGCCAAGTTGTTTTGTACTTATTGCTTTGTCTGAAGATTGTGTTTGTGATCACAAGATCATGCTCTGCACATTTGCTGAGTAGAAGGATGCCATTGGAATTGGTCTTGCCCACTTCTTCCTTCTACCATATGTTAGAATCTCAGCCACCCCTTGAGTTAGAGTCCTCTAAGAGGATTATCTTATCTGTTTTTGGAATGGATGGCAAAATTTTATCAAGGTTAGTGTAGAAGGATTCTTTCTGTTCTTCTTTAGTTGGTGCATATGCACTGATGATAGTGGCAAATGACTTATTGACCAATTGGATTTGGAGGCTCATAAGGCACTCGTTGATGCCAATGGGGAACCTAGTCAGGCAGTTGACTAGAAGGTTTCTGATTGCAAAGCCAACACCGTGTATTCGCCTGTTGCTTGCTGGTTTTCCTTTCCAGAAGAAAGTGTAACCACTGCCCTCTTCCCACAAGTGGCCTTCATTTGCATGTCTTGTTTCACTGAGAGAAGCGATGTCGATGCTGTACCTCGAGAGTTCTCAGGCAACAATTGCTGTTCTTTGTTTGGGTCTTTCACTTTTTGATCCATCTAGTAGAGTATGGACATTCCAAGTTGCAAGAAACATTTTTGGTTTTCAACCACATTGGGAGTGATCCTTCTGGACACGGTTATCCAGTCAGGTCTTGTGGGATAGCCTATGTCCTTTTCTAGCCCCTTCCCCATATGGGCACCTTTTCTAGCCCCTTCCCCATATGGGGTAAGCAGAGGGGTTCCTAAAAAAGGCCTGTTCAGTCCTGACTGCTGCTGCCGAAAATGCCCCCCATCCCAGTCCAGGGGCACATGACGATCATCTTGCGGTCACCGCCTGTGTGTGGGTCTGTTACTAGGGACTCCTGATGATCACTTCACCTCCCCCCATCGCCACTCGCCCATCACCACAGGAATTTTATGGGATGGGGTGGGGAAAAGCTGATGTGCACCAGCGGCCACACAAATCTTGGCGGAAGAGGCACCTGTGTCCAGTGGCAAAGAGGTCCAAGACGACCGGGGGTTTCTCCTCCGTTGCAGCCTTCGTCCACCTTTGCAGACATTGAGAGGTGATACGGCTTCATCTGCCTGTTCTGCTATTGAGGTCTTATACTGGGTTGTGCTGTGCTGGGCCGCACTTTGTCTGGTACCTTGCCTTCGACCTTATCGCTATGGGTGACCCTACCAGGAGTACAGGACTCCAGACTGGCCATATACACACCTGGAAATGGCAAAACAAGTGTTGAATAATACTGGGAAGACCTAAAACAAACCATCCATGAGGTTTGCTAGAAATCCATTGGCCTTGCTACCCGCCGCCATCAGGACTGGTTTGACAACAATAACATTGAGATTACCGCCCTTTTGGACCAGAAGAGAAAGGCTTTCTGTGACTAGCAAAACCAACCACTATTCAGTCAGAAGCAGAGCTCTTCCATCAGCTCCAAGCTGAAGTTCAAAGGAGGATCCAAGAAATCAAAATCAGAAGATGGTAGTACCCTTCTTAAAGATAACAAATCCATCAAAGAGCGCTGTAAGGAACACTACCAAAAGCTTCTAAATCGAGAATTGACTGGGACTGATGACACCATCGACTCCATCCCTCAGTACCCAATCTGGGAAACTCTTTCCAACCCACGGACACCTGAGGAAGTCTGCAAAGCAATTAAACAAATGAAGAACAATAAAGCACCCGGTCCTGATGGTATACCTGCTGAAGTGCTGAAAGTGGGGAGAGAAACACTGACTAACAAGCTTCACTTGTTGCTCCTCAAAATCTGGCACACCAAAGAAATCCCTGCCGACTTACATAATGCTAACATCTTCGCCATTTTCAAAAAGGGAGACAGGGCCAACTGTGGCAACTATTGAGGCACTGCCTTCCTCTCCATCTCTGGGAAGATCTTTGCTAGATTCTTACTGAATTACCTGCTCCCTCTTGCAGAGGAAGTACCTCCAGAGTCCCAGTGTGGCTTCAGACCCTCACAAGTCACAACCAACATGATTTTCACAGCCAGGCAGATCCAGGAAAAATGTCAAAAACACCACCAGGAGCTGTATATGGCCTTCATCGATCTGACCAAAGTTTGGCTGCCTAAGCAAATTTATCACCATTGTAAGACTCCTCCACGACCAGATGCCTGCCTCCATCCTGTGCAGTCTCTACCTCTGAGCCCTTTGTCATCCAAACTGGCGTAAAACAAGGTTGCGTACTAGCATCCACCCTTTTCTCCATTTTCTTAGCAGCTATGAAAACATTAACCCAAGACTGTCTACCACTGGGCATTGGCATCCAATATTGGATTATCGGCAACCTCTTCAACCTTTCTCATCTCCGTGCCAGAACTAAAGTAATATCGGCAACAATAACTGAATTCCAGTATGCAGATGATTGTGTTGTAGTTGCACACTCAAAGGAGGATCTATAAACAGCCCTTAATTGCTTCTCTGAAGCTTACAAAAGCCTAGGGATAACTCTGAACATCAGCCAAACAAAAGTTCTCCACCAGCCAGCCCCTGGTCAATCATCAGATCCAGCAAGAAAGAGCTATATCGACAAAGAAGAACTGGAAAATGTAGAATACTTTGCCTATCTTGGCAGCCATCTCTCACAGAGGGCAGATATAGATTCAGCACAGAATTCGCTGAGCCAGCCTTGCCTTTGGCAGACTGTCTTGCCGGGTGTTCAACAATCACAACATCAGAACACATACTAAACTGTTAGTTTACAAAGTGGTGGTAATCCCAACTCTCCTCTATGGCTGTGAAACTTGGGTGACCTACAGAAAACATCTGAAAAACCTGGAACACCAGCACTTTCTTCGGAAGATCCTCAACATAAAGTGGGAGGATCATCGCACTAATGCCAGTGTCCTCACAGAGGCCAACATCTTCAGTGCTGAGGCCCTGATTATCCAGCACCAGCTGAGGTGGAGTGGGCACTGTGTACTCATGCCTGATATATACTTACCAAAACATCTGTTGTCCACCCAACTCATCAAAGGAGAAAGGAAATGAGGAGGCCAAAAGAAACGCTTTAAAGACACCCTCAAGATAAACATTGAGAGATGTGGCACTGACACCGCACACTGGGAGACAGCAGCCCAGGATAGGGATAACTGGTGAAGACTTGTCAGAGAGGGAACGTCAACTTTTGAGAAAAATCGCCTTGCTCTGGTCACAGAAAAATGCCAAAAAAGAAAGGAAAGACAACTGTCACGCCGCAATTGCGGCCCAATCCCATCCTCCAACACCACTTGCAATGTCTGCCAACGAGCCTGTGGCTCAAGAATCAGACTCTTCAGTCACCAAAGGACGCATGAAAAATAAAATCTGTGAAAGAGACCATCCTCGACCTCGAGGGATCGCCGACAACAGAATATTACACACAGTTTTATGAGGTGGAACTTCATAAACTCATGTAATATGGTGGATAATCAAACTTTATATATTGTCTTTGTACTTTTGATGTCCTAGGTAATATTTTTTTATAACGTTTGGTTATTCTACTGTTCTGCGGTTGGTTATTGCTTTGGGTTTTTTTGTTTTTTCCTTGTCATTGACTTCAGTGGAGTTACATCAACATGCTATTGGTGTAATACAATACAGAACCAAGCCCACAAAGAAAATTTGAGTAATATCAAAAGGAAAAAATAAAAAGAGAACAGTTTATAGTTACACTAGTAAAGGGAAACATTAAGAGTCAATGGCTTACACACATGTTCTGTGTCTTCCATTTCTGTGACAGATATGGCAATATCCTGCAATATCCGAGAAATCTTACTGTATTAAGTTCATGTATCATTCTGGGCCAGGTATTGTATGAAATTCTGTGGGGGAGGGTGACCATAGCTCCTCCGGGAACTAAGAACAGCGGAGCATGATTAGACAAATTTACTCAGGTTGTAGAATCACCTCTAGAGAAGCAATAGCACCTGGCAAGACTCACATATACTAGTTCAAACTGGATTCTCCAGAGACCAACAGACAAATAAAGGACTTTTGGTTAAATAGCCTGAGTTTAAACTGACTCAGTGTCTTCTTTCTGAATCGACAAACAGACAGGACCTTCTGTTCAAGGGAAGGAGAGGTTCTGGCCTACCGAGATCCCATAAGACTGATGAGTGACCTCTGGTAAGCTTTCAGCGTGCACATAGGAACTGTTATTGTTTTAATATGTTTTTTCTGTAATGCTTTCACCTTAAGAATAAATGTGCTTGTTTATAAAGAGCTGTGCAGTAATTCAAAACTGCTGCAATTATGTTGTTCATTACCTTTGGAGAGAAAGCAAAGTGCCTATCTAGGCAGTCTGGCTTGCTAGGGATATCACAGTGTAGGTAGGAAACTGTTCAGCCTGAAAAATCCCAGTCAGGAGGGAGAGAGACACAGGTCTCTACCCAAGAGAGGTAACAGCTGAGGAGCCCGGAGCTGAGAGTAGATGCTCTTAAGGGACCACAGAGGAGGAATACAAATGCAGTTGTCCTTGTCTATAATAAATGGATTCCAATCTTCAATATATTTGCCCTATACATCATTTCTAATGATGGTAAATCTCTTCATGAACAAAGCCTGATATTTATCTCTTCAACAGCTCCTTCCCTCCATAAAAGGGATGCACACTGAGAATATTTCTAAACATTCCTGTGCACCAGCACCCCTGGACTGGTGCTACCAGTCCTGTAAGTGGTAGTATAGACAGGACACAGGCGTTTTTAACCTATGGGCTCTCTAAACTGACTATACTGCAGCTTCCACTATTGATAGTACAAGTGGAGCTGCACCATCACAGTTAAACACTTGCACATTTTCCTAGTGTAAGTGACAAAAAGCTGCGTCTTTAGTCCAAAGGAGAATATGGTTCCCTGTTTTCCTACTTCAGTCACTTTGCCTGAGGGGAATTATGCAGGTGTCTTAACCCCCTCTGTCCCTGTTGCACTTAGAGCTTCCTTGTCTGAGATTCTTATCAAAGGAAACCATTTGTCTTCAAGCATGGTCAATGATTCTCGTATTGCAAACAAGCTGTCCTTACTCCTACCCCAGAGACAATGGCCTCTTAAATGTTGAGTTTTCCACATACCTAAATCAATTTGTTTTTCCAAGTGGCATGGTCTCTTTGGTTTAATTTTGTCTGGGATGGAAGACTTCCCTGCATCTCAAATATAAAATGTTTCATAGATTTTTATAGAAACTTCTTTCTCAATTTTTGCCACATAACACTGCCTACTTTCATAAATCTTTGTGTTCTCCTCAATAAAAATCGATGCCTAGTTATTAATATATATTGATATGTGTTTCATGAGTAATAAAGGATTTAGTGTTGTGCATATACATATATACAGAGAGTATGGCAGCATGGAGTAATTTACAGTTATTTATGCCATGGGATGCATTATAATGTTCATAAATTCAAATACTAAATTTGACAGAATCCCATTTTCCTCTATCCCAGATATAATAATCATTCATTGTAACTCTAGAACTAAAGATAAATTAGAAGAATGAAGGAAAAAACCCAACTGTGAGCACCTGTGACTATCGATGTACCAAGACACATAAAGTAGATCTAATATTATCAGACACACACGTAGTAACTAGAGACCAAGAATATGTTGGCGTAGCTAGCCACATTTTGTGTGAGTAAATGGCCTCACTCTAAAAATGAATGAGACATATCTTTTATTTTATCATCCTAAAAATCCCAGTTTCTTTTATGGGTGTGTAGGGATGCCATCTATTTTCTTTCAGAGTGGTAGCCGTGTTAGTCTGTATCAGCAAAAACAATGGGGAGTCCTTGTGGCACTTTAGAGACTAACAAATTTATTTGGGCATAAGCTTTCGTTGGCTAGAACCCACTTCATTAGATGCATGGAGTGGAAAACACAGGAGCAGGTATAAATACGTGAAAAGATGTGAGTTGCCTTACCAAGTGCGAGGTTAGTCTACTGAGCCAATTCAGCTGACAGCAGGATACTTACATCTATTTTCTATTGTTCTGAGTTTTGTGGAGTCATAATGGATCCCAATATAATGCATGTGTGGTATCACAATGGAGCTGATGGAATTAAAGAAGCCTGTTAGCATTTAACCTGAAGTGCCATTATGGGAAATACTGAGAGTTCTTCTTGAACTACTGGGTCCTAGCATAATTCTAACACTTCTACCAAGGCAGCATTGAGACACACTGGTGTCTTCTGAGGGCAAAGCACACTGTTTAAAGATTTACTTTTTTAGAAGCCACTCCCCACTATTTACAAACAAATGAATCCTGGTTCTTAGGACCTGCAGCTTCCTGTACAATTACCCATTCTTTGTAATCTTTAAAAAGGAAAAGGTAGAGAGCAGAAGAGATCCAGCATATTTCTAATCACACTGGTGGTACTGATAGGAGGAATATAGGCCAAAAGGTATAGAAGATGGAAAACAGGAAAATGGTAGTGGGTTAATGGCTTCCGTACTCTGGACTAAATTAAAGCTTCTTCCTATGTATCTCTAATGGTAGGAGTTAGGTGCACATAAATAAGAAGCACAGAGGTGGTGTGGAAGGGTACAAGCACAGAGGACAGAGCAGTGTAAATAAGCCCCATGAAAACCCAAATAAAGAAACATTTAAGTTGTCCTTCTTAGTGCTGCATTCTTTCTTGCAGCTGGAGTAACTAATGTTAGTATCGACTTAACAACAGAACAGGTATAAATGCATCAGATAAAACACAATGTGAAAGAATTTACTAATATATGGAGACATACCTATCTCATAGAACTGGAAGAGACCCTGAAAGGTCATGGAATCCAGCCCCCTGCCTTCACTAGGCAGGACCAAGTACTGATTTTGCCCCAGATCCCTAAGTGGCCCCCTCCAGGATTAAACTCACAATGCTGGGTTTAGGAGGCGAATGCTCAAACCACTGAGCTATCCCTCCCCCTTACACATTAGCAGCCTACTAATTCTAGTCAACGCTTGAATATCTGACAAAGAAATGGATTTCCAGTGCACAAGGACTGAGGGATCACTTTCCAGTACATCTGTAAGATTTAAAAAACTGCAGGACATGTTCTGTGAGCACAGCAGACCTGAGAGCACCAGTTTCATTTAAAACCATTTTGTCAGCATCTGATTCAGATATATTTTTTTGTCACTAAGGTTAAGGCTGAATGTGAATCTTACACTGAACAGATTACTGAAAATGTTAATGTCCCATTTCTCTTTTTGATATACATCTATTGCATGCCAGTTACATTATTTACAGAGAAAATTCAGTGGGCTAGTGACAGGCTTATCTATCTTACATTTCTCTCATATCTTTATATTACTTGCTTTTAGTTTCTTATTGCTCTGAGGGCCACAATATTATTCCTGCTTCTTCCTCTGTGTTAACTCGGATGTGCTGGCTGGCAGGTTGGGGACACAGAGCCCCCTGCCTCCCCACCTCCCAGCATAGGAGAAGGTGTAGAAGCCTGTCAGCTGCTCTCTCCATTCTTCTTTGCCTGCCCACCCACGCCTGCACAGGTGCTGGTTATGTGAGTAACCTACACAGGGGAGTACAGCAGGATTCACAATTGAGCCCCAAATTACTACCCATATTTTGCCTTTGCTTTGGCCAGTTGAGAGATCCTAAACTTGAAAGAGCAGGTCAGAGAGGCATGGAAGTGGGAAGTTGAGGACAGTTAATTCTGTGGCATGCCTCCCTCTTGAGAGGACCCCACGCCCACAGAAGCCTCTCATTTGGAGCATTATGAAAGTTTCGGCATGTTCCATCAAGTTTAGCCCCACCTGTGGAAGGAGTTAAGCCATGAAGCAGCTGCACTCCACAACACGATCCCATCCACAGCCATTTTGATATAGTCCCTTTCCAGAACATAGCCATTCTTTCAAACACTCTACAGCAGAGAGAAAACAATCAAATACATTGACAGCTACCAGTGCTAGCATAATTTCAGTGGATGTCAGGCAGCATTAATAGGCTACAATTTCCACACATTGGAAAGCTTTTGCAGAAAATGATTCACCCAATGTTACCAAGTTTGGCAGAACATAGTTTTTTAACTCTTTAGAGAGGACTTGTCATCACACAGAAGTTGCATCTGTTTAAGTTGATTTGAAAACAGAATCAGTACAACCCCCTGTGCAGATGGTTACATTGGTTTACAGCTGGTTTATACTGTTTCAACTTGTACCTGTAAATTAAACTGATACAGTGCAAGCTAAGCAGAGGCCTGGACTTCACTTAAAATTTAGGTTAACATTGCTACGGCACTCAGGGGTGTGAAAAATCCATACCCCTGAGCACCAAAGCTATGCTGACCTAGCTCACAGACTAGGGGCAGCTAAGTCAATGGAAGAATGCTTGTGAAGTTGATGTTCCTACAGCAATAGGGGGAAATCCTGTTCTACTGTAAGCTGCATTTCCATGAGGGGGTTATGCGTAGCCACAGCACTGTAGTTATGCTGCTATAGCCCTATAGTGCAGAGGTGGTCCACACATGAAGTTGCACTGGCTTAACTAAATCAGTTAAACATCATACTTTTAGTTAGACTGGTACATCTTTGTGTGTAGATCAGACCTCAGGATCTTTATGGCCTCCTAAGCTTTCATTTGGCTGTCTGGTCCTGTCTACATTAAAGAAATTTGCACCAGTGTAATTAAGTGCATTGGGTACTTTGCCAGAGTAAGCCTCACTAGTGTAATCATTACAGTGTGTCTACATTAGAAGTCTCCAATTGTGTAATGACATTGAATTAGAACTGTTACACAGGTGCAAATTTTTCTAATGTAGACAGGCTATTAATCTGGAAAATGCCTGTCCTGTAAGAGGTATTTAAGTCATGCCACTGTATTGCAATCATTGAATCATAGAATATTAGGGTTGGAAGAGATCTCAGGAGGTCATCTAGTCCAATCCTCTGCTCAAAGCAGGACCAACACCAACTAAATCATCCCAGCCAGGGCTTTATCAAGCCGGGCCTTTAAAAACCTCTAAGGATGGAGATTCCACCACCTCCCGAGGTAACCCATTCCAGTGCTTCACCACCTAGTGAAATAGTGTTTCCTAATATCAACCTAGACTTTCCCAACTGTAACTTGAGACCATTGCTTCTTGTTCTGTCATCTGCCACCACTGAGAACAACTTAGCTCAATCCTCCTTGGGTACGTCTTCACTACCCGCCATATCGGCAGGTAGCAATCGATTTCTTGGAGTTCGATATATCACGTCTCATCTAGATGCGATATATCGAACTCCGAATGCGCTCCCGTCAACTCCGGAACTCCACCACCACGAATGGCGGTAGCGGAGTCGACGGGGGAGCCGCGGACGTCGATCCCGCACCATGAGGACGGGTAAGTAATTCGAACTAAGGTACTTCGACTTCAGCTACGCTATTCGCGTCGCTGAAGTTGCGTACCTTAGATCGAACCCCGCCCCTAGTGTAGACCAGGCCCTTGGAACCCCCTTTCAGGTAGTTGAAGGCTGCTATCAAATCCCTCCTCACTCTTCTGCAGACTAAATAACCCCAGTTCCCTCAGCCTCTCCTTGTAAGTCACGTGCCCCAGCCCCCTAATCATTTTCGTTTCCTTCTGCTGGACTCTCTCCAATTTGTCCACATCCCTTCTGTAATGGGGGGACCAAAACGGGTGTGGCCTCACCAGTACCAAATAGAGGGGGATAATCACACTCGATCTGTTGGCAATGCTCCTACTACTACAGCCCAATATGCCGTTGGCCTTCTTGGTAACAAGGGCACACTGCTGACTCATATCCAGCTTCTCATCCACTGTAATCCCTAGGTCCTTTTCTGCAGAACTGCGCCTTAGCCAGTCGGTCCCCAGCCTGTATGTTGCATGGGATTCTTCCTTCCTAAGTGCAGGACTCTGCACTTGTCCTTGTTGAACTTCATCAGATTTCTTTTGGCCCAATCCTCCAATTTGTCTAGGTCACTCTGGACCCTATCCCTATTCTCCAGTGTATCTATCTCTCCCCCCAGATTAGTGTCATCTGCGAACTTGCTGAGGGTGCAATTAATCCTATCATCCAGATCATTAATAAAGATGTTGAACAAAATCGGCAGCAGGACCGACCCTTGGGGCATTCCGCTTGATACCGTCTGCCAACTAGACATCGAGCCGTTGATCACTACCCATTGAGCCCGACAATCTAGCCAGCTTTCTATCCACCTTATAGTCCATTCATCCAATTCACACTTTTTTAACCTGCTGACAAGAATACTATGGGAGACCGTATCAAAAGCTTTGCTAATGTCAAGATATAGCACATCCACTGCTTTCCCCATATCCACAGGACCAGTTATCTCATCATAAGCCAGTTATCTCATCATCAAGAAGTTTTGGATGGAAATTATACGTTTGTTAACCAAAATGTTGCAGATAGACATTCAGTCCTTGTTGCCCTAATGATACCCAAGGTTGTTAAGTACCTAAATAACTAACAAGACCTCTGGATAAAAAGTGCTATGTAAGTGCAAAGCATTACTATTATTTTTTTATTTATTATGTTTACTTAGAAACTTGAGTGCCAGTAAGATCATAAGAACTTCTTTAATGAGACTAAAAGATACAGCGAATGGGATGTGGTCTGAAATAACTGGAGTATTTTAACTTCCAGCAGCATGGCTATCGCTCATTGAATCTGCAAAGCCCATTTTTTTGTGCAAGCATTTGGAATCTAATCCTGCACCACTGAGGGAAAGGGAGTTTTGCCATTGACTTTAATGGGCGCAAGACTGAGCCCTTGGGGCGGATTGAGGGATGGATCTCTTTAGAGAATCAGCAGCTGGGATGATTTTGTACTGGAACAGGTTCTTTCAGACTGTAGGTGTGTTAAGGGGATGGCTGGTATTTGCTGCAATTTTATCTTGTATTAATGTTAGCCAGAGCCATAACAAGGAATTTTTGCACCCGAGGCAAGGGCAGGCTCCAGGCTTTTCGGCGGAAGGTCCCTGAGTCCCTGTCGGAGGGAAGGACCTGCCGCCGAATTGCCACCACCACTTCATTCTTCGGCAGCAATTTGGCAGTGGGTCCCTGAGTCCCTCTCGGAGAGAAGGACCCGCCTCCAAATTGCCACTGAATAATGAATGAAGTGGCAATGGCAATTTGGAGGCGGGTCCTTCTCTCCGAGAGGGACTCAGGGACCCACTGCCGAATTGCCGCCGAAGAAGTGCCCCTACATCCAAATAAATAAAGTAAACAGACCAGTACTGCTGGATGGAGGGACCCAACATGGATGAACATTTCTCTGACATTGTATCCAGGCTTAAGACACAAAGAGGGGAGGGCGATGAGATTGACTTGGATACAGGAAAAGCCATATGCTTTTACAGGGTTGAAGACCGGAGCTGGCCTCAGGATTTCAATGGAAGTTGGTGTCTACATACTTTTGAGCATCTGGCCCTACTGCTCAGACCTTCGTGGAAACCGCCCCACAGACACTCCAGAGCATTCTTGGTGGGAAAACACGGGATTTACCTTCTTTCGGGTACAGCAGACTAATCAAGTTATCCACATCCTCTGCATGTGTGTGTTTGGAACAAAGCTTCTCAGTCTTTACAAGAAAGTCTATGAGCCCTTGGGGAAAACTTTTGTTTAGAAGAGGAGACAGCTTAGGTTCTCAGTGGTCAGTGGAGTAAGGGGGCCTTGTTGAGGAGGTTCTGACAAATTGGGAAGAATCAATGCCTGCCTTTTAAGTCCTGAGGCAAAATGGGTACAGTGAATAGTCCAGAAAAATGTAGACTGCGGTATGCTTGCAGGATCATCCAAAGGAATGAAATGACATCCACTCCCGAAGCTTGGGACAGTCACTGTGTGGGGAGCCGGCATCTCTTTACTTTTTTATTGGACCAAAAATCATATAGGTCCCCTATTTAGAAGTGCATGATGTACTCTTTAGATATAAAAGCATCCTCACAACATGAACACATACCCAGATGCATCAGCACAGTCACTAATGTCTTTGGGTTAAAAGGCAGAGCCTGTGCAAACTCAAGTATAGTCAGAATAATTTTTTCATTAGTTTTCAGGTCCTTAACCTTTATTTGCAAGCCACACTTTGCATATCAATGCTGCTTTCCTAATCTTTACTGTTTCTCTTCTCATTAAAAATATTAATAGATGGAGGCATTTCTTGTCTATTACAGTCTAATGAAACAAAATACAGGTGAATTAACTAGTAGTGTTATACTCATATTTGTATTTGGTATGGAGGTATTAAAACTATAAAAAGTGAAATTTTAATTGAATAAGAAATCATTATAGATATTTACAGTAGGCAAAAAATCAAATTTTACATTTCTTAATTAGAAGTGCTAACAATGAGTTTGTAAATCAGTCTTGAGTAATGTCAATTTGTGTTCTTTGGTGCAAATGCACAGCATGATGTTTTTATGGATCATTCAAAAGAATTTAGGCTGTTGCTCTTAGTCAAACTCTATGTATTCAGGTTTGATTTCTGAAGCATTGCCTCATGGAACATAGGTTAAAGGACTACAAAATTCATGTGCCTTGAGGCCACGTCCCACACAAGTGAGGGAAAAATACATATAGTATAATAGAAGATGTATTTTTTCTTATGCAACACACAAAATTCTAATGCACACCTTACTCAGGCAGAACTCCCATTATCAATCCAGGTTATTTAGCCTAATCCAGGGGCATGTTTAAGGATTCATCCACACCTGGGGTAGGCAACCTATGGTACACATGCCGAAGGCGGCACGCAAGCTGATTTTCAGTGGTACTCACGCTGCCTGGGTCCTGGCCACCTGTCTGGGGGGGGGCTCTGCATTTTAATTTAATTTTAAATGAAGCTTCTTAAACATTTTTAAAACCTTATTTACTTTACCTACAACAATAGGTTAGTTATATCATATAGACTTATAGAAAGAGACCTAAAAATGCTAAAATGTATTACTGGCACGCGATACGTTAAATTAGAGTGAATAAATGAAGACTCGATACACCACTTCTGAAAGGTTGCTGACCACTGCTCTACACTATAAAATTTAATTTGGCATGCAAGCCATTGTCCCCCTAGCACACCTGTGATACAACTCATGTCCACACACAAGATTTACAACAGTGCATAGACTTTACAGCCATCATTTATAGGTGTGCTCACTGCACAGAAGAAAACAAGGACATGTGGTATGGGTTTTTGCCAGGCCACAACTTTATAGGTCAAATTACATCCAAGGTTCCCAATGACAGAGAGCCCACTGCAGTCACTTGCATCCCATTGATCCTTTGTCAATTCTTGGTGGCTCTTACTTTAGGGGGAACCAATCATCACACGCCGCCAGTCATCTTGTAACATCTCTCCCCTTTTTGGGGGTTGAGGTGAAAGGAGACATCATCCCCCCCACCAGCACCACCATCAAGCACATTGGTGCAGTGGTTTCCCCCCACCCCTCGGGTAGTGTCCTGCCTCCTGGTTCTCAATTGTCCCCAGGGGTTTAGACACAATGCCCCCACCTCATAAGGAGATGCCCTTGGGATGCCCACTATGTTACCTTTGTGATCTGTAAATAAGCAAGTTCCTGCACTGGGCACCTGCCACAAGGAAGCACTAGCATCTGCTTGCTTCACCCCACACCGGCTATCTAAGAGTTTGGCCAACTTAATACGAAGATCATCCAGGATCAAATTGGCCACCAAATCCTGTGGGTCAGCATCTCTGACCATACTATCCCCGCACCAGGAAACACGTCTGCCAGTCTAATATCCTGCTTAGTCTTCCAAATCAGTTTGAGCCCAGAGCACGTTCCAGCTTGTTCTCCCCTAGCTGGATAATGATGATGTCTGGCCTTTCAGCTAACAAGTCCTCCATCAGGCAGGTGCACATGTGACTTATAGGCCCTGGATTGCAAGTATCCTATAGCCTGTATCTCTCATATACCCAGGCCCAACTGGGCAGCCCTATTGCGGACCCTATATGGAACAAGTGGCAAACCCAAGAATGACAGCCTTCTCCTAAACACTCCCATAAACTGGACTTTGGTTAGGAAGGAACGGTCCCTGTGCAGGAACAGCGGACTCTCATCAAGTGGCTGTTGAGTCACTTGATTGTCCCACCAACACCTGATGCTCTTGTCGGGTGAACTCCCAGCACAGATGGTGACCACCACCAGCATGGGGAAGAACTCCAGGAAGATGATGTCCTTCAAAACTCCAGACTCCTTCCTCTCCCAGGGCCACTCATGGGCACACCAATGACCCTTGAAATACAAGTCAAAACTTATCCCACTCTCTAGTTCGAGTGGACTTGCAGGTCAGTCTCAAGCATGTAAACATCCCTCCACCCTGTCATAGTGAATGACAAAATGATGCCTGGTCACCAGGTCTTCTTTCATCGCTGTCGTGCCTCTTCACTTTGTACTGGATCCTGAAACCCTAAACAAACCCTCCCACAAATATATAGAATCCTCCTTCCTGGGGTAGGTCCTTTAAAGGGCAGCTAAACCACCCAAGTTAATTGGAGACGTTGCCTTTTTCAGCCATGTTGGCCCCACCTCCATTCTGCCTAGTCTTGGGCTGTTGCCCAGGACCCTTGAGGAAGGTGTGCTTAAAACGCAGCCAGACTGAAGGCATGTGCCTGCCTCCACAATGTCTGCATTCATGAAAACTCTTCCCTGTCTCATTGCACTCCCAGCACAAAAGCCTCGGCTGGCCAGGCGTCAGTGCCTTGAGCCTACTCCCACCTTTCACAATCTCACCCCAACTTTACCAGTATATGGCCGTTATCAGTATGAGAGCCCGTTAAAGGGCTCTCCCCTCCCCCAAGCCATGCACTCCAGCCACAGTTCTAGATCAGTTTTGTCCCAGCACAGGCAGGGCTATAGGTCTGCCCTCATTCTAAAGTGCTCATCATACAAGAGACATGAGGTGCCTGCAAAGGCATTTTATACACCCTACCTATAATAGCTAAATACTTCTGCATGGGCCCATAAGTTGCTGGGCATAGCTGTCCCATCACCTCATGTACGTGATGCAGGCCAAAAGCCAGTTGTCCCAAATCCTCTCTACTTTGGGGTGCCTTATCCTATCTGTTCTCCTCCTCTCAGCCTTAGCCCCCTCTTCCAGTATAAGTTCCCTGAACAGCAGGTAAAATATGTCCATATACTCTGCTCGCCATAGGTTCTCATGTGTTAACTGGGGAAGATAGGCCCCCAACCAAGCAGAAGCAGCTGCTTATGAGATTGCATTCAGACCAATGTAGTAGACTGCTGGGTTGCTGCAATAAAGGCTGTGGGGTGGGTGCTCTGGGGTGGTTAGAGGGCCAGCAGCTGCAGGAACTCTGTGCATTGGGGGGCCTCCTACCCTATTCATGCAGACACGATGTGTTCCATGACCCCTCATTCATATCCCTCTTGTGTTCACCCATAGGCCTGACCCGAAGCCCCCCGGAGCCTCACTCATCACTCCCATCAGAGAGCCTGAGACCATGCGGCCTCACTAGGGGGAGTGTGTTGAACTCCAAATACAGCCACTGAGGTAGTCATACCTCCAGGGCCTGCCCCCTACTCTCCCAGAGGTCCCTAACTGTGAACTTACCCTGCTGCAGGGACCAGGGTGTCTCATGTTGTGCTTGACCATGGGCTCAGAGCCCTGAAAACAATCAGAAATGGCCTGCATCATCTCCATGAGTTGCTCAATCCCTGGCCACTTAGGACACAGTTCCCTTCGTGGCCTCTTGTTCTTTTCTTTCTCATTCCTGACCATTCTAATTACCTCTTGGTCCGGGATAGGCAACACATGGCCCCCTGCATCAAGCGGCTGCAAAGAGTCTGTTAGCCAGTCCTGCTACCCCATTGGGTCTTGGTCCTAGCCCTGCAGCCAGCCAGCCAGCCATGTGCCTTGCATTATCAAGCAGATTTTGGTCACTGCCAAACTGCTGCCTATGACCCAGGTGCTTTGTGTGCTCTGGTCCTCTTTGACGGCTGGCAATCAGCAAACGGGAAGTGGCCCTGAACAGAGGGCTCCTATCATAGCTCCAAATCTCCTACCAAATCCTGCAGTATCTTGTGACTTCAAATCTTGTGCCGAATCCCGCGAGACCACAAGCGGAATCTGGGCCTTGTGGTCCTTTTTGCCCTCCCCTGTCACAGGAGACACTAAAACTCACCCTTCACTAGGCTTGGGGCCCTCAAGCAGACTTGCTTCAAGAAAAGCTATACACTGTGTGGTTCTCTACTGTGCATGTCTCCACCTGTGCAGCATCCATGTGGACAGAGACCACTGGTAAAACCATCACAAATGGTGTAAGCAGCCCTACCACCCCCCTCCCACGGTATGACAGTCACTTCTTAGGTAGCCTTCTGCTCTATTCTCTGCACTCTGCTGCTCAGGGGTTAAGTTGGCCAGAAGCCATTTACTTGTACAAATCATGCTGGACATGTGTGGCGCTCAGCTGCATGCTATTTCCAAAGCAAACAACATCTATTTCTCAGTGTGATTACCAGAACATGTCAGATAGAGGTCAGTATACAACAAGTAGGTCACCAGCTGACTTCAGGTTGCTGTGTGGGCTCTGGTATCTCGCTTGAGAGCAGAGGAAGTCCAGGCTGCATTTGATCATTTGTACTGGATAGCTGGATAATATGGGCATGATCAGGAGTGGCAAGAAGTTAAGGGACTGAAGGTCCTTTGAAGTAAGACCTGGAGGAAAAAATTCAGTCCAGCTCAGTGTGGACAATGTACTCCTTTTATAAAGAGCTAGACTGAATTGTGGGACTCACCCCTACAACTTGTCTGAGGTGCCTGTTGGCAGCTTGAAGACCCTGGTGCGTTAATGAGAGACAAAGAATATGCAAAGGGCAACACCATTTCTGTGAATTGGAGGAGCTAGCAAGATGGTAAGCTAGACCAGGAGATACCAGACATGTTGCCTAGACCTACAGATTTCTTTGGAGTGGACCCAGGATCCAGAAATGGTTGTTAAGCTGTTTTGGGAGGTGGAGGAATCGGTGGACAAGGGCCCTTTTCAGGACATATGCGGCTTTTCATTTTAAAATGTGCCAATGGTGGCTTCTTTTGCACAGTCAGGGGAAAAATTTAATACAAAATCTTGATGGTGACCTCTTCACTATTAAGGTACAATAACATTACACATGTGGGCTGTGTATCATTCCCATGTGCCCGTTTCTGGACACACGAGGGTGTGAGATTTCAGTTAAGATTTTGCATTAGAACAACGTTTCTCAAACTGGGGTCTGTGAACCCCTGGGGGTCTGCGAGCCCTGCTGATCAACTCCTCCCTCCCAGCACCTCCTAGACACTGGGAAACAGCTGTTCAGTGACATGCGGGAGGTGTTTGGAGGGTGGAGGAGGAGCTGCGCTCGGGCTCCCTACCTGCTTTGGCTCTGCGTGACTCCCAGAAGCAGCTGCCAGGTCCCTGTAGCCCCTAGGCACAATGGGCAGTCAGGGAGGCTCCACGTGCTGCCTCCGCCCAAGTGCCGGCTCTGCAACTCCTATTGGCCATGGTTCCCTTAAGTGTCATTCAATGAAGTTTTCGTTTGAGTCAGTTAATGACTCTGCTTTCCTCTAGGTAGCTGTGGCAGTACAGAAAGTTATAGGCAGCCCTGAGTGAAACAGGCTCAGTGCAGCAGCAGTAGCTATAAGATGGACAGCAGCATGGTATTTCTTTAAAATTCACACCGTTATGCTATGTGGATATCATTATTCCTGCTATTCTGATAATCTGATGAATTGCCCAACAGTGGTATAACTCACAGCCATTTATAAACAAGTAATTTTTTACTCCATCTGGTTTCTTTTAAAAAAATGCCTTGCAAACAGAGTCATAAACTTTCCTTGTTTAAACAAAAGTTTGAGCTCTGTGATATTTATCGGCATTGCACAAGATGCACCAGAAGCTCAGTGCACAAGATGGTTCAGATTTGGTTCATAGCGCAGCTCGAGCAAAATGCACTTGGTGGTCTCAGCTCAATGCACATGAGCACTAGACAAACACTAAATACTGCAGTTAAAGAAAGAACAGGAAGAGTGTCCCCACCTTGCCCTTTTTATTGTCCCTGCAACTAATGTTCATTGCCAATGGGTAAATTACAAAGTTAAAGTTTAGCAGTGATGAATGCGTTGCTTTTAGAGTCATAGAGTTGAAGGCTAGAAGCGACTACTCGATCATTCAGTCTGACCTCCGATATGTCACAGGCCTCTAACCCCACCCAGCTAAACCCAACAAGCAAAATTGGACCAAAGAATTACAGCCCACAGGAGACTAGACTGTTATGCACCACAGGGAGAGAATAGAGGGACTGAGGTGCACCAGTGCCTGAGGCCCCTGCTGTGGCAGGGAGATGATTAAGTGAGATGTAGCCACATAATCCTGGCAAGTGACCCGCACCCATATGCTGCAGGAAGGCGAAACTCCCCCCGCCCCCCACACCCCAAATCACTGCCAATCTGACCTGGGGAAAATTCCATCCCAACCCCACATACTGCAATCAGTTAGACTCCGAGCCTGAGAGCAAGAACCACCTGAGAGAGAGAATGCTCAGTGCTACCTCAGAGCCCTGGCCGTCCCTGTCCAGAGGCCCATCTGTTGCTGCGGCCACCCCGATGCTTCAGGGGAAGGAGACAAATAAAAAACCCCACCAGAATACACTGGGGGCGGGGGATGGGGGAGAGAATCCCTTCCTGACCGCTGCAGGTGGCCGGCTGAAGCCCTGAAGCCAGGGGCGGCTCTAGAAATTAGGCTGCCCCAGGCAGCGCGGCGGCTGCCTTGCTCTTCCCCTCCCCGGTCCCGGGTCCCCCCCCCCCTCCGTTCCGAGCCTCCTCCCGCGGGTCACCCACGGGCCGGACGAGCGGACCTGCCGCAGGCATGAGCGCGGAGGGGGAGAGCCCCGCGGAGCGAAAACCCCGCTGGCACGGGGCGCGGGGCGGCGGGCTGGCTGGCTCCGCGCTCATGCCTGCGGAGCCGGGAGCCGCGGCCGGGGCCCCTCCGCCGCAGTCATGCCTGCGGCGGCGCGCCGGTCGCCGGCGGCTCCCGTGACTCTCCGACAGGCACTGCGCGGC
The DNA here is from genome assembly GCF_016161935.1 of Mauremys reevesii. Lineage (NCBI taxonomy): Eukaryota > Metazoa > Chordata > Testudines > Geoemydidae > Mauremys > Mauremys reevesii. Next base: position 71,551,294 of record NC_052625.1, read on the forward strand.
CCCCTCACCGCCCCAGCCCCCCCCCCGCCGCCCCTTTGGCCTGCAGCACAGCTGGTGCCTAGAGCCGCCCCTGCCTGAAGCATGAACTTTTAGGAACATAAGACATAATCCAGAAGTGAACCCCACGGCTACCATCACAAGCAATCCCTTCAGACAATCCCTTCATTTTTCCAGGGGGCCCCCAACTGGCCAGGTCCTCTGGGCACAGTAATCCAACACCAGCCAGCAGCTGCCACTCTCTGGCTGCTCAGCTTGGAAAGCAGTGGCACCGCCAGCAGTGGTGCAAAAGGAAGGGTGGAAATTTCATACAAGGCCATCCTTCCTTCTGTGCTGCTGCTGGTGGTGGCACGGCCATCCGAACTGGATACCCCGCCAGTGGCTGCTACTCTCCAGCTGCCCAGCTTGGAAGACAGAGTCACCGCCAGCTCTGGCGCAGAAGACTGCTTCTGGACTGCTGGTGGTGGTCATGCTGCTGTCCGAGCTGGCTGCCTGGCCTGTGGCTGCTACTCTCCTGCTGCCCATCCCAGCTCTGAAGGCAAGGAAAAAGTCACAGACATTTTTTTGTATTTCCAAAATCTGCCCGGAGGGAGATTGGGGGGAAAAAAAGAGCTCTTGTCTGGGAAAACCCAGACATATGGTGACCCTACTCGTGACTCCCCTGCACTAGCCTTGTGACCCCTTTTTGGGTTGGGACCCCCAGTTTGAGAAAGGCTGCACTACGGGATTCCCCAACAACCCTGAGGTCCAACACGGACAATAATTTCTGGTGGACAGTTTCCCACAACTTCCGCCGAACAGGTCGTAGAATCTCAGTGACCTTTTGCCTCGGGGTTGGTATCCACTTGATGGTAGGCTGAGTAGGTTTGTTCTAGAAATGCTAAGAACACCAAGAGGGGGTCTTTGGTTAGCCGTTGTATTTGCTGTTTCTGTTTGGGCCAGAATAATGAATTAAGGTCACTTGTGGGCTGAGTCAGGTTCTGGTGAAAAAGGCATTATGAGGAGGCCTTCTTGATCCTTTCAAGCCTTCAGTAGGTTCATGTGATACCCCTATCTCTCTTTTCTCTTCCCTGAATGGCAGAGTTCATAATCAACTGCCCTTGCCCTTTTTACAACCTTGAATGATCCTTGCCACTTGCTGCAGTTTTGACTTCAAGGTTGGCACCAACAACAAACCCTACCAGTGGGCTTAAATTTTCACATCCTGGTCCCATTATTTTAGGTCCATTCCTGGTTCTACTGAGATGTCAATAGGTTCTCTCTCAAGAAAGCCCACATAGTCTCTAAGTTTTCCTTCAGACATAACACATATTGTACCATGTTGGTTGTTCATGGGTCTGGCTCCTCCCATGTCTTGTGGAGATCTAGGATCTGGTGGGGTTGCCTCCCATGTAGTAGCTCAACTGGGAATAATAGGAGGCATGGGATCAACCAGGCTCAGTGATGGGGATCTGAGGCCTTGGCCCTCCAGCCGGTTCACCAATTGAGTTCCGAGTTAACAGAGTCCAACAAAATGTATACAGTCCAATGTCTCCACAACCCACCTCTGGTTGCCTGTGAGTGGCACACCTCTGGCTCAGGGCTTATAATGTCTCTACCCTCTCTTCCTCTCCAATGGAGGAAAAAGGGGTCTATGTCCCTCCATGAAATGGGTGGTTAGTACGGGAGCCTGGGCCCTCCCTCTCCATCGGGTTTATGGTCAATTGCCTCACCCATGATCCTCCAGAAGTTAGATCAAAGGGTTCTGTAGTCTTAGGGAAAGGCTAGCCCCTCTTCTCAGGCCTGGGGTAGCTGCTGCTAGCAGAATGTCTCCTGCAGCCTTGTCTCCTGCTGCACCTTTATTCAGGATCTCCCCAGGTAAGTCTCTTGTTCTCTGCCATTTCTCCCCCTTCTGAGCTGTCTGGCTGTGTGAGGTGGTGCGTCAGTACAAAGGTACCTCTCCTAGCAAAACAGGGGGAGGATGTGGCTCTGGCTCACTCAGCTCAGTGGGGCTGTCAGTCCACTCCTGGTGTCTAGTAATCTGGACATCCTCTCTGTTCTCAGGTCTGTCACGGGGGGGTGGTAGGGGAACCCAGGCCTGCCCCCTCCACGGTTCCAGCTCAGGGCCCTCAAGCTAGACAAGGAGATTCGGAGAGTTTCCTGACTCTGACAGTGCCCTGAGCTCCTTCCTATCTTCCCTCAGGCCTCTGTAGGCTCTTCAGTCTGTTGGCCTGTTTGCCTCTTTCTGGGGTGTTGTTCTCGGGCGGCTCTCTAGCAGGCTGCTGACTGGCATTCCTGTCTCCTGCCTGCTCACTCCTTTTTAGCTGCCCCACACGTCTGCTTCCCAGCCCTTTTATCCTCCCAGCTGCTGTTAGCCTGCCAATCAGCAGCAGCTGGCAGTACCTGTATTAACCCTTTGGTGGCTGGGCTAGCGTGGGAGTACTTACACCCCATGACAGGCTCCCTTTTAAACTCCTCCTCCAGCTTGAACAGGTTCTGCAGGGGAGGTGGGGCAGGATCACAGTGGCCCAGGACTGCTCTCTAACCCCTCCTGGCCTGGTGTGGGGTTATACACCCCGTCAGAGGCATCCTAAAAGGTGCAACCCCTGCAGAGCCTCAGGCACCTGGTGAAAGGATCATATGCTTTGTCGCTGGTGCATCACCTTGGCTGCGACATCCTCCTGTCTCAAGAGAACAAGATTTTCTGTTAGCATTTGGCTGTAATGCACACGGATGCCTTTCCAAAAGATGTGCTCTGGCTCAGTCACATGGATGGATTTGATGGAGGAACCATTCGGTGACATTCTATGGCCTGTTTACAGAGGTGACCCGTGGGAGGGTCACGAGGGTCATGCCCCCCCACTCCCCAGCAGCTGGCCCAGATGGGGACAGGAAGGGGCAGGGCAGCATCCCGGCTGACTGGGAGAGTGCCTGGCCATGGCAGCAGCGGGCTACCCTCTGCCCTGGCTCAGCTTCTGAGGACAGTTGCTGAGCGAGCTGGAGGCCACCCCCTCGTCCCCTCCAGCATGCTCAGAGTCGGCTCCTGTCCCCAGAAGCTGAGCCAGGGCAGTGGGCGGGCTGCTGCTGCCACTCTCTGCCCAGGCTCAGCTTTTGGGGACAGGAGTCAACTCTGAGCATGCCGGAGCAGAGAGGTGGGGGGCTCCAACTTGCTCAGCTGCTATCCCAGAAGCGAAGCCCGGGCAGGAGGCAGCCTGCTGCTGCTGCAGCCAGGCATTCTCCCAGGAGCTGACCGGGCAGTGTCTGGGATGGCTCTGTCCCACTCCCTGCCCAGCTCTGGCTGCCAGGAAGAGCAGCTGAACATGCCGGGTGGGGGGGGAGAAGGCAGCGAGAGAACAGACCCCGCCCCCAGGTAACATGGGGCAGGGATAGCACAGGGGCCCCAGGCTGGGTGCAGGGAGGAGACACGTGGGGAGGTCAAGTGTTTGCAAATCCCCAGATTTCTGCTTGGCCTGAAGGGGGGAGGGAGGGGCTCTGTCCTTTTCCCGCTGTGCCTGCCTCCTGTCCCTGGCATCCGGGAGGGGGCCGGGAGCAGAGGGGGCGGGCCATTGCCACCTCCCCAGCTGGGATCTCTCTCAGGCAGCCACCGTGCTGCACAGAGTCAGCGACCCAGAGCGGCCACCTTCAGCCGGCATGAGAAGTGGCTCCCTCCCGCTCTCTGCCTGGGCCTGGCTGTCCCTCAAAGCCTTGACTGGTTTCAACCTTAGTAGGGATTGCTGTTCCGTAACAGTCGCTAAGTGCAGTTAGCTGACAAAACAAAAGGTTAAAAATAAAAAAAAGAATGGGTGCGCCCCCCACCCCCAGAGCAAACGTTGAGATGGCCGTTAAGAGGGACTGAGTGCTCTCAATAACAGAGGTTGGTAAACAAGTGTGAACAGTGAAGACAAAAGCATTGCAAAATGACTGCATTACAACTCAGCCCTACCGTGTTAACCCAGTGGAGGTGCCCTGTTATTGTCTGTTATGTGTGAATCGTAGCAGAAATGAACAGCTAACAACTGTTCGCTACAAGGGAACAACCCCCTCACAAAGCTATGTAGCCCCACACGTATGTGCCAATGTTCCCTCACATGCTTCTCCAGCAGCTGTACAGGGTGTGAAGTTGTCCTTCAGCACGGGCAAATGACATTTCCTGCCTCCCTGCTGTGCCAAGATGTGTGCACATATGGCATGCCTGATATCCCTCGCCCACTGGGAACCAGGACCAATGCGCACATGGGTGGGATCCAGTTGCCAGTACACAGTTTGTAAACCAGTCTTGTCCTGAGCCTATGTGGGACAGAAGTACTCCCCTGGACCCTCACAAATGTTATGGTGTGCACAGCAGACAATGATTATGAACAATGTCACACTGGCATCCAGACGGGTGTGTAAGGAACTACAATGAGATTTCAGCCTACCAAATGCAGACTCCACCACCATTCTGCAGCTACTGAGCTTGTAACTGAATTCTTTTTTCCCCAATCTTGGTGTCGGGATACAGTCTCATGAACCAAGTTAGGAGCAGGTATGCAGGGTCCCCCAGAATAAGAGATGGCACAGGACAATATCATTTCTGGGGACTAAAGCTCCTTCTTCCTCCTTCAAGTACAACCCTGATCTCCTCAGCACCCTGCCATCATGAACCTTTCTAGTGTTTCCCACATTTGTATTCATGAATTTGCCTCTGTGGTCCACTAAGCCTTACAGAATGAGTGAATTAGTAACCTTCTCAGTTCACATACTTGCCCCTTGTGGTGGGCAAAGTATTGGGATATAGGTGCCATCAATGGCTCTTACACGGTTTGGACACCCCATCCTCTCAAATCCAGGTATTATTCCTGAAATTTGTCTTATAGCAACCTCCCATGAGCAGATCACAGTATTAATTGCCTAGCAAATCTGTACAGTCACAACCCTGACAGTGGACTTTTCAACCTCGAACTGATTTGCAAACACTCAATAGCTGTCTGGTGTTGCCAGCTTCCACGGGGCAATAGCTACTCACTTCTGCACTGGTGGGGCTTCCCTGAATCACATGTTCTGGAGCTGGAGGTTTGGTGCAAGCACATCATACAGCTCCATGAAGGTCATTTCCTCAGTGTGGAATTCTGAAGCCACTGCTGGTCATCCTAGGTTTCAAAAATGATGTGAGACTACTGCACCATGCTGGTTCTCCTGCACCAGAAGTGACAGTCCACCTAAGGGCATACCATGTCAATGCCAGCATTCACCATATCTGTACCATGGGAGCTGAATGAATTGTCATTGACCCTCAATGGCAGCCATCTTCGATGTGTCAGAAAATTTTGTCCAAATTCTATCCAGCAGCTCACTGGTCACCTACTCAACTGCATAACCTGGTGTCCTGCAATAAGGAGCAGTAGCAGAAGCAAATCATCATCCCTTTGTTCCATGTCTTCCTTCCAATATGGCAGGATGGAGACATGACTAGGAACTGCCATAGGCAAATGTGTGAAGGCAGGGGCAATACCAATAACACACACCAAAGGGGTTCCTAGAGTGTCTCCCTGTCGGCCCAGAACCCTGGGATACTGCTCCTGAAATAGTTGCACTAACATCGCGTAAATGTGGGAGTTTTGAGTGTGCAGGGAATGCAGAATGAAAACTTTCCTCTGTAGAACGTTTCCTATGATTTCTATGTTTGTCGCAAGTGTCAAGAGTTTATCGTTCATCATTTTCTTTTGTGATCATATCATTGTAAAGTCTGCTCTTCTCTCTAGAGAATAAGCATAGAGTGAACATTTGCACTCAACTTCTGTGTTATCCAGAGATAACAGGAATGTATTCGCACTCTATTTTATGGCTTTTTTCTTCCAGCTGACATTGCTTCCTATGGGAGCAATGGTTTCTAGCTATCATGGGCTCAGTGGCATGGTTTACAAAACTGCCATACTTTTGCATTGTTGGTGGGCATTGTCCCCATGTATTTACATGACCATTGCTTTTCTAAATGATCAGGCCCAAAACCAGTGATGTGATAGAAGGAGTTTAAGGGAGCTTGTGGGAGCCCCTTGTTAAAATTTTGCTATTGAGCTAAAAAAAGATTTATGGTGATTTCCCTACATCTGGTGGACTTCACCATCTGTCTGAATACTGCTAAATCACCCCTGCTAGAGAGAACTTACCCATGAGGCTCAGAAAAGTCCTTATGAAGAGCAAGGCTTTTGCTTCTGAACTGTACCATATTGCACCAATTTTTTTAATAGTTCCTGGAGAAAATTATCTCCCATATACTCCCCGCAGTCTCCACTTCCACTCACTTTCCATTGTGCTATACTAGAGAATCTGTAGGGTTTTTTTCAAGAATAAAAAAAATATAGACCTTCCCAGCAAGCACATTTCAGGTAAATTGGTTTGCTAAGATGTGTTGTCTGCCTTTTTACTTATGGCTCTGAAAAAAAACAATGTTTTTACATGGGCGAAAAAACAAACTAACAAAATGCTTCCCCAGTCCCTCACTCCTCTTCTCTGCATGTGCATGGACCCATGAGTCCAAGGTTTTGTCAGAGGCTAGAAGGGAAACTTTTGTGGTAGCCTCTTGATGAAATATTGGCAGCATGTCACAAGTAAAAAATGAAGAGGCAGAGCATTTTCTTCATGTTAGTGCAAAAGAGATGGCTACATATTCTGAATCCAACAGTTCTTTATGTATCAGTCACCACTTCAAAGCATGTTTAAACACAAATTTTAAAGCCACCCACATTAAAATATCGGTATGGTTAGATGACATCTGCAAGAAATCAATCTTGGCTGAGGAGAAAGAGGGAGAAATCAATACTCGTTTATATAAATTACAAAATAAAAATGTATATATTTATATAAAAATTGTATTTGATTGTCTCACCCACACCTCGTGTTTCTCTTTTCTTCTGAGATTGTAAATGCTTTGCATCAGGGACGATGTCTTCATATGTTTGTAGAGCACTTATTCCGATAAGACCCTGATCTCTACTGTAATATAAATATTAAAGAATAACAACAATAAATTACGAGATTTAAGATGAAACTGCCAATGAAAACAAACTTCATTCACAGAAGAAAACCCTGAGACTCAAGCCAACTTCCCTAGGGTGAGTAAACAGACAGCGTGAGTAAATAGACAGGCCTTGCAACTATCCTGCAGATCAACAAACTCTGACTCAGTTGGACCAGTGGAGGAAGAGAGTTCCAGAGTCAAGGGCCTTCTCCACTTAGAATACTCTGCATGTACTGATTGCTTCGGCAAGAGCTCGCCTGCTGATCCCAATTGTTAATAGTTTATTATTAACTACTCAACTGAACTTCGTAAAACGTTCATAAAGAAGCCTGAAGAAACTCATCAGTTTCAGGTTTTGTTACCATTCCAAAACCTGAGACAGGTTCACAAACCATTTGACAGACCTGGGCTGAGTTCTCCCATGAACCTGAGTCTGTGGGGAAACTATGAAGAATTGGGTAGTTTCAGATTGGTGAAACCAGGTGAAAGTTGGACACTTTTGCTAAGATTTCTCTTATGCTTTTTGGTTCAAAACCTCACAGTGAAACTCCCCCATGCAAACTGAAAGTTTAAAAGAGGTTCCCTTGAATTGTAATTGAAACTTAAATTTTTCACAGCTCTGCTACTGAAAGTTATTTTGAAACTAAATTTCAGCTTTTCCTGTAGTTTTCACCTTCATTGTTTTACTTAATATACTTGCTTAATGTGTCCACACTGTAAATTTTCAGCTTCCTTAAAACCAAGGCCAGTAATCGCCTCTGCCTTTAACAGACTGTCTTAAAACAGATGGAACAGCATCTCTGCTCAATCTTGCTGTAAAACCTTAAGAGAATTGTTTTGCATAACATGTTCATTATAATTTGATTTAATTATTAGTTGTAGTAAGTGGAGAGCCAGATTAATTGAACCATGGACTTATTGATTATATTTTAATTGTACTATTGCTTTTTACCCTTGTAATTTAGCTCTGATATATTTCACTTATATTTGTTCTATAATTGCTTGCTTAATCTTTTAATACATTTATAAAAGATACACTGAACTGGTTTATCTCTCAAAACTTTGATTCAGACAAAGTAACCTGTGTAGAGGAAAAAGGTGACAATTACAAATCATTCCTAAGCCCAGCCTATATTTTAATTACTGAAAATAACATCCAATTATTCCTACAGGAGCATAACAAACCATGGCAGCATATGTACGGACCTCTCAGGCATGAGCTGGAATTGAACATTTGTACATCAGCTCCAAAAACACAGCCCCCTGCAACTTGAGCTGAGGCAGAACATCTCTTTGGGACAGCAGTAGGCTGATATAGTAATCTAGGTGAGCCCGTGGAGGGAGAAATGACCACATGCACTAAAGCAGAACCTAGGACCAATACTGCACAGGCAGTTGCTATGGCCCACAGTAGGAAAGGGGTTACTATCTCTGCAAGAAATATTTTAATATTTTCCTACATGAAAGTTTCACATTATAAACTTTGTTTCCTCCCCCAGGCTGCAACCCTCCCCTGAGCACACACCCACCCCCGGCCGCGACTCCCCCTAGAGCACCCACGGCACCCCGCCCCCAGGACGTGCCTCCCTCCCTCCCCAGCACCTGAGGCACCCCCTGGGCCATCCCCCACTGCGGCTGCAGCACCCCCAGAGTCACCCTCCCGAGGGCCCCCCGCCCCAAGTTTTAGTCAGGGGTATATAGTAAAAAAAAGTCATGGACAGGTCACAGGCCCTGAATTTCTGTTTACTGCCTGTGACGTGTCCATGACTTTTACCAAAAATACCCGTGACTAAAATGTACCCTTAGCTATAATACATCTGAGGCGGCTGAAAGGTTTTTTTCAGTGCCTTATTATCCAGTACATCACTTAGGGTCAATTCCTGAAGTCCATGTGCAGATCGAACTCCCTTTGAAGTCAATAGGAGTTTTGTCCAAGTCAGGACTTCAGGATTTGGGCCTCAGGGTATAAATGCTGAGGGCCCCCAAGTTGGACAGCAGATGGTGCACAGGCAATTGCAGCAGCAACAGGCCGCTAGACATCAACGAGGTGCAGCACTAAAACTGAACATGCAGAGGACGAGGCGCGGCAGTGGCTGTTTCAGCTCTCTCAGGTTGTCAGACAAATTGGTGAATGAAGCAAGAGAAGAGAGAGACGGCAAAAATTGACATCTGCTTTTCCTGAGGAAAAACCCATCTGCTCCAGTCTCTCTCTACCAGGGGCGCATGGGGTACTCTGGGGCCTGTAGCCAGTATATGTACATTGAATGGGATATAGGTGGCTTTCTAGACTATACCTCTAGAATAAGGCCTCCATACTTGGAATGCTGGGGCATGGGTTTCACAGGCGGAAAGTAGCACTGTGTTTGTTTGTTTGTTTGTTGGGGAGGATTGTGGGAGGTCTCAGCAGGACACTTGTCTTGAGATGAAAGTTACAGGAAAAGAAGGGAAAATCAAGATGTGTCTCTTTGAGAAGGGGAGTGGACATGGGCAGCGAGTCCTATGGGCCTGTGGTGCCTGGGCACCAGGAATATTCCTGGCCTGGGGCCTGGCTCTGGCAATGTTTGGGGCCAGGTCTCTCCCTCGCCCCACCACGCATCCCCCAGGCCATTTAAAACAGCCCGTGGCCCTCACTCACCACAGGCAGTGCAGCGCAGCTGAGCAGCTTCCTCCCTGCTTGCTCCACGTGGCTACCGGCCCCTCCCTGCAGCCCTTGGCCAGGGTGGGTCTGTGGTCTACCCCAAGTGCCCCTGCAGCCAATGGGAAGCTGTGGGGGCAGTGCCTGGGGCTAGTAGCACATGGAGACTCCTGGCCTGCCCTGCCTAGGAGCCCCAAGTAAGCACTGTACCTCCCCACCCCCTCCTAGAGCCTGCACCCCCACCCCCAGTTCAGAGCCAGCACCCAAACTAAGTCCCAGAGCCTGCACCCCTCACCCCCTCCTGCACCACCAAAGCCTGCATCCAGCACCCAAACTCCCTCCCAGAGCCCAACCTTTCACCCATCCTGCACCCCAATCCCCTGCCCCAGCCCAAGGTCTGCACCCCAGACCTCCTCCCCTCACCCAAACTCCTTCCCAGAGCCTTAGGCAGGTGGGTGGGTGGAGTTTGGGAGGGCAGAGTTGGGGGGGTGGATTCTGGGCACCACCAAAATTTCTACAAACCTGCCACTCCTGGGAGTGGATGCTAATGTTCTGCAGCTGGTTGGCAGGAAGCCATGAACAAGTGTTTGTGGGGAGCAGTGGAAAGTGGGAGTAAAGTCATGAGCAGGAATTCATTGGGGAATAAGCACTGGGAGCATTTTTGGCAGCTGGCAGGAGGTTAGAATCAAGAACTTGCCATTGGGGACAAGGGGGGCAGGGTTTAGCAGCTGGAAGAGTTTGTCCACACTATGAAAAGGGTCCCTAAAGAGGGACAGGGATGCAGGGTGGAAGGGCAGAGAATTTGAGTGAATATGCCCTCTCTACCATGGAGGGCATTCAATGGTCCGACGTGATATAAGCCAATGCAGGATAGAAAGGGGATAGATGGGATGAAAAGGTAAGGTGGGATGGATCCAGTCTTTGGACTGGTGCACCGTCCTCGTGCGCACCTTCAAAAGGCCTGTTTCTGACCTGAGAAAGGTTTATATTGGCCAGAGCCCTGGACAGAGGACGGATGAGGTCTCTTTCTAGAGTGTCTATTCCTCCTGTGTGAACCCTCCTGCCTATTCTCAGGCTGGTAACTCCTTGGTGGGGGCTGTGGTCTGTAATGCCTTCACTAGTTGTCAGGGGTGTGAAGGCCAAGGGACTTTAGGGTGGCCCTAGAGTCCTTGAGGCTGTGCAGATGGGAGTCAGTCTTTTCTGAAGTCTGACCTTCAAAGGGGAGGTCCTGGATGGTCTGATGGACCTCATAAAGGAGGCCAGAGACCTGCAGCCAAGAACTCCTCCTCATGGCCACCCCAGTCACCGCATAAAGCCACGTCTGCTGTGTCCAAAGCTATTTGAAGAGACGCCCAGGAAATTAGTTTACCCTCCTCTACTAGCCTGGAAAACTCCACGCGAGAGTGGGGACATAGGAGTTTGGTAAACTTTGTCAGGGCCCCAAATGTATTAAAGTTATATCTGCTGACCACCGCCTGATGGTTAGTGATGCAGAACTGCAACTACCCTGTCGAGTAAACCTTTCTCCTGAAAAGGTCCAACTTTTTGGCCTCTTAACTTTTCGGGGAGACTCCTGGTAGCCCTGGCGCTCACGCTGGTTGGCCATATCCACTACCAGGGAGTCCAGCAGGGGGTGCATATACAGGTGTTCGTACCCCTTTGAGGGGACAAAGTGTCTCCGCTCAGACCTTTTCATTGTGGACGGCAACAAGGACGGGGTCTGCCACAGTGTCTTAGTGGCTTCACTGATGGTTTTGATCAGCAGCAGCGTGATACAGGATGGCCCGGGAAAGGAAAGGCTATTGACCATCAGGTCAGTCTCCTCCACTACCTTCTCTGTTTTAATATTGAGATTCTGAGCCATCTGTCTCAGCAGCTGCTGTAAGACCCTGCTGTCCTCCAGGGCTAGGCAATTGATGTGCCGGCCACTGCCACATCCAGGGAGGAGGAGGACAAGAGACTGACCGGTACAGGAGCCTGCTCTCTGCCCTCAGCTCCTCTGGTGTCCCAAGGAGCAAGGACCGTTGGTGCCACCGTCAGTGCCAGAACCATCGACACTGGTATGCAAGTCGGCTGGGTCACTGTTGAAATTCCCAGTGTCGAAAGTGTGATCAGAGGCCCAAAGGACGCCAAGACCACTGATGCCGATCTGGAACTGTGGCTCTGCCCCTGGCTTTCATGATAGGCCCAGGGCATCCAGAATGGCCACTGAGGAGCTTGCCACTGGACCAGCCATGGTGCCAGGTAGGGATGGCAGTCTTGGTGGGAGCAGCACCTCCTGCTCCTACTGGAACATGATGACTCTGCTTCCAACTCTGAGGTCTCTGATTGGGACAACCACGAAGGAACAGAGTCCCTCGGTGCCAGTGATGGGTGCCACAAACTGGGGGACCGGAGTGGCTCCTCCATAGGGCAGCTGGTGCCGGAGGGGATGCGCCGGGGATGGTGGTCACATAGCCATCATCACCGGCTTGTCCATGGATTGCACTGGGGCCTGAACCACTGCCAGTGACCTCTCCTGTCTTGGAGGGGAGGCTGGTGCCATAAGTGCCAGAAGGCCCAATGCTGCCTCGAACGCCTCCGGCATGGAGGGGAGCTGCAGGTCTTCTTGATGGGAGGCCAGTGAGGGATGAGGTCCGGACTCGACTGGACCCCCGCTGGGGCAGGAGTTGACATGACCCGTGGCGATTGGGCACTGGATGGAGGGTTACCGACCACCTGGTCCTTAGACCTGCTTGGGGAATGGCCTCTGTCTGACCTCTTCTTTTTGTGTGGCACCAGGGTTTGAGACCAGTGCCTCACAGAGGTCAGGGTTCTGTGTGCGGAGCCATGGCGGTGCTGAGGGTCTCTAGAGGAGTCCTTCCTCAGCACCGGCTCACGCATCGAAAATGCCGGCGCACTGTGCATCAAGGAAGCAGTGCTTGGGGCTGGCTCCTCTGCACCAGTTTTTGACTGAGGCCGAAGCGCTGCCTCCATGAGCAAAATCCGGAGGCGCTGATCTCTGTCCTTTAGGGTCCTAGGGCGGAACCCTCTGCAGATCTTACAACAGTCTCTACGGTGACCCTCACTGAGACACTTCAAGTATGAAGTGTGCGGGTCACTTCTGGGCATAGTCCTGCCACAGTCTGTACAAGCCTTAAATCCCAGGGACAGAGGCATGCCCCGGTACCAGGGGAATGTTTGGGGGAGAAGCCCCACAAAGGAAACTTATGAAGCTATTTACACTAACTATACAAATAAGAACTATTCTACAGATGCTCCCCAGGTTATGCAAGACCCGACTCACGCAAAATTGCACTTACAGAAAAAGTTCCATAAGCAAGAAATAGGATTTTCGAGTTGCGGAAATTATTGCGTAATGTACAGGTATACGTTTCCGACTTATGCAAAATTTTACTTACGCAAGGCTTTCTGGAACGGAACAATTGCGTAAGTCGGTGGGCATCTGTACTACTATATACACTAAAAAGAACACCGTGAAGAACATGCGCTTGCCGAGGCAAAAGCAATGGGGAGCTCCATCTAGCCGTCACAGGCGGTAGAGAAGGAACTGATGGGGTGGCGGGTCGGCAGGGTCCTATATTGAGTGCCATGAAGGCACGACTCCAGGGGCGCCCACGCCGACCCTATGGCTACTGCTGGAGAAAATCTTCTGGCTGTTGTGCATGTGGTGCGCGCACACCTGATTGGAATTATCATGAACAAGCACTCGAAGAAGAACCCTATGTTCTGTTCTCAACTCTGCCACTGACACTGTGTGAGACAGGCAAGTCATTTCATGGCTCACTGCCTCAGTTTCCCCATCTGTAAAAAGGTTTTATATGCGTAATATAGGAATGTTCTGAGTTTTGCTCAATTAATGTATGCTAAGTGCTTTGAGATCTTTAGATGAAAGGTGAAACGAGTGAAAAATACTTATTCTGTAAGCTTCCCAGAACAAGGACCATTTCTTTCTTTCTATATGTATCATATACAGAACCAAGCTTACTGTTGATGCTTAACAAATAACTGAGATAAATGTAAAAAAAATTGTAAGAGCATAACCTTTATTCACAATGGCCTCCTCAACTGTTCTTCCATAATTTCCCTGTTGTTACAAAAAGATTTCTGATTTCCTCACCATTATCTTTCCATTCAAAATTGAGCATAATTGTTATTTAAAAGACACTGTTAACCTAAATGTGAGGTCTCAATTATTTATGTTAAAAAAGGGTGCATTTTTTCTGTCAATTCCCATATTAACAGAAATGTTTTAATGATTTATTTTATTTTACATTTAAATTAGCAGCATTTTTTGGATTTCCCTGCTCTGTTTAAAACTGAAGCAAAATACTGTGTACTGGTGAATGAGAACCTGAAATGGAACTGACTAGTTTCATTGCGTAAGGTGAGTAAAATACAAAAAGTAAACAAAAACTAAATGTTGATAATTAGAGTTGTAAAATACTTTCAATTTTAAGTGCTATTTTAAAATAGAAATGTTATTTTAAATATAAAAGTTGATATTGAAAGTATCCCTTTAAAATTTAAAATTTCAGCCATATTAAGAGCCTCACTGATCTGCTTGCTATCTTGATCCTCAAGAGTCCCATTTCCCCCCTCACTTTTTCAAATATAATTCTAAAATCATTTCTTGTTTCTTATTTGTCCTGTTTTGTGTCTCACTTATACATCTGAATTCCATGCTTTCCATCTCTCCTCTTTACCATCTCCTATACAATACTTCTTTCAATAACCCTTTTTCAGACATCTTAAATGTTTCTTGTGTTCAAAGATACAAAATCCAAGGAAATGCTTTCACAAAGATTTTATTGGAATTACAAACGCTGTGTCAGATTCTGATTTCTATGATGCCACTGTATATCCAGACTAACTCCAAATTTACGCTGGTGTAACTAAGTGGCTCATTAGTTCTACAGGATAACCCTAATTTTCATCTACTACCATCATTGTAATATAATCTCTGTAACGAACAGTATTTGTTTCAGGATCTACAGCAGCAGACAGCATCTCCTCCATTTCTTCCTGTGTAAAAGGTTCACCTGCAAGAGGACAGAAATGTCAACAGTTTGTCCTGATACTATATATTACTCAACCTTATCCAATAGACTTAGTGTTTGGACTCTCCCTTGAAATCCTTTTGGTACTCAGACAGAAGACAGGCAGACCCAGGACCCAATTCTTTCACTTACACCAGTTACTTGCAGTATTGTTGTAGCTGTGTTGGTTCCAGGATATGAGACACAAGGTGGGTGAGATAATATATTTTATTGGACCAATGTCGTTTGGTGGAAGAGACAAGCTTTCAATTTTCACAGTGCTCTTCTTGAGGTCTGGAAAAGGTCACTTTGTGAAAAGTGTTTGCCCAGAGGTGATAAAAATAATGATACATGACAAAACCACTTTATTTTATGTTTATCATTTTTCTAGGACTTCCCCCTGTAATGGGGAGTGATTTCAAAACAAAAGCTCTAGTCAATCTGGATGAATTCTCTTATAGGCAGCATCTTTTTTCAGGAACATAGGAATGGCCCTACTGGGTCAGACCAAAGGTCCATCTAGCCCAGTATCCTGTCTTCCGACAGTGGTCAATGCCAGGTGCCCCAGAGGGAATGAACAGAACAGTTAATCATCAAGTGATCCATTCCCAGCTTCTGGCAAACAGAGGCTAGGGACACCATCCTTCCAGGAAACCTTCCACCATTTCACTAGCACCAGTGCAGCTAAACTGGGATAGTAATAGTGGGACTGCTAATGTAGACAGGGCACAGCCATTTTCACCATGGCTGTACCCTGTCTACACTTGTTCTCGCACAGTTGCTACCACTGGTGGAAGAGCGGCACTGAAATTAGTGAAATGGTGGGAGATTTCCTGAAAAACATTAGCTTCTGATTGTCCAAGGAACCGTAGATCTTTCTTACATTAGCCTAACACATTTTCCAACTAGTTACAGGTACTTTGGAGGAATGTTTTTATTCCTTCTCCCTGCACAGGATGAGCGCCCCTCTGGTGAGCAGTGCACTGTATGCATTAAACTCCTTCCTCCAACAACAGCTACACTAGAGATGTTTAAAACTCTCTCATCTAAAACTACCAGAGTTTGTTTTCCCCACATATTCAGTCATAGATTGATCTTAACACCAAAGGCAAATTAGGTTGTAGATGGAGTGGTATTTTCTCTACTACTGTCCTGTTAGGGAATCTATCTTTTATTTTCAGACATGCTGTAAGAACTTTGAGCTTTCAATCACTCCACATGCTACCAGAAAGAGTTGTCAGTAACTGTAATTCTTCAACAGTGTTGTCTACATATTCACACTTGTGGGAGAGAAGCTCCTAGTGGAGCCTGAAGGGAAAAGTGAATTATCAGAAGACACTGCTCCCTCATCCCAAGAAATGTTTGTGTGCCTCAAATCTACCATGGATAGCATCAAGGCTAACTCAGGCAGCCCTAGAACTGAGACACTGAAAAAGAGTCAGTTACATCCTCCAGATCTGAAGTAGATCTCAGTCTATTGGCTCCCTTCCATGAAGAAGAAAAACAGAGGCACATTGGCACAGATGGACGATCACTGTCTCCCAAGAGAGGGAGAGCCTGAAAGAGGAACCAACATTTCGAATCCACCCAGACAATTCCTAGATCCACTGTGATATTTCCTCTTCCCTCTCTGTGGTGGCACCGAGTCCTTCTGTTCGGAGAACCTCTCTGAGCCCCCACACTTGAGGGCAAAGAAGAGCAGAATCTAGACCTTCACAAATGTCAAACCCAACTGAAAACCCTGATCCAAAGAGAGGTCAGTATGTTGGAGGCTCCTTCAGTGCTAAGAGAGACTCTAGAACTGAGGAAATTGCCCTGGCTGTACCATCTGGTTCTTGTCTGGGAGGAGGCACTGTCCAAGTTCACAGCAGTAAGGATGTCTTGGCACTGAGAGACTTAGATGATAGAGCTGGCCTCCTAAATGATTGAGCATAGTGTTCCACTGAGCTGGTGCCAGAGAAAGGACAAACTGCAGCACCAAAGTCTTCTGTTTTCCTGCTGCAGGTGGCTTAAGAACTGATGAGGGGCTACTGTGTCCCTGCATGAGAATAGGGCCCTGAACCAAGGAAAGGTCTTGGAAAGTCAGGAGTGAAGTATGTTTGTCTTTTTGAAGTCAAGGCATAAAGAGTTGCTATGCCAAACAACCCATACAACAAATACAAACACTTCAGGCAGCAGATATGTGCATCAAACTCTGGGAAGATGGAAGGGCATAAAATACACTGCTTAAATATGGTCCTTTTGGGTTGGACATAATGCCTTTGAACCAGAAAAGAGATGGTCCTGCAAGAAAGATGTGCATTGGCACAGAAACTCCCTAAACAACCTACAGTTCTAAACAACATATTAACAGAAGATCTTCGGTTAAAAAAAAAGTAACTCCTCATAAACAGAACATAGGTCCCTATATCTACGGGTAGCCATGGAAAGGAAAGAAATGAAGTGGTTGGAAACTGTACAATCTCTTATAAATTTGACTATTTGATGCCACAAAATGGTGCTCATCTGGGCACTGATTTTCTAGAAAGTTCTGGAAGCTCAGTGGTATCAGGGTGCCTGTCACAAGTGGAAATATGCAGATGCCATCTCAAAGAACTGTTTATTATTATTAATGTAATTATTAAATTGTATTATTTTTCAAGTGCCAGAGGTATATACGACATGGTACAAACAGTTAAAGAGATAATAACATCCTTTCTCTGGAGAAGCTGCAACTGAAAGGTTTTGTTCTGCAGCATTTACTCAAGTGAGTATTCTTTTATTAAATATAAGTTTTATAAGTTAATTAGCAAAAATCTTTACCTTCTTCAGTCATATATTTGACTAACTCCTCTTTAGTAAGATGTCCGCATTTATTCGCATCTAAAACCTAAAGAAAATAAATAAATAAAACCTTTTGGTTTTTAAACTTACTGAGTCAAGATTCAGTAACTATTTCCCCCTTAACTAGATGCTTTAAAATTGTGGTTACAGACCTCAAAGGCACGTAAAAGTACGTCTTCTGGAATAGGCCGGTATCTGAAATAATTGAATTAGAACAATTAGTGCCACGACTTGGAGGGCTATGCAGTTTTGGAAGCAGGACTCACAACAATAACAAAACAATACACAAATAAATCCTAAACACAAAAGAAAAAGGAAAACACTGAAATGAAAATTTACTTACAAACACACTTGCAGCTTGCAAGTTATGTGTGCTGCAAGAATATATATGAGAGGAAACAGTGTAACCCAATCATGCAGAACTACCTGTCACTGAAGTCAGTTGGAGTTTTGTATGCAAGAGGACTTTGCAGCATTGGATATAAAACAATGGGGTTCACAAAACTTTTAAGTAAAGACACTGCCACTTTTTTTTAAGAATAAAAATAAGTTCATTACAGATAATACTGTTACAATGAAGGACAAATGAAAACACATCAAGGCCACCTGTAATTGAAAAGACCACAGCATGTCTCTGACTAGTGTGCATACATAGCTTTCTAGTTCCAGAGCAGTTAACCTTTTAGACTGCTAATCATGTACATTTACTGTGCATGGCAGTTATTTTGTTAATACAATGAAGCTGATTTATGTTATTAGAAACACGCTTTGTCTACCCATAAATGAAACTCATGTTTGCAAAACCTGATGATTAAAGACCTTTATTTTGATAAAATCTCTTTAGAAATACACAAAATCAGATTAATGGGAAGTTTATTTTGATTCACAGAATAATAGAGAAGCAACAAACTATCATAATTCACAGTGACAATAAAATCTGTGATATTATTTGTGTGGTTTTAGTGACTGTAAAACATATTTTTAGATTAAATCAGTTTGAACTAAAATGCTCATCACTATCAAAATCAGAGTTAAAAAAATCAAAATATTTACTTTTTCCAGTTACATAAAGGCATACTTGATATCTTTGGTCAAAATCAACCACCCATGGATCTGAACCAAGCTACAACACAGGAAAAAAAATCTATTTTTCCATTACCTTCTTTCCATTAATACTTTTGTCATCATTGGAAGAAATTTTTCCAAACGAATATACCCAGTAGGTTCTTCTTCTTCTACCTGATATGAAAACAGAAGGATAGTAAATTTATATCTTAGATGACACATTAGAAAACTAAAAAGAGAACCAGAGAACCAGTTGGCTTCTGCATTAAAATAGCAGGGTTAGATTTTGACTAGTCCTAAAGTTGCCAGGCAGGAAAGATGTGGTTGGATCTATAAGACCTCGCTCATCCCCGAGCGGCCATAAGTAAAGTGGATGAGTACGGGCAGAACCCAGCCAGACATAGAGGAGATGTAAATTGCACTCCACTCCCATGTAACAAGAGGGGAGCATGGGTGGAAGTAAGCTGCACTTTCAGTCACCCCATTGTAGAGCAAGAGGGGAACAGGAGACTCCGAGTCACAATTCTTTTCCATGGCTCCCTGTCAGGTGGCACGGCTATTCCGCAGGCCATACGCAGGGCTGAGCATAAAGGCTCAATCCAGCCTATAATAAATAAATAGTAATGATACATTATATGTAGTAGTTAATTGATTATGCTAGGTGAATATTACTGGGTTTTGTTCTCAAGAGTGTAAGGCAGAAAATCTAGCATCTAACTAAGGCCATGTTTACACTATGAACTAGGGAGTATGATTTTGCTGCTCAAATGTTTGCTAGCTCTCATGGAGCTAGTGTGAGTATAAATAGCTGTGTAGCTGCGGTACCATGGAGCAGTGGCAGTGGAAGCACATCTTAGCTGTGCCAAATACATACTCACCAGTTTCAGGCAGGTTTGTACTCAGCATGGCTAAGCCGTGCCCTCCACTGCTGCTGCCCATGCTACTGCAGCTACACTACTATTTATACCCCTGCTAGCTTGATGAGAGCTAGCCCGGGTGTGTATATGTGAGCAGGGGAATTGTACCCTCTAGCTCATAATGTAGATGTAGCTCAAGAGTGTGTGCCAAAGAGTGTGCAATAATAGATTTTTCACTTTAATTTAACTTTTTTCTAAGCAATTTACGTAAGTTTTTTATAACTCACTCATCATCACAGCATCTGAGTGAAATACTTGTGATCAAATAAAAACATTAAAAGGAAGAGACTATAGCCCCAGACAAGCTACAGTGGGAGCTCTGAACGATTCAATATTGTCCTCTAGTGGTTAGAAATTTGTGCAAAATGCTCAGTAACCGATACTAAGTTATCGTACAAAGTGTTTTTAAAGATACATTATACTCTCCCCCAAAGACTGAATGGTTGTTTCCAGGTATTTTACAGCCACACTGTGCTGTCAAGGGAGAGGCTAAAGTGGCAGAGGCTCTCAATTCAAGGCAGCCTAAAACAGACAAAAGGGTGGGGAAAATGACCAAAGAAAAGGCTTTTCTTGCCAACCAAGTATATTAATGAAAGATTTTCTACACACCGTAGAAAAGACTACAGGGACTTCTAGCAGGGATCTCACTGCATTCCTACACTTCCATGGGGGTCAAACAGCATGAACAAAAAGAGTTCCTAATTGTTCAGGAACATGCCTGTGTTGAAGACTTCAAGTTTCACTCCCCAAAGGAACACTCTGGGCTACATTGTGCCCACCTTTGTATAGGCACAGAGCAATGGGGTTTAAACCAACCCCATATGGGGACAAGACACACTCTCAGTCCTTGCACTCTTACCAGGCAAGAATAGAAGAAGTCTAGCACAGGCAGTGGTTCCAAATTCCTCAGGAAAGAACGGGGCAAGAAGGCTCCTGCTGTCCTTTTTTGCATGATCAGTGGAGTTGGGCCAGAGGAGGGGACATCACATGCAGCACCCAGTTAAAGCATGTAGCAGCAGCTACTGTGTGTACTCTCTCTGTACTCTGAGAGGCATTTTGGTTGCCTCAGGGGCAATGCTTCTAGCAGCAGCCACCAATGAATAGCCCATCTTCATCCCCCACCCCTTCAGTGCAGACAGTGTCTTGAAGCTACAGTGTTGCCCTCTGTCTGCTGTGCCTTATAACAGAGAATCTTTTACTAGAAAATGAAGCTGTTCTACACATGAATAAAACTGTCTTTGATCATTACAGGGTTGTTTATTTTAAAGCTGAATTCACTGCAAAGATGCAATAAAATGGATGGCAAAAATTAATTTCCCTCTCATGACATAACAGTTAGTCAATAAACTGAACTATTTCATGCTTCACATATATTGAGACAATGACTGTAGTAAGGGTGTTTTATGAAGCACCTATGTTCCAACGGGCTGTAGGTCAGGAAACCAAAAAGACAGAAGTAGTAATGTGGTAACTATTTATAGGAACTATACAGAGACATCTTATATTATACATTAACTAAGGTCCCAAAGGGCACATAAAGATCATACTGCAAATAAATCATGTTTAAAAGCCAAAACCATTAGGCCTGATCCTCTCAGGTGCTGAGCACTCTCAATTGCCATTTCCATCAATGGGATTTGCAGCTACTCATCATAGGGCTAAATGTGGTCCTAATTTTCAGACTGGGAAGAAAAAAACCATAGCTGCTCCAGAATCCACAACATAACAAAAACATGTATATGTGACTTACAAAATAAAGTATTAGATTTGTCTCTCTTAGTAGGTTTACTGTTTGCATTTTATCCCAATAAAGCATTTCCTGGTAAAAGAAATCTTTCATCACTGATAATGGACCTGCTACTGTGAGGTGATGAGCAACCTCAACTCCTACTGACCTCAAAGTGAGGGAAGCACCCCCCAATTCATTTGCACTGTAGGCCCAGAAGTGTCTTGGGTTTTTCTCTACTCTAAAATGCAGAAAGACTGAAAATAGGTTCTTTCCCTAACACTGGACAGGTGGTAATGAGAGGTCCTTTGCTTTAGGTCCTTCAAGTTTTTCAGATGTTTATCTTCATCTTATCCACCTTCATAATCACTCCTATCTTAAAATTGCTTTTTCACTACAATTTCATCTTCTTGCCTGTATTTTTTTGCTCTCTTTATGGGGGCTATGACAATAATAGCTACTGCGGGGTGAAATATTTAAAGCATTATTATACTCATCTATCTACTCTAGGTTCTTCTGTGATCTCCATTACCATAGTATCTGAACACTGCACAGTCTTGTGAGTATTATTACACTAACCCCTGCTGTGATACAGGGAAGTACTATTTTCCCCATTTTACAGAAGGAAAACTAAGTGATTTGCTCAAAGTCACACAAAGTCTATGGTGGAAAAGGTTTGGATACAAGGTCTTCAGAGTTCCAGGTCAGTGTCCATCTTTCCTCCATCCCCTTCCACTTCTATTTTGTAAATCTTGGACTAGGTTGGGAAGATTTTCTTTTATCAATAAACAACAATCCATGTGGTTATTATTATTTTTTTTGTATTATTTATATTTTGGAGCACAATTTCTCTTTCCTCAGACTGTCTTCTACTTCTTGGTTGAAGATAGGAGTTGGGGAACTCTGCTAATAAGGGGAGCAAAACCACAGCAGGCAGGCTGTAGCACACAAGACAACTTTCTATTCTGCTGGTTCTTTGCACTTTCTCCTCATCTAAAGAGCGGAGTCTAGGGGAGATGGAGTTGGCATACAGATAAGAGGCAGGGATAGCAAAACTTTTTGGGTGGGAGCCAAACTCCAGCATCGTGATGTGTGTGGTTGATATATATACCTCAGGCTACTTCCAAGGGAAGAAATCCTCCAAAATCAAGGGATCTTTCCTTCCCCCGAGGTGGCATTTCAACCTGATATCACCTGCAAAGAGAATAAGAGGAGGCTGTGGTGGGAAATATTATTTCTGCTGCTGTGTCCCAAACTCTGGCTCCACCCTACGCATCATCACTGTGGTGACCCCAGCTTCCTACTAGGAAGTGAAAGTAGAGCAGGAACTGAGCAGACAAATTACAATCTAAAATCAAAGTGTTCAAATAAAAAATAAAAAAAAAATTGGACTGGTGTTTACCAGTAGAAGTTTCCTACTCCCTGCACTTAATTAGGGGAGTGGGAACTTGGATTTATAGGATGAAGTAAATGAGCAAGAAAAGATTACTGACTAGTTACTGTGCATCTTCAAGAGAAAGCTTTGGACATTCACACTCATATGACTGGCATTTCTGGAACCTTCTAGAAAGCCATGTCTGTTGGGGCTCCAAAAGCATCACCTCATGGCACTGAACATTCAGCACCAGGTTATATACAGAGCTGCAGCTTCCAACTATCTCAGTTTTTTGTTGTCTGCAGCAGAAAGCAAAGGAACTAAGTTGCTCGTTCAGACCATTGCATGAGAACTCAAAACCTCCAGTTTTGTAAATAGCTAGACTGTAGAATATTACTCCCTTTAAACCTGAATTTTAGACTTGTGGGATGCAATTTTTAGTTTCAAAATGTATTTGGACCAAATTCTGCTTAGTTACACTAGTACAACTGCATTAATTCAGAAAAAAATTAAACTCTTTTAAATGTTATATTTAAGAATAAAGATTGCATAGCAACTTTAGGAGAAGACAATCCTGGGAGAAAGGATGAAGACTCAAAGAGAATCAGGAAGAAAAGGGTTGGAATGAGGAGGTTGAGCCATTTAATATTGGTAAAGGTACAGAAGTTCAATGTGCTGAGACATTCTTAGCATCAGCATAATCAGATAAACTGGTTTAGTAATCCTATTGTCTCTAACTTTCATACTGTTCAAATAATTGTGACCTAGCACTACAGAAAAGGCAATACAATGTTTAAAAGCCAATTAAAATAAACATTAAAGTTATTACAAACCCACAAAAAGGGAAAAATCACCATTAAGAGTACAATCATACCCTTAGCTCCCCCAGTTATGTTGAACTGCTGAAACAAAGGAGGGCGCACTGAAATAGACTAAATAATGCATCAGACGTGAAATATGTAGGAATCGTGGGGGTCAGATGAAGAATACATGGCAGGTCTTCCCTCAGAAGCTTTTTGAGGTTAAAGTCACAACCTCAATACTATTTCATGAGTTAATTGGTATTACTTGTTCATTCTGTTTGGCCTGATTGTGTCAAGAAGTTAATACAGTTGGGGTTTGTGTAACCTGATCAGTTTGGAACTCACTTTTTTATTTTTCCATCAGCAAAGGAATATTTTTTCTTGGTTCTTGACAAAGAACTTCCCCACCCTCTTGGCACTGGGTCACAGTAACCATCCTTGGCAGAAGACAGAAGGTACTTCCACATAGCACTTTGGAGCAAGTCTCCCAGACCAGGTTGACAGACTTGTGGTTGTGGGGCTTGCACTTTAAAAACAGCTGCATAGGCAGCGCTTTGAAGCTGCAGCTTGGGTTGGAGCTTGGACTCTGAAACCTATGGAGGTGGGTGGGCTTCAGACCCTGAGTTTTAGCTTAAGCTGTAACTTCAAAACGCTATCTATACAGCTATTTTAGAGCACTGGTGTAAGCCCCACTAGCCCAAGTCTGTCAGCCAATGCATAGCCATACCTGGAAAGATTCCATCAGTGTTGCTCCCATATCAGCCTTAGGGGTTGCTCAGGGCAATCTGAGGGACTCCCTTGCTAAGTGACCTGTCTCCATAACATTTCCAGCCTCTGGGAAACAAGCTCAGGTCTCCCACACAGCAATGCAGAGATTAAAACTTTTGTAAATTGTAAGATTGAAGAAAAATTACAAAAGACAAACCGCTTACCTCTGCAAGCATATCATGTAATTCGCTCTCACTTGGGCAGCATCCTAATGACCTGATGATTGTACCAATCTCTCTGAAAAAGAAAACATTTTTGTCGGTAAATCTAGAGTACAAGAAAACCCATAGCAGTTATATAGAGTACAAGAAAACCAGCTATCAACCCAGAGCAAGTGTTGGGGTAAATGGGGAGGGTGGTGGTTTATAGTGAGGCCTTAAAACTAAGATCCTATTTGTTTATGTGGACATTAAAAATCTCATGGCACTTTTTGAAAGAGTATGGGTTTGCCCTTTGGCCTTAACCCAAAATCTCCTCTCCCTCTGTTGCAGTGCAGTGTGTTGTATGCAGATTGCTTCCTGTCTGCAGTTCTCTTTCTCAGTATGGCTGGATTTCAGCAGGGTCTATATTTATACTGTATACCATAGTTAATAAAGCCCTTGTGATCCATTGAGATGAAAAGTCCTGTATAAATGTAAAATGATTTTAAAGTTATCCATAAAATATAAATGTTACTAGAGGTTCAAGGTGGGTGCAGCATTGCTGAGTGAGCTTCATCGAAGTTGAAAACACCACTACATGGTCAAGATTACCAGCCTGGCTCTATGTTGCATACACACATTAGTGGTTCAGGAATGGAAGAACATACTATCAAATCTAGTGCACTTGTTATGAAGTTCCAAATAAAATTTATGACCAAACTGGTGATGCCTCAAATAGAAACATAAATTAAATATCAAGAGATGCTATCTGACAAATTTAAAAGGGTGTCACAGTGTGCATATGAATTCATCTGAGGTTTCTTGAGATGAAAGATGGGCAAACTGATTTGAATTGATTAAAAAAAGACCCAAACCACCTCAAACTTAATTTTTTTCCAATTTTGAAAAAACTGTGAATATAAAAAAATATATCCACCCATCTTTGCACTTCCCAGTTGCATCTTAGGCCTTGTCTATATTAAAAATGCTTTGCCAATATAGTGATACTGGTATTGCTATACCAACACAAATCCACCCCATGTAAGTGCTAACACAGGGTGTTTTTCTGCCAGCATATTAACACTTCCTCCCTGGACAACATTAGCTATACTGATAGAAGAGTGCCCTTGTTGGCATAACTGCGTCTATACTGGGGGTTTGGCTGGCAAACTTATGTCAACTAGAGGGTATGGTTTTTTCACATCTTGACCGATGTACAAACTTTGTAGAGTAGAGCTGGCCTAGTATCAGAAGAAAAAAGAAATACTGTAAAGAAAACTTCTCATGATATTTCTGGTGTGATGTAAACCAAGAAACACAGGAACTCTTGTGTGTTTCTTGAATTTTTTCCAGTCCAATTCCAGAGCAAAGAAGTTCAGATAACCTTGCATAACATCCATGCTATAGGATGCTTAAACTTTTGAGGTTCATCCATCACTGCCAGTGCATCTAACAGACAATTAGAGTCTTCTAGTGGAAGTTGTAGGATGAAAATAAAACACTTACAAAACAATCACATTATTACAGTAACACCCAAAATGTGCTAGGCACTATACAGATGTAGAGGAAGACATAGTCCCTGAAGAGCTTACATTCAAATCGCACACATGATGAAAAGTAACAGCAGCAGCAGCAGATGGGAAATAGTAGGATGGGTGGACAAGGGTTGTAAAAATAAGGCCATGTAGTTTGTTTTAGGTGTCCAGGATTAAAAGAAGTTAAATGCCAGGTTCTAGTGGTGGCATAGGGTAAAGAAGCTTTAAAGACCCCAGCTGAATCACTATCTTTCCCTGCCAGCCTCCCCCTCCCAGTTAGTGTACCATCTTTGGCTTCTGCCAGTGTAGTTTCTAGCACACAGAAGTGACAGTGACTCTAAGCATAATGCTCACCTACTTGATGAATCTGAGTTAGTGAATCTTAGTTCAATGCTCATCTAGTTAATCTGAGTTTATACTGCAGGTGAAATATAATCCTAATGTCATATTTATCAAATGAAGTGTAATATTTTGCAGGACAAACTTTGCATAAATCACAAAAAAAAATCTTTATAATTTATATTGTGAGGAGAAGAAGAGCAGAACATCTTCCAGTGCAAAGCTTGTTTCTTTTTAGTTTTGTATGTACATGCTTAAAGGTCAGGCCATATATTGGTATTGGCTTTCTGCAAATAGGTTAAAATCTCTCCTTGTCTTCAAGGGTATCTGATGTTCCAAGAGATAATATTCATAATGCTTTTATGACCATGGTTAAGAATTGTGCTGTACTGCCACCCTCTGACACAACATAATCACCTATTATTATTAATGTGATAAAACATTGAGATAAAAGAAATTGCATTTATGAATCAGGGAAGGGTTAGTGAAGAAATACTGTTAATGATTTTTATAGGGTAATAATTTTGACGTGAAGTAGTGAGTTTGTTACATTTAATAGACCTTCTAATCTCTCCTTTCATATCTTACGGTTTATCATCTCAAGAAAGAAACTGTCAAAGAAAAGTTTATTCACATCATTTCATTGTCCCAGCATTTCCTTCAAAATAAAATGAAGATTTTAGCAAACTTCGTGGCAGGTAGCATGCTTTGACCACTGTCCATTGGTCAAATACTGACCAACACTGTCTCATTGTTTCCTTGTACTCCCCCGCCTGTCTGTATCTATCTGTTGTCTCGTCTTATACTTAGCTTGTAAGCAACTTGGGAGAGGGACTGGTATTTTTTGTGTGTGCATGCACATGTGCAGTGCCTGTCACAATGAGGTCAGGGCTCCTACGCACTACAGTAATACAAAAAAAAATAGCAGAATATACAGAAGCAAATAACAGCTAAAATGAGCACCTAGTAGATAGAAATATCAAGAGGAAAAAGAAGACTAATTTAAAAGCTCTTTCCTAGCCAGGTCAGGAAAGACAGCAAGGTGTAAGCTGATTTCCTCATTGGTATTCAAAATGAAAGAACACACTTTTCTCAAATACTTCTACAGAAGCATGAGTAGCTACAAAGGCTATGGCTACTCTACAGAATTTACAACCGTGCAGCTGTATTGATGCAGTTATAATGCTGCTAGTGCAGACACTGTAACCCTACAGGAGCGAGCTCTCCCATTGACTTAATTACTCCTGCCACTGCAAACTGCAGTAGCTATGTCAGTGGGAGGAGCTCTCCCATTGACACAGCACTGTCCACGTCAGCGCTTAGGTCAGTATATCTTATATTGCTCTGGGGGTTGGTTTATTCATACCTCTGAGCTACAAATGTAACTTATACTGAAGTAAGCTGTAGTGTAGACATAGCCTAAGTTGTACATGGAGACACATCCTACAATTCTGCACATCCAGTTCAACTGAAAAATTATTTCATTTGATGTCTGAGGAAAAGCCAGAATGTCCTAAACTTGGAGAGCTTAGTAAATGTGCATTGCTGAAAAAGTACTGATTTAGGTCATCAGAATATTAAGAAATTCAATAAAAAAGACTGTGCAGAAAATATAAATAGATGACTTAATTAATAACTCTCTGGCTCTAGATCAAAGAGTAATACTAATTAAAAACATTTTTAGATGGTTATATCCAATAAATATATAATTTATAAATATAAATATATAAAGGAGATCCAGTGGATATAGTGTATTTAGATTTTCAGAAAGCCTTTGACAAGGTCCCTCACCAAAGGCTCTTAAGCAAGTTTCCCTAGGATAACAGGGAAGGTCATCTCATGGATTGGTACCTGGTTAAAAGATAGGAAACAAAGGGTAGGAATAAATGGTCCGTTTTCAGAATGGGGAGAGGTAAATAGTGGTGTCCCCCAGGGATCTATACTGGGCCTAGTCCTATTTAACATATTCATAAACGATCTGGAAAAGGGGGTAAACAGTGAGGTGGCAACATTTGCAGATGATACAAAACTACTCAAGATAGTTAAGTCCCAGGCAGACTTCAAAGAGCTACAAAAGGATCTCACAAAACTGGGTGACTGGGCAACAAAATGGCAGATGAAATGTATTGTTGATAAATGCAAAGTAATGCACATTGTATATGTATAGTTGGGATTATGTTTTCCAATGATGGGGTCTAAATTAGCTGTTACCACTCAAGAAAGAGATCTTGGAGTCATGGATAGTTCTCTGCAATCATCCACTCAATGTGCAGCAGCAGTCAAAAAAGCAAACAGAATGTTGGGAATCATCAAGAAAGGGATAGATAAGAAGACAGAAAATATTATATTGCCTCTATATAAATCCATGGTATGCCCATACCTTGAATAATGCGTGCAGATGTGGTTACCCCATCTCAAAAAAGATATATTGGAATTGGAAAAGGTTCAGAAAAGGGCAACAAAAATGATTATGGGTGTAGAATGGCTTCCGTATGAGGAGAAATTAATAAGACTTGGACTTTTCAGCTTGGAAAAGAGGCAACTAACGGGGGGATATGATAGAGGTCTATAAAATCATGAGTGGTATAGAGAAAGTAAATAAGAAAGTATTATTTACTCCTATTCATAATACGAGAACAAGGGACCACCAAATGAAATTAATAGGTGGCAGGTTTAAAACAAACACAAGAAAGTATTTTTTCAAACAACGCACTGCCAACCTCTGGAACTCCTTGCCAGAGAGTGTTATGAAGGCCAATACTATAACGGGGTTCAAAAAGGAGCTAGATAGATTCATGGAAGATAGGTCCATCAATGGCTATTAGCCAGGATGGGCAGGAATGGTGTCCCTAGCCTCTGTTTGCCAGAAGCTGGGATTGGGTGACAGGGCATGGATCGCTTGGTGATAACCTGTCTGTTCATTCCCTTTGGGGCACCTGTCATTGGCCACTGTCAGAGGACAGGATACTGGGCTTGATGGACCTTTGGTTTGACCCAGTTTGGCCATTTTTATGTTCTTATAAATATTGGGTAAATGCATGGCAAAAAAAATCCACAATCACTTTCATTATTGCCCCTGACCCTACAAATATGCTTAAAGTATGTGGTATGTGAAAGTAATGGAAAATACTCACTTAAAGATAAGCATGTATGAAAGTGTTTCAGAATCAGGGCATGTTTCTTTCAAAATAAAGTATTAAAATAAA
Organism: Mauremys reevesii; assembly: GCF_016161935.1. NCBI lineage: Eukaryota > Metazoa > Chordata > Testudines > Geoemydidae > Mauremys > Mauremys reevesii. The sequence goes on from NC_052625.1 coordinate 71,580,638, forward strand.
CACTCTGGGATTCATGAGATATTATTTTCCAAGTAATCAGCACAGATATTTTTAAAAATTGAGTTCATGCCCCCCTCCTTTTTTTCCTTTCTTTAGGTTGTATAAAAGAAGGCTGGAACATTTTTAAAGGATTTTTCTCTGGTTTTATTTTATAACGATCAGGAATGTCAAGTCTTCTCCCTTCTGTAAGGCTTCTTGAGGGGTGATTCGTCAGAGGTGTGTACTGTGAGCCCTCATCCCTTAACTGGAGAGGTTGGGGTGCTGAATCTTTTTTTAAAAAGGGGGGGATGGGAAAAAGGGTTTAAAATTGTCTGAAATAAAAATCTCTTCCACTATCAATTTCAGTCTTTCAGTGTCCAGTCTCTTCTAATGTCATAATTTCTTTAGCTCTCCAGTCACCCTTGGCTATATTTATACTGGAGAACTGAACACCTGGTAACTGAATTGATGAGATTCCACTAGTGAAAAAAAATTGTTCAGTGCATTTACACTAGTAAAAATATGAAAAGAATAATGAAAACACAACTGAAAGTAAATGCTAATGACAATGGCCTATCTCTGAAGTCTCTTCTCTGAAACTCAATCCTGTGTTTATTATATAAAACAATATATATATGTTAAAAGAGTGTAAGGTTGCAAAGCCAAAGACTCAAAAGTTAGGAAATGCCAGAATTAAAGTTAATTGTATACCCTTTAGTTGACCACCTTGTGAGTATGCCTTATGATACACTCTTTAATTACCTGATCATATTCCATTTTTTCCACAACTCTCCTGTCTCATTCTGGGCACAAGATGGACAGTGCTCACTGAATGAGGAGCTATTCAATACTTTTTTTTTATCATTATTGTTCCATGCGTGGACCCCATGCCTTATTTACTCCACATTATTCAAACCCTGCTCTGAAGACAGAATGATTTATTTCCTCAAGGATTTTTCAATGATGCTTATCACTGTAGTATCTCAGTGCTTCACATATTTATGAATTTATTTTCACAAACATCCCTGTGAAGTGAGAAAGATATTATCCCCATTTTACAGAGAGATTAAGGTTAAATGTGTCCATTAATTTTGGGTGCCCAATTTGAGAAATCTAGGGCCTGAGTTTTCACAGTACTTAGCGTTATATACCACTTTATATATGCAAAAGATAGCTCTCCCCATTAATTTCAGTTGCGAGTGCTCAGAACTTCTGTGAATCAGATCCAGGTCTCAAGTTTGGCACCAAGAAAATGAGAATGACACAATTAGTGACCACCTATGAAAAGTTTGGCTTTAGTGATTTGTCCAACATAATTTAGGAACTCTGTGGCAGAGGAAGGGATAAACTCTGACTCTCCAGTCAGCTGCTTTAACCATCCTTTCTTTTCCTAGAATGCTTCACCTCAGTCACTACACACCTTCCAACTTCTGCAACAAATGATGCACAGGTGCTACAGACTCCTTCATTCCACAACTCTGGTTCACCCTGTGACATACTATACCCCATGTTACCCTCTGTACCCACATACCCACCACTATTATATGATTATAATATGTTTTGTACAAAGTATGCCTTGTGAAGTATCATTTGAAAAGTCTGAATTTGATTAACCTCACTATCCTGTTTAAATGTGTGTATCATCATTATATATGAAGTTATAAGATTTTGTTATATGCTTGTTACTGAAACATGTTAAGAGTCTGGGAAACGCCCACCGAATTTTCAGTAGCAACAAAAGAATGACCAATACCCAGTGTTAAGTGACCATCACTGGCCATGCACCAGCAGGGGAGTTGTAAACAAAAAATGTACAATTTGTAATGAAGGATGGTCAGCAGCTCATGTATACCAAGGGGGTAGCTTAACCCCCAGGATAGCATGGATTTTTCCAGCACCTGGAGGAAAGTATAAAATAAGGGACAGTGACATCATCAGTTCACCTCTCTCCTCCCCCATCTCACGATCTGGAAGCAAGATCATTTGGAAGACGAAGAGAAGTCTCCTTGAACTGGAGGGAAGGGATGGTCCTAACTAGAAGGCTTTCTAGTTAGTATGAACTATGAACTGAAAACAAGCTGCAATGTCCAATAGGGTTAGAAAAACTGATTCAAATCCTGCTTAGCCTGATAAAGTTTAGGATTTAGTATGCGTGTTTACTTATTTTTTACATACCCAACTCCGATCTATATGCCTATCACTTATCACTTAAAATCTCTCTCTCTCTAGTTAATAAACTTATTTTGATGTTTAATCTAAACCAGTGAGTTTGTCTAAAGTGCTTGGGGGGGGGGATCTGCTCAGCTTACAGAGGCTGGTGCATATCCACTACACTTTGACAGAGTGGCGAACTAAACAATGAGCTTGCATTGATCAAGAAAGTCTTGAGCAGTGTACGACACACATTTCTGGGTGCAAGGCTGGGGCAGAGCAATTTACTGGGGTCTCCCTGTATTCAGCTCATGTGTGGCTTGAGAGAGCATTCACATAACTTTGGGCATGCCTTCACGGAGCAAAGCCTAAAGGGGCTGCTTGTCATTAGCAGAGCTGAGTAAAAGGCACCCTTAGTGAGAGAATTAAGGAGGCTCAGTAATTCCACAGTCCAAATTGTACCGTGGGGCATGTCAGACATCCCCAAACCAGGTCCATCCTGTACAGTGAATGAGGCACAGGTCCTGTGGGAAAAATAGTGTATGATCATATAATTCAAGATTATAGCATAATGCATACACACAAGGGAACCAAGTTTGGGTTGCACCGGCAACCTTAATACTAGTATTTCCTAACTTTTAACTACTTCATTTACAATCTTAGTGTCCTTTTAACAGGGTGTGTGTGTGTGTGTGTGTGTGTGCGCGCGCGCAACTTCCTAGGTTTTCAAAAAAGGACATTAAAAACTTGAAGGTCCAGGTCCATCTGTGGCTTCATATTGACATCCAAATGGATCATCATCAGGGTTGGACCTTTAGATCCACAGTGCAGACCTCTGCCACTTGAGCTAATGGAGAAATTAGTTACAGTAGTAAGTTGTCACCCTCTACATGGACCAGCATTAGAGGAGGAGGAAACACATACTTTGCCAGTGGATTTTACAGATATTTGCTGACAGCAAAGGAATATTGAGACTTGGCAACCTTGGTGTAATCAAATGCATCCTTGTATTCACACCCTACACATCATTGTAATAATCTTTGTACCAAATATCCCTTGTAAGATATAATTTGAAAGCTAATAACTTGCCGAATCAATAATATCATGGTGAGATGTATATAGTAAAATTATATGTAAAGTTATGAATATAAGCTGACATTATGACTGAAGGGTGTTTACCAGACAAGTCTGGGGAGTGGGTAAACCTGTTTCTCAAAGACAAAGGATAAACTGACCCCTCTAGTCAGGCATCATCAAAGGTGATGGGCAATCACCTGTCAAATGGCCATTCTTTGGCAACAAGGGGTGTAGAAAAAGATCTATCTGCATTTTAGAAAACAGCAGCATGGAACCTCTTTCACCACCAGACTCCTTGTCTCCATTCTCACAGCAGGAATGAACTTTATCTAGGGGTAACCCTCAAGAAAATGCATTTCAGAGTATGACTGAACTATAAAAGTGAGGGGCAAAAACACCGCAAGCTCCATCCCCCTATCTCTTCTGTTTCTTCTAAGATGACAAAAGAAACCAGCCCCTTTGACTTTGGGAGAGTTCCTGGTCATTGGGTCAGCCTTGTTGCTGGGAGCACTTGGTCAGAATTTTATCTTGAACTAATTTTAATTTGTTACGTTTTAATACTGGGAAGCATTTTATCTTTATTTCTCTCATAACCATTTCTGGTTTTAATGCCTTGTAGTTGCACTCACATAAAACCCATCTCTTTGTAGTTAAGTAAACTTGTTTTATTATATAATCAAAACTAATCCAGTGTTGTGAACTGTGTGGGTAATGCTATTTGGGATAGTAAACTATTATATATTGATCCCCTAAGAGGGGCAATGGACCTAATATATCTGAACTGTGCTGGAGAGGGCTGGACAGTGCAGAACACATGTATCTGGAGGAAAATTAGAGACTGGGATTGTGTTGGGGTCACCCTGCAAATAGTAACCAAGGTTACTAAGAAGCCAGAATGTAGCTGGTGTTTGCTGACAGGCTGCTGGGGTCAGAACTGGCAGACCAGGGCTCTGGCTATACACACTCAGGGTATGACCTGCATGCTGACAGGCTGTTTGTGTGCAGCTCAGGTAGGAGCTACAGTGGCAAAGCATTGTGAGGCACCCCAGCTTGCAGGGCAAGGGTGACAGCCCCTCACTGGTCTGGACTGCACCCCAGAATGTCATTCTTTGGTTCCATTTCAGGTTCTGGAGGGGTGTGTACTTCAGTGGCTATAAACCTTTCTGCCTCTCTTCTACCCAAGCCTGATATTGTTCCAGTCTTGGTCCTCCCTCTCCCCACCCAGTTTGTCATCTAATCTAAGTCTTCCCCTCCCTGGGCTCCTCATCCCAATCTCCTTGCCCAACTAACCCCCATTTCTCCTCAACTCCAGCTCCTTGGTCAGTCTCTTTGCCAAGCCAGCCCACTGCCTCCGCTCCTAATCCAGTATCAGTCTTAAATCAGTGGAACTACTCACACCAGTCCAGTTAAGCATGTACATAAATGTTTACAGAATCAAGGTCACAGGGCATTATTTCAATTTTGCTTCTTGTTAAAGTGGTTTAGGATGTAGGGCAGTGTTTTGCTCTGCAAAAAAATTCCATAATATTTCTATGAGAAAAGATTTTCAAACCTGACATCCGCAGTTTTATTGCATTCATGGTCGAACACTTCAAAAGCATCTGTAATCTTTTTCTGAATGTCTGCTATTATGGCTTCTGCAAAACATGAAAACAAAAAAAAAGTTTCACCAAGCTACTCCAATGAATTTTATTTCTAGTTTAAGTATCATCTGAAAGAAAGACTCAAATACAGTCTCCACCCTAAAATGGAACAATTCACTTTTCTCTGAATTTCCCCCTAACTTTAGGTTTCACACATTTCCATTCTACCACCAGATCTTATGTCAGTATCTCTTTCCGCTCCTTTATGTCTTTAAACATTTTACTCTTTGCCTCTTTAATCTTACACCTCTGTGTTTGAGAATCCCTTTCTTTTTTGGGAAGGGAGAGATGAAAGGACTCATCTTTCTCCTTCTACTTTCTTCCTCTGTTCAAAGGGTCCCACATCACAGCAACAATCCCTCCATCTGTTAAGGCATAGATGCATCACCCTTTAGTGCCCTCTTTGCATTGCTCTCAGCAGAGTAGCTGTTCTTCCTGTTGTCCATCTTCTTTTTCCTCCTTCTCTCAATTTATTTCTCTTCCTTATCTTGGTCTCCTTCCCTTCTAATTTTTGTCTCTCATATTCATCTAGTTTTTTTCTTCCTGCATCTACTTATGAGGGTTTTTTTGTTTTGATTTTTTTTCTCCCCCACTTTGATCAATTCCGTAACTCTTCTTTGGACCCACTCCAGAACCTGTCTGTTCACACAGATGTGCAGTTCCCCAAAATGGATGCAATAACTCTACAGAGTCCTCACCATGGTATTGTACATAGGTAAAATACTGTATTTCTTTGTGTATATTAATGTTTTTGATACAACTTACTGGCCTAATCCTCCTCTGTCTTGTTCCTTGTGTATTAACTTATATCTGTGGAAATAGGTGTAAAATGCTATCACAAGTGTCAGAGAGTAGAGAATTCTGATTCGGTACCATTTATATATATTTTACACCAGTGGTTCTCATCCAAGGTATGCGTACCCCTAGGGGGTACACAGAGGTCTTCCAGGGGGTACAACAACTCAGCTAGGTATTTGCCTAGTTTTACAACAGGTTACATAAAAAGCACTTGTGAAGTCCGTATAAACAAAAATTTCAGACAATAACTTGTTTATACTGCTTGGAATTTACATACTGAAATGTAAGTATAATATTTATATTTTAATTGATTTATTTGTACCATATAATTATGAGAAAGTAAGCAATTTTTCAGTAATAGTGTGCTGTGAAACTTTTATATTTTTATGTCTAATTTTGTAAGCAGGTAGTTAAGTGACATGAAACTTGGGGGCACGCAAGGCAAACCATACTCCTGAAAGGGGTATATTAGTCTGTAAAGGTAGAGAGCCACTGTTCTACACAAGTGTAAACGGTTATAAAAAGTACAAGGCAGGAGAGGATCAGGCACTAACATCCTATTTGTCTTTACTGTAACTTATTACCAATTTGGCTTCTTCAGTTGTCACAACATTACAATTCTCCATCAGTGTATAGTCTGGTCTACAGTTAGAGCCTACAGGTCTGACCAAAAGTATACTAAATGCAATGGAAAGACTCCCATTCACAGAAATAGGTTTGGATCAGGCTCCAAATGCATTACTTTGCATTTGGTGTCTTACACCTTCCCTACACTACAAAACTGCACCACGTAGCACCTTTTCAAAACCTGGCTAAAACCCTGAACGTGGTTTGTACTTGTATCCACTTAAAGCTAAACTGTTTTCATCATTGCTTTCAGCTGCAGTTAAAACCTAGGTGGACCTGATCCTTAGTGGTGCCGAGCACCTAAAGTCTGATCCTCAGCCTACTCAAGTTAATGGAAGTCTTTCCACTGACTTCAATGGGTCTTGGATCAGGCCCCTACTGAGCAACCGTAATTCCCACTAAACTAAGGCCAGGTCTACACTAACAAGTTAAATCGACCCAGTTACATCACTTAGGGGTGTGAAAAATCTATACCCCTGAGCAGAGGCACCAACTTTCTAATTTCCCGAGGGGTGCTTGACCCCCGCTACATCCCAGGCCCTGCCCTCATTCCACCTCTTCCCCCAAATCTCCACCCCACCTCTTCCCGTGTGTGAAGATTCCATTGCATGCAACTACTTACTCCCAGAAAAGTCACACATTGAAAAAGGACATAACCTGTTATATCACTAAAATGCTTCACGTACTTGTCAATTTTTTCATTTTCTCAGGTTCGATTAGTTTCTAAAACACTTGAGCAACTGGGAAAGAAGATGCCTTAAAATTCATTCATCAAATGTTAAATACAAAAGCTATTTGCAGCCCAATTTCCCCTCATTTATTATCTTTGGCAGATTTCCCAATATTTTAGGATTTTTAAACTCATTCCTATGAGAGCTACACAAAGCTCCAGACACTCCCACTTTTTGAGAACGGTGAGGATAGAGATTCCCACATTAATTTTCCTGGTTGCTCTCAATCTGGAAAGGATCCATGCTATTCTCTGTGATGAGGAGGCTGTTTAAGCCCACTCCTTAGCAGCGTACCTGTCCTCTTTGTGACATTATTTCTTCAAAGAATCATTGCTGCAGTCAGGGCAGGGAAGAGAAGAAATTAAACAGATGTCACTCTGCCATCATCAGAATAATGAGAACTTTAAAAAGTGGCTCATAAAAAAAATCACTAAATTTTATCATTAAACATATAAGCTTTTTCTTCCTTTTCCCCCCCAAGGCCAGTTGCTCTGACAGTCTATGCAATGGAGCCATGTCAGTTTCAAAGCCTGCCATTCCTTTTGCAGAACTGAGAAGTCACAGTTTGAAGAAAGGGCATCAGGAGGACAGACAGGCAGGTTGGGCCAAGATGAAACATCCCCCTAAAATCCTAGGTAGCAGTAGAAGCTCACAAGAGAAGGTCTAGTCTCAAGCAGCCTGATGAATTTGTTATACAATGTTACATTCTGAAGTGTTCTTGCCCCACATACAAAAATGTTTAATTATGGCCTGCTCCTACTGACTTTACTAGGTGATGCTGGTTGCTCAGCACCCTTGAAACTCACAGAATTAATATATATTACATTTTAAGCAAATAAAGAAATTAACTTCTTATGCTGGTTATTCACACACATGAATTGGGAAAATATTATATAAATTATTCAGATGTGTATCTATATTAACAATTAACCTAATAAAGTCACACAAGTATAATGTAAATTCATAATTGCAAAGCGATTTCCATACATCTCACCTACTAATTCCACTGTAGGTAACCTACAGAGAATTAAAAGGGCTTCATGCCTCTAGATAGCAATAACATGAATACGTTTAGAACAGGGGTAGGCAACCTATGGCACGCGTGCCGAAGGCGGCACGCAAGCTGATTTTCAGTGGCACTCACACTGCCTGGGTCCTGGCCACTGGTCTGGGGGGGGGGGGGGGAGGCTCTGCATTTTAATTTAAATGAAATTTCTTAAACGTTTTAAAAATCTTATTTTACTTTACATACAATAGTTTAGTTATATATTATAGACTTATAGAAAGAAATCTTCTAAAAACATTAAAATGTATTACTGGCATGCAAAATCTTAAATTAGAGTGAATAAATGAAGATTTGGCACACCACTTCTGAAAGGTTGCTGACCCCTGGTTTAGAAGATCTAGTCAATAGCTCATTGTCCATATGTAATGAGATACTCCATCTCCTCCTCATAGTTATACCCAAATACTAGATTTTTTCCAAATGTTTTCCCCTTTTTCAATTATTTTTCCAACGCTTGACATAATTTGTATTTTCTATTTACAGTCTGCTTATTAGAGATAAATGTAGAAGTAAACATATTTCTGTATCTGGCAATTTGATTTATGAAATATTCAGAGTATGTGAAAGCAATGTGAGAGAAGCTGTGTTTGCCACTGGTACCTAGATGTCTTTTAACCCCCATTATGTTAACACAGAGTTAAAGTTACCCAGTGCCTTGCCCTTCCAGCATGATGAGTTCATCAACACTCAAATCTCAGGTTTCAGAGTAGCAGCCGTGTTAGTCTGTATCAGCAAAAAGAACAGGAGTACTTGTAGCACCTTAGAGACAACGAAAGCTTATGGTCAAATAAATTTGTTAGTCTCTAAGGTGCCACAAGTACTCCTGTTCTTTTTACTCAAATCTCAGAAAATCAGGAATTGAAGAGTTAAGGCAATACAAACAAACTTCTGAAACCCAGGAAATACAGCGTTAAGGAACACACCATCCCCACAGCTCACCCTTAACTCCTCCCCCTGGAGCCAGCAATAGCTATTGGAAATGGTTCTGTAAGTGGGTGGCATAATAAGTAAACATAAGAAAAGATGAAGAGAAGGTGCATTGTTTGTGTTGTGTTTCCACAGACACACAACAAAGCTGTAACTAGGCACTTTAGCATCCAGGGCAAACAAGCATATCTGCACTTCATACCAGAGGTGATGCATGGGAGGCATGTGGAGTCATGTGCCCCCCTAGATTTTTTGGTTGCACTCCCCCAACCCAGACAGGCTGGGTGGCATGCTAAGGTGAGTTGGGGGGGTGTCCCCAGGGGGACTCCCCCCACATAGGGCTGGCCTGAGCTGCCTGGCATTGCCAGCCCAAGCCACCCCTGTGGCTTTACACCCTGGGCAGCTGCCCCACCCTGGCTGAGCTAAAGCTTAAGCAGCTGAGATCAGTTTGGGGAGGATTTTAAGCATAGTTTGAGCCCCTGGTGAGCACAAAAGAAGTCAGAAGAACCAGGTGATTTTGTAAATAGCTGATTTTAGGGAGACAGTATCATAGGAATCCCTTGCTCAAATGATCCTGAATTTGGAGCACAAGCCCTACCCAGTGGCGCTGGAATACTTTTTATAGTGGGGGTGCTGAAAGCCAGTGAAACTGCAAAGTAGGGGTCCCCAAGCTTTTTACCTTATGCCCCCCCACTTACCATGGGACTGACAGCCAGGAGCCCGGGTGTGGGGCCAGGAGCAGAGCCCTGTGTAAAACCTGGGGGAGCTGCAGCACCCCCCCACCTCTAATTCCCATACCCCTGGCCCTACTCCACACACCCATGAGGCATAGTGTGTTTTGAGACTCTCTCCCTAATCACATGGATTTTGGAGCTCTTAGAATAATCATCCTTTAAACAATAAGGAACTCTCAACCTTAACTATAAAGAGATGCCACTGTGCTATAATACTGTAGTGTGTAAAGTCATCTGGGATGAAGGGCACAATATATTGCAAAAAATATTCTTTAAATCCTTAAAATCCAGAAGAGTACATTGGATTTCATGCAATTACTTTATAAGAAACAAAGTTTTTAGAAGTATGACTTTTGTATATGTATGTACCGTAACCACTAGAGTTCTACTGACAATGCTTGGTCTATGGGTAAAACACATATGTTCTGCCTAGTGTACAATCTCAGAGTCACCTCTCTGAAGCGCTGGTTTTGGCCCTTCAGAGGAAGTCTATGTAAAGCGGAAAAAACAGCAAAAGGATTAAGAATTTTAAAAATTGGTCTTAAAATAATTATTTATAAATACAATAAATACAATAGCACATCTTCTGCACATGCCTGTGTCAGTCAATGAATGTCAACTTTTGGTACGTTGAGCTTTTATCTAGGGCCTTCTATGGCGTACATCACGACAGTATGGGAGCATCACACCACAGATAGAGTGTCCATTTACTGACTAACACACAAAGCTCATCATGTGTTATTGCTTATGTATCATCATTTATTAAGACTGGCTACTAGAAGCCCATGTGCTACATTGCACCTGAGTTTTCTATTTGCCTACAATCGAACAATACTCTGCACTTTTATATATCATGCCACATCTGACATATTCAATGTGGTAAATTTATCAGTTAATCAATCCTCATAAAAGCCCAATTAATTGGTTGTTTTATCTCTGTTTTACAGATAAGGAAGCAGAGTGATAGACACTAACAGGAACAATTTCAAAAGTAGCCTCTAATTTTGGGTGCTGTTCTTTAGCTACCTAAGCCAAAATTTCATACATGAATGCCTAAAGCTAGACATCTAAATCCATACTGGAGTCCCTAAGTAAGTGCCTTATTTTCCAGAGGTTCTGAGCACCGATCATTACCACTTACTTCATTTTGTATTGTGGGTGTTTACAATTTCTGGAAAACAAATCAGACCCTAGATTTCTAAAGCTGGCATCCAGCATTAGAAGCCACTTTTAAAAAAATGATGGGACTTTTCACACAACAGGTCCGTTGCAGAGCTATGCTAACCAGTAGATCAAGCTCCTCACACGGACTCCATTTTGCCAAATTTTATTGCAAATGTCACTGAATATATATTTGTTCCCACAACATAAAAGTACTTCTAAACTGGAGTAAATCTCAGGTGTGAAAAAATTACCGTACAGACATGGAATGAAAACCCAAATTCTTCTGAATAGTATATTAACTACTGTTGGAGAAAAGATCATTTGTCTGAGCGCTGCAAATCCCTTTTAGCATTGTGAATCTGATCTTGGTATTGTTCAGAAGACAAAATATTATTGACAGCTTTCTACAAACCAGATAACTTCTTGTTGAATTATTGAGCTAGAGGTAGAGTTAATCTGCAAAATTTCTGCACTTGCATGCACCATGGAAACAAGAAAATCTCTCTCTCCAGAGAATCCACAATTGCCTTAAAAGTCAGCTGTGGCTTTGTCTATAAACATAACTGCATTTTGTTGTCTACTTCAGTCTCAAAATATAAGATGAACCTTTAAGTTTGAAAGTTTGTGTGTATCCTGTCCATAGTGAAGTATCAGAGGGGTAGCCATGTTAGTCTGTATCCAAAAAAACAACAAGGAGTCCGGTGGCACCTTAAAGACTAACAGATTTTTTGGGGCATAAGCTTTTGTGGGTAAAAAACCCACTTCTTCAGATGCATGGAGTGAAAATTACAGGTACAGGCATAAATATATATTGGCATATGAAGAGAAGGGAGTTACCTTACAAGTGGAGAACCAATGTTGAAGGCCAATTCAGTCAGGGAGGATGTGGTCCTCTCCCAATAATTGATGAGGTGTTAATACCAAGAAAGGGAAAATTGCTTTTGTAGTGAGCCAGCCACTCCCAGTCCCTATTCAAGCCCAAACTGATGGTGTTGAGTTTGCAAATGAATTGTAGCTCTGCAGTTTCTCTTTGAAGTCTGTTTTTGTTGAAGAATGGCTACTTTTAAATCTGTTATTGAATGTCCAGGGAGATTGAAATGTTCTCTTACTGGCTTCTATATGTTACCATTCCTGATGTCTTTAACTTTTTACAAAGAGACTGTCCAGTTTGGCCAATATACATGGTAGAGGGGCATTGCTGGCACATGATGGCATATATCACATTAGTAGATGTGCAGGTGAATGAGTCCCTGATGGTGTGGCTGGGTCCTATGATGGTGTTGCTAGAGCAGATATGGGGACAGAGAAGGCAACAGGGTTTGTTACAGAGCAGGGGTAGGCAACCTATGGCACGCGTGCCGAAGGTGGCATGTAAGCTGATTTTCAGTGGCACTCACACTGCCTGGGTCCTGGCCACTGGTCTGGGGGGGGGCTCTGCATTTTAATTTAAATGAAATTTCTTAAACATTTTAAAAATCTTATTTTATTTTACATACAATAGTTTAGTTATATATTATAGACTTATAGAAAGAGATCTTCTAAAATATTAAAATGTATTACTGGCATGCGAAATCTTAAATTAGAGTGAATAAATGAAGATTCGGCACACCACTTCTGAAAGGTTGCCAACCCCTGTTACAGAGATTGGTTGCTGGGTTAGTGTTTCTGTGATGTGTAGTTGCTTCTGGTTGGGGGGCAGTCTGTAAGCGAGGATTGGCCTGCCTCCCAAGGCCTGAGAGAGTGAGGGAAATCAAGTGGCTGTAATGTGCAAAAATTATCAAAATTAGAAAACTGCATAATCCATTTTAAAGCTGTGACTCAGGACAGCACTTAAGTACATGTGCAACTTAAAGCGCATTAGTACTCCCATTCAGTGGTATTACTTGAAGTTACACGTGTGCTTAAGTGGTTTGCTGCATCAGAGCCTAAGCACTGTATTGATTCTACATGCTCTGAGAAGACCTAAAGGACACAGGATTAGATCCTCAGATAATCAATTAATTCCCATTGATTTCAATAGGATTTGGGTGCCTAAATACAGTGCTTAAAATTTCAATAGCAGCCAGCAGCCTGTCTATGCTTGGGCTCCCAGCATTGCTAAATGAGCTCTAGTCTCCACTACAAACTAATATTGGTATAACTATGTCACTCAGGAGTGTAGATTTTATGAGGGGAGAAAAACAAACACACCCGCCTGAGCAATGTAAGTTTAGCCGGCATAAGTGGTAGTGTGCACAGCGCTATATTGGTGGGAGGGCTTCTCTACCACTGTCTGTTGGGGGTGGTTTAATTATGTTGACAAGAGAGCTCTCTTCCATGGCTACACAAGAGATCTTACAGCAGCGCAGCTGCATCAGTACAGATGTGCTGGTGTAAGGCTTCTAGTGTAGACATTGGTAACACACATGTGGAAGGAGCCAGAAGGTATCTGTTACTCTAATTTAGGCTACCTGTAGTCAGTATTGCCAGCTCTTGTGATTTAAATATCAGTTTTGCAATATTCAGTGCTTTTCTTAAAGTCCCATTTCCTGGAATCAGGGCATTAAAACAGAATTTCAGATTTTATCTTAGACACACCAGTAACCTACCCCAGACCAGAAGAGCTCTGTGAAGCTTTGAAGAGTGTCACTTCCACCAATCGAAACTGGTCAAGTAAAAGATATTACCTCACCTACCTTGTATCTCTGATTGAAAAAAGTAGTACATTTCTAGCCCTTCATGTTACAAAGAAAAGCTGGGAAATGGATGTAAGAGTAACCTACAGGATCAAAATCCAGAAGCAAAGAACAACCACCCTAGGTTATTTTTGGCTTAAAAATTGTGATTTAAAAAAAAAACCTCATCATTTTAGGATGGGGTCTCACTCATGGTTTCTGAATCTGTGTGTTGGCAATGTTCTGTATTTGATTTTAAATGTAATATAATCATATATATGAAATGTTAAATTGCAAAATGCAGGTAGGGGAATGAAGTTGTCAAGGGTGAATACATATTTCAAACAGTAATCAAACTACCAAAAAAAGCAATTGATAACCATTGGAACAAGCTACTAAGGGAAGTGGTACATTCTCCATCTGCTGAAGTCTTCAAATCAAGACTGAATGTCTTTCTGGAAGATATACTTTAGTCAAACCAAGTTATTGGGCTCAATACAAGTTGTTACTGGCTAAAAATCTATGGCTTCTGTTATGCAAAAGGTCAGATTAGATGATCTATTGGTCCTTTCTGGCCTTAATATCTATGAATCTTAACTTCACTCCCACCCCCCTTCCCAAGACCATCTTTATTATATAAAAGCAGCAAAGAGTCCTGTGGCACCTTATAGACTAACAGATGTATTGGAGCATGAGCTTTTGTGGGTGAATACCCACTATTCACCCACGAAAGCTCATGCTCCAATACGTCTGTTAGTCTATAAGGTGCCACAGGACTCTCTGCTGCTTTTAGAGATCCAGACTAACACGGCTACCCCTCTGATACTTTATTATATAGAAAGTCTGATCAATTACATGACATTCCCATAAAAATATAAGGATGTTCAACACTTGCCTTTTATATGATTACTGAAATCTTAACTGGGAGAAGAAAAGAGACCTATTTTCACTAGTTCTACATGAGGCTCTAGTAGGGCACCATTTGACATCTTGCTTTCAGGTTCTTGCAACAGCAGCATTAACCTATGAGATGTTAAAGCTTGGGAGCATTGACATGTTATGTCAAAGTGTAAAGAAACCATCAGCACAAAAAAAAAAGATTGAATTAAGCACCATGAAAAGGGAAAGAAGAACAGAATGACAGAAGGGAAAATACATATATAGAGAAACAGAGAGCAAAAGAAGAGCAATAGTAGAATCAGAGCTGAGTATAAAATACATTTTCAGAAGACCATTAGGAAAAAAAAGTAGCAGTACAATAAAAAACAAAAGAATAGATAATGGGAATAGGTATAGACTATTGTCCTGATCCCACACACATTTATGCACATGCATAACTTTACTCACACAAGTAGTCCCATTAACTTCAGTGAGACTATTCTTGTGAATAATCATTTAAGTTAACAGGATGACTTGTGCAAATAAAGTTCAGCATGTGCACAAGAATTGGCAGAATTTGGTCCTATACTGTCTCTTGCTGTGTACATCCATAAAACAGACTCAGAAACTTAAACTCAGATGAAGGAAAAAAAGTTTAAAATAATAGGCCCCAAAGGAAGCACTAACCATGAAAACTAGAAGCCTACAACAAAGAATTTCTGGGAATACTCCAAAGGCTAATTTGGCAATGCAATTAATGTACTGTGCTCTCTGAACCACAATATACACACCGCAATTTCTATTTTATACTGTAGAGCACTGGTGAATTGGTTATAAACTAGGGCCAAGATTGTCAAAAGTGACTAGTGTAACTGGCCAAAACTGAGGAGTTTTGCTTAACAAGTAGTTTCAGTATTTACAAATTTGCTTTTGTACCAATTTGGAAGTTTTGTTCTGAAGACACCAAGATATGGCAATCCTAAAACAAAATGACATCCATATTCTTGTCAGTTTTTTTGCTGTTATTGAATGAACAGCAATTGTGAAACTAACAAGAATGTCAATTTCATTCAGCTGCTTCTTGGCAGGGAGCCAAGGCTTTCAGCTTTGCTATGGTCCCTGTCATGGACCTGGATGTCCTAGGACTGGCTCCTAGGGTCTGTGGCAGACCTGCAATGTGGGCTTCCTAATGTTTCAGCAAAAGTTTTGTCAAATCTGTAACAGATTTGGCAAACTTTAACTTCAGCAAGTCAGCATTTTCTGACAAAATGTAGCTTCATTGTAAGATTTCCATCCAGCTCTAGCAACTAGTGATTTTAGATGCCTCAATTCTGAGAGCCCTAATTGATTCCTACCTACAGTCTGCAGAAACACTTCATCTAAAAGGGAAGCAAACCATTCCCATTCATCTCAGCATGGGATTAATTCTGAAGACTAATGAGGCAAGGCACTTTACCACACTGTTTCAGCTCATCATTGGTAAAAAGAAAATACTACCACCTCACAAGGGCATTATGAGGAATAGCAAATGCACAGTAGCACATTCTCACTTCATAGGCCTCCCCTCATCTCAGATCACAGCACTGCATGGGGGTTTTAGCTCTAGTACCACCTACTGGGGCTCTCCCTTGGACCTGTAATAGCCATTTAGCCTCTATCTTCTCCTGTCTCCCCCATTAGGTGTTTTGTGGCTTGACCCTCCAGCCAAGTCACATAAAAGTCTATACTCCTTCAAGAGTAGCACAAATAAGTCCAAACAAATCTTCAAAAAACAGTCCTTCCACCCCTCTCAGGTCTTATGGTAGTTCCCCTGTTAGCTCTACCTCAAGGTTTCATTTGCAAGAGCTAACTTGCTTCTGTAGTGTGCATTCACCCATAATTCCTGTTACACACACTTCTCCACACTAAAAACTACTCTCTTCTACACAACTACCCTCCCTCAGTCTACTTATAAGGCCTAGCTCCACCTTCTCTGGCCAGAAGGCAATTATTTAATTACCCCCCAGGTGCAGAGCAGGATTAATTTCATTCCCTTGCCTTGCAGGTGATGGGAGTTAAGCTCCATCACAGCAGGATTTTCACAAATGCTAAAAAAGCAAGTTAGGTGCCTATCTCCTATTGATTTTCAATGAGAGTTAGGCACCTAACTCACTTATTTACATTAGAAAATCCCACTGAATGGCTGTAAATCTCTCTACTTAGATGGGCCCCATTATTGTATTATCTGGGCACCTCAAAATCTTCAATGTATTTATTCTCACAATCCTGTGAAGTAGGAAAGTATTATCTCCATTTTACAGATGGGAAACTGAGGCACAGAATGACTAAGTTGCTGGCCCAATATTACACAGGAAGTTTAAAAATGCAGGGAACTGCACCTACATCTTCCAAGTCCCAAGTTAGTGCCCTTAACCATTGAACTATCCTTCTCAAAGGAGATATTATTATTCTTAACTAGTCCTATTAGAAATAACGTTCTGGATGATGTTCAAAACTTGAGAAAACAAAACTGAACAAAAGGTGCAGGATTTCTTCAATATCACAATGATTCATCTTCAGAAAAAATATTCTCACTGTGAAAACCGTGCAGAATGCCAGAGCATTAATAACATTAGCCACACAATCCACCAGGAACTCTGACCCTCTCCTCTGTCTGGTCTTATATTGCCAAAATGGTGCAAAAACCCAATATCCTATTAAATTATGGCCAGAAAGACATGGAGCTAGAAATGCCCTGTTACTTTTAGTTGGCCAGGACACTAGATAGACCTTTTCCACTCAACTTTCTCTAAGTGGTATTATGGGTCAGTAGCTAGACTTCCTGACTTTTTAGTCATGTACCCTGAGTTCTGTTCCCAGTTCTGCCAATGATATGCTGTGTCACTTTGGGCAAAGCTGCTTAGCTGGTCTGTGCCTCAGTTTCCTTACCAGTAAAATAGGAATAATAATCATACAACTTAAAGTGCTTTTACAGAAGAGGCTAAGTATGGATGAAAACCACTACATAAGAACTAAGTATTGTTATATTAGAAGATGTGGAACTATTTTGAGACTGAATTACTGCATCTCACTCTACCAAATTACCTGAACTACACACGCTTCAACATGCAGCAGCTAGTCTGCTGGGCAGACCAATGAAAGTACATCACAATACTCTGTGTGCGACACTGGCAAATTCCAGTTATCATTAAAAGTCCTGGTCCTTATCTTTAAAGTCCTATGTGTCTAAATGAGGGTCAAGCTACTTCAAAGGCCCTCTTCAAGTCACCATAGTAGCTACTTCAACATGAACACTGGCTGATACAACCCAGATTCTAATTTGCTGGTGAATGCTCAGTAAGTAGAAGGCTCTCAGCTGTGGAATCTGTTATGAGCAGAAATCAGGATGAGACCAAGTCTTACTACTTTCAGATCATGATGCAAGACTTCTCCCTTTTGGTAGGCATTTCCCTAAGATTTATGCATGAAGTGGCCCTGACTACAGGACCAAGTGAACTATATAGATTTAAGTACTCATTTATTAGCCCCATAAAACTGAATGGAGGGAGAGAAAAAATCAGTTCTTTATTCTGAAGGAAGGTTGATGTTTTTTCTTAATTTATGTATGGTGCCTACATATGAAAGTGATGGGTTCCTTAGAAATACATATAACAATAATTTCCAACTTCTCATCACGGCTATTAACAACAAATATTTCTGTGGAACTGCTCTATTGATCATACCGTTTTTCTTAATTAACAAATGGTACATTGTTCCCTTCTGAAATCTGATTATTTCAAATACAATGTTTAGAGTTTGCAAATTATGAATCACAACTGTTAGTAGGGGGTGAAAGGAGGAATAAGGTTAAAATAAATAAAAATATTGAGAATCATGGGAAATCAAATGTTATTGCTTTTATCTTGGGATATAGTGAGGTTAGCATTCATGATGTTTGAATATTCTTGTTATAAATCATACTTGTGGTCCATTAAACATAGCCTTTGTTAATGCTTCCTATACTGAAATACCATGAACATTATCACTTCATTTAATATCACACTGATGACTTTTTCTTGGCAGTGATGACTAGCTATATTTGAAAATTAAGTATAACAAATTGTACAGACAGAACAGCTAACTGGTTGAAACATCTGATTCTAACTACTCAGATTCTCTGGAAAAGTCAGATCCCAGGAGGGGATTGGTTGTTTGTTCACCCAATGTAGATAAACTGAGTTGCGTACAGTTTACTGTGAGTGCCTTTCTGCTGTGGTAAAACAAAACCCCTGTCTATTCTCCACGGTCATTAACAATCCCATGACACTTTTTGTAAGGTTTGCCCTAGAGTACTTGGCCAAATGTAATCCCCTTCACCTCAGACAAATACACTTCAGTGGTAGATGAATTATTTTCATCATGTACGGTACTGTATATAGTTTGTTAAATCATTTTATGAACTAAGGTGATATATATATAATATTTATTATGGTAACAAAGCCCTGCAAAGGGCAATATTGTTTTTATTTAGCAAACCAGGTGTTTCACAATGACAAACTGAGCAAGACCGTAAATCCAAAAATTAAAACTATAAAGACAGGTTTCAGCCTTGGTTCACATGTGAGCTGATATTGGCTTTTAATTCTGGACTGTGAACTCCCTGAAGTTAGTAATGATAACTGTAATATGATGCATCATAACAAGAAACAAAAGCACAGTGGATGGGTAAAAAGGGTGTGTGTGTGACACTCTTGACCCCAGCGAAGAACGTGAAGAAACAAACCTACCAGGATGCTCCTTCCATGTGTTGGTCTGGGCAGGTTTGGTCTTCCTGCCCTGCACCATCTCCCAGTGTCCCCTGTGCACCACGTCCCTGCCCTGCACCATCTCCCAATGTCCCCTGTGCACCATCTCCCTGCCCTGCACCATCTCCCAATGTCCCCTGTGCACCACCTCCCTGCCCTGCACCATCTCCCCAGTGTCCCCTGTGCACCATCTCCCTGCCCTGCACCATCTCCCAATGTCCCCTGTGCACCACCTCCCTGCCTGCTCTGCACCATCTCCCCAGTGTCCCCGCAGGATCTTTACCCCTCCCCCGCCCCACCCTGTCACCGGGCCCCTCGCCTCCGGTTCCGGCTCAGGCGGGGTCTCTGGGCTTTCGAGGAGCCCGGAGGCCGGGGGGTGTTTCTAGCGCGGGCGGGGCGGGGGCTGAGCCGCTGCCGGGGCCGCTCTCCGCCCTGGCGGTTTCTTACCCGCGGCGGCTCCCTCCTTCTCCTCCGCCATGTCGGCCCCCAGCCGTAACCATGGCAACGCGGGGCGCCGGCTGCTCCTGCCAGCCGGGCCCCGCCCGCGCGCTCCCAGCTCCAGCCAAACCCCGGCCCGGTCCGGCCCGGCCAGGCGCCCGGCAGCGCCGCCTCATCCTGAGGGGCGGATGCGGAGGCACCGTCGGGTCCCGCTGCTGACAAGACCTGGCCCCCGGGCGGCTCCACTCGCCCCTCGCCCGGCTCCCCCGTCCTGGGGAGCGCGCCCACACCTTGCAGCCCCCAGACCCGTGTGCGTCGGTGGGGCGGAGGCCAGACGCGCTGCCGGGCGTGTGTGCTGTCAGCGAGCAGCGCTCGGCCAGGGCCCTGCCCCGCGCTAACCCCCATCGCCTGCTCATCCTGCTGAGCGCAGCCTCCCGGTGTGGCCGTAGCCCTCTGGGGGCTTTGCCGAGCGAGGTAGCGGGCAGCCCACTTTACAGCTGGGGGAACAGGCCAAGGGAGCGGCAGTGACTTGTTCCAAGTCACAGAGCTGCAGGGACCCCAGGGCACCTCACTGTTCACCTTGTGCCTTACCCAGGGGTTCTCAATCAGGGGTACGCAGGGCTGGCGCTTCAGTCGCCTAGGGCGCCAGGATTCGGGGGGCGGCATTTTGTGTGCTCCCAACGGGGCGCACGGGAGCTTCTGGTTCTGCTCCCGTCGCGCCGCCGAAGAAGGACCTTCTGCCACGGAAAACAGCGGCAGGCAATTGAGCAGCCCAATGACTGCCGCTGTCGCCTGCGGCATTTCAGCGGAGGGTCCTTCTTCGGCAGCGCGATGGGAGTGGAACCGGAAGCTCCCACGCGCCCCGTGGGGAGCGCACAAAATGTCTCCCCCCGAATTCTGCCTAGGGCACCAGAAACTCTGGCGCTGCTCCTGGGGGTACGTGTACCCATGGGGGCATCCAGAGGTCTTCCAGGGGCTACATCAATTCATCTAGATCTTTGCCTAGTTTTACAACAGGCTACAGCAGTGATTTTCAAACTTTTGAGCTGGTCACCCCTTTCACATAGCAAGCCTCTGAGTGCGACCCCCCCCTTATGAATTGAAAACACTTTTTTATATATTTAACACTGTTATAAATACTGGACGCAAAGTGGGGTTTGGGATGGAAGCTGACAGCTCGTGATAATAACCTCATAATAACCTCACAACCCCCTGAGGGGTCACAACCCCCAGTTTGAGAACCCCTGGGCTACAGAAAAAGCCGTAGCAAAGTCAGTACACACTAATTTTTCACCCAATGATTTGTTTATGCTGCTCTATATACTAAACCCTGAAATGTAAGTGCAAAATTTATGTTCCAATTGATTTATTTTATAAGTATATGGTAAAAATGAGAAAGTAAGCAAGTTTTCAATAATAGTGTGCCGTGACACTTCTGAATTTTTATGTCTGATTTTATAAGCAAGTAGTTATTGAGTGAGGTGAAACTTGGGCATATGCAAGACAAATCAGACTCCTGAAAGGGGTACAGTAGTCTGGAAAGATTGAGAGCCATTGCCTTAACCCATCATACAAACTTTCAGCACAGTTTTGGGGTGCAGTTAAAGGTCCACATACCCTGCAAAGCAAAAATAGGTCACTGTTGTTTACATTGCAGTGCCTACGGTTCCATGTCTATGCAGCAACCGCGGAGGAATCTCCTTTTGGGTCTAATTTAGTAACCACTGAAAACCACAGCTCCCATTAATTTCAACAACAATAAATAAATAAACTCACTTCCCTGTGTTTCTCCCTAGCCCCAATGCTTATGACTCTTCACAAACACTGCAACTACAATCAAACAATATAAAAATGAATAAAATATTTTAAATGGGGGTTTCTTGGAATCTGACCACTATGTTTTATCTTCTTCGGGAGATTACAGGCCAATAGACAATGTGCAGAGAAGGCAGCACACTATCTTTGTGTAAAAGTTTCAAATGGTTGGCTACACCCAGATACTGGATTTTATTTGTAGAATTTTGGTTTTTTATGTTTAGTGTTATGTTATTGTTGCCATCAGTATACTGGTAAATTTATACTTACCCTCATACACTCTTTACAAGTTATGCTGATTTAAAAGCAGAATCAGCACCAACAATGATCAGAAGAAAAGTCCCTGGGCCCAGTCTTGCACACTATGAAGTATAGTTCTTATTGCCACATAGTCCCATAGATTTCAGTAGTAAGCAATCCCCTTTCATTCTGTCTGTAGCATAAGTTCCTAATATATGAGTTTTCTATCAAGAGCCCCTTCTCCCCTTAAAATGTTTGCTTTTGGGGTAGCCTTCCCAAATTAATAATGTTGTGCTGTGAATTATACAATCTTGCCCTTTCACGGTATCAGTTTTTTTTTAAAATAGCATTTAGTAGCAATGAAAGAAATCTCCATCTATGCATCAAACAATTAAAAGATATTTTATTCTTAAAAAAAGAAAAATGGAGATAGCTAAAATATTCTGTATATCCACTGACATTGAGGGGAAATCCAGGTTGGAATTTTGGCTTAGAACTTAAACATGTATGCAATTCATGTTTTTTCAAACTCAAAATCAACTGTAAAAGTTGAAAAATATAAAATATAGATAAAAGAATAAAATTAAGCTGCACTGAGAGTGGTGTGTCATTTGTTATTTTTGAGTATTATTTTTTTAAAATGAGAAAACAAGATTATTTAGGAATATTAATGTTTAAGTCAAGGATTCACTGAGATACATCCACAGTATTCATGTAGGATTTCACATCAAGCACATTCATTATGAAAGTCCCAGAACTAGACCTTTGTCTTTGCCCTAAGTAACTGCTTCTTTTTCTAATGCTGAAGTGCAGCAAAGCAGAGGTGGGTGATTATTTTTTCCTAAACAAACATACAGCTATGGAGTGTTCAGAGTTCATGCAAAATAATAAAAATTTAGAACAGCCAGTTCAGCTATAACATTGAACAGAAGCCAGACCTCGTTGCTTGATAAAACAAATTATGTTTTTCTAATACTATAACATGTTATTTGCTGAAATGACCACACCTTGTACCCCTTGCACCAGTTATTTTTGTCTTTTTCTTTTACTCAAACATAATGTAGAATTAAAAAAATGGGCCTGATAAGAGTCCTAAGACAACATATAATTAGCCTACTGGTACAATATCTTATGCTTTCTGAGTAAAGTAGATGCTTTTGAATAGTTATGAATGGATTGGAAACATTTGGGCAAATTACTCTAAATATTACATACATACATACAATCTCTCTTAGTGCAAAGCACCACAGAATCACATCACAATTAAAAGTAAACACAACATATGGGAGTCTTTGGCCAGCAATCTTCCTCCACATTTCCTGGTCTTCACACAGCTTTGAGAAAAACATCATAATGCATCCCGCCCAGTTAGCCACATCATCGAACCATGTTTGCCATGAATACCCTCCTGCCCCTGGCCCCTGGCACCTGGCACCAGTCCCTGAAAACTTGCTTCAGCAATCTTCCTCGGCTCATTCCACCCACATGTCCTGCAAACTCAAATTTTCTTTGATCATCTTGATGATATCAGGTATCGCTCCAGTTATGCTGTAAATTTGGGCAATTACTTTCTTGTTACTCAGGGGTACAAGGTATAGCTAATGTACAGCAATTGCCTGTAGAATTTCAATTTAAGAGACTTTCTGTCTCCAGTGTCCTGTTTCCTAAGGTCATGTCTTCACCAGAGCTTACAGCGGCACAGGTGTACTGATACAGCTGCACCACTATAAGATCTCTCATGTAGTCGCTCTATTCCAACAGGAGAGAGCTCTTCCAATGACACAATTAAACCACCCCCAATGAGTGGCAGTAGCTAGGTCAGTGGGAGAAACTCTCCTGGCGTCGTAGAACTGTCTACACTGGTGCTTCTGTTGGTGTAACTTATGTCGCTCCTCTGTGTGTTTTCTTCACAACCCTGAGCAACAAAAGTTATACCAACAAAAGTGGTAGTGTAGACATATCTCACAAACATGTAGCAAGATGCTGAAGACAAGAGACGGCAGCAATTTCATTTTACACTTCATGGTAATTCCTTTGCTTCTCCAAATGTGGCTGAATGCCGCTAGAGCAACAGTTGTGATTCCAGTTCTATGTCAGATCTCTACGTGATGTTTACCACACTACCTACGTGTTTGAAGTGCTCAATGCACTTCAGGGCCTCCTCATATTTGGGTAGGAATATTTTTGCCTTTTCAGCAGACTTAGCTGCCACCATTGTCTTTGTCTTTTTGTGTGATATCTTAAGACCTAATTTTTCCCCTTCCACCACTACTCTTTTTAGCTGATTTTGCACCTCTTCTTGCAATGATCCCATCTGGTGAATGTCATCTGGTGAATGATCCCATTTGGTGAATGACTAATTTTTCATCCACCAACAGGTACACCCTCCTGTAGGTTTCCATCAGGGGTTCTTCTTAAAATTTCTTCAAGATAACAGTTGAAGAGGGTCAGTGATAGCATGCAGCCCTGTCTGACACCCAGGGGCGGCTCTACGTTTTTGGCCGCCCCAAGCAGTCATGCGCGGGAGGCGCCCCGGAGCCGCGGGAGCAGCGGACCTCCAGCGGGCATGACTGCAGAGGGACTGCTGGTCCCACGTGGCACGGCTGGACCTCCCGCGGCTGCGGACAGTTCGCGGGTCCGGCGGCTCCGCTTGAGCTGCCGCAGTCATGCCTGCGGGAGGTCCAGCCGAGCCGCGGGACGAGCGCCCCCTCCGCAGTCATGCCTGCGGCAGGTCCAGTCGTCCCGGGGCTCCGGTGGACCTCCCGCAGGTAGGACTGCGGCAGGTCCGCCGGCACAGCCTGCCGCCCCCCCCGGCCGCAGGGGACGCCCCCTAGATTTTGCCGCCCTAGGCACCAGCTTGTTTTGCTGGTGCCTAGAGCCGCCCCTGCTGACACCTATCCTCAAGTCAAATAACTACTTTGCTCACACCCTGAAGCCATTGCATTTCCACAGAGATATTGTATCAGACTTATTACATTTTCACCAACTCCATTCAGCTGCAGGATTGCCTGAAGAGATATGCGCCACATGCTGTCAAATGCCTTAGCAAAATCAAGAGGCATGGGCCACATTCCCATCATCTTCATCACTTTCTCACACAGCACATACAGATTGAATATTTGCTCCCCTGTACCTCTTTTGGGTCCAAACCCAGCTTGTTCTTTAGCCAGAAAGTTCTTTATCTTGCGTGCAATTCTCTTCAGGATGATGTGCAATAATATTTTGCTCTGATGTGTCAATAATGAGATAGCTTGGTCCCCCTTTTTAGGAATAGGAACCATCAGGGATTGTGTCCAAGTCTTGGACCATTTACCAGACTCTCAAATCACATTGACAAGCGTATGGTATACTCAGATGAGTGCCTTTTCCACCACTTTGAATTAGTTCTGCTTGTATGTTATCCACTCCAGGGACCTTATTGCTTTTCAGTGTCCACATCACATCTTCAACTTTGTAGATTGGAGGAGGAGGTTCATCAGAGTAAGTCAAGCTTCTCAAGTAGATCCCCTCTGCCTCTTTCACTTCCAACTTAGAGTTCATTTTGATCATATTATACAGTTGTCAGCAATACTTACCCCAAATGTCGGGTGAAATGGTATTTTTTTCCTGCCAGGGAAACCCTTCAAGAGTTCTGATGGTTTGGTAGGCTTTCCTAATGTCATTTGCTACAAAGGATTCTGTATATCAATCCACTGTTGTCCAAGCCAATCTTCTTTTGCCACTTTAATCAGTGCATCTATTTCTCATGTCATATGGGAACATTGCTCTCTTGCAGTTTCATCCATCTTCTTTTGTTCTCTCTTAGCTTCCTTCATTGATCACACAATTTGATAATATTCTCCATGTGTGTCTTTGCATGGAGTGGCTTACAAGCAAGAATACCAACAACAGGGCAGACTGTTAAGAAGAAGGGCACAAACTCCCAGACTTATTGTGAGTTCTGAACAGGGCTGGCTCCAGGCATCAGCCCAGCAAGCAGCTGCTTGGGGCGGCCAACGGTGAGGGGCGGCACGTCCAGGTCTTCCACGGCAATTCAGAAGTGGGTCCCTCAGTCCCTCTCAGAGCGAAGGACCAGCCGCCGAAGACTGAAGCAGCGGCGGCAGAGCTGCAGATCGCGATCACAGCTTTTTTTTTTTTCTTTTTCTTTTTGCTGCTTGGGGCAGCAAAAATCCTGGACCCGGCCCTGGTTTTGTATGTAGATTTCACCAACAAAACAACAAGTGTAAACTCCTCAGGCACAATACAACTGTCAAGCTGCCTTTGTTAGAAATCACAGGCCAGAGATGAGAGGCAGGAATGAGGCAGAGATGATGTCACAGTCTCCAATTTATACCTCCATGTACCTGGAAAAATACTGTCTCAAACATGGAGTCGTGAATCACATGTTCTAGTGCCTTGCTGAGTTATGAGGCATCCATTGTCTCTGTGCTCGCTGAGGCATCTTCAGGAGGGGCCCACTGGAAGAGCTGATTCTCCTTAATGGCCCATCAACACATGGCTGGCTAGTCTCAATGTAAATCTGTTTTGTAGGTGTTACCCAGGAGCACAACATATTTGAGACACAAACACATAGCAAAGTTTCATGACTTCATACCCAGTGATAATACATGCATTTCAACAAGACAGCATTATTCAACAGATCACAACTCTTCCAATGATACCTTACAAGGCACACTTTGTACAAGATTTATTGCAATTTTATAACAGTGGTGACTATATTAGTGCAAACAGTCATCTCCCTTTTTATATGGCATCACAAAAGCCTTAATATGGAGTCACAGACAGTACCCTGGGGCATTCTGAAACACTCTGAAAAACAACACTTGTTGTCAATCCTATAGTAAACTAAGGATTTATTAACTAAGAAAAAGAAAAGAGTGTTATTTACAAGGTTAAAACAGGTAAACGCACACACAAATGAGCTGCAGTCTTAGGTTTCAGATGGCAATAGAGCTGCTGAAATAAGTCAGCTCTATAAATCCTTTCGGGCTAACCCAGGTTAATCCTGGGGATCTCTTGCTTATGTTTAGGAATCTTTGCCTTTAGAGTCCAAACGGCATTAAAAGACTTTAATTCCTTCTGGTCAGAGATTTTTATCCCCATCTCCATAGAGTCCAAGTTGATGTGATGAGTGCTTCTGGACATCCCCCTTCATGGGTATGCTGGGAGTAATCAACAAAGTCCTTGTTCTCTGGTAGCTTACAATGGCCCATTTGGATTCAACAGGCCTTCCTGATGGGCTGGAGATAACGCATCCTCATGGGTGCAAACCAGTATTTCACACTTGGTGATGTTTCTTTCCTGACTGGATTTACAGTTTCAGAGCAAACATTTTTATAGTTGCAAAATAGACACTTAAGTATTACCTTACAATATGGGTTACAGATACCATAAATGAGATTAATGCTTGCAGCAATTTACAAGCATTTCATAAAGTCTAAACACATTGTTACAAGTATAATACCTATTTTAGCTATACTAAACACACAGGTAAGCCAGAGTGGTTTCCAGCTATGTATTTGTCACTGTTCAGGGAGGCCTGGGGCCTTGGCATGAGCTGGCACTTGGTCTGCCAGCGTCACAATGAGATCCAAGGTTTTGTCTTTAGGATCTGTTTCCCTAGGAGTTCATCCACAGCCTCTGTAATGCAGCAGGAAATGTTGTGGTCTATCTGATCTATGCTACCAGTGCACAGAAATATTAAATATTACTAAAAAAGAAATTGACCTCATTAGGAGTGTGAACCCATTCCAGCTGAAGCTGATGAAAGTTTTGGGGGAGGTGGTTTGGGGAGGGTGGCAGGACAGAGATAAAAAGGGACTCTTGGGACAGGAGAAGGAGGAAGAATCCCAAACAAACATTGCACTCTGACATCCGGCAAAGCTTGCCTCCACCTTAACTATTAGTGGTTCCACCTCCTCACCA
The DNA here is from genome assembly GCF_016161935.1 of Mauremys reevesii. Classification (NCBI taxonomy): domain Eukaryota; kingdom Metazoa; phylum Chordata; order Testudines; family Geoemydidae; genus Mauremys; species Mauremys reevesii. The sequence goes on from NC_052625.1 coordinate 71,608,270, forward strand.
AAAGAGAACTCTCAGTCCACATTGGGGAAATGACTAGGAGGGTTTCTGCAGTGTAGCTGCATGATGGGATAGACTAGGTTCAGAGGCCCCCTGCTGGAGGGCCCCACCCCACCCCACCCCACCCCAGAAAAGGGCAGATGAGAGGTCTTCCAAACTGCCTAGAGCGGCTGTGTGGGACACAGCCAATCAGAGAGGCTTCAGGGAGCAGACAATCAGGGCAGATATACTGCTGCTATCAGGGCAGCAGTATAAGACAAGCTGCAGGGCCAGTGTGAGATCAGTTCCTTGCTAGAGCTGGAGGAGCATGGATGGTGTGTATGGCTGGCTGAGAAAATTGCAGGACCTTGGACAGGGCAGTGCTGCCAGAAGCCAGGGAGAGTGAGGCCTGGGCTACACTAGCGGGGTGGGGGGCAGGGGGTTGAACTAAGATATGCAACTTCAGCTATGTTATTTGCGTAGTTGAATCCAAGCATCTTAGTTCGACTTACCTGGCCATCCTCACAGCGGCGAGTTGATTGCCACGGCACCCCCGTCAACTGCACTTATTCCTCCTGCTGAGGTGGAGTAAGGTGGGTGTCGATTAGCAGATCAATTTATCGCGTCCAGATGAGATGTGATAAATCGATTCCTGATACATTGAACGCTACCCGCTGATCCGACGGGTAGTATAGACATACCCTGAGAAGGAGTTCTGTGCTGGTTGCTCAGACTCCATGAGGGCAAGGCCCTGAGGTAAGGGTGAAGATGATGTGGGGCCATGGTAAAGTGGTCCAGGAAATTAGAATGGTGGTGTGGCTTAGATGAAGGAACATGATGGATGGCTGCTATCTACAGGTTCCCTGGCCTGGGACCTGGAATAGAGGGTGGGCCTGGGTCTCCCTCACCCTATTACTCACTGGAGGAAGTGGCCTGGACTTTGAGGCACCCCAGAAGGGGAACTAAACCTTTTAGCCTCTCAGCAGGAGAGCTGGGGTCTGAAACACCCAGAGAGGGCCAGGAAGTATGGTGCTGAGACCAGTGATAGACTATGGGACTAATTAAGGACCTAAGCCCAAGGAGGGCTACAGGGAGAGAAAGGGCAGGCCTGCACACACTTGACCAGGTGGAGCATGTGAGAGGTGCGTGCACCCCATTGCAAGCAGTTACGCTTGAAACTAAGGAATGGTGAGAAATCATCATTCAGAACTAACACAGGGCCTTTCCCATTGCCTCCTTTCCCCATTCCCAGCTCTGCAATTTCATTTTTTTTATTACTCCTCTTTCCCTGACATTGGCATTTTGTTTTCCTCTGGCTGCCTAATTTAATAAAAAAACTCATTGGAGCCTCTGAATTCAGCACAGTATCTGTCACAGAGTGCATATCACATTCACCTAGCACAGGGGTGGAGAAATTTCTATCGGGGCCATTGACCCATATAAAAAATTAGTTAGGGGTCACATACAGTCCTTGGAGGGGGCATGGAGGCTCTGGGCTTCCCCTGTAGTGGGGCAAGCAGCTGCTTGCAGCTCCAGCCCTGTGGGGGGGTGGGTGTGGCGGCCCAGAGCTTCCCCTAGGCTCTGGGGTGGGGCCAGAAATGAGGGAGGTGGGGAGTGGGCTTTGGGCTGGGGACAAGGGGTTTGAAGTGTGGGAGCAGGCTTAGGGCTGTGGCGGGGGGTTACGATGTGGGCTCCAGAAAGGAGTTGAGGTGTGGGAGGGTGTTTGGGGTGTAGGCTCTGGGTGGCGCTTACCTCAGGCAGCTCCTGGTCAGTGGCACAGCTGGGCTAAGGCAGGCTCCCTGGCTCTCTGCTGCTCCTGGAAGTGGCTGGCATGTCTGGCCCATAGGTGGAGGGGCCAGGCGGTTCTGTGTGGTGTGCGCTACCCCTGCCCCAGCGCCACCCTGCAGCTCCCATTGGCCGTGGTTCCTGGCCAATGGGAGCTGTGGAGCTGGCGCTGTGGGTGGGGGCAGCTTGTGGAGCTTCCCTGATCGCTCCTCTGTCTAGGGGCCACAGGGACATGCTGGTGCTTGCAGCTCCAGCCTGGTGAGGGCGGGGGAGGCGGGCACTGAGGCTTGGGGCTTTTGGCCCATGGCACAGAAGCTTGCCCTGTGGGCCAGATGAAATGAAGCAGCTTGCTGTGGGCCAGATGAAATGAAGCAGCAGGCCAGATCTGGCCCGGAGGTTCCTCACCCATCACCTAACACGTGCCTTTTAAAAATCTTATTCTACTCTTTTATTTAGATTTTTTTTTGTATCCAACCCACTTCCATAGAATGTGAAATCCCTGGTTTGAAACTGGGCAGAAACATTATGCTCCTCATCAAGATCTTTTATTTCTCACAATAGCCTATAACCTTGAATAAGTGCTTGCAAGAATAAGGAGGTGAGGCAATGACTTCACACAGACCTGTGCCTTGATATCATCCCAGCAAGTCAATGATTCCCCAGAGGCTTGTGCCTTGGCCTCCTCAGCAGACTAGGCCTTTGAGGTCAGCTCTTTCTTGCAGGCCTGTTTTCATTTCTCACAAACATAAGGGCTGCAAGAATATGTAAAAGCAAATTAAGCAAGCAAGAGAAAAACCTGACTCCCCTTCATGTTCCAACTATATCAACATTCCAATGTGCAATGCCCAAGATAAGACTTTATTAATGGCCAGAATAGCTCATTCAGGAGAGCATTACACTGAAGAGCTAAAAGATCCCTTCTTTCCACAAGCATTAGCTCTGCTTCCTTTAATGTGGCTGCAGAGTCATTTGTCACTTACAGCTCTATTTAGCTCAGCAACAGCATTTAGTCCCATCCTGTGAATGGACTCTCAACTGCTTGGGGGAAAGGTATGGTAAAACTGAGATTTCTTTTACATGTGTTTCCTGTTCCAGTCTAGAGTTTCCTTCTGCTTAAAAGTAACTTGTGGCCTAATGTCAGCGCCTGTTTTTCTCCTGAATGTTCAAGGCTTCAATCTCTTGGCTGACTACAAGAGCAGAACACAGTGCTGGATGTCTCTTAAAATAGTGATTTTTTTTCCTTTAGTTTCCTGGCAATATGCCTTGAAAAATGACATATAGAAAAATTGTAACGATTATAGTGATAATCAAGTGCTGGGACCTAAACTATGTGACTATGTCCCTTTTAACTTAATGCACAAATATCTCACTCAAGAGTATGAGTGGGTTGAAATTACTAATCATGTTTTGGCACAGACAAATGCTAAAGGAAACCCGGAGCAACTAATTGAACAGCTTGGAATGTCAGCTGCTATACACAAGATTTTTAAGAGTTCTGAAAAGAATGTACCCTTTAAAGCTTTAAGGAAAAATAGTTTCAAATTCTTAAGGAAATAATGGCAGGGAAAGCAATGGAAGAGGCTTACATTGTTGATATAAGAACTGAATCCACTAAAGTTTGACGTTATACTCTTAACTCTATCCATTTGTGCCCAAGAGATTGCATCACAAACAGCCCTCTGTGAGGTTCCCACATTCCAGGGCCCTATTGCACATACCCTGGGCAGTACTTTCCATACAGCCTCTAGTACTGTATTTTGAATGCTGAACAAAATATTAAGTAGATATCTTCCCAATGGTATGTAGTAGTCTGAAGTACAGACACGCTGCCATATAAGGCTGTGGCTGGCTCAGATCAGCTGACTTGAGCTCATGGGGCTCCAGCTGTGGGGTTATAAAATTGCAGTGGAGATGTTTGTGCTAGGAGCTGAGTTCTAAGACCCTGCAAGGGGGGAGGGTCCCAGAGGCTGGGATCCTGCCCAAGTCCGAACATCTACACTGCAATTGTATAGCCCTGCAGTCCAAGCCAGCTGACTCAGGCCAGCCACAGCTGTGCTGCAGGTATTTTATTGCAGTGTAGACATACCTTCTGTGGCCTTGTGGATTCCTCACGGATGCTAAGCTCCCACATGGCAGCCTCCATAAGTAGCTTTTTCTGTAACTTTTGGCTAAGAGAGTCTGTCTCATCCTAGTGGTCAATGATCTGCCCTTAGTTATTCATGCCTTTGTCATCTTTCAACTGGACTAAAACAATTTAATATATCTGCGCATGAAGCCCTCAGCACTTAGGATATTCCAAGTAGTACAGAATGCTGCAGAGGTTCTTCTCAGCAATACAGGCTACCGTAAGCACATCAAACCTGACTTCTGGTCTCTACAATGGCTTCCAGTAGACTGAAAAGGGCTGAGACCTTGTACTTGATAAAGTGCTGTATGGCCTGGGTCCAGGATTTCTAAAATACGGTCTAAAAGGTCCAAGATGAAGATCATGTCCTCTGGTACAATGGAGTGCTCCATAACAAGGCTAAAACTCATCTATGTGGGAGACAGAACTTTTGCGGGGGCCGGTCCAAGAATATGGTGGAATGATCTCCCTGAGGAACTAAGGACCATCACAAACCTCATCACCTTCTACTCCAAGTGCAAAGTTCATTTCTTTGACCTTGCCTTCTATAACATAAATACATAGTAACATGTATATTAAAAACACCCAGAAAAGCCACCCTACTAAAATAAAACACTCCACTGCTCATTCTCCTTCCCCTAGGAAGAGAATGAGAGAACAAACAACTTGTGACAGATGTTATTCACACAGGGGTGGCTCCAGGCACCAGCGCAGCAAGTGCGTGCCTGGGGCGGCAAGCTGCAGGGGACGGCCTGCCAGTCACTGTGAGGGCGGCAGGCAGGCTGCCTTCGACGGCATGCCTGCGGGAGGTCCGCCGGTCCCATGGCTTTGGCGACGGGGACACCGATTGCACAGCACCGGCAGACCTCCCGCAGGCATGCCGCCAAATCCGTGCTAGCAGCGGACCTCCCACAGGCGCGCCACCGAAGGCAGCCTGCCTGCCGTGCTTGGGGCGGCAAAAAACATAGAGCCGCCCTTGTATTCACACTGCTTAATTCCCTACTGGAAGGCACTCAGATGCAATGGTGACAAGCATACCATAAAAACCTCTATAAAATAGAATGGCTGCTAGATTTAAGTACAAAATCTTCATTCTGAATAATTGTCATATAAGACATTGACTTTGGAACCTCCCTCTGTTGGAACAATTACAATTTTAAAAAATCCATATAGGTAAGGGCAAAAAAAAATCTATGCATTCTGCCTCATGAGGAAAGTGAATTAGTAACCACTACAAGAGGCAATAATAAAATTAAATACCTATATTCTGTGCAGAACTGGCTTACCTATTTACATCCTCAGTTAAACCAGACATATATTAGCAAGATGATGTGTTTTTAATTATGTGTATTGTCTTTAAATGTTATGGTTTGCACCTACTCTACCCCCTAAAAAAACAAAACAAACCAGGGAGTTCGTACTACATTCTTCATTCCTGGAAGACAAGTTAGTGATCACACAGATTTGGGAAGGAAACAGCTTGAGTCTCAATAGTTGAAGGGGAAAGAAAGATCATCTTGTGGATCCAGGTCCATTGAGAAAGGCTGGCCATGTGAGAAGGAAATACCCAAAATGGGACTGTAAAACCAGACTATGCTGTTTCAGACTATGATGAAAGTTTCATTGCTACCCTTCAGAATAACCAGCACCAACAGGGAATATCTCAGCAGGAGAAATTAACACAACTATAACTACTATTGGCTTAGTTCAGTCACTGAATTTCTGGCACCTTTCTCCATGCTCTTTCCAGGGTGTGGCCACAGTATGGAGAAAGCTGTTCATGGCATAAAAATTGGAAATAAAGTTATTCCCTAATTGACCTAAAGCTTTAGGATCTATGAAACGGATGGTTAATTTTATCATGAACAAATGTATTTATTCTGCATCTAAAAATAAGGCAACCTATACATTGCTGGATAAAATATTGAAAATTACTAACTATGAAATGGATTTAGGAATTCTGGTTAGCAGTAACATAAAAGGTGGGAACACACTGTTCAATTGCAGCAAAGACCAATAATGGTATGATAGAGTGCCTGCATTAAAATCATTATTATAAACAAGACAAATTTGTACAATTGCACATGGTCATGGTGAATCCCCTCTAGTAATACTACAATGAGTATAGATACTTTAACTTCATATTAATATACAAATTCTAGGAAAGCATAGACAGGAGCCACTAAACTTAGCAAATGGCCTTTGCCTACTCTGGGTTCCATGCTGGGAAATATTTAAGCATGTGCTTAAGCCCTATAGGCCTTAAGCACATACTTATGTCCTGCCCTGGGATGCTGTAACCCTAAGAGTCTCTTTATGCCAGGTGGCAAAGGGCACATTCAACACACTGTTGTCAGAATATTTAGTCAAACAGTGTCTTCTAGGGTATAAGAACTGGTGACACTCTGGTCAAGAATATCCTTGCTTGGTGTGTTTATGGGTTGTGTATAAAGAGTTATGTATGTGTGCTGGAAATACGTTGCTGAAATATGTTGTGGAGAGAATTGATAAATAAGCCTGTCTTGGGTAAAGGAATATGGATTTACCTGTCTGTCTATGGCGTACAAACCTTGACCCAATGAAAGTACATTTTTATATATAAGGCAAGCAAAGCAACAAGTTAACAAGCAGCAGAGGTAACAACTTGATGAGTACACTGAGGGACATACTAGAGTCTGAACCCGCAGGAGGTTTTCCTAGCTCTTAAGACAAAGGCAATGGACTCTGGCAAATATAAGGGGATCAAAAAGATATTTTAGTTATCCATTACTTAGGGGATAAAGAAGACAGCACCCTCTAGTTCTCAGAATGCTGGATCCTCCTGACAGAAGGGCTAGAGATGCTGGTAACTTGACGTAAGTGAGAAAACTGTTTAGGCAAAGATTGTGGCTTGATAAAGTGGGTCTTCGACACTAGAAAACATGTTTTGTTTGTAATCCTGCCTTTTTCTCTTGCTTAGTATCACTTAAATCTATGCTCTTTATTAACAAACTTTAGTTTTACTATGAACTAAGATTATCTCAGTGCTGTAACTTTGAAATAAAGGGTAAGTCCTCAGCTAAACCAACAGGCCGGTGCGGGTATTGTCTCTTTGGAGTCAGTGAACATAATTTTGTGAGTGTCCGGTGAGAGGGACTGGACACTACAGAGAGATGTCTCTGGGGAACTCGGGAAGAAGAGTTCACTGATTGTTACCTGTAAGGCCAGGTTTAGATGGGCGGTGTCTCGAGGAATTGGCTGGTGAGACAGACAGATGGGTATGGCAGGGAGCTGACACACAATTTAAGCCCCAGCAAAGCTCATTCTTGCTGAGGCAGAGAGATAGCCCAGTGGCTTATGGTTCTGGGTGCCCTGAGGAGAACATCAAAGATGCCATCCTGAGTTGGGGCCTTTATGCCAATAGGCTCAAGTGCTTAAAGAACAGATTGGCTGTGGAAAAATGACTCTGTAAAATAGGTATAATGGAAATGGCAGGTTTGTTGTCTCAGTGACACCATACCAAGAAAAGCTCAGTTCACAAGTAAATGGATGTGTTTCTAGCTGCCAATTCTGCAAACTCAATCTAGGAACTGAAAGTCAAGCTGGGTTCTTTTGGGCTCATGCATCATCACTTTTAATTAACAGTCTACAGGCCAAATTCTGCCATTAGTTACATTATTGAATCCTCATTGCTTTTTCCTTTTGTCAGGTGTAACTGAGGATAGAATTGACTCTGTAATATAAAGTCACCTATTTAATGATTCTGTTGATGATTCACAATCCAAATTAGAACCCAGTTCATTTTTTAAATTATTGCCCTTCCAATAGTTTGGGTTCCAGCTCTTTGAGAGACCATCTCTGTCTTCATACATTTAAAATATGTGGAACCAGTCAATTTCAAAAAATAAATATAAGTAAAGAGTTTTTATTCTCAAAGGCCAATCAACATTTGAAATCCTCTGTCTCCAGATACACTGTCAAAATCTACCTTCTAGGAGTCAAGGGCGGTGGGGTGGGGGACAGAAATGAACAATTACTTAGTTACCAATAGTATCTCAGAGTGTAAATAGGATTAGAGGTTTAACCATAACAAAGTTTGGTCACATGCTCAGGGCTTAACTGGTTGTCAAATTCGGGATGGGAAGAAATGTCTACCCCTCCCCAATCAGGGTATGACAACAGTAATCTTGAGATGTGGGAAAAGCTTTGCTTTCCACTGGACTCTCAGAACAAGCCCTTAATTGCTCCATAGCCACATGGCTCATTGCTGCTTTACTTTAGGCATTCACAAATGGCCTCTGTATTTAGTCGTAACCCAAAATGGAAGGATCAAGAGCTAAATAAGCTTGGTGGGTTTTTTTATTCTCATTGTGCAAATGCAAGGAAGGATAAGACACAGAAGAGCATCAATGGCATCTTATTGGTGATCACCTTTTTAGGCCACCAAGAACACCCTCTTTTCCAGGATTTATTCCATTCACACTGACCCCTGCAATTTCTGGATGGTAAAAGAATGAACATCTAGGACCTCTACTAGCAGACTGTCAATACCTCCTTTTATAGGGAATTTACCATTCACCCCCAAACAAGCTGTCACAGGTACAGGGCGAGCTGCGTGTTAGATCTTTTTTTTTAGTCCCTCTCAAGTGCCCCTCTCTTGTGACAGGTGCTACTACCTTGCCCTGTCTCTGGGTGGAACCACACAGTCCTACCACATTTGTACTAAATTCTTAACCAATTTTAGAAACACAAAAGGCTCAACTGTGTTTGGCACCTCTGAACAGTTTTTTTCCAGGACCCTGTTACTAACAGCTGATTAAAGTGACTTAAAAATAGCTTCTTCAAAATAATGTTTTATTTATTCACCCAAAGGTACATAGCAAGCAGAGAAAAGTAATAAAACAACAAAACGCCTATATGTCTGGGTCTTACCTAAACTTGATTCTTTTACTTACATGTTTTTGGTAAGCTTCACTCAAGCCAGACATCCCTACTCCTGGCCTGAGAGAGACAAACAGCGCATGAAAAATTTTAACAGTGTTTCTCTGTCAAAGATTCACCTACAGCTGCTTCTGCCCACCAACTCCTTGTTCCTCTTGATACAAGGGGCTTTAATAGGTTAGTGTCCATTTCATCTTAGGCAAAGGCCTGGGAAAAATAAACCTGATAGCCTGGCAGAAGCCAGGTAGGTGGGCTTTTCCCAGTTAATAGATCCCTCATCATTTTCCTAATGATCCTTGATATTCTCACTATCATTGTTTCGTTTCCTGTTTGTTTCCCCCAACAGCCTCCTTTGATGTAACTTCATGCAGACTCTCAGAATAATACCAAGCAGATAAACTATGGAGCATATGGTATTCATAAGAAACAGAGATACCTTCTTCATTCTTTATACAAGCAATATTAAAGAAACTATTATTTTACACTAGAGGCCTTCCAAACTACCAATCATTATCTAATCTCCTTTTTCTAAGCAAGTTAACTAGAAGCTAGAGAGAAAAAAAAAACAAAAAAAGGTACAGCGCCACCTGTAAGGTGTCAGAATTCCAGTTCCCTCTCAGCCAGGCTTCTGGTGAGGGTATGGTACAGAAACAGCCCTGCTGGATAACTTCCTGCCCCCCAGTGACAAATTATATATATATATATATATACATACTTACACTGCTGGACCTTTCAGCAGCACTTGAGCCTATTGATTTCCAAATACTTCTTTTCCACTTCCACGAAGAAGTGTCTCAGATCCTTCACTTCAGACTGAACCCAGAGAGGAGTTATGGGTAAATGTTCCTCTACCCTCAAATGTCTCATCTGTGAGTCCCACAAGACTCAATCCTTTCCCCAGTATTCTTCAGTATCTACCTGAAGACCTTGGGAGAGTTGGTGAGACAACATGGGCTGAAGTGTCAGCAATATGCAGAGAACACCATTCCTGCTCCCTCACATTAACCATGAACACCATTATCTCCCAGCTTTCTCCATGCCTATCAAAATCAGCACTTGGATAAAAGCAGCCCAGTTGGCAAAAGACAAAACAGAGGTGATACTAATAGGCAGAGGGAAGCACTTGAATGAACTTACCCCCTCACTAACATCTCTCACTGTCAAGAGCCACTACTGAGGTTCCTCAGCCTTGGGGGCCTTTTGAACTCTATGCCCAAGTAGCCATAGCAGCAAAAACTTCCTCTTCAACCTGCAACTATCCAGATGACTGTGCCCCATCCTTTAAGACATAGCGATCCATGTATTGGTAACCTCCAGGCTTGATTATTGTAATTCATTATAGCTAGAAACTAAGCCCTTGAGAACCCTTCTACTGGAACAAAATGCAATAGCCCATCTGCTTAGCAACATAGGCTGTTATGAGCACTTCACCACACCTCCACTCTCTGCACTGATGCTCTATTGAATATAGTCAAGTTCAAGTTTCCTGTACTAATAATCAAAGCCTAACTACCTGAATGATTGCCTCTCCTTCTATGACTATGACCTTCTACAACATCTCTGTTCTACCAAAACAACAAAACTGTCAGCCTACAGAGGAAGCTCATGACTGAGGCAGACAGAACTTTTACAGGAGCTGAACTTAGACAATGGAACTTACTTTTACAAGAGATTCATAACTAAATGCAAAGCTCATTCCTTCAGCATAGTTTTCCTTCAATAACTTCTTCACACTCACAGCCAACACACAACATAATCCAATTTCGACAAGCAAAAAACAAAAAACCAAATCCTATAAACTAATCAAACTATTACTTGTACAGACTTGGAAGGAAGGAACAGAGACAGATAATGATATATACTGTTATTGAATATGTGGCTTTTTAATATGTGGGAGGCACTCAAATACTACAGTGAAGGGAGCCATATAAGAATACAAATAGATACAGAAAGCTAGACAGGTAGCCAAAGTAATCAACTTCATGTTGTCAATTAAGCAACCATAATGGGATGAGAGTTTAAAGGACTTGGAAGATGGCTGTAATATTTGATGAATATTACATGATCATCTGTTTGATCGTTATTCTGTTGTTTGCTACATGAACACAAGGGATTGAATCAGGCATAAGTTAGGCTGCATGTGGAAAGGAAAGTGAACAGACACTTCTGATAGTCACCCCATTTACTGATAATTAAAGGACAAAGCAAAAAAACCCAACTCCTTTTAAATCCATCCTTCACCCCCCGGTGGGGGCACATAAACTGGTGTCACCAAATTTAAGAGACACAGGGAAAGACAAAAACAACAAGGAGTCGTTGTGGCACCTTAGGCTATGGCTACACTTGCACTTCAAAGCAGCGCTTTGAAGCGCTAAGTGTAGTCAAAGCGCCAGCGCTGGGAGAGAGCTCTCCCAGCGCTGTCCGTACTCCACCTCCCTGTGGGGAATAACGTACAGTGCTGGGAGCCACGCTCCCAGCGCTGGGGCTTTGACCACACTGGCGCTTTGCAGCACCACAATTTGCAGCGCTGGAGAGGGTGTGTTTTCACACCCTGCTGCAGTGCTGCAAATTTGCAAGTGTAGCCATGGCCTTAGAGACTAACAAATTTATTTGGGCATCAGCTTTTGTGGGCTAGAACCCACTTCATCAGATGCATGAAGTGGAAAATACAGGAGCAGGTATAAATTCATGAAAGGATGGGAGTTGCCTTACCAAGTGTGAGGTCAGTCTAATGAGACAATTCACTTAACAGCAGGATACCAAGGGAGGAAAGATAACTTTTGAAGTGGTAATGAGAGTGGTCCATGTCAGACAGTTGACAAGAAGGTGTGAGTAATAGTAGGGGGAAATTAGTACTGGGGAAAATAGGTTTAGGTTTTGTGATGACCCAACCACTCTTTATTCAGGCCTAATCTGATGGTGTCCAGTTTGCAAATTAATTCCAGTTCTGCAGTTTCACGTTGGAGTCTGTTTTTGAAGTTTTTTTGTTGAAGAATTGCCACTTTTAGGTCTGTTATTGAGTGACCAGAGAGACTGAAGTGTTCTCCTACTGGTTTTTGAATGTTATGATTCCTGATGTCAGATTTGTGTCCATTTATTCTTTTGCGTAGAGACTGTCCGATTTGGCCAATGTACATGGAAGAGGGGCACTGCTGGCACATGATGGCATATATCACATTGGTAGATGTGCAGGTGAACGAGCCCCTGATGGTGTGGCTGATGTGATTAGGTCCTACGATGGTGTCCCTTGAATAGATATGTGGACAGAGTTGACACTGGGGTTTGTTGCAGGGTTTGGTTCCTGGGTTGGTGTTTTTGTTGTGTGGGATGTAGTTGCTGGTGAATATTTGCTTCAGGTTGCGGGGCTGTCTGTAAGCGAGGACTGGCCTGTCTCCCAAGGTCAGTGAGAGTGAAGGATCATCCTTCAGGATAGGTTGTAGATCCTTGATGATGCGCTGGAGAGGTTTTAGTTGGGGGCTGTAGGCGAAGAACTTATGGATGAATAAAGAGCCAACCACTAAAGCTTGAGGGGGAGAGAGGCAGAGACTGCAGGGGTGCAGACTGTGCCCCAATCCCAGAGGTGGGGTTATCCAGGACAGCTTTAGGAAATCAGATAAGATACATGTGTAAACTGTTTGTTGTGTTAAACCCTTTGTTCTTATGCTTTCTTCTTAATGTTAAGATTAAACACTAAAAGACTCTTTTAAGTCACTGTATTCACACACCAGTCACAGTTTTCAAAGGGAAGATTTGCAGGGCTTGAACCCAGCCAGGTCTGCCGAGCAATCACAGTTGGTACACAGGAGGCTGCATCCCAGCACGCAGTCTGCAAATGGGAGAATCACAACTTTCCACACCAAGGAGAAAAAAGCTTGAAGCCTGGAAGGGCATGCAGTTAAAGAGAGCCCACCAAAGGGGTCAGAGGTGCCCCTAACTGGATTATGACAGTGAAAATTCTTATCTCACTTTCAAGGGTAGGTATTTCAGGATAAATAGTAAAAAATGAGTCAGACTCACTTTTTACATAACATGAATATCACTCATGTAGCATACAATTATTGAGACTCATTCTCATGGCATATGGAAGAGAGATTCTTTTTGTTCTTTATTAGGCCTTTTATTAACATGTTCTTAGATATCAATATATCGCTGCACTCACTATGTTGGTGATCATCAGGAACACAACAAATCTGGGCACAAGAAAACCCATAAATTTAAGCTCTTCCAATGGATTTTACTGTTTTCCCCAGAAGTTAGGTTTTCATTTATTTTTTTTAAAAAGCTAGACCATCTGTTTTTGCAAGATATTTTTCCAGAATATAATTTTATACAGCAATGTTCTTTTTAATTCTGCAGACAGACTGAAACAATAGTACAAAGAGATAATTCCTGGTTCCACTGAAGTCAATCTGTAAGACCCATTGACTTTAATGATACAGGATTTGGGTTTGAGGGTCTGATCCAATGCCTATTGAAATCAACGAAAGGATTTCAATGGAATTTGGGACAGGCTCCAAGGGCTCAATCTTGTTTCCATTAAAATCAATGAAAAAACTCACACTGACTTGAATGGTGCAGGATTAAGTCCTTAGTGAAGTGTGGACTTACTCATTCATCTCAGTTGGGTTTTTATAAGCTAATTTTTACCATTTCCATTTAAAGGTTAAAATTATAAACCATTTCAGGATGAATCCCCTTATTAAAAACTAGTAAGTTAACTTGCTTTTCCAATGACCTGACAGTCTTTT